>NC_064563.1:116195211-116810568 GCF_937001465.1 Orcinus orca | reverse complement strand
CGCGGACTGAGGGAGCATATGGAGGAGGGAGAGGGCAGGGTGGCTGAATGCTAGCATTGCTAATTTTCTACCTTATTGTTAATCAAAGCTATTGACTGTGATCACTCCCCATCATCGCTTCATCTCCTGCCAATTACAGACTCCAGGGACTGTACCTCATATGGGGGGGCGGGGAGGGTGTGGGGAAAAATAGGGTCTTGTCAAAGAAGAGGGTGGATGATAAAAATGTCATACTTTTTTTCTGAGCAACAGCAAAGAAAGCGCTGCAACATCCCATCTTTCAAAAGGCGACAGTTTGTCATCTTGAAGGACTGAGATAAATTTACTAAAATGAGTGCCTGTGTAGAAGGAGACTTAACTTTGCACATTTGGGTTTGAATATCTGAAAACATTCCAAATTGTTTGCGATTCTATATTATAGTCACCCGGATAGGTATTTTCATTCATTCATTCTTACTTTTCTTGAATAAAAGAAATGCTTTTGTGTGTTTTCCCAATTGCACATTAATTTTCCTACGTGGAATTTGAGAGATGAGGCTAAGCACGACGGCACTCAAGTTCCAATATCCAGAAGCTGAGTTGTGGTATAAATATACACAGAAGCCCAGTGACACCACTAATTTCACTCGTGCTCACTCTATGCGTCATATCTCTGTGTGTTAGATAAATATGAGCTGAAGCTCTAGCTCCGTTGCTGATAAGCAGACACAGACACAATAAAACCCAAGTGCGTACCTCCTAAATTGAATACCGTAGAGTCATAGGTCATTCAAGTTGTGTAGGCTTTTTATCACCTTAAACAGCAGCTACAGAGGATCTCTCAGTCTGAGCAGTGAAGAAGCACAGCTGTTTACTCGAGGAAGAAAGTCTGTCACTTATGAATGAGGCAGCGAGAACGCGCAGGTAATGCCTCTCTAGAAACAGCACAGGGGTCATTAATTTTGTGTCCCTGCTAGTTTTTTAGCTAGGTTGACACATTTTGTCTAAGACACCACTATTCAGGGATGATTTAGAAAATTTTAAAAGAGGATGAAAAGTCCAACATGAATCTGCTTTGTGGCTTTTGCACGTAGCACATTTAACTACTCTGTCCCTGTCTTTCCTCCTTTCTAATCCATGTGTCATTCAATGACCCTGGTGTGGCTAAAATGAAGGACAAAAAAAGGTTCAGATCTCTGCAGACCAAAGGGGAAAAAAGGGCTCATTATCACTCTATTCATCCTTGCCTTCCCAGCAATGGCTGTTGTCCTGTTTGTCCTTAAAATCAACTCTGGGGGTGAAAAGAGAAGGGAACCAGTCCACCAGCTACCCCTCCAGCCTGTTAACGTATTTGCACGGGTTGTTTAGGTCAGAGATTTAAGTCACATCAGTAAAACAGGATGGGAAATAGGCATTTTTGTGTACTTTGAGGCAGTGTTAGCACAATGTTCTGCCCCGAACTAAGTAACCTTGCTCAGGCAGACTAACCAAATAAAAGAGGTTGATGTAGGAAGATAAACAGAAGGTGCTTGTTCAAATGTATTAAAGGGCTTTTAAGGGACCACCCTTGCTTACAGTCTTGTTTTAAAAGATACATTGTGTTTAGGGTCAATCTTAATTTTACAGACTACTAATTTTTAGCAACAAATGCCCCTTTTCAAAGGAAATACTACTTTTAATTTATGATGGGATCGTTTATTTAATGTGAATACACACATTTCTCACCACTCTGTTAAAAATACAGTAGAAAGCTATACAAATGCATGACATGAACCAAATCAGTTTGTCTGTAGAGTATCATAAGACTTTGGGGATAAGGCCTTTGTACCTCTTGTTATTAAACCTTCCCTGAGAATGAGGACATTATTACAAAAACAACAGAGATGAGGAAAGGAAGTTCACTATCATTTGAAATGAGATACCTAAATCTGTTTAAAGTAGATTTTTCACCTATGTCTAACATCCTAAGTGGTTTCTAAATTTGCTTTTCTGTTTCCACTCATCACCCTTCTAGCCCCTTCCTCAGTTCAGGAAAGAACAGACTTTGCATCAATGAATCCTACCACACTTGTGCAGTACATTCTATTTACCTAGTACTGCCTTTCATTACTAATATGCTAGACCTAAAGGAAACAAAAGATGCCATTTTTACTAACTTCACTCATTTTTTCTTCCCCTTCCTTTTTGTCAGAAGATAATTATAAGAGGAAATAACCACTGGACTCACTGCATGTGAGCTGTAGGAGAGAGTCCAAAAGATATTTATTTAAAGTTTTTGTTAAATAATATTGATTATGCGAGCCATGGAATAGAACATAATGAGGAAGAGATTATCTAGTGCTTACAATGTCTAAAGGAGGTCTTCTTGTGCCCCGCATCTGTATTTAGGGCTGTCCAGGCCTGAATTGAAGTAGGTATTGCTGCAATTGATAAAAGCCAACAACACTTTGAGAAATGCACTGGCACTAGGGGTGCTGGGTTATCTGTGTCTGTTACCCCATTAGACTGTGAATTCCCAAAGATCAGGTAATCTGTTTGCTTCCCATTTGTACAACTGCAGCCTGCCACTGGACCTGCAACATTGTACAGGCTTGGACAGTTGTTTTTTTTTCCTTTAAGATAATAAATGAATTAATGAACAGACGGTAACCAAGAATGTGAAACTCACTTCAGGGATAGGCTCTCAGTCTGCAACAATTTAAAAATACAAAAATTTCATTTTCTGTACCAGTATCATAGTCAGAAAAAAAAAACAAAACTTGATATAAATTAACTCAATGCTACCGTACTCTCTATATCCCTAGTATCTGTAAAAGCATATAAAGCATGTTCAATATAAAAGGAAGTCTTGGGTCATAAAATTAGGGTCAGAAATTTGTTAACTGGACACCTCCACAGCAATCTTCCATCAGCTCTGTAGACTCATCTGAATCTAATGGCCATTTGGCCTTCACTGCTTTTCAAAATAACCAATTCCAATTTTACAGTTAAGTCCTCTCTTTCATGTTAGTTTTTTTTTTTTTTTTTTTAAGCTGTTTTCTAGATCTAAACTCGAATTCTAATCTGTTTGGCCATACAAACCTAATGCCTCATCTACAAAGCCCATTTCCCTCCAGTGCTCTTTAAATGCTGGTGCTTCACAGAACCCCAGACCTCATCGTTTTCTTGTTCAACATGCTCTCTGTAGTTGTCTTTATCAAGGCTTGCGGCTTCAACTATTTTTTAGAAGATGATGGAACTTTTTTCACTTCTTAGTTAGATGCTCTACCAATGACCAGATCTTATCTTCACTGCTTGTTCAGCTTCATGAGTTTTCCAAGAAACCTCACACCTTCTCTCACCAAACACTGAGATCATCATCTTCCCCTTCAATCTACTTTTCCCCTATACTCCCTATCTGTGTTAAGAAAGTCATCACTGTGCTACATTTTTAGTATTTTGCAATTCAGTGAAATGTTAATATCTGTAGTTAAAACTGAACTCTGGCTTATGGGCTTATCGCTCCTGGTAGATTTTGCTTCATACTTATTTATTTTTTGAAGTGGGTTGTATGTCAAATTTAAACCTATAATACATAAGCTTATATATATATATATACGCACATCTATAAAAATAATATGGTTAGATGTGTACATATATATTGAATACATGATCATATAATATACACATTACTTCTATAAGATGTATTATATACGAGTGTGTCTTCTTGTAACAGTCTTCCACAGATTTAATAAGAGCAACAACAATGATAAAAAGGAATAAAGACCAATAGTTTCCTTTACAATGGAAATTACGTCTTTCAGAAGACTTTACCCTTAACTATAATAATTTATTAAAGGTGACATGACTTTCTTTAAAGGTAAATTAACTGGTAAATTTGAAATTCGTTATTTTGTGTAACAATACCTTTGCTGAGCTATCCCCAACACCTAAGACAAAGTATAATGGAAACTTCAAATTAGAAAAATCATTATATAGCAACCTCTGACAAAATAATTCATTCAGAAAAGAATCATCAGTGGATACTAAATCCATTAGGTGAAAAGTGGTATGGGACAGCATATACAGGCCCAACGTATGACCCCAGAGATTACCTGCTAACTGCACAGGGGAAAATTTATTTTTATAATGGATAGATTTGGCAATCACCGCTTGAACTCAGTAATCAAACTGAGTATCACCGATGGCTGGTGACTAAAAGTGGGAAGAAAACTGTGTGATAAAACATACTGTAGCACCTATGAAGCATTCAGGCTAACAATGCTTGCCCTGAATTCAATCAACACTTAAGACCCAACTTAAAATCTACAGAAAACAAAATATATCCTTAGGATATACATGTGGAATAACTAAGGGGTGGATTATCTAACTTACTTTCAAGTCATTCAGAAAAGTATATTAAGAGCACTAAAGCAAATAAGGCATAATGTTAACAATTACTATCTATTAGGAAAAACATTCCACAAAGTTTAAAGGATGGTGGATGAAGACTGAGTGGTCTAAAGTTTTCTCTATAATGTGCAGGAGAAATTCATGCCATGAAGTTTCTCTTTCACTGGTGATATGAGTAAAATAGCTAATATTTTTTTAGCACAAAGACTCATATTTGTACTACCATTCAACCCATATTTCTCTAACTTGTTCATTATTCGATGGTAGCCAGTGTTATTTTGTGGAAATGCAGAGGCCTAAGAGAAAAGTCTATTGTTTAAATTGTTTCATTTATTTAAAAATTTTTTTTTTAATTGAGTGTGAAATTCATAGCTCGGAACATTAGAGTTTCCATTTTTATCCTTCATTTCTGTCATATTCAGTTATGTAAATATATGTTAAAAATAATATCTTCTCCCTTTGGTCCTACTGTAAAGTGTCAAGCTGGTTTCTTTATAGATTTGCATTATCACTGTGCAGGTTTTTGGCATTAATTGACATTTTGAAGATGACCATTAATAAAAGATTAGGGAAAAGCAAATGAATATAAACTACTATCAATATGAGAATTGTGTTCTACAATTGGATCAATTCTCATCGATTCTTTCCTACTAATCAAGAGGAATGCCAGGAATGGGTACTTTAAATGGAATACTGAGAACATTTAATTAGAAAGCCAGGCAATGGATTACAAAATTAAGTACAAAAACTATGCTTGTGAAGCTTTAAATTGGTGTCACAATTCTACAAGATCAAGTTAAACCCAAGCTGCTTTAATCATGTATGGTTAAAATAATTATGGAAGCTACATTATCATTTTCTCCAGTCTTTTGAACTGAGAATAAGAGGAGAAATAAGAGTTATGCTTACAGAGATGGAAAGAAAAAAGGATCAGTGGGTGATTTTAAGAAGTATCTACTTAAAAAATCAGGGAATGAAGCACATAAAAAAATTTCATTCACAATGAAGACTGAATGACTTTTCCAGAAGCTTATACATTATAGAATATTAACCAAAATATGTATCAAGTTCCAAAATTGTGCTACCAAATATTGAATGAAACTATTTTAAAGCAGCAATATGGTAACAGAGAGAAAACAATGTGTTATAACCACTTCCAATTTTGCTATTATAAGGAAAATCAATGTTGCTTCTTTCAAAGATAAAAGGACCATGATTATAATGATCCATGTGGATAATGACTTAATGATTGTTAGAAAATGTGTCGAGATAAAATAAGTTAGAATGTTAAAATTGATGTAAAATATGTATTCAGATAAAATTTTTAGTGAATGGATGGTTCTTCCTAAATTTGAAGACTTTATCCTCCAACACCTTTGAGAAGAAAAAAAGATTGAGTGGTTTGGTATTTGACTAAACTAAAATAATCTCCATGATAAACTAGGTTATTGTAACTGTGACCTAAGATGCTGGGGTTGTACTAAATGAAAAAGATTTCATACAATGACCTCAAATTAAATTCTAGTGCTTTGTCTCATTTTCTGGTTTGATTAGACAACTGACTGAATCATACATGAAGAAACAGAAGCAAAAACCGTTCAAGTAATATTTATACAATGCTTTAGTTTATTTAATATGAACCACATCACTTTATATGTATGTATATTTTCTCATGTAAGTTTTACAGCTCTATCAAGATCATAGTCATCATCATGATCACGATCCGTATCATCATTGTTCCCATTTTAGAGATGCTGAAACTAAAGCTCAGAGAATTCCTTTGGCCTCTGTCATGCAACTAGTAAATAGTGAATTTGGAATTTGAGTCCAGCTGATTTCTGACTCCAAATCACCACCTCTTTTCACTATACCCTATTTTACTATACTCTCTTTACTCACCAATCTAATTCTAGGAACTGGAAGGAATTACAATAACACATAGGCAATGGGACACCATGTTAGTGATTCTTTTCCAGTCGCTGAACAATAAGATTGGGTAATTTCACAAATCTATTTCTGAGCTCCATTAAGCATTTCATAGGGTTTCTTCACTGTCTTCTTCTATAGACAAGATAAAATAGTTTATAAGGTAGTTGGTTGTGTTTCAGCTAGAAATACACAGTAAAATATTACTAAAATAGGATTTATTATTAAAATAAGGCTTTGCCACATATTTTTAAATATATAGATTTGGAGATTGAACTACTGACTAAATAAAATCAAGATAAGTTCAGATTCCCTTTTTTTGACAACTACATTTTTTTTTGTTACTCTTCAACAACAAAGATTTATGTTTTGGTATAAGTTTAAGATCACTTAAAACAGGGTCATGACTTACTCTTAGGATGCCTAGCCCTAGCACAGTGCTAAGAGCAGAGCAGATAATCAATACATTTTTGCTGAATGATTGGATGAAACACTGAGGAATAGTTTTGCTAGAGTCAAGAGTTTAAGATGGACGTAACTTTTCTTAATGAATATCAATTATTTCCTTATTTTGGACTTTGTTATGCACTTATATGGCTAAAATTATAATCACTATAAATCTAATTCAAAACCGCATTATGGTAAATTACTTTTGCTCATAGAATAATCTCTTTCTCCCTTCCCCACTCCCCATGTCGATATATACTCTAGGAAATAGAATATTGTTTAACTTAAATCAGATGAGTGTTTTACTGGTGAAAGTTGTCTTTCTTGCATGTTAAAAAAGGGTGATTTACAAATATCTACCTATGATGAAGTGGATATAAAGAAAAGTATAATAAATAATGATAATTCCCCAAACCAAAAGAAGTTGTAATATAAACAAACAAGAGAAGTATTTGAATATTGCCAGGTAGGTGAACTGTACTTCTGCTCTTATGAGCACCCTCTGATTTGAGTAATCTCAGATATAGATATAAATATAGATATATCCTGATTTGAACAAATGGAATGCATTTTTCTGAGAGGCTGCTCTTGAAACTGAAGTAATATAATACAAATTTGGAATTTGCCAATGCTGTATTCTATTTTTGAATTTGAAAAAATATTACAGGTGTGGAAAAAAATGGAAAAATAACTACATGAAAAGTCTCAAGTACAGTTTTGTTTGAGCTAATTTGGGTTATATCTCGTTACACCAGGCCAATGAAATCTGATTAAGTAATAGAGACTTAACCTATCTTTAAGCAAAAATATAAAAAAACAAAGATATATACTTCCTTACATATCTCTATCTATCTATAAAAATTCTATTAACATAAAATATACTACTGAATGTTAGGAAGGTAAGTGCATTAATGGATAAGCCTGCAACTCAGAAGAATACAAATGTCACCAGAAGATGCTTTTAACTCATTTAAATTCAACTTAATTTGAAACAACAAGATAAAGTGCCTTCTGTATGGAAATCATTCTATTGAAGGAGAAATGCTCATAATTTTAAAACCATTTGTTTCCAGATCTCTTCTAGTGGAAACACTGACAAACAGAGCTCTTAAAGTAATTAGGAAAATTATGCTTCATCATGATAACATGTTTTTTTTCTTCGATGCCTGGATGTTTGGTCTAAGAAAGTTATGGAGGTTTTCATGGAAATAATAAATGATGACTATTTCTTTATATAATGAGAAACTAAGCCAATTGTCCAGTTGAATTCCGCCTATATTCAAAATGCTCAAATCAAATCCTCAATTACGTCCGATGTGACAGATACCTCGGTGGGACAGAATTTAATCTGCAGAGATTTGCTCCCTTGAACTTTATCTGTGAGAGTTAATTTCTGGTCCATTTTACTAGTATTTCTGCCTCTCTCCGTCTGTTGACTTTTTTGTTATTCTCTCCACCCACTTTGCCCTGGTATTCAAGGGCTTTTCTTTTATTGTGCTTAGCATCTGTTACTGTTCCACTCCCTTCCAGTCAAAGCATACGGTAACTTCAACACAGGCTAATTAAGTGGTGCTTGAAGTTAGTTAACAGGTGGTGGCCCCAGCTGCCCTAGTTGTATGAACAGACACATCTTGCATTTTAAGGGCAGAAATGGCACAGTAGTAATACGTACATTAATGGAGTACTCCTTACATAGCATTAAAATGATGTTGGGGACCAAGAAGAAATAGAATCACTCCTCTTTTGAAGAGGGAGAAATCTGGTTTCGGGGTATGGTGATAACATTTGAGATCTGAATAAAAACTCAGACCTCTTTATCTTTTTAACCAATGCTCTTTTCTCATCATAGAATGGGTAAATTTATTACCATTTCCTTCAAGTGTGTTGATAAAGCATGTTTCCAATCACTGCTGCTAGTTAACATGTTGAATGATATTTAAGTAACATCCACATGATTTGTTAAATTCAGTCAAAATACCAACTAATTTACTTAGCATTTTGGAATCACTACAAATAAGTAGGTATGATTGTTTATTTAGATATTCAATACAGTGTAATATTTAGGAGCCATCAGCTAACACTCTGACCTTGGACAAGTTATTTTATCTTTTCATTTTTTGGCCTCAGTTTCTTCATCTACAAAATGTGAAATAATAGATCGATTTCACAGGAGTGTTATGAGGACTAAATAAGCAAATATCTGTAAAGATCTTACTATAGTCCTAGACACCTAATAAGAAGTCAGTAAATTTTAGCTATTATTATAGTTCATGTAAATTCAAAATCAATGTTAAAGGGATCATTTAATAGTTCTTAACGGAAAAAAAATCCTACATACTTGCCTCTTGAAGTGAGAAAGGCACGTTCTATTTCTGTTTTAATGTGCCAAGTTTGAGTTTACGTAAGAGAAGAAAGCGAATAAGGCATCAATTAAAATTCAACAGAAAAATGGATTTTGAAAATTTTATTTTTGTCTAACCATGTTACATCATGTCTTCTCATTGCATTTCTTCAGCATCTATTCACACAAAATTCCCCATTAAATCATTCAGGAAGTTTTTACACATAGGCAGCATTTCATCCAAATGGTAGACCCTTCGAACTGCACACTTTTTTTTTTTTTTTAGTTTGCCTAATTGCTTGTTTGCTTTGTGCTGACAAGGATGAATTCACTCAATTTTATTTCTTGAGGAAAAAACCCAACACTTGAAATTGAAATTACCCTACAGATTTCTTCACTCTTAAGGCAACCTTTTTTGTTTTTTGTTTTCCTTGCCTACTGCTGTTTCAATTCTTGCCCTTCTTTGGCTGTCTCCTGAAGAGGGACAGAAATTGCTGGTGCCTTGGAAGGAGGTGGGGAAAGTCTGAAACATCTGCACCTTGGCCCCGAGATCACGTGATAAATGCCAGCTCCTCCCCAGCCCTCCCCCCTCCAAGTGTCCTACCAGTAGTGACTCTCATCTATATGCAACAATTATGGGCATCTCTGAGGCAGCATTCACTCAGCTGCTAAAGGGACAAATTTCCTCCATAGTCTCTTCATTGTCTGCTTTTTCTAACCACAGTCACGGTTTTATGCTCTTCATTCTAATTGTGCTTTTGATGATTGGGGTCACTTTATGCCTTCAGCTTCCCCAAAGGTCACAGGGAATAGCTGTGTCCAATTGAGGACCAGAGAGAGCCATGGCAGCTTACTTCCATTCATCCCCCTCCATTGATTTCCCCTCAATGTGAGAGTGGCCACAGTGGTTACTTCTTGTCCTTTCTTCACGCTTGCTATTTTTCCTTGCAGCCCTCCCTCACTTCTCCTTGGAGAAGGCGGTTTGTAGCCATCACTGTGACACTAGTGGTTTCACTGAAGCAAATCCACACCGAAAGCAGGGAAGGTACATTGGGCACTGCCTGATCAAATCAGCTTGCGCTTGATTCTTCCTGTACTGTTTCAGTTTACTTAGCTCACAGTCATTCAACACTGACATTTGAAAAAGTCAAGCTGCATTTTAAAACAGCATTCCCTTATTTGCTATGTGTCACTGACTGTAATCAACTACACACATATAATATATAATCTATTGATTATAATTATAAATGCTATAATAACATATGCACTGTGTGTTTTTTCTCTCTTTTACTTTGTTGATTCTGACTTATCTTTGTGGGTTTTTTGTGCACCGCCATTCTAGTGTTCAGAGCATGCAGGTTTGCATTTGTGTTTTTTAATGGGAAACTCTGCCAGCCTTTTTTCTCACAAGTACTTTTATAGTGAGATAATATGTTTCACTTACTAGTGTTGTTCCAAAAGAGACATTCTTATTGTAAATTAATGGAAATTCTTGAAACCGAAGACAATAAAAGTAACTATTTTTAAGGAATGTGTATATGTGTATGCCTGCAGAGGGACTAAGGGTCCTGAACAATAAACACCCAAATAACCCCAAGTACCTTAAAAGACATTAAGCCATTTATGTCATTATTCATATTCAAGTGATAGTGGGGACAGTTTATTACGTAAAAATATTTTCTGGGCACCAATGCCCTTGGCTCATGAAGAAGTCCATTCATAACTGATGGTCAACAGTTTAAAACATGGTAGGAGGTGGTCCTCAGGAGATTTTCCTTCTTACTAGGAGTCAAAGGACTAGTAACTTTCTAGTTAGTGAGATTATCTGCTTGGCTCAGAAGAAAGATGAAACTTTGCTGCACATTCACATTCAAATTTGAAAATATTGCATCAATTAATTTCCATCTTCTGCAGTTCCTGATTTATAACTCATCATACATTTATTTGTACATGTGGAAATATGCTGATTTGCAGATTCAGTGCCCTCTGCCATATTGCCTCATTTAAATTTTTCAAGCTTCATTCTTAAAATTTTCCATAAATATTTAGGGTGGAGACAGCCTAAGGGAGTAGCAAATGTAGGAGTTTTTGTTTGTTTGGTTGGTTTTTTTTGGCGGTACGCGGGCCTCTCACTGCCGAAGCCTCCCGCGTTGCGGAGCACAGGCTCCGGACGCGCAGGCTCAGCGGCCATGGCTCACGGGCCCAGCCGCTCTGCGGCATGTGGGATCTTCCCGGACCAGGGCACAAACCCGTGTCCCCTACATCGGCAGGCGAACTCTCAACCACTGCGTCACCAGGGAAGCCCTGCTATATAATAATTTAACCATTGACCAATTGAGCTATATCTTGGTTGTTTCCAGTTTTTGTCTTTTATGAATAAAGCTGCTATAAACATTTGTGTACAGGTTTTAGTGTAAACATAAGTTTTCATTTCTCTGGGTAAAATGCCCAGAAGTGCAATTGCTGGGACATACGGTAATTGACATTCAGTTTTTTTAAGAAATTGCCAGACTGCTTTCCACACTAGCTGTTCAATCAGCCGATCAGTTTTAAGAGGCATACATGTGCCCATCATCAGATGAATGGATAAAGAAGATGTGGCACATATATACAATGGAATATTACTCAGCCATAAAAAGAAACGAAATTGAGCTATTTGTAATGAGGTGGATGGACCTAGAGTCTGTCATACAGAGTGAAGTAAGTCAGAAAGAAAAAGACAAATACCATATGCTAACACATATATATGGAATTTAAGAAGAAAAAAAAAAAATGTCATGAAGAACCCAGGGGTAAGACAGGAATAAAGACACAGACCTACTGGAGAACGGACTTGAGGATATGGGGAGGGGGAAGGGTGAGCTGTGACAGGGCGAGAGAGAGTCATGGACATATACACACTAACAAACGTAAGGTAGATAGCTAGTGGGAAGCAGCCGCATGGCACAGGGATATCGGCTCGGTGCTTTGTGACCGCCTGGAGGGGTGGGATAGGGAGGGTGGGAGGGAGGGAGACGCAAGAGGGAAGAGATATGGGAACATATGTATATGTATAACTGATTCACTTTGTTATAAAGCAGAAACTAACACACCATTGTAAAGCAATTATACCCCAATAAAGATGTTTAAAAAAAAAAAAAGTAGGTAAAGCAATATGTAGAAAAATCGAGAAATTAAAACATGTTAACAATTTCAAAAAAAAAGGCATACATGTATTCACATGGGAGAAATGTCTCTGTGGCATTAAAGTTAAACCTTTGAGAGCTCTTTCCTTTCCTCCCTCTCCCTTCCCTCCTCACTTGTCTCCTCCCTTTCACTTCTCTCTCCTCCTTTTCCCTTCCTTCCCTTCTAGTTTTTACTTCCTTCCTTCTTCCTTCCCTTCCTTCCTCCCTCCTTCCCTCCCTCCCTTCTTTTTTTCATTTCTTCCTTCTTATGTATGTATGGAATTACAATAGAAGGAATGACTATATGAACCTAATCTGAGAACAAGAAAGATAGTATTACAGCTTCATAGGTTCTTTAAAAGCATTGAAACTTAGTTTTACAGGCTTTTTCACATTTAATAATATCTTATCTTTCTTATATTAAAATAAAAATACGTAATTGATATCAAGGACCTAGAAAACGCAGAATAATCTTTTTGGTAACCTTTCTCTAGTGATTGTGACAAGCTAAAAGCCAAAAATAATAGTCACTTAAGTATAAAAAAATCACAAGACAGAAATTTATGTTGTCATTGTGAATAGCAATCTACCCTCTAAGAGAAAAAATTAATATCTTATGTTATTATGCAGTTCAGAATAAAGCATTTTGGGATCATTAAATCCAACCAAAAGATTTGTGTTCTAGGCTAGTGTATAACTGTAGAAAAAAGCCTGAACAAAATAAATATATAAATTTATGCTCTACAAAAGGCTTGTAGTTTTTGTACATTCTAGATATTTTCACATACTATAAAAATGATGTTATTATATCAACTTACTAAAAATGATCAAGTTGGTTTAGTTTGTCTTTGTGAAACTATAACAACCAGTTGTCGGTATTTAAAAAATCAGTTGTTAAAGGATATAGGGAAAGTTACATTGGCCAGGGGAGTAATAATAATCTCAGGCACTTCACTATAAAAGCAAATATAAGAGCAATAGATAACAGATAAAAATAGATAAAAAATCATTTGTAATCTCAAACTTTTCTACTTGCGGAATCAATTAGAGTTGAAGGAAGATTCCTGATTCTAGAAATATATTCCAGAAAAAAAAATATATAAAATATATATTTAATCCCATAAGAACTGTATTGTCTTAATTTTTTAAATATGAAAACTAATGAATGTAGAATTACATACTAAAACTAGTCCTTTGAAATGAATATATCTACCATACTTGAAAAATCTTGTTATAAGATTTTACAACAAACCTATGTCAATTAATAAATGGATTGTCAAGCTACTACCATAAAAGATGATGTAAGAAAAAAAAATATTGCCCAACTGACCTGATCAATTTCTGTGAAAGAGATTGAAAGAATATTGATGGGGGTCAGACAGTGGATTGTCCTGAATTTAAACTACAACCTTTTATTCGATAAACTCTGACAGCTTGGGAGATAAAGTTCAGGTCACACTGGCATTATTGCCTTAACAGTGGAATAAAGCACAGTAAAATGAAATGAAATAAAATAAAAAAATAATAAAATGATCACCCTCATGGTGTTCTGTGAATGAAATGGACAATGAGATAAAGATATGTGAATAATTCTATTATAGATGATGGAATTAAAGATCATTTAATTGGTAAGAAATCATATTGGGTGTGTTTTGCTCAACTTCTTAAACCTTTCAGAATACTTCAAATGGAAACGTTCATATTAAAGATAAAGTAAGAACAAAAAAGCTAGTTAAATAAATTGCCTCAGAAATTTTCATAGAATATTTCTATATATAAAATAGTACACATTTATTGCAAATACAGTACAAATCCAGAGGCAATACTTTCACAGAGCTTGGAATTGTCCCCAACCCCACTTCTAAGGTCCATCTGCCATCAGTTACTTTTCAAGAGTGGCCTGAGAAAGGATGTTTAGGGCATCAGGGTAGATCCCAGAGGAAAAAAGAAAGATGGAGAAGAATAAACCATTGAAACTTTAAGAAAAGGAAATGGTCCATTAAAAAAAAAAAGCCCATTAATACTATGAACTATATTGATTTCTTGTCATTTTTGTAAACCTAACTGCAGAAAAAGTCTTTATTATTATATATTTGTAGAGCTAAAAATAGCATGTCAGATATAGGAATACAGTATACGCATTTATAACCTGAAGAATGCAGATATCTTATCAGCAGAAAATATGATTATAAGATTAATTTTTCATTTTTTGTTTGCTATTCAGACTTATACAAAATTAAATGTATGCCACTTTATAGAATTACAATAAACATTGGAAACACAAGATAAAACATGTAGAGTACTGGAAGAAATAAAGAAGGATTTTGGAAGAAATAGATAAAAATACCCAGTATCAAGTATCTAAAAACAATAACTTAGATCTTAGTGCATTCTGACTATTTAAGGGGAGACAAAGGAATGAGGAGGCCTAGAATTCAGGAATAAGACAGACAGCTCCAGGCAGAAAACATAGTGAATATATTTATTTTAGTAATAGCTTTAGTTACATATTGACATGGTATATATATTTATATATAAATAAATATATATATATTTAGATATTTATAAATATATATATATATTTAGATATTTCTAAAATGTAGAAATTGTTTTTGAAAAGAAATGAAAATAAATGTTTACATAACCATGAAAACAACATAAGAGAACCCTTGATTAAAACTAGATAGCTGCATAGTAGAAATATTCTGAATTTACTTTTCAAATTGCAAGTAAAAATAACACTGGATATTTGGGTTTAAGTTCTAATTACTTTGTTTTTAGTGACAGTATCTCTATACCACCCATCAGATACAAACATAAATTGAACACAGTTGACAGATAGAAGCTAATTTTATTCTATCTTGAATTCCCATTTATGCCTGCTTCAGAGATATACTTTGCCAATCAAAATTCAGAAGATACTTTCTGTTTGGTAAAACCAAGATGTGCTGCCCGTGAAACTGTTTATGTTTATATTATATTCATTAAAAAGAAATGTAAACTGAGTAGGGGAGTTTTCTTTTCAGAAAATGAATCCTTTTCCAGAGATCAAAGTGGCTGAAGATAAAGTATCCAATAATATATTTAGGCGATGTTCATGAGGCAGCTATATTCCATACACAGATGTTGTCTCAGGCTGAAATTACTTGCTTAGAATTTGAGTTAAATAATCCAATACTTCAAATGTCTTTAGGAAATTGGATGTTAGGGAGACTAGCCAGCACCATTCAATTAAGTGGTCCTTGAACAGAAAAGTGCTTTCCTTTGGATGGGGGAAGAAAAAGAGTTTGATCACATTTAAGCTAATCTATCATTTATCATACCCAGTGGGTAAGATAGTTAATGACTATATTGATTTTTTTTGTGTGTGCTTAGTTTTTTTGTGTGTGTGTGTGGTTCGCGGGCCTCTCACTGTTGTGGCCTTTCCCGTTGCAGAGCACAGGCTCCGGACGCGCAGGCTCAGCAGCCATGGCTCACGGGCCCAGCTGCTCTGCGGCATGTGGGATCTTCCCGGACCGGGGCACGGAACCCGTGTCCCCTGCATCGGCAGGCGGACTCTCAACCACTGCGCCACCAGGGAAGCCCCGTGCTTAGTTTTATACACAACATTTAACCAATATGAAACTGTATGTGGGATTTGTTTTCCATTTGTTATTGATGCACTTAAATTATCTTTATTTATCTCTGTGTGCACTGATTTCAAAAGTGAATTTCAAAAGGGCTTTAGGTAGTGTCATTTTCTTAAACTGTATTCTAATTTTCATATATACTTTTTTAAGCTTTGGATATTTTTCACGTCTATAGTTATCTTCAGAGCTCCGTTTACTTTTACTAGGAAGAAAAAAAAAGCTTTGAAACTTTGCCAACAATGTTGGTCACAGACCCTTCAGAAATAACTTTTCTGGTTTCTCTTTCTCTTTCCTCATCTGCCTCTGTCATATCCCCATTGTTCATTTATGTGGGTCACTGTAATTATTCTATATTTTCTTTGAGGATTATATGGACCATTTCTAGAAAGCTGTCTTTACAAAAAGACAAAGAAAGGAATGGAAGCATAATAGATATGCAGAAACTGCAAATGTGGTTAAATAGGCATCACAAAGGTGAAGGGGATTCACTGTTATACCAAATAGCTATTTAAAAATTAAAAGAAAAAAAGCAGCAACTAGATATAAGCAGGGCAAGGTCTAAAATAGCATGACATGAGAAGAAGAAAACAAAACAAAATGACTTAGGCATTATATGAGAAGTAGGCAAAGCTGGTTTCTCCCTCCCATGGTTTATACCATTGCTAGCATTCAGTTCACTTATATATAAGAATACAAAAGCAATATATGTATATATACATATGAATATATAATCTAATACATTGTTGCTATTATCATTTTGAATAGACTGTTTTGTTAGATCAATTAGGAATAAGAAAAATAAAGATTTTATTTTTACTTATTTCTTCTCCAGTGCTCTTACTTTCTTTATATAGATCAGAGTTTCTGACATATATAATTTTCCTTCTCTCTGAAGAACTTCTTTTAACATTTCTTGCAAGGCAGATCTACTGGCAACAAATGTCTTCAACTTTTGTTTGTCTAAGAAAATCTTTATTATTTCTCTTTCATTTTTGAAAAATAATTTTTTAGAGTATAGAATTCTAGGGATTTTTTTGTTGTTGTTCCTTTCAACACTTTAAATATTTCACTCCACTGTCTTCTTGCCTGCATGGTTCCTGAGAGAAATCAGGTATAATTCTTATCTTTGCTTCTCTGTTGGTAAGGTATTTTTTTCCTTTTTCTTCTTTCAAGATTTTTTCTTTATCTTTGATTTTGTGTAATCTGAATATAATATGCTTAGGAGTAGTTTTTTTTTTTTTTTTTTTTTTTGCATTTATTCTGCTTGGTGTTTTCTGACATTCCTGGATCTGTGGTTTGATGTCTGACATTAATTTGGAGAAGTTTTTGCTCATTATTGCTTTACACATTGTTTCTTGCTTTATCTCTTTCTTCTCCTTCTGGTATTCCCAATATGCATATGTTATACCTCTTGTAATTGTCCTGCAGTTCTTAGATGTTTTGTAATTTTTTGTTTTTACTCATTTTTCTCTTTGTTTTTTCAGTTTTAGAAGTTTATGTTGTCATATGCTCAAGCCGACAGATTCTTTCCTCAGCCATATCCAGTCTATTGATAAACCCATCAAAAGCATTCTTCATTCTGTTAACAGTGTTTTTGGTCTCTAGCATTTCTTTCTGATTCTTAGAATTTGCCTCTCTCTGTTTACATTACCCATCTTTTCTTGAAAGCTGTCTACTGGGCTGGCACCTAATGTAACTTTACTCACATCTTTCTGTTCTTTCTATTTTTTTCTTTTTTAAGTATTTTCATAATCTGAACTTGCCTTGTATATTTATTTTGAATACATATTGAGTGTTGTTTCACTCCATTGGATCATAAGCTTCATGAGAACATAGCTTGTATATCTCTTTTTTTTTTTTTAATTCTTAGCATCTAGAACAGCGTTTAATGTACTGTTCAATAGATGTGTTTAGTGATACATAACTGTATTACTTGTGAAATGAAGAAACAAATAGCACAGACAAATCTTGAAATGGAAGTAGTACAGATAATTATATCCAAGGTGAATTTTCATACAATAAAGCTTTCACCTTCCAGGGTACATGGGAATAAATTAATAGAAAGGACTCCAAAGAGAAGACATAAAGAAAAAATTTAATGGGACTAGCAGTGTACATATGCACAACTACCAAAACTTCTGGCATCTAAGAAAATAAACCTGATTCCAAGGACAAACTTGAACTTACTTGAGAGTGATAGGAAAAAATAAAAGAAACAGATTTTCATTTTCTTCAATATGGTTATCCTCAGAGTTCAAACCAACAAGTTGCATGTCTAAAAATGATTACAGTTTTTAACTATCAATTCTTAAATTTACCACTAAGTTTTTGTTTTCCTTTAGACTCTTCAGTATAGTAAAGTGGTTTAGAGTACTCTGAGTCAGGCTTCTTTCTTCAAATCCTAATTCTGTCACTTAATAGCCATGCTATTTTAGGCAAATAACCTCTCTGAGCCTCAGTTTCCTCATCTGTAAAAAAGGGAATAATATTGACACCTAATTCATAGAAAGCTTGTGCAGATTAAACGAGTATATGTAAGTGCAAAGACAGTAAAGGCCATATAGGTGTTTGTTTTTGTTTAGTTCATTGTTTATATCTCTTTCTGTTTGGGTAGTAAGATTCTTGATATTCCATGATGCTTATAAGCACTTATTCATAAAGAATCTTTATTAGATTTAGTGAGCAGGGCAGAAGAAGAAAAGAAAAACAACAATTCTGAGGATGCAGTAGAGGTGGCTGTGTTCCAAAGAACTTTCTGTGGAATTCAGAGGTCAATTTGCTGAGGCAAGCTGCAGATGGATAGATAAAGTGTGATTTCCGCATCTTTCTCTAAGTGGTAATTGTGGGCCTTGTAGCCAAGGGCCTCTTTTAATGAATAAAAAGGAATGAAAAGGTCATCCCTTTTTTTTTTTTTACATGGTAATCTTGGAGCATTGTTTTCTGAAAATGTCAGGATCCTAAACACATTGAAGAAACCTCTAGGATGCTGGTCTTACTAATCAGGCAGTGATTTAAATGGAGCCTCCACCATCATCAGGACACTGGTCCCCATGACTAACCTTGGGCCTCAGGCAACAGATGCTAAGGGCTGCTGGAGGTTGCACAGCTGCCCTCCAACCTCTGGAGAGGACACTTTGCTTCAGGGTTAGCACAAAGATTTGCTTGTTTCTCTAAAGAATATATTTTAAAGAGGAAGAAAGTAGCTCAAGTAGAAGAAATCCCAATTCCTTCCCAAAAATACTCTATAGAAAGGCAAATAGTCCTTTGATTCTCTCATAATTATCTAAAAAAAAAGAATAGAGGGAAATATCTATATGCTGTTAGAGAATTTTCAGTATAGATTTGTGGGACAAATCATACTGAATTTTTGTATTTTTCCTTTTTTCTCTCTTATCCCCACTTTCCACTTCTTTTTACATGTCCCTTTTTGTCTACTATTAAAATATGGAAATGATGTAACAGAAATCAACTTGGAAGATCATTCCTGGAGAAATTTTCTTAACCTGAAATCTCAGTCTTTTTAAAATTTTCTTTCAGCATACTTTTTGGTCTAGCATATTTCTCCTTTGATGTAAATATTTTGACTGATTTATTTTCACTAATAGCCTTGAGAACTTCTAACTGAAATAAAATATAAAATTTATTAGATATTTTAGTCACTGTGCTAAGCAATATAGTAAATAAGACTTGAATAAAACAGGGTCCCAAATATTCAGGAACCCACAGCCTCATAATATTCTTGAAAGTTTCAAATAATCTATCATAATACCAAGACACAGTATAAATAAAAATAAAGTCAGAGCTTCCAAAAATAAAGAATTCACACATAAGCTTTTTTTCCATCACAGGAGGAAATAAGGTGAATGAGAAAGAAACTGAGAAAGACAAAAAGGAAGAAAAAGAATGGGGATGTATAGAACGTGGGGACAGAGAAAAAGACTGCTGTGGTGTGGGGATGTGTGTTGACTCTCCACTGTATTTCTACTTTAAAACAGACAAAAAAGAGCACCATCATGTTTAATTGAACTGTCAAGAGAAGGAAAATAACACTATTTTAAGTATCTATTTGCTAAATGCAAGGAAAAGCATGTTTATAATACCTATATTGTGTAATAGCTATTCATTCATTTAAAATGTTTAGACAATCACATAATAAGGGCTGCATTTATTGGAGGGGAGATGCAGCGAGGAAACAAAGGCTTTTCTGATTGATATTTAAGCCAAGATCTGAAGAATGGGAGACGGCTGTCTGAATGTTTCAACAGAAGACACAGCATGTACAAAGGGCCTGAGTTGGAAAAGCCTCAGATGTTTTCAAGGATGTAAAAAATGAAAACAAAAACAGTAGCACATCTTGAAAAGTCAATAAGGGTCAAACCTGACAAGGGCCACATGAGGTAGCTCCATGCTGACCTCGGTAAAAGTTTTGATTGTCTTCTAAGTGCACTGGAGGGCATTCGGAGGACATAATCCAATTTATGTTTTAAAAACACTAGCTTGTCTGTTACGTGGTGGATGAATGTGTGTGCTTTGGGAGTAGTTGGATGGTGTCAGTGACATAGAATGTCACTGATGGTGTCAGTGACAATGAATGATATTTTGTCATTCACATCTTACAGATTTGGAAAGCAAAGTTCAGGAAAAAGAATAATTCAAGATCAAGATTTCCTCATTGTAGAACTACATGGCATCAAGTAGCTAATACTCCGTCCCTTTTTCCTAACTTTATGAGGGAGCAGATGGTTGGATCTCTATCACTAAAATTTCAACAATAGCAACAATAAGAATAACATATAATTTTATTTTGTGCTAACTCTGAGTAAACTCTATGTTTTAAGTTCTTAAAAATATTGTAATTAAAGAAATCTTCCAACGATTGCTGCCGAGAAGTTAACACCCAAGGATGCACAGATAATAATTGGTCAAACTTTGATTTCAGGCTCTATTCTTTGAATCCATAGCTCACATTCTTAACCAAGATTAGGGAAGGGAGACCACTATGTGATTTACTGTGTTGGTCTAAAGGGGTATTACAGAAAACGGTGAAAGGAATAACAATTTGACAAATAAAGAAAGTTGAGTTCCTCCTCTAGAAATCTGTTTGCCTGCTTGATAGTACCATGTTTTATTTCTACAGCTCTTTACATATTCATTTATTTGAATAAATATATATTACATAATATATTAATTTATATGGGTTATAAATAATATATAAATATACTGAACTAAGTTTTAACTTATTTATATATCATATTTTGTCCTTAAAAATATTCTACATGGTATGCATGGAAATTGCTATTTTGTCCATTTTACTTCTTGCGAAGTAGTCCCATTGAGCTAGGTGACACATCCAAGGACATAAACAGTTGCCTCTGAGTGAGGCTGGATCTAAAAGCCACCCTAAGTCATATCCACTAGTCATTCTTTATTTTAATGCCTGCACAGCATTACCATCACTTAAAATTATCTTTAGTAGTTTTTTTCCAGTTTCCTTCATTAAAATTTAAGGCCAGTGAGATGGGGGACTTTAATTATCTTGTCCCTCAGCATCTCAAACTTGCTGGACACATGGTGGGTTCAGAGTAAACATTTGTTGAATGAATAGTACTTTAAAACATGCAATACTGATCAAAAATGGCAGACCTACACTGGAATGAAAATCTTTAGACTCTTCATTGCTCATTCTATCACACTGTGCCATCATCTCAGATCATGGTCATTTGAGATCATGTAAGGTCACCAATAAATGAGATGGTACTTTGCTTTTCAAAAGCAATTTCCGATAGATACATTTTATTTCAAATTAACCACAGTTACACATCTTGGCAACAGAAGATTTTTGTGTTTTTTTTCCCCCTTTGTTTTTCTGGGTTGCATTTCACATGAGGGAGATGAGATCAGTCAACACAGTCACTTGAGACTGATCAAAGCATAAAGTATTGCATAAAACAACTCACATTTAACCTTTGCAAATGAATAAGTAAAGGGAAATTCATGAATTCTTAAAATATTGTCCCTTGGTGCAGATATCAGCCTCTTTCTGGTTTCAGCATTAATTCACATGGGCATCTTTTCCATAAACAGTCTTATTTTTCCTAAGCAACTGGTATTGCCATTGAATTTTGTGGGGGGAAAAAAAAGACAAGTTTAAAATAACGTACTCTTTATGAATCCTGTAACTAGGCTGAATAATATTTAGAAAATAAATTCCATTTTAGTTTTTCAAAAGTAAGCTTTAAAAGTCAATTCCTTAAACATTTATGTTAAGGCTGAAAACTGTTTCAACTATAACAATTTATGTTTGCAATCAGTTTATTTAGCACAAAAGTATGGAAGAAGAATAAAATAGTAACCACCTCCCATTTTTAAAATTGTTCTCCATTTTCTGTGGTTGAATTCTGTGACAGCTGCTCCAAAGGCAAGGGTGAAAATAGACTTAAGTACATCTCTGCTTGCGTGTACACATGAGTGCCTCTCAAAGGACCATTGACTTCCAGTGCCAGTGATGCATGTGGTTCACAAACAAAGATAGAAGACTACAACCACATCTTAAACACTGAGTGCACCGGGTCGCTGTGCACAAGGCACAAGGCAGACTTTTTTTTTTTTTTTTTTTTGTGGTACGCGGGCCTCTCACTGTTGTGGCCTCTCCCGTTGCGGAGCACAGGCTCTGGACGCGCAGGCTCAGCGGCCATGGCTCACGGGCCCAGCCGCTCCGCGCCATGTGGGATCTTCCCGGACCAGGGCACGAACCCATGTCCCCTGCATCGGCAGGCGGACTCTCAACCACTGTGCCACCAGGGAAGCCCCACAAGGCAGATTTTTAAAGATCCTATTTTTTTCCAACTTGCTTTATTGCTTGCTAAGTCACATTCTATGAAGAAAAGAAAATAGGACATCATTTGTAGAAAGAGGGATAAGCAGTCTGTATAAAAGTTAATACAGGTATTTGGGAAGTAAGTAATTATTCCTGTATTAAATTGCACTTATTTCTTTGAATGAAAACAAACCAAATACTAAAACACTCAAAATCAAGTATATTAATATCTGCAAAGGAGAACTTTTTCCAAAGACAAGAGTTTTTCTCTTTGCCTAAAATTACTTAGTAAATCAAATATTTTCTTCATATATGTCAAGAATATACCCATCTGGAACTGAAATGTTGTCTTTTCCAATTAACAGCAAAGCTAGAGAAAGCCAATCTCTCTTCTCTGCTATGGTTGAGTACTAGCACCCTGTGCCAGGAACTATGCCTAGCATTTTCCATGCATTGCCTCACTTATTTCTAAAAGGCAGGTCCAGATGTTACCCTTAATTTATAAGTGAAGAAACAGAGGCTTCAGGAGATTAAAAAACTGTCAAGGCTGCCCAGCTAGAGAGCGGCAGAGTCAGAATTTGAACTGCAGTCCCAGGTTGCAGCCAGGTTGCCTTCCACCAATGACTGTGAGTCAGGCCTTCATCATTTCCAACCTTGACTCATACCACAATCTACCATTCACCATGCTTCCAGAATTAACAAAAGTGCACACAGGATAATTCACTTCCCAATTTAAAATCCTCCAAGTCCTCAGAATTAATTTTCAGTTTCTCAGCCAGGTAAGAAAAGCTCTGGACTATCGGCCCACAGCCAACTTTTCTAGATGGTCACTGACTCCTAAACACTTATAGTACCAGCTATAACTACTCACCATTCTTCGGTGAACCACAGACATCTTTATTCCTTTGCCCATGTTGTTCATACTCCAGGTAACATGCCTTTCAACTTGTGTTTCTGATGGAATTCTGTTCATCCTGCCTAGCTCTGCTTTACTATTTCCTTTCCTAACCCCCATGTAGAATGAATTGTTCTCTTCATTGCCAATTCAAAGCAGACTCCAGCTATTATAAAAATAATAGCACTGGATTATAAGCTCTAGGTAGTGTAAATATCCATTGGCTATAAAGTAAACTCTTTCAAGTACAGAAACCTCTTTATTCTGATACCCCTTTCACTTTTCATATTGTTACCTAAGAAGTGACCAATACATGTTTATTGATTGTATGAAATAAAAATAGATTCTATTTCAATATATAATTATAAAGAAAAAGTATTCATTCTTCGCACACTTTTACTTCAGTTTTTATAGTTTAGCATTTTTCCTTATCCGGTAGTAATTCAATTTGGTTATGGGGTAAACAATTCATCTATCAACTCAGAAAACATTTTCTAATTGCCTCTTGAGCAATACTTTATGTGGGATGGTCTGGACAAAAGGTATGATTGGAAAACATAGGGAAAGGATGGAAATGAAGAAACTATACTATTAAAATTGTAGGTTAGGGGCTTCCCTGGTGGCGCAGTGGTGGAGAGTCCGCCTGCCGATGCAGGGGACACGGGTTCGTGCCCCGGTCCGGGAAGATCCCATACGCCGCGGAGCGGCTGGGACCGTGAGCCATGGCCGCTGAGCCTGCGCGTCCGGAGCCTGTGCTCCGCAACGGGAGAGGCCACAACAGTGAGAGACCCGCGTACCGCAAAACAAAAACAAAAACAAAAACAAAAAACTGTAGGTTAAGAATTTCATAATTAATTTCCATATTTAAGTAGTAAAATATAGACAAGTGCATAATTACATGTGACTTTCTTGATTAAACAAGGAAACTAAACAATTGGGGTTGCTGAACACTGTATTGATTAGGATACCTACAGATTCCTTTACTTTCTAAGCTTCTTATAATTATAAGCTTCTAATATCACCACAATCAACTGCTTAGAACTGGAAAGCATTATCTGGTTATGGATTCGTTCAAAGAGCACACTTCAGGCTTCGTTTTAGGGGGTTCATTCTCCTAGGGAAATGCAGCAAACTGCATGCCCAACCCCAAATATTCATTTTCATTATCACCTTTTAAAACTGTGTGTATTTTTATGTTCATATGTGGGCCTGCTGTTTTTCTCTCTCTTTGTTTATTTTGTTGCTGCTTTTAAGTTAGGAATAGTCCTCTGGGGAAATTTTTTTTCCAGCTTCGTCCCTGGATTTTCTCTGCTATGATTTGGTGAACACATATAATTTTTTATGGTCCACCATCATTGACAGGCTGGCCCCAAGGCACAGGGTTCTCTGTAGCGCATCATGGATTATTGATGAGCAGTGGGAACTGAAACAGAGTGGTGGAAGCTGGCACACCAGTTACAGATCCTTGTTTAGAAACCAACTGGGCATTCAGTAATGAGAGCATGTGGTCTTCTTTGCAGAAGGCAGCTCAGGCTAGAGATCCGTTGAAGCATGCGTTAGAAGGAAAAAATATCAAACGACCATATAGTTCAAGTAGTTTGCCATCAGCAGTTTAAACCTAGCATTATTTCCTTATCACACCTTTAAAATGATTTGAAGGAAAGCTTCAATAGGATGGAATTAAGAGTAAACTGAGTTCTTGGAAAAGAGTTATAAGTGCGTGATAAAAGGAATACGAGTTTACTTTTGGCCAGAATTATTTATTTTAAAAAGTTTCTACTTATTTGAAATTTCTACTTATTTGAAAGAGCTATATATGCATATGGTAAATTTTTTTAAAATTATGAATGAATAATCTGGGTAACCACAGATATAATAACTATTGCTGCAGTTTCTTTCAGAAATACTCCGTGTTCATTTACTTTTTAAAGCCAATTAGTGCACATAAATACATTTTCTAAATTTCTCTTGTTTTCACCTTGAATAATACATTTGGGATAATGTTTCATATCAGCTGACATAAATTTACTTAATCTATTTTCATAGTGGTCGATTATCTGGTTACACCACAGATCATTTAACTGATCCTTGTTTCCAATTAATAGAAAATGTTAGAATGAACATATTTGTACATAAGTAGTTCTGCAATTATGTGAATATATTTGTGGTTTCATTTCAAAAAAAGTAAAGGCTAAGTCAAAGAGTATTTGTCTTTTACATTTCTACCAAGATTTATGAGACCATATTATCCCATACTCTTGACGGCAACACCAAAATTTCAGTTATATTATGGTTGAAAAATGGAATGTCATTGATATTTTAATTTTGTTGAATTTTGATATTTTAATTTTATGAATAAAACTGAGCACTTTTTCATCTTTTCCTATGATCTGCCTGTTCATGTAGTTTGCAAAATGTTCCGTTGAATTTTTGTTTTTTTTTGTTATTCATTTATGTATTAATAAAAAAATATATCGTATATTGTTACAATATTTACATATAATAGTTTGTAACATGTATGCTACTATTTTCTGTACCATATGCTACAAATATTTTTGTGACTTGTCTTTTGTATTTTCCTAATGCTATCTTTGTGTAGATATGTTTATTTCTTATGTTGTAGCACATTTTAGTAACTTACTTTAATACTTTGGGTTTTCTGTCTTTCTCAGAAATAGATTTCCTACTGCAAGTTATTAACCATTCTCTTACATTTCTTCTAGACATTTCACTCTTTTCATTGCTATTGTTTAACTTTTGGTCCACTTGAAATGTGTTTTGTAATAAAGAGTGAGGTAAGGGTCATCTTTATTTTTTTCAAGATATTAAACACCTTAACCCAACACTATTTGACGTATAATCTATCTTTTCCCCATGTTTCAAATGTCATCTATTTTATTGCATTATTCTGTTAATTCATAAACCAACTCCACTCTATGCTTATGCTGTGTTTAATACGTGATTCTGTTACCTACATTTATTTATAAATATTAATTTCTTCTGGTATTCTACCACGTGAGGCTGCTGTTTTTTGTTGTGCAGATTGTACCTGAAATAATCTCCAGATTTGAAAATTTTTCATCATGTCACTGTCAAATATCAACAGAAAAAATATGTTCTGTGTCTGCCTCATGGGATTGTTGTCAGGACCATATGTAGTAATGTGAATTTAATTTCCAAAGGGTAAATTACCACTGGAATAATTTCAGTTGTTCTTAGAATCATTCTAAGTTGTGTGACCTATCCAATGGAGTTCGAAGCATCAGTAGGGGTTTTATATGAGAATTTTCATTCACCCATTTTTACCCAGGTCTAACTGTGTTCTAGAGGAATTCAGGCATCAAGAGTCACTTTTACTTTTGCCAGTTGTCTAAAACAGTACAGGTGCCCACTAGATATGCTGGTAGAATTATAAATGTTTAAGTTCAGACCCAGTATTTGAAAGTGGCTACCATTTAGTGATTGGAACTGAAAGGGTACAGTTGTATGAGTGACCAGGTCTACTAATTTTATAAGATTTACTGTTGCACTAATTGCCAACGTGCAAATCAATATCCCTTTTATTTAGTACATTTCAAGACCTTCAATCAAACATGAGAAAAAGGCCTCGTAACCTAAAGGTTTATACTGTGCATGCCTTCTATTTGCTGTAATGCTTTTCATGTTCCTGAGTTCAGGGATTGGCACTTGATCGGGTCTGGCCGTGAGCTTTGCATTTCCTGACCATAGTGAATGGTTCACAGATGGGTATGCCACCAACCAAAGCCAATGAAGCATGATGAGACTTTTACTGACTTTTCTGGAAAAGAAATGATTTCCTGTTGCACTTGAATCTGAGTGGATGTAAAGGCTAGATGTACTTTGGCAACTTTATAGTGTCTGAGAAAAAAGATAGCACACAGAAGGATGTCGAGAGATAGGGAGTAACTTACCCCTGAAGACATTTTTTATTCCAGAACCTAGCTTTATTTGATGCAAAATATTCCCTTTTCAGCTTAAATCAGTTTGAGGCCATTCTTATTTACAGAATCCTATGAAGAATTCAATGTTACGTATCAGTATTATACATTATATCATGATAATTAGTTACTCAAGTATTCTCATTCACAATAGTATTCCACGTATTCTTCTTTTGCAAATTAAAGACCATGTATATGTAGGTTGCAGCATGAATATCAAATAAACATTAATTTTTTTCCCAATAAGATTCCTTAATTAAGATACAATTTATCGGGCTTCCCTGGTGGTGCAGTGGTTGAGAGTCCGCCTGCTGATGCAGGGGACATGGGTTCGTGCCCCGGTCCTGGAGGATCCCACATGCCGCGGAGCGGCTGGGCCCGTGAGCCATGGCTACTGAGCCTGCACGTCCGGAGCCTGTGCTCCGCAACGGGAGAGGCCACAACAGTGAGAGGCCCGTGTACCACACACACAAAAAAAAGATACAATTTATCAAAGTTAATTTTAATTAAGTTATGTAAGGCCTTAAAAAATCCTCTTTTTAAATAAAGGATTTCCATGTTTTCAACGATTCTCACTGGAAGCCCATGATTATTAGCTCATAATTTCTTTTTAGTATATAGCAGTCAGAAGCTCAGTGTTAACTAAGGGCATATTGTAGATTCTATAAACATTCCACAAACATTGTCAGGAGCAGCTTGTAAAGGGAACTGCTGACTGACTCTAATTGTGAATGTAGTGAGATAGAAACTTGTAAAATTTAGAGTTGACACCTAGCATCTTGCTAATTTTCACATGACTGTTATATCATGCAACTAGTTGTCCAGATAAACTATTGTGACTTTCAGAAACCTAATGTGATCACACAACGATCACAGTGTGGAGCAACAGGATGACTGGTGAGAAATATTACAAGACTGACTGCATGATACATACTTCAGACAAAAGGAAAATTAAGAGTATTTGATAATACCAAACTTTCTAAACAGCTTCATGCTTTTAATTAAAAGCTGTACTGTACTGACTCTAAGTACCTCTCTTTCTCTCTGTCTCTCTCTCTCACACACACACACACACACACCCCCCTAATACATAGCATCTAATGTTACTCTAAGCCATATTTACTGTTTACATCAGAGGAATTAAGTAAAAATATCCATTAAATATATTTCACACATGAGATCATTTTTTAAGTTCAATAATTATGTATCATTCTGATAGATATGCTTTCCTTTTAACCTCCTCATTAGAATGACAAAAAGTCAAAGTCATTTTTGGTAATCAAAATGGGAAAGTGGCATGAAACCATAATAAGGGAAAACCAGCTGAGGAGCCTGCTACAAGACAATACCATGTATAATTGGTCCTTAATTATGCAAATTTAACAAATGGCAGAAGGATGGTTGTATTTCTTGATCAAGGCTGCCTGCCAAGTTGACAAGCTGGCGTCAGTGCAGGAAGGAGCCCACTCTGTGATCCTGACTGTGGCATCTCCTTCCACATTGCCAAAATATTTTTTGTGGAACAAAGAAATTTGTTGATTTGCTAAGACAAGTTAAATTTATGTTTTTGGTGTAAGTGAATATCCCCAGTAGCATCATTAACAAAGTTTTCTTAAACACATCATTAATTTTTTTTAAAAAAATAAAGGCTTAGAGACCCCAGAAGAAACCCAAATAATAATTAGCATATATTTGTATGTAGGATAAGTTTGCTGCATAGTTCTTCATGAAAATACTCTGCACACAAAAGCTTTTGCAAGTAAAATAAAAAGTTATTGGAAAAGTAAATGTGAGTTATCTTTTAATATATTAAACAAGATATATAGGAAATTAATTATTACTCTGTTTCATTTTTACACCATGGTTTTGTACACACCTTAAAATATCTTACAATTTGTTTACTAATTGTAAACAAATAAGTACTTTAAAATTCATTTATTCATATGCTTGCACTGGGACTCTGTAAGACAGAGATAGCCTCTAGAAACATTGCTTTCTTCCTGGCTCCTGACATACAGTGGACTGAAGTCCCCCATTGCTCTCAGGCCTTCTCTTCCTAACTTAGCACCTACAGGCAATTGTTGCTCTCCTGAGATAATGGACGATACTCCTGCAGGATCCAAGTCTCCCACAGCTTCAAAATGGTAGATTTGGCTTTTGGTGAGCCACACTGAGACATACTTTCCAATACATCCATGAGGGAGATAACTTTAATGAAGGAAAAATAAAGTTGTGAATAATTCCTTTCCTTTTCTCAAATGCATTTATTTTACTACTGTTTTTAGTTTGTTTGTTTTTAATTGAAGTACAGTTCATTTATGATATTAGTTTCAGGTATACAGCATAGTAATTCAGCATTTTTGCAGATTATAGTCCATTAAAAGTTATCACAAGACAATGGCTATAATTCCCTGTGCTATACAGTATTTCCTTGTTGCTTATATATTTTATACATAGTAGTTTGTATCTCTTAATTCCATACCCCTGACTTGCCCCTCCCTCCTTCCTTCATCCCTTTGGTAACCACTAGTTTGTTTTCTATACATGTGACTCTGTTTTACTACTGTTTTGAATGAGGAAGAGAAGTGGCATGTTTTAGCATCTTGCCAGTGAAATTTACCGCCCTATGTATTCTAGTTTGTAATAGGCACTAGAATCATTTCCTGCTTCTTAAGCAGCAAAATCTGACTGCTAGAGTTTTGTCACTCCATACGGGGTCTTGGTAAGAATGTATTTCAATAGGTCAGGGAAAATTCCTGAACAGCTTGTAAGAAATAGCATACACAAAGTTGTGAAGAATTGAAGAATAGGAGAAAAGAAAAAATAAGGACCAGGAATATGTGGTAGTAGTGATTTAAAATTAGACTGAAAGCTAAATTAGGGTGGAACCAGTAGTAGGAAATGTGTGTAGAAGGATGTCCTTCGCTGACATATTTGCCTTAATTTTGTACGTTCAAAAAACACTCTCTACTTGAAATAGTCTTATCACAGGTAAAATGAAAGAAAAACTTACAAAGAGTGTCTTTCTCTTTGGAGGCATGATAGTATGCCTCAAACACCAATCAATTATCTATTCTATTTATCAACCCTAATCCTGGGGTTCACAGTAATAGCATCAGTATTTTATAAATTTCTGTAGTAAAATACTTTATTCATTCAAAATGGGATTAGCCCAGGATAGTTTTAGTATCTGTGAAACACTGTCTTATTGAAAAACCTATTCATATTTTGTGTATTTAAATATGACCAGATATATATTCTTAGCAACAAGCATGATATTCTGAAAAATAAAGTAAAATAAAGAGAAAGCTAGGGACCGCAGGCCATGTACAGCATGAATCACTGATAAAAAACTGAATATGACCTGAATTTCTGGAACAAATATATATACAACATGTTTAAGTAGATGATCCCAAGCCCTTTTAAAGCACTTTTGTATAAGTTATTTTGCTCCTTGGGACTCATATTTTGAGAGGTTTACTTTCACTCAGTCTGAAAACAAAGGAAAGAATCCTATATAGAGAAGTTCAGCACTCACTTGTTTGTGTAGACAGATGAACAAATGCCTTTATAAGTCTTATTCTCCTGTATCCCTGACTCTAAATCTTAAAGGAATATTGAACGCATAATTTTCAGAGTCATAGTTTACAAATGGCATTAGCCTGGTAATGACATGGCTGATTATATTGTAGAAGTAGATCACTAAGATCCAGGCTTGCAATTCAAAAAAATTCTTAGAAAACTCTGTATGGTATTGTTTCATAAGAGGAGACCATGATGAAACTCTTCAGTGTTATCATTTGATTATACCACATTTGGTATTTACAACAGTCCAAGGGTATGGAAAATAAAACACAGAACCAATGAGTCTTCAACACTACCTAGTATAGATTGTTAAAGAAGCAACTGCTAATATAAAAGTGGTCCAAATCCTTTAACAAATTCAGTAAAAGTGTCTCTGCATGGTCTCTAACAGCTACAGACAACGTCAGGCAGCAAAAACTTGTAGTACTAATGTGTGGTTTCAAAAGAACACAGCACAATCTCTTTAGAAGTAAGTCCATCAGGAGGATGCATATTTGAAAGACATTTAGAACAGAGGTTCATGTCATCTGACCTCAGGTGACCAATCTCATGATCACATAATGACAACACAAAGTCATATTGCCACCATCTCTATAATGTAACCAGAATACAAGTACTTCACTCCCCCTCCACCACCACCATCATCCTGGTCCAGTCCACCACTATTATCACTTGCCTGCATTATTGCAATAGCTTCAACTGTTTTTCTCATTTACATTCTTCCTTTTTTTTTTTAAGATTTTTTGGATGTGGACCATTTTTTAAAATCTACTGAGTTTGTTACAATATTGCTTCTGGGGGCTTCCCTAGTGGCGCAGTGGTTGAGAGTCCGCCTGCCGATGCAGGGGACATGGGTTCGTGCCCCGGTCCGGGAAGATCTCACATGCCGCGGAGCGGCTGGGCCCGTGAGCCATGGCCGCTGAGCCTGTGCGTCCAGAGCCTGTGCTCCGCAACGGGAGAGGCCACAACAGTGAGAGGCCCGCGTACCGCAAAAAAAAAAAAAAAATTCTTCTGTTTTATGCTTTGGTTTTTTGGCTGCGAGGCCTGTGGGGTCTTAGGTCCCCAGCCAGGGATTGAACCCACACCCCCTGCATTGGAAGGTGAAGTCTTAACCACTGGACTGCCAGGGAAGTCCCTTCCCATGTATATTCTTGCTCCTTTAGAGTCCCCTTTCAAAACAACATCTTCAATGATCTTATTAAAATATGAGTTAGATCATGCTTCTGTTCTGCTCAGAACTATCCAGTGGTTCCTCCTTTATTTCAGAATTAAAGATGTAGGTCTTATAGCAGCCTACAAGGGCATTCACAACCTGGCCCCCTCTCTGATCTCAGTCCCAACCCCTCTCTCCTTGTTCTTTTTGCGAATGCCTACTGGTCTTCTTACTGTTTCAAACACCCTGCAAGTTCCCTCTGTTAGAACATTCTCCCCCAGAAAGCCATACAGCTTACTTTCTTGAATCCCTCAAGTTTCTGCTCAACTATTACTTTCACAAATCTGACGCCTCACTGAAAATTGTAACACACCCTGTTTTACCCCATCTCTTTTACCCTGATCAAATTTTATTTCCATGACTCTTCTCATATTCTCTCTTGCTTTAAAAGTTAATTTGTGTATGTGTTGCTTATTTTATGTCACTCCCTCTCGGCATCACTAGATTGTAAACTCCATAAGGACAAGAATTCATGACTATTTTTTTAAACTAATGCTCCTCCAGAGCCTAGAACAGTGCCACGCATGTAAGAAGATGCTAAATAAGTATTTATCATTCACGTAACATCTTAATTCACATAACCATGAAGTTTAGTAACTTTATTATAGTTAGCATGTTTTGGCCAGAAGACCTTACTCTGCTGTAGTGTTTTTTGCTTTCTGTACATTTAGCTATTAATAATTGGTTGAGGCGCCTCAACACTATATTCTTATGTGGAATTTTGCAAAGTTACTGACTTCTTTCGGAATTAGAATGATTCATCCATTTGAGGTTACAGAGAATGTTATGAATGAACTCTGAATACACTCCCAGAGAATTTTCCACTCCTTATCATAAGGAGATGGTCCACAGAACCTTTTGTAACGGATCTGATTCAAACAACTAGGAATCAGTGTCAAAACACCCTTACTATTTTCAAATAATAGGAAGCTATATGTTATTTAAGGATTCACTCAAATTCCAAAGCCTGGAAAAGTATCAATCCCTCAGGGTTAATCAGTTACAAAAATTCAGATATTACTCAAAGGAAATTGTCTGCCGAACCTGGGTATTTATAATTGGACAATACATATCAAACCAGTTACATATATCATATAATCCACTGTGATAGTCCTTTTGATGTGTCATCTTGGCTAGGCTACCATCCCATTATTCAACCAAACACAGATCTAAGGGTTGCTGTGAAGGTATTTTGTAGATGTGATTAAAGTCCATGATCAGTGGATTTTAATTAAGAGATCCTGAAAGGATACCCTGAATGGGCCTGATTCAGTCGTTTGAAAGGCCTTAGAAACAGAGCTGGGTCTTCCCTGTGGACAGCAGCTTAGCTCAAGGGGAGGAGCTCCATCCAGCTTTCCTGCGGGCCTGTCCTACAGATTTCAGGCTTGCCACAGTCATGCAAACCAATTCCTTGCAATAAATGTCTTAATACATCATTTCTACTTATTCTGCTTCTCTGATTGTACCCTGACTGATTCAGCTACTAATACCTCAAGGTAATATAAGACTCGGTGGAGCTAATAAGGGCACAGAAAGCTGCACACTTAATCCATGGCCTGTGGCCAATCCACTTCTGTTAGAAATGAGCAAAAATTGGAAGATCTTTCAAACTTGCCCTTGAGTAAATTTTGGATTGTTGATTATTTATGATGGCACTGCAGAAACTGAATATTCATTACTCACCAAGTACCTTCATTAGGAATTTTTATTCTCCTAGAGTTATCTCCTGCAGTTAGAAAACCTGCTTTTTTAAAAAAACAATTTTAAGCCTAGTAAATCATATATATATATTTATGAATATATGTTATATATATATATATTTTTTTCTTTTTTACACCTCAATCAGGAGATAAAAATCTTTCATGAAATCTCCCACTAGGATGTAAGTTGCATGATGGAAGGCAGGTTATTAAAGTTTGTGTGTGTGTACACAACTTCCTTGTTTTTTGCTATTCAGCCTCTTTCTCCAATTTTCTAAGCATCCATTGTGCTTTTTTAACCTTTTCTGTCTGCCCTTTAGGGGGAAAGCTAGTATTTTACTAAGTGCCCTTTGAATATTCTCATTATTTTGTATCATATGTCTTATTTTTTTAAAAATAAATTTATTTTTGGCTGCGTTGGGTCTTCATTGCTGCATGCAGACTTTCTCTAGCTGCGGCGAGCGGGGGCTACTACTCTTCGCTGCGGTGTGCAGGCTTTTCATTGTGGGGGCTTCTCTTGTTGCGGAGCACGGGCTCTAGGCACGCGGGTTTCAGTAGTTGCGGCTCGTGGGCTCCAGAGCGCAGGCTCCGTAGTCATGGCGCACGGGCTTAGTTGCTCAGCGGCATGTGGGCTCTTCCTGGACCAGGGCTCCAACCCATGTCCCCTGCATTGGCAGGTGAATTCCTAACCACTGAGCCACCGGGGGATTCCTCATATGTCTTATTAATAATGAACTTATTAATAATAAACTCAACTTCCAGCAAAAAACAAAACAAAAAAATTTACATTTGGAGTCTATCGTTTTTGTTTCTCTAGCCATCTCAAAACCTGTGTGTATGTGTGGGTGTGCATGTGTGCAAGTGTATACAAGTGTGCGTATACATGTGTGATTACATTTTATAAAGAACAGAGGGCTTCCCTGGTGGCGCAGTGGTTAAGAATCCGCCTGCCAGTGCAGGGGGACACGGGTTCAAGCCCTGGTCCGGGAAGATCCCACATGCCGCGGAGCAACTAAGCCCATGCACCACAACTACCGAGCCTGCGCTCTAGAGCCCGTACTCCGCAACGAGAGAAGCCACCGCAATGAGAAGCCTGCGCACCGCAATGAACAGTGGCCTCCGCTCGCCGCAGCTAGAGAAAGCCTGCGCGCAGCAACGGAGACACAAAGCAGCCAAAAATAAATAAATAAAATAAATTAAAAAAAAAAAAGAACAGAAACTAATTTAAAAAAAAAGAAAAGAAAATGGAGACCTGGAAAAAAAAAAAGGTTTGTTCACTAATGTATCTTCATTGCCTAAATCAGTAAGGAATCAATATTTGTTGAGTGGATGAGTAATTTACACTCTTATGGAAAAACGTAAGACATCCAGGGACATCTTAGGCTTCTGAATTAATGCTACTGGCAGTCACATTGTGTGAGATGACAGGCACATATCCATGAGTCTCCAGTGTTAAGAACAAAGACTATCAACATTCTGGCTACTCAGTTTCTAATAATGTTTCCTAACGGAGGCAACCTGTGTCAAACCATGTCATTTTCTGCTGGTCAAGGTATAGTTAATTTTATTGATGATTACATCAAATAATGGTGTTTTAGGTATTAGAATCAATAATAACACAACAGCATTTCCTAATCCATCCAGATCATCTAAGCTCATGCAGATAATTTTTTGAAGTAAAAAATTTTTGTTTTACTTTGTTTATTCTTAGCTACTTCCAATTGCTCATGGCAATACAATTCCAGGAATTGCAAGGCAGACATGTACTCTGTAGCAGGAGCAATATATAGAATTTAGCCTACTGTCTACTCTACTAAACTGCTTTATATATATCTGCACACTGTATCTTTGTCAAGAAATCAATGGCACTACTCTGCTCTTCTAAATTCCTAAGATTTATATCTTCACAACTGTTATGAGTATCATCATTTTGGGGAAAATCTTTTCACATCAATTATGAAAGTATACAATAGCCTCTGATATGGTATTTTGCCTCTCATCTGTCCTGGCTAGTAACTTCCCTTCTCACTACGGCTTTATCAATTTTTTTCTTAAAAAAAAAAACCCAAAACCCAAAACTTTCATTAACTTTTTCCAATGACCCTTAATTTTCTACTAATGCAATCTCAAAATTCTGCTCTGACACTCAAAGACCTTTTAAAAAACATGGTTTCCTAAATCAGAATGCCTGTGCTTGAATTTTGATTTTGCTGTTTATTAGTCATATGGCTTATTCAAGTTAGTTAAATATATTGTATCTTCTTCATCTGTAAAATGAAGATAGTAATAGTGTACACGTCATGGGGTGGTTAAGAGGATTTAATGAATTAATGCATTTAATGAATTAATGGGAAGAATTTAGAATTGTGGCTGTCAAATGGTGACAACTGAATAAATTTTAGCTACCATCATAATCAGTATTACAATAAGTATTTATAAATTGTACCACATGTTGGTTAGGTAGAACCTACAGTTTTGGGGAATGTGTACTTTAATATAGATAGAGGCAATTTGCACAGCTACGAACTTAGAGAGATGTGGCAGCATCCCTCTTTAGCTCTGCTGACACAACCATACAAGCCGGTGTGTTATTTGGTTAACAGAATGTCCAGAGAAGAGCCAACAGAGATAGTTTACCTCATCAGAGAAAACATTCATTTTTTTTTTTCCAGTTTTAATCATCACCCTGCTGAAAGAAATACTTTGCTGCTGAGTCATGACTTTTTGTCTCATATAATATGATAAATACTGTTTTTTCTAGGTTGTTACTATTCTCAGAAATCCTTGAGAGTTAAGAAGAGAGAGATGAGAATACCTTGAATCTAAAACTAAATTTGGCAGGAATTCCTTTGTTTTCCTTTCCTTTTCCATCTCAAAACAGTAAAGTGCATACCCATTTTATCTCTCTTCCATTAATCCACAAAACCACTGCTCTGGCCAGTTCATATTACTATCGCCAAAACTCCTAGGTTAATTTCTGCCACTGCTATTTTATTTGTTACTCTTCCTTTGTAGAAATCTTTTTCTAATGTTTGGAGGTCGAATTCAAGTTCTATGTGCCCAAAACCCTTCAATATCTCTATCCACTATCAAACTGTGTATTCATGACCATTTGCTTATTTATCCAATATTGACTCAGTGCCCTCTGTGTTTTAGGCACTCTGCTAGGAGCAGAAGGTGTAGGGGTGGATAAGATAACAAGGGTTCCCAGTCCTGAGGGGAGCTTACTTTAAGGAAAAATGTATTGTCATTATTCATATATAGGTGTTAGGAAAGTATGCTAGGAGAGCAATTTAAGGAGACGGTTATTTAAGGAAGCCTTGATGGGGAAGTGATATTTAAAGCTGAGACATGAAGAATAAAGATGAGTTGGTTAAGCAAAGCCCTAGGGATAAAGGGGAAAGAAGACATTGGCAGCACTGAAAACAATGATTTAGGTAGAGACAGTAAGTGTTGAAGATCGCAAAATGACAAGAATGGAGCTGCTGAAGAATTGAAAGAAGCCCAGTGTAGCTGCAGCCTAGATAACCAGCGGGACAACAATGTTATGAGTATTGAAATATTAATGACTTGGATCACCCAAAGAGTACTTACGAGTGCCAAGCATTTGGATTCAGGACCGTGCTATATAATAGTGATAAATATTCATTTCATTATTTTATTATGATACATTTGTTTCATAGCTCTCCATACAGTCCATACAGAGATTCTATACAAGATATAAGATTAAAAATGTAGGGCTGGGCTTCCCTGGTGGTGCAGTGGTTGAAAGTCCGCCTGCCGATGCAGGGGACATGGGTTCGTGCCCCGGTCCGGGAAGATCCCACATGCCGCGGAGCGGCTGGGCCCGTGAGCCATGGCCGCTGAGCCTGCGCGTCCGGAGTCTGTGCTCCGCAACGGGAGAGGCCACAACAGTGAGAGGCCGGCGTACAGCAAAAAAAAAAAAAAAAAAAAAAAAAAAAAAAAAAATGTAGGGCTTTTGTCATTTATTTCTTTTGTTTGCTTCACGCACATATCGTAGACAGTAAGTGTTTGTACAGATTACTCTGTAGGATTCCATTTTAATCCTATTCGGTCTTACTTTTTTTTGTTTGTAGAAATGGACACACATACACAGACACACACAAAGGTTTTAAATATTATATGAATAGAAAAGTCTTCAAATGAAATCTAAATAGCAGTATAATTACTTGGACTACTTGATTTTAATCAGTGCAAAAGATAATCTCTTCCAAGACTAAAGATTGTAAGTGTTTGAAATCCGGAATAAAATCCTCCTATGTAGGCACTGTTTAATTACATCCCTTAGGGTAGGTAAATTTTGTAAGTACGATAAAACCACATTAAAAGTGATTCAGATCTGGCTTTTCCGTTTTAGAAGCAGATCAAATGTTAGAAAGGAGTAGTGAGAAATAAACAACCTAAGTGCATTTTATTACCTCAATTCAAATTTCACAAATTTTAGAAGTCTTACTGTGAAAGGCATAATTAGCAAAGACAGTTTCCTAGATTTACTGAGTATACAAAAATAAGGATAGGTTCTACAAAACTCTGAATTTAAAGTTTAGGGGAAAATTATATAAATATTATTCGATCATTAATACTCTTCATAATTTTAATTTATAAAAATGTAGATAAAAGGTTTAAAACCCCTAAAATGTGAAATTTCGTCAGAGAGAGAGAGAGCGCGTAACTAACAAAGAAAACAATACGTACAAGTGATGAGTCTTAGCTATCTGCGTATCCTCTAGTACAGCTCTTTCATAAAATATTCTCACTAGATTAGAGTTCACGGCCATTGTGCCAATCAAGAGTAAGGAGGCAAATGAAACCTTCAAGCTTTCATCCTAGGGCCTCATTTACCTACTAATTACTGATGAAATCATTATAGGCCTCCATCAGTTAACCCACCACTCATTTCTGTTAACACATGAATGCTGTCAGGGGCCATGGTGTGCTATTTAGGTTGCTATTTATCAGGAAATTTAAATGTGTTTCCAGGTCAGTTAGCAATCAGAGGTCATTCTTCTCTTCTTAAAATAATCCAAGTAAAGTAAACACATCAGCGTCAATCCATATAATCTACTAATAGGGCCCATTACCTAGGTATCTAAAAAATGTATCTAAAAATTGTGCATTTTAACTAGGAAAAGACCTGAAATGTTCAGGTAGCTTTGTCCTTATATTGAAAATTACTGTCCTCTTTATACAGCAACCTAAATTCAATTTCCTTTCCATGTCAAAACTAAAGTAATGCAAAGTTTGGCCAATTTGCTGCAAATCTGTCTTAGAGGAAAAATGTTGCCTCACGTGTACTTTCGGACATAGATGTTATCATTACCAGTGAATTTAACAAGTTATCTTTTCTCTCTCAGGAATTTAAATACATATTAAACAAACCTTCCAGTAAAGAGTCAAGAAGGCTAAAGGATAAATATGTTAGGAAGTATATAGAGTTGACTTTTCATCAATTTGATTTTCATGGTGTACATTTGTATCTGTCTGAAATAATTTATTTTTCATACTTATGATCGTTACTTTTCAACAGAGTAATTTACTTTATATATAACGTTCCTTCATTTAGAGAGACTTTATGTGGTTTATATTATGCAGGTGTGTGCTGGTTCCAGATGTACTTCACAAGAGCTGGTGGATACATTTACAGGAATTTTATGAGCTAGTTAACAAAATCCATTATTTAACAATCTATTATTAAAATTAAATTATATAAATTGATAATTAAATATGTTAAAAATAAAGCAGGTAGATACTAAAACCTCATCATTTCCTAGTTATTTCACTAGAGTTTTACTATTATCATGCCCTTGACTGTTTAAATGTATTTTATCTGACTGGAGAAACACTATATAACAGTGTGCTACTGAGCATGACTTCTCAACTTTTCATTTGGTGACGTCACATTATTGTACATGGTGTAAGTATACATGTCATGGAAATTGGAATAAACTACACATCACTACATAACAGGGCTTAACTTATTGTTTTGTTCATTGTCTAGACTTAAGAAAGTCATGAAGAAAATGTTAATAATGCAGCTTGGACTTAAAAATGTGTCATTTCAGGAGTCATAACATTGTGAATAACACACAAAAGATAAACTATTCTTTCATTATTCAAAAATTATTAACCATTTCAGCAAAGAAATCATTCATATTATTGACAAACAAGTGAAGTTCTGACATACATTTTTACTGTAACATTTTGTCTTATTTGTTAGCATAAATGAAAATATCAACCAACATTCATGTCAGAACTAGAAATGCAACCACAGGTTGGCGATGGATACAAAAGTTAGAGAAAATCAATAAAAATATTCTCTAAGAATCGACCAACGAGATGAAATCTACAGTAATAAGTATGGTATATATACAATATTATTACTTATAAATTATGTGTCATACATCCTTATATCAGTATTATACTAAACACACACACACACACACACACACACACACACACAAAACCCTTCCCTCTGACGAGTCCACTGTTAAAACATTTACCACCATATCACTGCTTAAATGAATATATAAAATATAAAAAGGCAATATATAAAATAGAAGTATGTGCTAAAGTAAAACAAAAGAAGAGGCATAAAAATGGAGCCAGAAGTGAGACTTGTAACAAGAACAAGAACAAGAACATAGATTATCAAAGCCTACTAAGGTTCTATGGGTAGATTAAATCTGCTCTAGACTTTCTAGTAGATGCTCTGAAAAATAAGACCTAATGCTTTACTAATTCATAATGTTTATTAAAGGAAAGCATACTGATTACTTAGAAGAAACTATTTTTGATCCTACACTTATTTGTAGGGGTTTGGGCAAATTCTGTTCTTCAGGTTATAATGAATGACTATCACATCTCCAAACGAATAAACAAACAAAAGAAATAATCACCTTCTATCTTCTAAAAGTCAAACATCGTTATTCTTCTAATTAAATCTTTTTATTCTATTAACTAAACCATCTTTATTCTATTAACTAAATTGTTCCAGTATTCTGTATTTAATGGTCCCCTCAGGAGACAGCACCCCTGGAAAAGTCGTCTTCCTGAACCTGTCCTGGAAGGACTGTCCATGTTCAACTGGGAGAGCTGATTTCTAAGTTCTCTGAAGGAGGGGTTATATCACAGACTGTCTTCATTTTTGTTAGTTTGGCGCGATCTCAGACTTGACACGTAGTTGTGTTAAGAGAGTACAAAACTGCACTGCTCCCAGTTATAAATGTGTATCCCATTATTTTCATCTTTTTAATCCTATATCTTTCTAGCTATTTCTCCCACTCTATCAACCCTGTGAACTGTGTGACTGATTATACTGAAATAGTCACCATTTCTAGGATATGCCATACACTTAAATGTGTTTTCTTCTGCTTATAACACTTACTCTTTCAGTCTGAAATATGTTCCTACCCTTATCTAGGATCAAAGAATTTCTGTTTACTGTTCAAGACTCAGGCTGACATGCTAACTCTTGATCCTCCCACGAAGAGTTAAAAGCTTTTTCTTCTCTGTTTCTAAAATATATTTCTCGAGTATCTGCTTTTAAGGATTTTGTTAAGCTTAGTAATTCAGCTGTTTTCATATTCACCTCTAAGAAACTGAAGGCTCTTTGAGGTGAGGTCTGTGTCTTTGTAATGAACACTAAGAGTGGAAGTGTTTTATGTGGGTCAGGTAGTCACAAATGGATGAAAATGACACATTGATGTGCAATGATGGGTGAGGCCAATCACTATCTTTATAATCATTATTAGACTTTTATTTCATAACTTTATAACAATAACTATTATATTAACTATCATGGTAACAATAACTATTATAACAAGTTATAATAACAATAACTTTATTTGACTTGTATTTCATCATTAAGAGTCAACCATAATGGCATAGACAAATAGCAACACTTGGGTTCATCTTCCTCAGAATGATAATAGTCAGTGAATACACTTGCTAACAACCACATTTTAGGAAAGCTTACTTCCCAATGGGACAAAACTGATTTTATTATAGAATTTTTAAACTGCTCGCTTTTAAAGGCTATAGAATAGTATCAGGGAAAATCTAGATCCTAGTAATCAGATGATTAAAACCAGGGAAGAAAGGGGCTAAATTTTATGCACAAAAAAGTAAATAAATAAAAAGAAAAAAAAACCAAGAACCATTTAAGTTTTTCATTTAACTTTACAGTGTTTATCATTAATTAGCAATATTAATTTTTTTTAAAAGGAAAAACGTATTTCAGGTAGTACTAATTTACCATTAGCCAGCTGCTTTATTTGAGGCTTCTCTTTCATCTCCAATAGAAACACCAATGGGTTTGGGAACCCTTATTTTTAAAATATAAAATAAAACCAGTATAGCATTTGTTAACAGTTTTTATATCCACCTTTTTTTTTTTACCTTAATCAATCTAACATATAGTTCTAGTAATTCTAAATCAGATATTGAATTATGTGAGTCATATTTATGTAATATGCTTGAATCAAATTCCCAAACTTACCTATATAATTGTTCTTCTTTCTTCCAAATAATGGAAAACTTCCCTCAGATTCATCTAGGCGACGCCGCCAACAAACATAAGCTAACACTGACTAAAATGCTTGATTATTATAATTTTTACTGGATTACTCAGATAAAAACTATCCTAGAGTAAACATAATAGAAATGGTGCTTATGACTTTCTTCTAAGTGATTGTAACTATTCTTCCAGAGCATATTCTTCATCTCTAACCATGCGACAAGAATCATTTTCAGCTGCCAGGATTAATGAAGATAATCACTACTTTATGTATGTTGCTGGCATATGATTCTTATTCTTCTATTTGCCCCTCAAAACCAATAGATGAAATGTTACAATGCTAAATACATATTTTATGAATTGTATCACTCCATTTAAAAAATGAAAATTATGATTTTATATGATAATAAATAAAGGGCAGTCTGGTTATGTTCTGGTTATCTTCTTTTCCCTTCATCCAGTTTCATACTCAATCCCTTGATGGCTAGGCTAATCCACTGGCTACCCTGGGACTGGGGTCATTCTGGTTTATATCTAAAGAACAGTGAAAAAATGAAATTGAACCAGATCTCCAAGCCCGAGGGACCTCCAGCTGCCTAAAGTCTTGTAGGCTACGGAGTTGTCAAATAAGTTCCCGAAGTTTGAGAGTGTGCTCAAATGACACACTTTTACAAAGCACACATATCTTTTGCCGGAGTATTCTCCAATGCATATTTATATCACTCCTTATGTCCAAAGATAAAGCTACAGAAGATGTCTGATCTCTGGTTAAGGTCATGACCGAAAAGTTATCCATTTTACTAAATTTTCTAAATAATATTAAGAAATAGCTAGTGTGTACTGTTTTGGCAAAATACCATCCACTTTAGTGATTTCCTTCAATTACTTATTGAAAATAATTTGTAGACTTAAGCATATTTGAAGGCCATTATTGTAGCCAGTATTTTCTTCCTCATTATTCAGAAATTTTTTCAGGATTCACCTAAAAATGATCTTTTATTTTCCATAAATATAATTTAAAATCTTGTCATTAGTAAATGTAAGCCTCAAATTATGCAAAATATTACTAGTTTATTAGTTTATAATGCAGATTATTATTTATCCATTTAGTTTATACATAATTATCTCTGGGTTTTACAGATTTGGGGCAAATAATCTATATACGGGGAAAACATATGTTTTATTATATTATTATAGAGGAGACTATTATAATAAATATTTATCACAAATATAATAATACATTATTCATTTTATTACATTATTATGGGGGACTTTGGAAAATTTTTAATTAGATGTTTTATAAGGTTTTAATTTAAAAAATAGTCCTACAAAATTTCAGTTTTTCTATAAGATTTTCCATTTCCCTATTGCTGCCCTAGTCACTCCTACCATCTCTAAGCAGAGCACTGAACTGAAAGGGAAGCTTAGATTCTCTTTTCAAACCATCAGAAAAATAACCTAGGTCTCAATGACGGTAAAAATACAAAGATGTGTCCACTGAATTTTCTACTTTTCTGAGGTCAGATATACATTTGACCCTTTCTGAAAGTTTTAGGCCTACCACCATTGATCTTTATTAGCTTCTGTCTGTCTAGGAACCAGAATTCTTAGGGCTTTACTGAGACGTATATTGCCTCAGATGGAACACTCTTCCAGCAGACTAGTCCCCTTTTGATAACCTTCTCCTCCCTACAAGGTCAAGGAGCTGGGGTATATAGGATGGGCGGACCCTTCTACCCCAACCTTTCCCCTGCCACCCTTCACTCCTGTCACTCAATGGGTCCATTCTACACCTCCCCCACTTTAGAAGGCTACAGAGAATGATTTCCTCACACTGACTAGAGCACTAAAGGACACCATTATAGAGCTATCTTATCTTACATTCAAAAGAAATCTAAGGGATTTCAGGAAGTATGAATGGCTTTCATTACTGAAGCTGTTTCTCCACATAAATTGAAAATGGCTTCTAGAGATCACTCCCCAGCTTACTCAGGGACTCTGTCCTCACCGTTGCCCATCTTGGCTTTCTGTAAAGAAATACTAGCTTCTGCTGCCTGAGGTTCTCCCTGAATTACTTTAAAAAAATCTTTACAGTGTGCTGCTTATTCTTTAAGATTATAGTTAAACAAAATGACTCTATTTTATTTTAGTTCTGATCTCACTTACCATTTAAGAAATTATATCTCTGATTTTTTTTTTTTTAGGAAGAAGATTCTTTTTGAAAAACTGTAAAGAAAATACATTTGTCTTTCTGTATGCAAAGTCATGTGGCTAATTAGAAGCCTCTTTTACCTGCAAGGGTAAGGGATATTTTAGAGTAAATCACTGTTAAAAATTGGAATGGAAGTATCAGTTTTTACCACAGTTTTGGGCAGTTTGACTTTTGTTATCTATCCATCTATATAACTATATATTTAAAGAAACACTGGCTGGTAAAAGATGCTTACTCAATAAAACTATACACATTCTATTCATTCTCTCTTCAAGAGTTCCAATTTATCTATTTAGAATATGAAAATCTAATGAATGAAATTAATTTTTAAGAGAGTAATATATTTTAGAGATTCTGGTACATGTTTGAAAAACAGCAATAAATGAAGAAATTATTGGTGATTTAAGAATTTATTCTGAAGAAGCATTGTCAAGAAATTACTTGCATACGTTTCTACAAATTCCCCCAATGTGCATAAACATCTACATAATGAAAAAGGAATTAGTACCCTGGGTTCTTTTTCCTCATTTGACTAACATGCTCATTTTAGAAAAAAACACTGGTGAAAGATATGGCTTTTGAATGAAAAAGAGGGGGAAAAAACCCGCCATAGTGTCACAGATGGCTGTCAGAATAAAATGAAGCATGGGTCTGTTGAGGGAATCAAACATGAGTGTGAAATCCGAACAGAAAGGCATGGAGCAGAAGGCAACATTTCAAAAGGCATTTGGCACCAAGTGGCATTGTGAGGGTTAATTTACTGCCAGGAGCTGCTGGGCCTTTCATTCTCCACAGACACACAATAGACAGATCCCCAAAGTGCCCGTCATAATCACAGATGCTGGGGGATTAATGCTAAGATGAAAGCTTCATGAATATTAAAAATATCAAAACTGCTAATGATGGAGCGGAGTTTGAAATAACATTCAGCCTCAAAATCTAAGAATATGGCACGCAGGCATAGTAAGACACTGTCTTTTAAAAACTGATTAAAATCTACTCAATTTGTAGCAGAAAGAGGCTTATGCATATTAGGACCTGAATTGGCTGCCAAACTTTACAAATTGCACAGACTAATTACCATAATTAAGCCTTGGATTGAAGAAGAAAATTCCATTTATCTCAGGCTGACTCAGTGGAACTTCAACAAAGAAAGTCCTGACATCAGATGGGCTTTTCCCTCAAATGATATTTCAAAGCCCACTAAAAATAAACAAACAAAAGAGGCCCCATCCTCTTAGAAGCAGGAATAGTAACCATTCAGTGTAAAATAGAGTTGAAGGAAAGAACTGTTCAATATTATAAAAGCTAGTTTAGGTAAATTTAAAGTTTACAATGTATGAGAAGCTCCATTAAAAAAAAGTGGAATTCCTTAGTTAAAAAAAAATCTGAATTACAAAATACTTATGTATAGAACTAATAACATTTTAAATTTTAATTATTTATTAAGATATAATTGACATATAACATTATATCAGTTTCAGGTGTACAACATAATGATTCAATATATGTATACTTTGGCAAAGGATCACCACAATAAATCTACTTAACATCCATCACTATATACAGCTACAATTTTTTTCTTGTGATGAGAATTTTTAAGATCTACTCTCTTCGCAACTTTAAAATATACAATAGAGTATTATTAACTATAGTCACCATGCTGTACATTACAACCCCAGGACTTATTTATTTTATGACTGCAGGTTTGTACCTTTTGACCACCTTTATCCATAGAATTGATAAAAATGTGAGTGCCTTCTAACTTATTGCATTGGTTTAACAAATAGTTTCATATGATTTAGAATTTAGTTAGCTTGATTTCTGATAAGGATAAAGGTACCTTAACTTGCTATATCTTCTCTCCACTAATATGAACATCAGTCTTAATAAAAGTAAATCAGGTTAGACCATATCAGAGTTTATTTATTCTTTAGCTTCCTTAATTTTAAAAAGTCATGTCAGCAGGTATGAAGGTTATTTCCACATGTTGCCTAGCCTAAATTCAGTTAGTTTATCAGTGACTCAGAGAACTTTTTCAGAAAAAATGTTATCATCAAAGTTGACATCTTTATGGGTAGTAAAGTTGCTACATCTATGCCTATTTTTTGAAGCTCACTTCTGACACTGAATAAAGGATTCAAAACAGTTACATCTGATTATGGAAAACACTATGAACAAACTGATTTTTAATCAGTGTTGAATATTTAGCTTATATTTTGGAATGGATTGAACTTGAATCAGACTAAAGCATTTACACTTTTAGTTTACAACAGTTGCTTGTAGAGCTCGCAAAACTGGCCATACTTTAATTTCATTGGTTCATATGTGGAAATGCTTTTTGGTGTGCTTTATCCTATATTTCCATGATTTTTAAAGCAAAGTTTTAACTTGCCTCCTTTTTTTCTTTTTTTTTATCCAAGTAGTATCCATTAATTAAAAATTTTCTATTGCCTCCAGATTTGTTCCCACTAACTTATTCTTCCCAGTGATTTAGGACACAGATATGATGATGTTGTTTAACTTTCCTCCCCCAATGACGGGCTTTTAGAATGAAATGCAAATTCCTTAGCACAGTATCCAAGGCCATTATAACTGCCCACATCTACTTCTCTATCTTCATTTCTTGTTAACCCTTTTCCTCTCTTTCTTTTTTTCTTTCTCTCTTACTTTTCTCTCCCTCCCTCCCCCTTTCTTTCTTCCTTCCTTCCTTCCTTCCTCCCTCCCTCCCTCCCTCCCTCCCTATATATTTTTTTTTTTTAGGCACTGAAATAGCCACTGGGAATAAATATCTAACAAAAGAAATATGACTTCCTGACTCAGTGGAGATTACAATTTAGTGGACAAGAACTAAATTTTAAAAACTTCTTTTCACTCTTCTTCTCCCCTCATACCACCACCATTCCACACATGTGCATACACATATGCAGTTTTCCATTTTCCAACTGCAAGCAGGGAGGAGGTATAGTGTAATAGCTGAGAACATATATTCTGGATTTTTGTTCAAATTCGAGCTTCACCCTTTGGTAACAGTGTGAATTGGGCAAGTTACCTACTGTACCTATATACCATATCTCAAAGGGTTGTTGTGAAGATTAAATAAATACAATCTGGCACATAATAATTGTAGTTATTTTTCTTAGTGCAGTCAGTACTACAAAGGAAGGGAATCAAAGTTATGTTGGCCTGTGACTGAGTGAGTGAGGGATCCAATTCAGTCTGGGGGGTGAACAGAGGCTTCTCTGATGAAGTACTGAGCTGATTTCTGGAGGGTGCACAGTTGAAGGGGATGATGGTAAGCCCAAGTGTTTTCCGTTCAGAAAGAACTTTCCTGTGGAGACCCTGAGGGGTCCAGCAGCCCAAAAGAGAAAGGCTGAGAGAAAACTAGTGAGGCTGTAGCACAGAACACAGTGTGATAAATGAGGCTGCCACTCCCATTAATATTTGTGGAGGTGCTGTATTTTCTATTATGTATAAATTTCCTAGATTTTAGCATCCCCTGTGCCTCTGTCAGTCACTCTTTTCCAAAATCTGTCTACTTGTTCTTCAGAACATATATATAGCATTTCCTTCTGGAAGTCTCCTCCTCCTGGATTCCACCCTCCCAGCACCACTCCCCCCTGGGCTGGATAAGGTGCTTCTACTCTCTTTAAACCCACATCAGAGCATTCATTGCTCTGAATTATACTCCTGTGCTTCTGTGTGGGGACATACCTGATCACAGGGCTTTTCCCTTATTTATCTTTGAATTGACACTGTCATGACACCAAGAAGGGTCTTGTATATAGTATGTGCCAAGGTGTAAAAGTCTGTCAAATGAGTACATGAATTAAATATATACCCTCAAAGCATACCCTAAATGTTAAGACTGCACAGTCTAAATAGCAAATCGAGAATAGATATCCAACAACATTATAGATATCCATCAAACGTTACTTATCCTGTGAAAGTAAGGATTTCCTGGTGTAAATGAACTCTCATTATAAACACATACAAACTCTTTTATTTTTAAATGCAAGACATAGTTGAAATTCCTACTATGGATTTTTTTAAATGAGGGGTAAGATAAATTTAAGAAATCTTCATCAAATTTTATATCCGTAAGCACTGATCTACTCAGAAAAACAGTAAAGATTTAACTAGAAATTTAAGAGAATTTATAATATTCATTTTTAAATATACCTTTATTGAAAACAAAAGTTAATTAGATATTTTTTCCCTGTATGCTAAGATATATTACATTTCTGTTTGTATTTATCTTTATTTTCTCCTTCCTTCTAGTCTTAAAATTATTGTCACAGGTGATATTCATTACTAGTATCATATGATGCTAAAAGCAGAAGCAGCAGTAAACTTAGTGACCTGAAATTGAGGGGCTACATTGCTCTTTGGCATCTACAACACTGCCTTCCCCTCCACTTCCTTTCCATCCTTTTTTCTGTCAAGGGCCATCTGCCTTTTGCATGGCCAGAGATTGCACAGCTGATTGTCACTGACTGACTGTCCAGCTCCAGAGACTGGAAATGCCCTTTCCCTTCTTAGTGTCTGTCTTGTGAGCCTATGTGCCGAGGACGGTGACAAAAAAAAAAAAAAATGTCAGTTATTGTAGCCTATAAATACAAACGGAACATTTACATTCCCCTAAATAGTGACTCACAGTATTGTGAAAAATGTTGGTCTATGACACATCATTACATAGATCTGCCATAGATCTGTCTTTACTGTGTTGGGACACAGTGGTGTGTGTGCGTGTGTGTGTGTGTGTGTGTGTGTGTGTGTTTGTGTGTACATGCATCGGTAAGGGAATGGGTAGGAGATAAGGCTGGAAACATAAATTAAGATCAGAGGTGTAAAGGGGGCAAATTTTAAGTGAGATAAAGGAGAAGCAGACATTCTCAACAGGGGTTAAGCTAAAAATATAAGTCCTAACGTATTTGAAGTGACTATTATTTCCATTCTACCAAGGATGGGACATAACAAGTACCAATTTAGTTACAAAGGAGATAGGTTAATTCATTACCTATGATGGCTGCCTTTGAGCTTCAGGACTTAGCGAACTCTGGTTGACAAGGAAACTGATGCTTAGGGCCCCGCACTTGCCTAGACCCCTGCCAAAGTATGAAGAGAAAAAGAGAAGAGCTGAATTGATGTGTGGTTGTTGGGGACTGCTGGGTTAAGATGGTGGAATGGGAAGGGACCTGCTTAAAATAATGCAGCTGGTGAGTGTCAGGGCCAGCATTGGGTCCTATTTCACACCCCAAGTAATCCAGCCACTGAAAGGAGACAGTTAAATTGATGATGAGGATTACCTGTGCGTATAATATTCTTCCAGTTATTGGAGATACAACTTTAAAAAATATCCTGAATATCTGTTGTCTATGAGGCAAAAACAACACGACTCTCTGTGAGGGATTAAGTCATGATTTAAGAACCCCAAGGAAGGGCAAGTTTGGCTTAACTTCCCTCTTTACTTTCTCTCCCTGGTTTTAGGTTTCATGATTTCTAAACAGGGTGGTGGTTCTATTCTTTCTTTTCACCCAGGGCTAGTAAGAATATCCTGTTTCCTAAAAAGGAAAAAAAAAAAAAAGAAAAAGAAAAAGAAAGAAAGAAAGAATTTGTATAATCTCCAGGTACCTATGTTGAATAAATAATGGACATGTAACTGTCAATAATCAAGAAGACTGACTTTTAGTAACCTAAGCCCGTGCCCTCAAATTACACTGAAATTTATCTTACTATCCTTTTATTGATATAAAGGGTTAGTGGGTATCACATTAATTCAGCTCAGCAAAACTCATGTTTACTCCCATTGGTAAAGGGTCTCAGAGCATCAGTGATGCTTGGATGTTTGCTGAAAGCTTTTGAAAAATCCCATTAACTTTTAAGTGCTGATAACTTCAATGTTCAACCATATCCCTTAAAAATTTCAAGTGCTGTTCTTGTCTAAAAAAATATTGCTGATCTTACTTTTTTAGTTGGCAAGGACTTAAGCAATGTTTATTCTACTAGGGTACTCCCCCTCCCACCACAAATGCACACAGGGACAGAAAGAGAGAGAGAGAACAATATTTAATCATTGTTTTGTATGTGGGTACAAAAGGGAAAATATTGAGAATTACCTTTTTTTGACAGAAAGAAGTAGAGAATCTAGTGCCATTTAATTTCCTCTTTAAGATTGTGCTGGAAAGCTTGAATTTGCTTTATATGCTGAAATAAGTAAGAAAATCCTGATAGTTAAAAGAGAACAAGGGTCATGGCTTCAGTCACTTGATAACAACACTAGGGAGAAAAGCCAAGGACCAACTTCTGGTATTTTTGTATCACAAAGTCTACTCTACGAATACTTGAAAATACTTACAGCTGATATAAATGAAACAGAGAGGAAAACAGATAGCTCCATCAAAGAAAAAACTCCAACATACTGAAATTTTTGGTAACATTGGTGGCAAGAGCAATCATGATTCTGTGGGGAGTTTATGCTCATTTTTTCAATGAGATTCTACTTTGAAGTGCAATGTAACATTATATCTTTTCTAAGAGGATACAGTGTGATCATAAGAGAAAACTATCTATAGAAAGTGGCTTAGCCTAGATTAAGAGCAAAATAATAACTGAGGGTAACTGGTTGGTGGTTCTAGATGTGTCTTCTAATTTGTTTAGGGTACAAGTGCTTTATTTGGGCAATACTTTAAAAATATTTTTAAAAAGTGAATATTATTGCCACATGCATCTGAAATTAATGGGCGCAAACTCACAAAATGCTAGAAAATGGGTTCTATGACTATTACAAATATGTGTGTGTGTATATCTATCTCTCTGTCTCTCTTTCTCTCTCCCTATCTATCTATCTATCATCTATCTATCATCTATCTATCCATCTCTCTCTATATATAGTTTTTATAGTAAACATTAGCGGGATTCCTTTTTTTCTTCGCTTTTGGCTTTTTGTGCATTGCGTGGTAAAATATTTCTGAAAGATTGCTAGTCAGTTATCATCCTGCTTTGTTCCTGACTAGGATATAATCAGATTTGTAGGAAAAACACATAAGAACCTAAGGCAGTTCTTGTAGCAGTTGACTTGATGGGATATTAAAACATCTGTTGTCAATAACTACAAGCATTTTTGGTACTCCAGCCAATACAAACTTGTTATTCAATTATTAATAATATGACAGTTAATGCTTTACTCTGCTTCAAGTTATATAAAATGCATTGTTTAAATTCTGTAACCATTTTGTTTTCTTCTGGAGTTTGGCTTTTGAATATTTGCTGGTTTTACACAATCACCAGTCGTGTCAAGGGGAAGAAATAAGTGTACTGGCAGGATGCAAGGAACAGAATAACATATGACTTTTAAATGCCCCAAAAGAGAAAGGATTAGGCTGCTCATTATTGAAAGGATATTTTACAGATCGTTAATGCTCTGCTGTTTGCTCACATTAGTTCCCATAATGAGACCTCTATTCCAAAAACAATAATCCTATCAAGAGTAACTTGAAATGTAGGTTTTCTGAGCTTTGGAAAGAGAGCTCTGCTCTCACTTAAGACGATATATAGATTTCCATTGCAGCAGATACCACTGAGCTGCTATGTGAACTGTTAGAGTATATTCTAAGAATTTTATAGGGAGTTGTCACACAACCTACAGTTGCTTATGCTTTAGAGAAGCAGGAAGGTATTACTCAGAGAGATAGAGAGAGGAGAGAGAGAGGTTACATCTGGGTGAAGAGGTTCCTATTTCTCTTGACCAGTGTGGATAGTGGGGTGAGGTCAGGGCCAGGACTTCCGGTAGTTGAGTCAGCTTGGGTCTTTCCTCCCAGGCTGGGGCAGGACCGACTTAATGGGAAAGGGTTTTTGCGTTAAAGCTCTTGTTTTCAGGGAAAGTTTCCTTCTGGTCTTGTAAAAGTTCCCAGACAGACTGGGAACACTGGAAAGGACTCCTGAAAGGTGAAGAGAATTGCTGGAGCTCTTAGCATCTAAGTTCCTTCTAAGAGTTTCCTTCTACAATCTCCTTCAAGGTACGGATTTGAGCTCCACAAGGCAGACTGATTATCAGTATAACCCACAGCATCTCCCAGTTTGCCTAGAGCAAAAGTCAGGGTGCCTTACCCTCTGTCTTGTCATAATGGACAGAGCACAGATTTGAGATTCAGCTTGATTTCCACTTCACCGTATTCTGGCTTTGTACTCAACTTCAACAAAACTCAGTGTCTTTCTTTGTAGAATATGGCTAATGATGACTTCTATTTCAGAGTGTCATGGAAATCACAGTATCTGCCGGAGCAGGCACTCATAAAATAGTTCTAAGGAGTAGTTCATTCAAGCTGTAAAAATAACCTAACCGGACCTTGGCAACACTCTGAGAAGTGAAGATCTCTGGGGTTCCACTTTGTTCTTGCCTCTATCTCTCCAGGGGTCTTGCGGCTTTATGCTGATGAGAATAATTTATTTTTTAGATCATTTACCTTTATAAGGAGAGGATTGTAGAAGCTATACACTAAGCCAAAGGAATTATTCTAGTTACAGAATTTCAGGCAGTAGTCAGCCGAGAGACTTAGGACAAATATTCTATTTTACTCTTTCACTCTCAAGTGGCTCCCTATTGCACTAATACGTAGAGATGACATTTCAATTGTCAGATGATTCTTGCCACATTTGATTTTAATGACATTTCCTCATCAGAATCTTTACTTATCATTCTGATTTTTTTGTATGCATGTCCCTAGATAATAACTGAATAAAATAGTCGAGATTAGAAATAGCCACATGGAGATTTCTGTCTTCAGAATACTTGTTTAAATACCATGAGAGCAATGACGGCAGGGGTCAATATGGGCCCATAAAACACGACTGGCAAATTTGAGATTAATTGGTTGCCATAGTGCAGTATCTGGTACTTTTGCTTGTTTATCCTAGAGATGCCACATACTAAATATTTCATTTTGTGATCTGAGGAGAGCTGGCATTCCTTTTCTCGCATGGGTCTTCTCAAAATGAATTTCAGATTTTAGAATTCATAATAAGACACATATATATGCCTTATTATGACTTATGTTTTATTATTATTATTTTTGTTAGCTAACATCTCCGTTTTTATTTTTATTTATTTTATTATTTTTGGCTGTGTTGGGTCTTCATTTCTGTGCGAGGGTTTTCTCTAGTTGAGGTGAGTGAGGGCCACTCTTCATTGCGGTGCGCAGGCCTCTCACTGTCGCGGCCTCTCTTGCTGCGGAGCACAGGCTCCAGACGCGCAGGCTCAGTGGTTGTGGCTCACGGGCCCAGTTGCACTGCGGCATGTGGAATCTTCCCGGACCAGGGCTCGAACCCGTGTCCCCTGCATTGGCAGGCGGATTCTTAACCACTGCGCCACCAGGAAAGCCTGTTTTATTATTAATATAACATCAATTCAAACATTTTATTTGTATGTATATTATATATTATATGTATATAAATATTTTATATCTAACATATAAAATATTTAAAATAATATATATATAAAACATTTGAATTCTGTCACCAGATGTTGTAAATACTTTTCACTTGAACCCAAAATTTCATTAAACATTACTTAGAGTAAAGAATAAAATTAAGATAGAGAATCCTGAAAGATTAGAGTTGGAAAGAAATGTGAGAATTTAACTGCCCCAAGCCCTTTATGTTAATGATGAGGAACACAGGGCTAAAAATATTGAATGAACTATATTCAAGGTGACCTAGATATTTAATGAGAAGTCTTGTACCATATTCTGCAGCCCAAGTCCTATGTTCTGTCCTAATGCAAACCTTGGGCTGGAGAATGCTACCCAAATAAGTTTATTGGCTCTTCCACATAGGTGGGCATATGTGTTTTTCATTACACATGTTTGATGCTCAACTGTTCTTATCTCATGAATGAAACTGGTTCTTCTTTCTCTGATTTATCTTGTGTCTCTTGTATTATGTATGTGTGTGTGTGAATATATATATAGCCAAGGCTCCTCTTCGCAGCCTTACCAATATGTCCTTCATTTCTGCTGTACAAACCTGCTAATTAGGTCACAAGCCTCTCATCCTAGCCCCTGCCACTATATCTCAATGCCCATCTTGCTTTTCCCATATTCTGCTGGCTGCCTTATGGGCACATGGTAGGACTGTACTATCCCACCCTTCTTTAAGGTCAGGTATGGACGACTGACTTGCATTCAATGAAACATGAGTGGAGGATTTAAGAGGTAAAACATGATTCATCATGTTCCTTCTCACTTTGCAATAGTCATAAACATATGTTGAGATAAAGTCTCCCTCCCTGGGTTTCTGAGTGGCAACAATGAGCAGAGCCCCTTTCTAACTCCAAGGAGGGCAAGTGTGAAATGAACTACCCTATGAGTAAACTACCCTATGTTATCTCTTATTAGGACATTATATTGTATGGTAATAAAAAATGATAATAAAGGATAATAAATGGAAAGATATTTCTCTGCCAAACGTATGACAGAGAGAGTAAAAGAGAGCTATGGTTTCTCTTGAAAAGCTTCACTGTAGAAGTGGATTACAACCCAGGTTCTGACATATGTATAAAATGGGGAAGATATAAATCATCAGGCCACCTGATGTGAGTGGAGAGGTGGAGATTATCCTCAGCATCCTGCAACCTTAAGAACAATGAATTCCCTTCAGCTTAGAAAAGCTCCAAAGGTGTATAGTCATTCTTTAAATATATGTATATTTTCACCTCTATCAATCAAACACCAGTGCTCATAAGAAAAGATATAATGCTGTGCTTCACAGAGATGAGAAGATGTGATATACAGAAGAACTTTCTGATCAGTAGAGCTCTCCCCAAATGGACCTGGCTTTTTGGTAAAAGGCCAAATCACCATCTGGAAGAGATACTGAATAAGACTTTCTAGATAGTCTCTAAATTTCCTTCAAATGCCAAGATTTTGATATCTTCTCTCTCTACCCTAATTTGTCTAGGTTTTCTCTGGAGCTGCATAGATCACACTCACATGAGCATTTCTTAAATACTATTTGATACTGACTATCACCTCTCTAACTGAATATTTTTTCTCAATTACTGGAAAATTTTAAACCTGGCGTTGAAAATAATTTTTGTCCAACACTGAATAATTCAGTCATTTGAAGGGGAGCCATTGAAATGCAAAATGTTGGCAGAACTCATTTCAACAAAGGTTCCAAAAGAGATCCAGAAAACAGATGGCCCTGGGGTTAGCTCACTCTGCCAAGATTTCTGGGACACATTTTACTTTGGGTGGTGTGTAATCTGATTTGTAAAAGAAAAATATGGTTTCAGGCCCAGGTGTAGATAAATTCCATAAAAATAATAATTAAAACTCGTTCTAGTATCTCTGCAGAAACAAATCTGCATTTATTTCATGCTGTTCTCATATACAATATTCAACTCAATTTAGTTCATGCTATTTAAGTGATGGAATAAAAAGAAAGCTGAGAAAAAAAGGGAGCCCTGTTTATTCCTGTGTGATCTCAGGCCAGTCATTGATCCTTTCTGAGCTCAGCGGTCTTACAAATGTTAACATTCTATGAATGTGCTATTTCTTTGATAGAAGGAAAAAAATGTACCTTCTTCCTATTTTAATACTGAGTGCAGAATGTTTACAGACTGCCATAGAAACCAGTCAGCCCTAAACTGCTACTCCTTGGAACCAGGTGTGATGGAGGAAGGGGAATAAACTGTGAACATAAATAGGTGTTAAGAAATTGTGTTTAGCCTCTTAGAGATATCTTTACTGTTTTTATAACTATATTTGCAATACTTTTGTATGTAAATAAATTTAGGTGTATGTTTGAATTCTTAATGTGGACAGAAAAGGCTGTTGCTTCTTCAATTTACTGCATAAACACTAAAATTAGCATCAAGTTGCATTAAATATTGGTGGGGGCAGCCATAGGATACCTTTTATTTTGTTACTACAATAGTAACATATTATCATAAGAGAAGAAGAAGATACAACAGAAAATAAAAGTTTTAGTTGACATCTTTCCATATATTTACCTGGAATCTTTTAAGATATGTATGTATACTGTGCACATATGTGTACCTCTACTGTGTTGGGGCATATATTCTGTGTGCACACAATCACACACCATTTTTCTGTTTGTAAAAATGGAATTTTTTTCTTTCATTCATTTTTAAACTTGCCTTTTCTTTTAATATGTTTTTTTATTAAAACAAAAATTTTCAGATGCTGAGCATAATTTTGCTAACATTTTCAAGTATTGTTCTATGAGAGCAGAGATCTTATCTTTTTCTCCACTGTATTCCTTAAAGCCAGCAGAATCCATAGTCATTTACTCACTAAATATTTACTGAACAAATAAATGAAAGTAAGAAATTTAAAAATGCCCTATAAGTTCAGACATTGTTAAAGTTAGGAATACAGGTGTACAGAGATGCTTTAAGGCCACTTAAATATCTCAATTGGTGTTTGATTGATAAGACACATATAAATGTATTAAACACATAAAATAATTAAGAATAGAGGTGCACCCACATGCCAATCCAGGATGATAACTTTTCTTGAATTAAAAAAATGTAAATATGCAAAAGGAATGAATATAAGTAGGAGAGGAAGAATAAGAAAATTAGCACGTTGTATAAGCTTATGCTTCTGCTCATATGGGTCTTATAGAATATTTCTGTCAACAGAGAAAGTTCTACTGGACAGCATTTGCATTACAGCATCCTCATTTCTACTCAATAGCAGATTAGAGGATGCAGAAGAATGGATCAGCGAACCGGAAGACAAGGTAGTAGAAATCATCAAAACAGAACAGCAAAAATAAAAAGGTTTTTAAAAAATGAGGATAGTTTAAGAGACCTCTTAGACAACATCAAGGGTATTAACATTTGAATTATAGGGACGCCAGAAGGAAAAGAGAGAGAGAAAGGGACAGAACACCTATTTGAAGAAATAATGGCTGAAAACTTCCCTAACCTGGTGAAGATGACAGACGTCCAAATCCAGGAAGCACAGAGAGTCCCACACAAGATGAACACAAAGACACCCACATTGAGAGATGTTGTAATTAAAATATCAAAAGTTAAAGATAAAGAGATAATCTTAAAAGCAGGAAGACAATATCTAGTTACATAAAAGGGAATCCTCATAAGGCTATCAACTGATTTTTACAGCAGAAACTTTACAGGCCAGAAGGGACTGGCACAATACATTCAAAGTACTGGAAGAAAACAAAATGAAACAAAACAAAACTTACAACCAAGAATACTCTACCAGGCAAAGTTATCATTCAGAATTGAATAAGAGATAAATAATTTCCCAGACAAGCAAAAGCTAAGGTAGTTTACCAACACTAAACGGTCCTTTCAAGAAATGTTAAAGAGAATCTTTAAACAGAAAATAAAAGGCCATAACTAGAAACAAGAAAGTTATGAAAGAAAAATATTCTTACTGGTAAAGGTGAACATATATTAAAAGTAATGGATCAACCAACTATATAGCTAGTTTGGAGATTAAAATAAAAAGTAGCAGAATCATTTATATCTAAAAGAATTCCTTAAGTAATACACAAAATAAAAGGATGTAAAATATGTTATCAATAACATAAAATGTGATGGGCAGGAGTAAAATATGTAGTGCTTTTGGAATATGCTCAAACGTAAGTAACCATCAACTTAAATTAGACTGCTATACACATAGTTTGTTATATATGAAACTCTTGGAAACCACAAACCAAAAACATATAACAGATACACAAAAAATAAAGAGAAATGAGTCCAAACATAACATCAAAGAAAGTCATCAAATCACAAGGGGAAAGAACAAGAGAAGAAGAAAGGAAGAGAGAATTGTAAGAATAACCAGAAAATAATGAACCAAACAAGTGTATAACTATCAATAATTACTTTAAATATAAATGAACTAAATTTTCCAAACAAAAGACATAGGGTTGCTGAGTGGATAAAAATCCAGACCCACATATACTTTGCTTATAAGAGACCCACTTCAGATTTAAAGACACATAGACTGACAATTAAAGAATGAGAACAGGTATTCCATGCAAATGGAATAAAAAAAAAGCAGGTGTAGCAATACTTAGATCATACAAAATACACTTTGAAACAAAGAATAGCAAGAGACAAAGAAGGGCATTACATAATGAAAAAGGAATCAATTCAACAAGAGTATATAATGCTTATAAGTATCTATGAACCCAACATAGGATCATCTAAATACATAAAGCAAATATTAACAGATATAAAGGGAGATATTGACAGTTTTCCAATAATAGTAGGGGAATATAACACCCCACTTACATTAATAGATATATCATCTAGATAGAAAATCAATAAAGGAATGTTGTCCTCAAACGACACATCAGATCAAATGGACTTAATAGATATATACAAAACATTCCACCCGAAAACAGTAGAATACACATTCTTTCCAAGAGCACATGGAACACTTTTTAGGATAGATCACATGTTAGGCCACAAAACAAGTTTAAATAAATGCAAGAAGGTTAAGTCATATCAAGCATCTTTTCTGACTACAATAGTATGAAATAGAAATCAGTTACAAGAAGAAAACTTCAAAAACCACAAACATGTGGAAGCTAAACTATATGTCACTAAACAGATAATGGGTCAACAAAGAAATTAAAAAGAAAATTAAAAAAAATCTTGAGACGAATGAAAATGGAAACACGACATTCCAAAAATCTATGGGATGCAGCAAGAGCAGTTCTAAGAGGAAATTTATAACAACACAGGCCTATCTCAGGAAAAAAACCCTCAAATAAACTATATAACTACACCTAAAGGAGCTAGAAAAAGAAGAACAAAGCCCAAAGGTAGTAGAAGAAAGGAAATAATAAAGATTAGAGTGAAAATAAATAAAAAAGAGACTAAAAAAATAATAGAAAACATCATTGAAACCAAGAGCTGGTTCTTTGAAAAGATAAACAAAATTGATTAAACTTTAGACAGACTCTTCAAGAAAAAATAGAGAAAAGGCCCAAATAAATACAATCAGAAATGAAAGAAGAGAAGCTACAATTGACACCACAGAAAAAATCATTATAAAAAATTACTAGGAAAAATTAAATGCCAACAAATTGAACAACCTAGAAGAAATGGATAAATTCCTAGAAACATAAAATCTTCTGAAATTGAATCAGGAAGAAATAGAAATTTTGAACAGATCAATCACTAGTAATGAAACTGACAAGTAATAAAAAAAACTCCTAACAAACAAAAGTCCAGGACTAGATGGCTTTAAAGGAGAGTTTTACCAAACATTTAAAGAATAGCTAATACTTATTCTCTTAAACTACTCCAAAATTGAAATAGATTAAAGACTTAGATGTAACACCTGAAACCATAAACCACCTAGAAGAAAACATGCAGTATGCTCTCTAACATCTGTCTTAGCAATATTTTTTAGGTCTGTCTCCTTAGGCAAGGACAACAAAAGCAAAAACAAACAAATGGACTACATCAAACTAAAACGCTTTTGCAAAGCAAGGGAAACCATCAACAAAATGAAAAGGTAACCTACTAAATGGCAGAAGATATTTGCAAATGACATCTCATAAGGGAATAATATTCAAAACACACAAAGAAATCATAAAATTCAACACTGAAAAACCAAACAATTCAACTAAGAAATATTTCAAAGGAATACATATGTATGACCCATAGACACATGAAAAGATGATCAGCATCACTAATCATTAGGAAAATGCAAATCAAAACCACATGAGATATATCCTCAAGCATGTTACAATGGCTATTATCAAAAAGACAGGAAATAAAAAAGTGTTGGTGAGGATGGGAAGAGAAAGGAACCCTCATGCCTTGTTGGTGGAAATGTAAATTGGTGCAGCCACTATGGAAAACAGTATGAAGTTTTCTCAAAAAATTAAGAATAGAACTACCTATGATCTAGCAATTCCATTCTGGGTATTTATCCAAACAAAATAAAACTATTAATTCAAAAAGATATATGCACCCCTATGTTCACTGCAGCATTACTTACAATGCTGCCAAGATATGGAAGCAACCTAAGTGTCCATCAATAGATAATGGATAAAGAAGATGTGGCATATATACAATGGAATATTACTCAACCATAAAAAGGATGAAATCCTGCCATTTGCAACAACATGGATGGACCTAGATGGTATTATGGTATTATGGTAAGTGAAATAAGTCGGACAGAGAAAGACAAATGCCATACCATATGGTTTCACGTATGTGTGGAATCTAAAAAACAAAAGAAACAATCAAAATAAAACAGAAACAGACTCATATAGAGAGAACAAACTGATGTTCATCAGCGGGGAGAAGGATTGGGGTTGGGAGAAATAGGTAAAGGGGATTAAGAGGTACAAACTTCCAATTATAAAATAGTTGTCATGGGGATATAATATACAGCATAGGGAATATTGTCAATAATATTGTAATAACTTTGGACAGTGACAGTTATCAGACTTATTGTGGTGATCAATTTGCAATGTATATAAATGCCATACTATATGGCATTTATATGTCACTATGTTGTATAGCTGTAACTAAAATAATATGTCAACTATGCCTCAATAAAAGAATAAAAAATACAAAGAAAATATTAATTAAATGTTAGTTAATTCTTTCTGTGTACAATGGCTCTCTGAATAAATCATCTTGTTTTCACCTAGCTGGTGAAAACTACTGATGTTTTCTTCAAAAGTTTGTCTGCCTTGTCATATTTTCATTTTTTCTACTTTTATATTAATTGTTCTGAAATGTAATAACATTTATTGGATTGATTCTTGTATAGGACATAGCATCATATCGAGTAGATATTAATTACCTGCGGTAAGGAAGACATGAATACTTACTATTTCAGAATCAGATGCAATATAACCTCAAGTTTAGAGTATAGACAGAATGGGTTCTTAAGCGGGAAATGTGATCACTTATTACAAGATAGTTTGCAAGCTTCTAACACTTTTCATATTATTTAGATTATATTTCACTTATGAGAACAGGTTTGTAGTAGGTAATTAACTATGTGAAGCCCACATTAAGGATTCAGATAATAAAACGTTAATGTTAAATATAAATTATTAATATACTACACATATTGTGTGAGTGAATTCTGAGCACAAGGATATGTATTTACTAATTTCCTTTGGAAATTAATGTGCAAAAGAATAACCCTGCTCTAACCTTGCTTCATATTGGCCTTCCTCCTGGGAGGAATTTGATTAATGGGAGAAGTTATGAAAGGTATTACGCTTTGATTAATGTACTTCAATTTTTCTAAAAAAAAATCAAAGGGGATCTCTTTTGCACATTCAACCATAAAATGATTATATTCTCTGAAATGTCTCATTCTCTTATTTTTGACATTTCTTGCTGCAAAAGTTTGTCAGAATATTACCCAGGAGAAAAATTTACATTTGACTAAAGCTTCACTAGTTGATAACTACTTTAGTTTTAAAGAGGTCTCAATAATACATTTTATTCTGCAGAAAGGTTCATTTATTAAAGGAAATCAAACAATAGTTTCAGTATCTATAGCAGTAGAACACGCAATTGCTTAACATTTGCCGTCTTTCCCTATTTTATGCTAAGAGGTTGGTGTTGCACTCTTTCTGGAATTGATTTAACTCTTGAAAAATTATTTGTCCAAAAGTTAAACTTAGGAACATCTCCTCATGGTTGGCCAAAATTTATTGTCTCATTTCTATCAGTAACCTTTACCCTGCTTTATGGCTTTGGATTGCATTTCTTATCAGAACATTTTAAAAAGTATTTCATCGATCACTAATCATGCTCATTTATTTAACAGATATTAACTGAGTCTATACTATGTGCCAGAAACAATACTAAGTGCTGTTGAATAGTGTGGTTCCTGCTGTCATTGATTCTATATTCTAGAGAAAGTGACTGATGTTAAATCAACATGCAGGTAATATAAAGTTAATAATTGTAATAAGTGATAGGAGGAAAAGAAAGATGGGGCAACTTAGATTGATTAAGGTTCATCAGGGAAGGCTGTTCTAAGAAAATGGTGTATGAGCTGAGATATAAAGAATTAACAGGAACCATTCATAGGAAGTATCATGGAGGCTAAGGGTGATATGTGTTAGGTAGTGGGTGTGAAAGAACAGCAGAGGGAATGGCAAGTCTAAAAGCCCTGTAGGTAAGACGAATCTTCTCATGTTGCTGGGACTCTCAGAAGCCAGGGGGCTGGAATATAATGAATGACAAGATGAGTTAAAAAAGGAACATCCAGGTTCATGTTGGCCATGGTAAATAATTTTATCTTTGACTTAAGAGTGAGAGAATGCCACCTAAGAGCTTTAAACCAAGTTGTCCATATCTTTAAAAAATGACCATTGTATTCAGTGGAGGATGGATTATAGGTAGGCAAGAATTCACCTAGAGTTCAAAATATTACCTTAGGACAGGTGAGAGGCAATGTTGCTTGGAATAGTATGGTGGCCATAGAGTTGGAAAAAATAGATGGATTCAAGATACACATGGTTTTATGTGAGGGGTGAGAAGAAAAAGTTTTAAGAATGATTACCAGTGTCCTGGCTTGTCATGGTGGTGGTTGGATATGACATTATAGAAATAGAAGAAGACTAACGAGTTGCAGCTTTATGGAAGTAGTTTAGAGCTGAATAGATATAGCAAGAGTTTGGGACATGCTAAGTTTGACTTATTTATGAAACACAAAATAGATCCCTCAAGTAGACAGCTACATATGAAGTGTAAAGTTCAGATGGGAGGCTGGGTTGGATGGATACAAAAACTTGTGAGTTTTCTTATATGGATGGTGATGATGATGATGACAATGATAGCAAACGCAAAGCACGCTTTTTGCCAATAACTATTTGAAGCACTTCCTCTATACTATCTCATTTAACGCTCAAAATGACTTTATGAAGTACTTACTATTATCCTCCTTTTAAAGGTAGAAAAACTGAGGCTCAAAAATCACCAGCTAGTAAGTGCCAAACCAGCATTAGAGGCATGGCACCCTGGATCCAGATTCCATGCTCCCATTTACTACCATTTGCTGTTCTAAACAAAACAAAACAAAACCAAACCTAGATATATATTCACTTTGCCCTTTATACCAAGGATATAGCTTTGATTTTCTCTCAGAGAAAGATTATGTGTTCATCAAATGATAAAATTTTTCAGTATCCTCTTCTGATCTTAGAATATGAGTTTAATCGCAATCCTCATGCTCACATGTGATGATAATCAATACGAAATTGATCCCAATAAAGTACATAGCGAGAAGACACCCAAAAATTGATCTTTGGGGAATTCCAAACTACAGTTTGCAAGAGAGGAGAACCTGGTCATGAGATTGAAAAGACAGCCAGAGACATAAGAAGAAAACCAGGAGAATGTGGAATCATACAAGCCAAGAGCCAAAGGAAAAGAGAATTTCAAAAGAATGGTAGAAGTCAACTGTGTCCACAGCTGCTAAGATATCTAAGCAGGTTTATTATAAAATACAAGTTCCTCATAAATCAATACTAGTCTGAAGGAAAGAATGTTGGAATAGCTATGGACCATTAAGATCTTACTCTAATTCTAGCCCTGACTTTACCTAGATGAGTATCACTGGGCAAGTTCCCTAATCTCTCCAGATTTCAGATTCCTAATCTACAAAATAAATATGGAAAGATAATTTCCATGGGTTCTTGCATCCCCAGAATGCTGTTTTATTATTTATGGTTTATCAGTGTTTCACGGTAATAATTTTTTTTTGTTGTTGCTGTTGTTAAAATGCCTCTATCTGAGCAAACAATATATTGTTGCTCACATTCACAAAATGACTTGCAATGGACAGCACATTCCTAATGTGGGAAGGCAGCTTACACACAGATGTCATGCAAAAAGTCTTTTTTTAAATTAGTGGTAGAATTTATGTGAAGATTAGATTATAATAGGATAGTTTCAAATTTCTGCACGGAACATTACTTTCTTTTTATCCTAATATATAGTCTCCACTATCAACACAAAATATATTTGTATCCAACGAATCTTAGAAGGTCCTCAAATCTCTGGCTTTCACCCTTCAAAAGCTGTTCAATTTGGCAAGTTCCTCAGGTACTTGTGTGCTGGACATTGGCATGTGTGTAGACATGTAAACGTTGCATTTGCTGAACAATGTTCACTTATCTGCAGTTCCAAATGGCACTCACATTTAATTGTACCCTTCTGTCTTCACGAATCTGCATTTAGTCTTTTATTAATATACTGTAATGATGAAAACAAAAGATCATTACTCTTTACAGGTATGTGGGGGGGTGCTTACCATCTGAGTAAATGAGGACAAATTATATGACCCAATAAAACTGAAGGGTACCATCTTCTTCTGCCTGAATAATAAGTGAGTTCAATATCTTGAGTTATGAGTAGTGAGTGAGTTTGATATACCCAGTTATGAAGATTCTGACTTAGAGGGCAATACAGTGCTATGCTAGAGGACTAGCTGGATACACTGATAAAGGTAGCCATTAAGGTCTCTGCTGACACACCAAAACAGGTTTGTTAATTTTACCTGCAGATATAGATCAGTGTAGGGATTATGAGTTGGATGGATTTAGGCTTAACTTCCTGGATCTACCAAATGTGGTCTTTGGCAGGTTATCTGGCTTCCTGAATTATCAGTAATGTCATCATTAAAAGGGTAATCACATTGATACCCACCTCATAGACCTGTTGAGAGAACTAAATGGGGCATTGTACATAAATGTAGTGCTGGGCACATAGTAAGTAGTTTGTTATTGGTAGCTGTTTTCATTATCATTTTACTATTACTATTGTTAGAATTGTCCCAACATTGTAGAGTGATATTGTGAGGAATGAGCAACTAGAATATGGAAGTGACACAAGAGCGGGGGATGACTGATTGACATCTTGTCACACTGTTCTTTCATTTTCATAAGACTTTTTACTTTGTGAAAGTTATCATATAAAAAAAGATATTTAATGGATTTGTTACTGTATTATGAAAAATAAAGAAAGACTTGTAAAATAAAAATTGTTTTCAATAAATGATAGCCTGAAATCAAGGACAATTTTGTAGAGTTTCCATTGCTTTGGCAACAAGACGTAAGTAGAAATTCAGTTCATAAAACTGCTTGTAGTTCCTATGGTCAACGAACACTTGTTGAGTGATTGACTGCTTCAACGGCATTTAGAATTTTTTCTTTTGTTTTTCAGAAACCTCAAAGCCTTATTTAGAAAAGTTAGACAGCAAATTAGATGCTAACATCTCTTTTATCATAAATTGTTATCTTCCATTGTAGTTTATTTATTAATTTATGTCTTTCCTATTTATCATGAACTCTGAATATCAGAAAGAAGAATATTATTAAATCTTTTTTAATCTCTAGAATGTTAAGCATGCTAATTAGTTAATTAATTAACTGGCACATTCATTTATTTATTCTTTAAATAAAAGCTTATTGAACACCTACTTATTGCCAGGCATTGAATAAAGCATAGTGGACTTAAGAATTGAAAGATTAAAAAAGTCATAGCCTCTACCTGCAAGAATTTCTACATATATATGCAGTACATATGTTTGTATACAATATGTATGTAGTACATTTGTACTACATGTGCATACAAATCTATATATGTATGCAAACAACACTAGTATCCTCAGCATAAGCAGTAGGTAAGCATACATTGTGGGAGAGGTGACTAAGCCTTTCCAACAGAACTGATGAAGCTTTTTCAGAAAAGGTGGCATCCAGCTAGTGCCAGAAAGATGAGAAGGATTTTTTCCAGTTGGAGAAAAGGGAAGAGAAGGGTGGGGTGATAGGAAGGCTGTTCCTGAAAGATAAATTCAACACACACACACACACACACACACACACACACACACACACACACCCCATAAAATAAAGATCATGGAGACAAAGGAGTGAGTGGGAATAAAGAATTTTGACTGCACGGAGGTCATACAGAGTTCTTCCCCAGAATTGCTAGTGATTTACTTAAAGCGATCACAACAGTTACCCAATTTTTAGTTATATAGGTTATTAAGAGCAAATGGGATAGGAAGTCTTCTAAGACACATAACACAAATGAATAATGTTCAGCTTTACAGGAGAAGGGTTTGGGATTTGCTACTAATAAACAACTTACTCTTTAACTTGTCTATAGTTTTAAATCTAGTGCCTCTGGGACCATCTGTTGGCAACATTCATGTCGATTTAATAGTTTCTCCAGGTTAACTCTTCTTGTTTTAAAAATACTGAATATACAAGTATGTGACATCCAGATCTAGGAAATATTTCAGTCTATTTTTCACATTTAAATGCTTCAGATAGGGCTTTTCTCTCTTGGAGTTTGAATTACTTAGATGATGCCATGCTTTTAAATATCCTTATTTTGATGTCTTGTTTTTCAGGGGTGTGACTATCTAGTATACTTAAATTGTGCTGCCTTTCCGTATTCCCATATGATAAACTAGTAAATATACACTTATCTTTCTCACAGAGATGTTGTGATAATCAAGAAGAATGGGAATGAATGAATGAAGCAGTCCTTGAGTGGCTTGTAGGAAATCCAGGCACAAGTTCAGGCTGTTGTCCATTAGCCTTGTTGATTAAATTTAAAGTGCTAGAATATGTAAACATCCCCAAATGTTGATAATTTGTAGTCTATTATTTTTAAGCTTTTTGGACACTTCCAAGGACAGAAATAACTGAAGTAGCCACTTAAAACCAGTTGTAATTTTTAACCAGTATGTCTGTGGTAATGTCTAGGGAAATTGACTCCTATATCTTAATAATGCTGACCTGGCTCAAAGTGTAATTTTACAAATTATTTCTCATGTAGATAGGTGTATGCTTCACCTTCTTCAGTGTGTTCACCATGATTTATCTCAGTCTGAGTAGTTTAATCTTTGATGTGTATTTGGATCAAAAGTTGTATACTTTTAAAAGCTAAATATCATTTTTAAATTTTTATCTTTTCTTCCTGAATGCCCAACTAATTAAAATAACATTTCCACGGGATACATATTTTTAGGATGTGACTGTAATCTAATGACACACTTTTCTTTGTGACTTGAGGATTCAACTGCAGTGCTTTATTGTCATTATCGTTATAAAATTTTAGTCAAAACTCAGCTACTTGTGTAACTCACATAAACTTTTTATGGCAAAAGAAAAAAGATCTTCTCCAGGAGTGGTAAAGTGAAGGTGATTGATGCAAATTTTTCTATATTTCTTTCAACTCTAAGAACTTTTAAAATTAAATTTAAATGGTTATTCTGTTTGTAGGGATGTGATAGAATGGAAGTATAGAGTGAACACAAATATCAAAGGACAGAGATTTTAAAGAAAGGAGTGTCAGTGCTGTAACTGTAGGAAGACAAAAAGCAGAGCCATTTATATGAAGGAAAGCAGAGAAATAATCATGTAAAGGGTCAAGGCAGGTGAAGTAAAGGGGTGAAAAGTATTGTAATGAGTGGAAATAGAAAAGAATGTCATCATTAAATTCAATGCAGTCTTATGGTTAGTGATTTTTTTTCTGTGTTGAGGAAGATGAAGCATCCTTTAAACTCACAAGATATAGTTTGAATTAAAGGACTGTTCTTGACGTATTTGATTATGTAAAATGCATTTATGGAAAAGAGATTGATTTGCTTTTTGTTCTTATTAACTATTGACAGAAAACAAACAGTGACATTAGACAACTCCATTTAGGGATTAAAAAATACTTCTACATTTCTTGGTACCTTAATTTCCTAACCCTTCAACAGAAGTCTAGATGCACTAGACAATGGGGTAAATGACGGAAAAGAAGAAAGACTGAGTGCTATATTTGTAATACTAACACATAACCTGAACAGTGTTACAGAGATGTGCCAATCAACTTGAAACCTAGAGTAGCTAAGGTGAGCAAAAATTTTCTAGAAAGAGTGTAAGAGCACAGAGCTGTAGATATGCAATGCTTGGCTAGGAAATGGCAAGTAATCTAATGTAGCATGAAAAGTCCATGAACCAAACAGTTATGTTCATCATATTCTTACACATGTAAAACAAAGAGGGAAATACATTTGAAAGAGTTACTTCAAAAAAATTTTTTTTTAAATCTTTGGTATCAAAAGGTGAATCCTTAGCTCTCATGAAAATGATGCTTTGTGTTTTATGAAGCACTTTTACATACTTGTTTTTTGTTATGTTATGCTTTGGTGCATAAAATGGTTCATGTGTTAAAGGTTCAAGATAACTGGAGGTTTGTTCTTTTTTTTTTTTTTTCTGTAAATGAAAACAGAAGACTCTGGATCTGTAGTAAATACTTTGCATTGAATATTTGTTTGATTCCCACACTATCTGTATGGCCGCAGAGGATAGGATACGATAGGCCCGTTTAACATCAGGAAAGACATTTGACGGAACTGCATTACGTCATCATATCTCTGCTGTATGTAGTTTGTGATAGCTAACAGAATTTAAATGAAAGAAACTGAATGTTATCATTTTGTTTGGAAGGGTAACTTGCAAGTGCTCTGAGGGAACATGTTAAAAAATTTAAAGGCTTGTTTATTAAAAGGAAATATAGCTTGATTTTAGAAAACCTTTAACATTTAAAAATTGTATTAATAACATACATACAGTCATATATTTTTGTAGCATTAATATTAATGTTAATATTGTAATAATATTATACTAACATTAATAATGAAGTGATTTAATATTAAAGAAGGTGTTTGTTTCTATTACAATATGTATAAAGCTTGGCATTCCATGCAAATATGAAAATCGGTGAGAAAAGTCTATTTATAATATCACTCGAATGAATATGAAATAGAAGAGCAATGTATTGATTAATAAAATGTATGTTTTCCCTCAAATTTTAAAATATTAATGAGAAAAATATTGCACTCTGCAAAGGGCATATTATCTACTATATTAATGTGATGATCAGAATGTACTATTAAAAAAGTTATTATAACTTGTCCTCTGTTATAACAGCTATGAAGGCAGAAATCTAGTCACATATATATTTGAGAAATTCTTTTGCATTTCTTCTTTAGTATCTTCTTCACAATTAAACACAAGTCCTATGTTACCCACCATTATTATTCTCTTAACCATTAAAACAACTGCTTAGGAGTTTGCTCTGTCTTGCGTATCTCCAGGAAGATGGGGCAGCAAAAATAAATGCCCTGACACAGGAATGAGCTCAGTAGATAGAGAAACAGGAGAAAGGAAAGAGTGAATGTGGGAATGAATGGATGAATAACAGAATGTGTGTATGTTTTGGAAATTCAGGAAAAAACTTAAAAAAAATCAAGACATTTATGTCAAATTGAACATAAAAATCATATAAAATTTGAGCAATCTGCACTCAAACTCTGTCTCACTTTTACACTTTAATCACATTCCCAATATTACCAGCTACATACCTGATACTCAATCTAGCAGATGTTTTAATTCTTATCTAATTTGTTTTCATAGAAGCATTTGATACTGCTGATCCCTCCTTCCTCCCTTCTTGAAAAATTCTCTGTCCATGATTCTATTAGTGGTTGTATGGATTTCTCCTTTCTTTTCTGGCTTCTGCTTTGAAGTTCCTTTTTCTTCTCTTGTCAATGTTGATGGTCCTCAGCGTTCTCACCTCAGCTTTCCTCCCTCATGGCACACAGTCCTTGAACACTCTCATACAATCCCACGGACTTAATTACTCTCAATGTGTTGCCCTAAAGACTAAACTCGGACCACTTTCTTGAAATCTAGGTAGATTTACCCAGTTGTCTAGTAAATAGTTCCACTTAAGATATGTAGAAGGCATTTCAGGCTAAACATACCCAAAATTGTACAAATAACTATCCTCTCAATCAACTAGTTTTTCTCATGTATTTCAGACACCATCATTTTTCCCTTTCTTTGCATCGTTCCCCGTATCTAATCAATTATGAATTCCCGTCCCCTACCTACAAAATCTATCCTTTATTTAGTCTCTCTAACCCCATTCTTAACATCCTAGCTCAGGTGATTATCATCAAGTCCGGTGTTATGAACTGAATGTTTGTGTCCCCTTCACAATTAATATGTTGAAGCCTTAACTCCAATGTGACATTATTAGGAAGTGTGGCATTTGGGAGGTAATTACATAATTAGGTTCAGATGAGGTTATAAGGTTGAGGCCTCCATGATAGGATTAGTGCCCTTGTAAAATGAGGAAGAGACACCAGAGCTTTTGATCTCTCTGTCATGCGAGGACACAGCAATAAACTGGGTATCATTTGTGAGCCAGGAAGTGGCTCCTCACCAGAATCCAACCATGCAGGTGCCCTGATCTTGGACTTCCCAGCCTCCCGAACTTTGAGAAATAAATGTCTATAGTTTAAGTTATCCAGTCTATGGTATTTTGTTATAGCAGCCTAAGCAGACTAAGATATCTTGGATTCTTGCAAAAATCATCTAACTGCTTTACATTTAAATACAAAATGATATTTAAAAGTGCTTAACTGATTTTTAACTCTTCTGTCTAAAACCTCAATGGGTTTCTATTGTCCTTGTAAGAAAACTACAATTCAATTCTTTCAACTGGCCCTGGCCTTTTCATTTGCCATTGTCATCTTTGCATTTTTATAGTTCTGTCAGTAGAGGCAATATATTTTTAAGGTTTAATAAAAAGAAAACAATAGCAAACACTTTCATTGTGCTTATATGTACCACATATTATTTTAAGCACCTTCAATGTATTAACTCATTTAATCCTCACAACAATCCTACAGGCAGGTGCTATTACAAATGCTGTTTACTAATGGGAAAAATTGAGACATGGAGAGACTGAGAAATTCGTCCAAGGTCATGCAGTGAAAAATTCCCTCAGGCAGTGTCTCCACATTTGTGCTTTAAACCACTTCTGGGCTTTGAAGTCACTCAGAGCAAGTTTAAATGCCAAATCATCCTCTTTACTAGATGGCAACATTGGGAAAATTATTAATAACTCATCTCCATTTTCCTCAACTGAGAAATCAGTATAATAATCTTCTTCAGAGGGCTGTTGTGAGGAGAACTTGAGATAATGCTCTTTAAGTACAAACCACAGGACTTAGCACTTAATGAATATTCATAAATACTAAGTATCATTATTACTGTTATTAGGATAGTAACTATCACTATCCTTTTCATTACCCTGGTTGAGTATGCTATATAATATCTATCGAATTTACAACAGTTATTCCCCTTGCCAATAATATTTTATCTTTCAATTTCTCTTCTTTTGCTTGGATAACTCCTTCAGGTCTCAGTGTGGATACCATTACTTCCATAAAACTGTCCATGATTCCTTACGTCAGGAACAGGAACCCTCTTAAGTTAATAGAATCCTGTATTATTCACATTGACTCTCCTTTACTATAATTATTTATATATATATATATATATATTTGGCCTGAGTCCCCAATAACTAAAAAGTTTGTAATAGGTTTGCTTCTTGTTCATTGTTGGTATCTCCAGTTTCTGAACACTGGTTGAAATATAGTAGGTCTGGTAAATATTTACTTGTGGTATAAATGGGGAATGTGGAATAAATGAATGATCTGGAAAGATATACCTTAGAGACTATATTTATACACTCCTGCATTTTATATTAGGACTACAAATAGTCTAATGGAATCTAATAGAATCTAAAATGGATCTGAGAAATTGCAGAGAAAGTTAGCAATAAATTAAAAAACACACTCTTTGACTTTTATATCATTGTTTCCACAGGTGATCAGAGAGCACAGACAAGCTGACCATTAGCCATCAGGAAAATTTGATTAATCTACATGAAGAAAGAAAAATGAAATGGAGGTCAGCTAAGAAATGAAAAAGAAGAAAGAGATAACAGTATCAAAAAGTCACTCTATTTTTAGAAAAAGAAGACATACTTTCAAAGATGTTATATTTCCCAAACACAGATACTACCATGGCCCACATACTTGCAAGCTTTTAGTTCAGTATCTTTGGTGTTTTCTTCTAATCTCACTGATTAAACTTAGTAAGTTCGAATGTGCAATAGAATATTTAAGAAGCACATTTTAAATGTCACAATTTATTTTTCAGTTCCTTAGGCCCTCATTAGTTTTGGTTTCCAAAACCTTGTTCTTTGTTCGCAAGCTATAAAATTTCCTTTAAGACTCGTTTAATGGTCGCGTCAAATGAATTCACCATTTAATGGGATTGCCTGTTCTCCTAAGTGCAAAGGACTTCCTTCCACCCTCTCATCCAGCTGCCTGGCCTTGTGCAGTTCTCATTTCCACTGTCTATTGCCTCAGTTCCTCAAGGGAAAAAATATCTGCCTACCTCCTAGAGGTGTTGCAAGGATTAATAAATTGCAAAGCACACTGAAAAATTTGGATAAAATATACTCTGACAGACTGAAGTATTACCATGACCACAAGTATCATTTCCAGATGCTGCAGATCCAAGGACAAGAGAGCAGGTCTGGGAATCTCATCCAAGCCTCCCACATGGAGGGTTACTGCTAGGCCAAAGAGTTATATTTTGATATTTAAATATCAGTGGTTTTATATCAAAGCCATTTGCTGAGAGAGATTTTGTCTGGACACATAAAGCGCCTGAATTGGCACAAGAAGGCAATGGCCCTGAATCATTGAGCCTTTAAAACCACAAGCAACACTATTCCCAGGAAAGAGTTTATCTCTATTAGAAATCAAAGACAACTTCCCTTTCCGTTTAAACAGATAACTCAAAATTATAAATGGCCTGCTTCAGTAGACTGGCCCTTTATGTAGTCAAGAGGGTCACAAATTCCTTGAAATTTGAGAAGTCTCACTGAAAGGGAGATTGAAGTTGGGTTAGTGTTCCCAAGTGAAGCTTAGCAGTGTTTTTGTCTGGAAATCTTGATTTTAGATGTGAGCAGACATATTGTTTCAAGGAGTTGAATTTAAGTCAAAAACAGAAATGTGTAGGGTAAATGACTGAAATATCAATGAAACTGGTGGATACCCAAAGTATGTGGTTCACTTATATTTGTATCTGAATGTATGTTAATTCAAAATTGTTGTTGTTTTGGGGGTTTTTTTGGACCACAGGTGTGGAGCGTTGGGTCAATCAGACTTTATAGTTCCTGGCACCGTATATCATCAGTAGTGTGAAGCCCATCTTTTGTTTGGCTTATTTGTTCATTTCTTGCTTTCTATTCCCACTCCCCATTTCCCACTGTCCTGTCCCTCCCCTCACTTAGGCTGTTATTCAAACGTTTTTGATGGGTATCCTTTTATTTTAACGTGTCCTTATAAAATATTGAGATTTGTGTGCATGTCTTTTTAAAAAGAATGACATTTGCTATAGATGCTTTTTCTTATTCTTTTTTACTCAGCATTGTATCTTAAGGATCTATTCCTATTGCTGTAGGAATATCTAGTATGTTGCCTTTAAGTCTTGTGTGGTACTTAGTAGTGTATAGCCTGCATCCTTTCCTTACACATTCCCCAGGGATAGGTACCTACATTGCCTCCAACTCCTTGCTAATACAAATAACACTGTCAAGAACTTTCCTATGTGTGTCCTGTAACAGCCTGTATGAGGATTTCTCCAGGCTATGTTTTGTGGTGGGGTTGTGGGGCTATAGTAGGTATGTGAACTTAATTGGATTAAAACTACCTCAGATTACTTTTCTGGATGGCTGCATAGTTCCACATTCTGTGCAGGAGGTTTCCTATTTCCTGCTACTCCTTCCAACACTTGGCATTATCCAGCTTTCTAAATTTTGCTAATCTCTTGGGTGTAAAGTGATATGTTATTGTTGTTTTAATTAGCGTGTCTCTAATTCCCAATGGATTGGAGCATACTTCAAGTTTGTTAGCTTTTGGGTTTCCTACATTGCAAATTGTTTTTTTTATAACTTCACCCATATTTTTCTTGTGGTTCCTGCCCTTTTTTCTTTCTCTTTTTTTGACTTGGAGAAATTACTTTTATATTCTAGTTATAAATCCCTTGTGGGTTTTTGACTTTCTAAGTATGTCTTCCCGCAATCTTTCATCTGTCTCTTAACTTCTCCCATGGGCTCCTTCCTTGAACAGAGTCTTTAGGCTACAGTAATTGCTTTCAAACAGCAAATAGAATCATTAGCTAAAAGAATACAAGGACTGATGTTTGCAGATAACTCTTCTCTGGAACATACATACAAGAGGGAATATATTATTTTAAGAGATAAAGGAAGTATGACAGATTGACAGATTAGCCTAAAGATGGGTGAGAGGATGATTTTGTCATTTTTTGTAACAAATAAAACAAAAGTTAGTGCCAAATTATGCCGTTACTTACTAGCTAGAACATTTAATTGAAGTACAAAATAACTTAGTTAAATACAAATATATTTGTCTTTACAGTTTGGTTCTCATATTAGAGAATATGAAATAATTTCATAATTAATTAAATATCTTCATTAATTGATTAATGAAGAACTAAAATATTTTCATAAATGTTTTCAGTATGAATTCCCTTCTTTACATATTCAAAACGAAGTAAAATGGTAAGCACACATATATACACTCACAATCAGTATGACAGTCAAAAGAGATGTCATTTTGAAATTTTACATTCAGAGAATGTGTGATAATTAACGTTTTACACTCCCCGCAGAAATCCAGCTTGAGCACATTAATTTTGTGCTCTTTCTTTTACCTAATCAAAAAACATTTAGAGAACGAAACTTTATAGGAAAAAATTCTGATGCGAATGTAGAATCATATTTTCGTGAGGAAAACTATTATTCTGTTTTTCACACTCAGTAGGCTTTGATGTAACCTAAAAGTCAAGTTTTCCATAATAGATTCAGCAGGTGAATGTGTTGCTATTAATCTGTTGCCTAAAAGGAAGGTGACTTTTGAGTTTACTTGCTGAAATAAATTTCAGTTAAAATTTTCATTGTGTTAGGGAGTGGTTCAATTGTTCTCTTCAAGTCCGATGATTGTAGATGAATATGGATCACAGAAAAGCAGGCACTTCCTTCAGCTTTTGGACTGTCACAGACCATGTACCATCTTACCGGGAGCCAACATTTTGTGAAGCATTCCTAAACCTGGCCCTACTCTCCCTAAAAGCCCTGCTTGCTTAATTTATTTTTACTTTTAATTTTTTTAACATCTTTATTGGAGTATAATTGCTTTGCAATGGTGTGTTAGTTTCTGCTTTATAACAAAGTGAATCAGCTATACGTGCACATATATACCCATATCTCCTCCCTCTTGCGTCTCCCTCCCACCCTTCCTATCCCGCCCCTCTAGGGGGACACAAAGCACAGAGCTGATCTCCCTGTGTTATGCGGTTGCTTCCCACTCCCTGCTTGCTTAATTTATACATCACTGTGAGAACAATATACTCTCAGTCTTTCAAATTTTTCTGTTTTATATTTCCCCAAATCCAGCATAGTATAGAAAGGCTTTTTATCCTTAATATTTTTCAGATCACTGTATCACCATGGCCATAGAGCCTGTAATCTGTGTTAAAGTATATTGGTGAGGAACAGGATTTTTGGAAATAAAAGAACCAATGTCCTTGTTAGTAGCTGCAAGTCAGAGTTTCACCTCGTTCCTTTATTTTTAAAAAAGTTTCTAATCTGCCGTTACCTCCTCACATCTTTGTCTAGTTACTCCACCCACTAGAGAAACACCTTTGATCAACTGTCCACTTGCTCCGACCCCTATATTCTATGGGTTGTGGGTAAAGTTATGAACCTGACCCTGACCCCGATCCAAGTGACATGAATCATTAGTCTAACCAGTTCTGTTACGCTCACCAGCTAGATCACACATCCAATTGGTCTTATTCTGATTCTACTTTCATCCTATAGCCTTCAGGTTATCAATTGTCATTCTAGAAATATCATAGGGAAGAATGATATATAAGACGCCATGGTGCCATTTTCTTGATTATCTGGCAGTTAGAATTCTTGCTATAAATTTTTTAAATGAATTTCTTTATTTTCTCAAGATGACATTTGGGTCCAATGAAAATTGAAGACTCAGTATTGAAATATGAAGACATCAATTTACTAACACCTGTAGACTTGCACCAGTAGCTGATTCGCTTCCACATATGATGCTTTTATCATGATAGGATATAAATATCAGAACCTACTCTTACGCTGACTTTAGGGGTGAGCAAAGTGAAGACACACAGAACATGCTTATTTTACATAAGGAAGTTTTATACTGCATATCTATTTGCCAAAGCTCTTTACACTTCTCCATGTAAATATTGATGCTACACACAGGAAGGCTTGACTAGCTTTCCTTGGGCGAATCAGGAAAGACTGCACAGTAATGTATTATTCTTCATCATTCCTTTGAAAGACCAGAAGGAGTTGGCCAAAAAGGAGAACTCAGGAAGAATGGGAAATTTAAAAACATGGGGAGTTTGGGAAATAACAAAGTTCAATGTGAGTGAGGATTTAGAGAGAAGGGGAATAATATGGTTTTGAATTGCATGTTGGGTTCAGATGAAAGCATTTGTATATCAAGCTAAGGAGGCTAAACTTAATCCGAAAATCAACAGGAAGAAGCAGAAGGAACAGAAGAATATCATCACATTTTTTTTGTTTTGTTTTGTTTTTTGCGGTACGCGGGCCTCTCACCGTTGTGGCCTCTCCCGCTGCGGAGCACAGGCTCCGGACGTGCAGGCTCAGCGGCCATGGCTCACGGGCCCAGCCGCTCCGCGGCATGTGGGATCTTCCCGGACCGGGGCACGAATCCGTGTCCCCTGCATCGGCAGGCGGACCCTCAACCACTGCGCTACTAGGGAAGCCCTATCATCACATCTGTTACTGCACAATATCACACAACCATGGGGAGGTTGAGTTGGAGGAGAAAAGCTTGAGGCAGCATGATTAAGTAAAAACATGCTGCAGAGATTAGGGTCAAAGATGCTAAGTGCCTAGATTACAGTTAGGCAGTAAGGCTGAAAAGCATGGTCAGAATTCAGTCATTTCTTTGGTAGGAGCAACTGTTAATTTATAATCATAGATTCATCAGATTTTCAACATGGAAAGCCAGTTAGACATCATCAGGACCAGCCTCTCCTTTTTGGACGTGAGAATAAGTGATTTGATTAGGGAACTGTGGAGGTAGGACCGACCCAAAGCCTAGTAATTTCACTTATAAACTACAAGATCATGGATTAGATGATCAATTTATCCACGTGGCTATCTCATCACCTATATAGCATGTAGATAATAATGTCTGACTTTTGCCAATGTAAGGGAAATGCCTAATATTGGGCCTAAGTAAGACAGGGCTAAATAAATATTAATTTTCATTGTTAAATGATTATATCATTGGTCAGTACTGTAGTAGGCCATTCTCCTTATTTCTTTTTACAACCCTGAATTTGTTTGAACAACTAGAACTCTTTCATTCTCTGGGAATGTATTTGGCAGGGCACCATTTGCTCAAGAGTGTTATCTACAGCTTACAGGCAAAAGAAATCAGTAATCTCCAAGGCATAGTGATTGATTCAGAGTTTGATAAAAGACCCATTTTAGACCATGTGAAATCTACAAGACTCAATTCAGGGACACTGCTTGGTGCTATCAGGGAAGTGGATGTAAAAATGGGGTGTAGCTGCCATCCTCCCAAAATGAAATGATAGCTTTTTGGAGAAAGTGGAAAGAAGGATAGGGTCCTTGTGACAAGTTTGAGGCCAATGCAGACCCCAACCTGAAGCCAGACATAATGATTTCTGGCTATATGAACTAATAAATACACTTTTTAGATTATGCTGATTTAGCTTTTGTTTTCTGTTAGTTGCAACTGAAAGAGGCCCAAGTAAAGCAATATCAAAAGGAAAAGATTTGTAACATTTAACTGCCACTAAGAAATAGTTAAAATAACTTAGATTCTCTAGTAAAAAAAAAAAATGACAATGGAGATAAATTACCAGGATCCCTCTCAGAAAAATCAGTCTTTCCAGGAGGGTTGAATAAATGGATTCGTTTTGAGGAAATAACTTAATTTTAACTGTGTTATAAAACTATTTTAGAGATAATTCCATTAGCTGCGTAGTAAAGAATACTTGATTCATAAAATATGTTACAATCTGGAGCCATAAGAAATCAAGCAATTATACTGACATCCCTTCATGAGCTCAATTTACAAAAACATATAAAGGTTTCAAGTACATTTACGTAAACTGCATTGGCATGGTGATATTCAGTAAGATTGAATCGAAGACACTTTTAACTTTACACTATTGCATTACATTTAAATCTCATTTAAAGCAAATGAACCACAAGAAAAAATGTTAATTTACTGTAAGTATAGAATCTTGAGCCAGAGTGTGGGAAGTGGGGGAAACACTGAGCAAATAGCTAATTTAATTAGAAGAAATAAGCTGTCTTTCACATACCACTTGAAAAGGAAAAAAAAAATTTTTTTTCCAAAATCATTAGTAAAAGAGCTTTACAGTCTCATATAACAGAATTTCTTATTATTTGTCAACCTCTTTTGAAGGTTCATGGCCTTCTGATCCATCAATTTTTCCACAATAATCTGTACCAGAAAGGAGAGCATTATATTTATTCTTCAACATCACATCATCAGCAATTCTCATCTACTTTCTGGCCATAACTGATTAAACTGATGCAAGGTGCATTGCCTAAATTGGGTGGTTCAGATTCTTTCATCCAAATATTTGGAATTTCAATGAGAGGCCAATCTGTCAGATGATAGTAAGTGCTTACTTTTCTAGTTGAATAAAGTCTAGTCTGGTGTTAGGCACACGGAAAGCCAATACTTCCTCTCTCTCTTTCTCTCTCTCTCTTTTGATAAACATTGAGCTAGTTGAATTGAGCTAGTTGAATTGTTTTGAGTTTCTTGCAACCAGGAAATCCATGACTAAGGCTTCCTAAGAATCCCCATAACTTCTTTTACATCAAGACTCAGATAAAGTGAATTGTTGTCTTTTAAAACTGAAAAAAAGAAGCCATTGACTTCCATTCATAACTACTTTTTAGTGTATAAATCATTTGAAATCTGATATAATTTGTTGTGCTTACGGCATACTGAGACTTGAACATTCCATAAGACATCAAATAATTTAATTAGATACGTCATCCACTATTCCCTTAACTATTCAAGAGGAAAAAAAAAAAACCTGACGTATTTTTTAGGAACCATCGGTAAGAGAAATTCTCCAACAAAAAAATGTATTTGTAAAAAATTAAACTACCCTAATGTCAGACAATAATTGATGATAAATAATCTAAGCTCTCCAACTCAAATCAAGTAATCATTCTAGAATTTGAACATGATTATCCATGATACTTAGAAGAGCTTTCCAAGCCTCTGAAAACTGCCTGTGCCATCTCTCAGCTTTCTTCTCTCTAGTAACTTCCATTTGTGGGCATAGTTTAAGACTAGGTTACCTGTCCTCTCCACTCTTAAGTTTTATTTTGATTTCTTGTCTTGCTTGAGACTAATTGACAGCTAGATTCCATTTTGCCCTTCTGCCTTGCTTCCCTCAATTCTTTTTTTCTTTTTTTTTGCAAAAGTTAATTATTAAATGCTTACTGTGTCCCAACGTATATATGGACACAACGGCAAACAAGCTGCAGGTACTGTCATCAAGAGCTTTTTTTGGCAGAGTCAGACAAATAAAAAGGCATATTCCATTTGGTTGGATAAGGCTTGAAGATGTGAAAATTTGTGGCTTATTGGAGGGAGGGAACTCCCTCCCTTACAGGAGGGAGTTGTATGAAGGTTTCCTGTAGATGGAAGTGAACAGTCACCTGGACCTAAAAGAGGGAGGAGAGAAGGATAGCAAAGAGATGCATCTATACAAGGGCCCAGAAGCAAAAGGGAACACATAAAGCAAGGCTTTGTAAGGAAGTTATTGTGTGTGTGTGTGTGTGTGCGCGCACACGCGCACGCGTGAGGTTGTAGGAGGGGTTTGGTGTTGATTAGGGAGGGGGCTGAGAGATGTAAGAGATGAGGTTTGAGAATCAAGGCAGAGCCAGCTCACAAATGACTTTGCAAACCTTGCTGAGAATTTTCTGCTGTGCAGAGAAGGCGAGGGGACATCACTAAAGAGTTCTAACCAAGGGAGTTATAACAAAGTCAGTTCACTTTCTGGTTATGTGGGGAGAGATGGGCTTCAAATTGCCATAATCTTTTATGTACTGTTCTTTTAAGGTACCCTAAATCTATAGGTCTTTAAGTCTTCCTGGGTAGTGTAGTTGAAGAAACACGTTTTTCACAGGCGTAATCTCATTGGAGCAATCATTTTTACATATGACAAAAGAAAAACTCAGAGGTTAAATGATATACAGCAGATAACCTACCAAGTTACAATGAAGGACAGGAGTGAAAGTACTACCTTCTAATCCCAGATGAGAATGAATAAATTAAGAATTTTTTTAAGGCTTGTTGTCTGGAAAACAAGAACTACCTATCAGCAAGTTTTTATTATCTCAAAATGTTATATTAGATGACTTATGCAATATAATTGGAAAGGAATTATATTTGTGTATGTACCCATTGGTTTGTAAACATAATATATGAGAAGATAAAGGCAACAGGTCTAAATAAAACAGCTTAATTTTACTTTTATTTTTGGTCACTGTGATTTCACGTAAAAGACTTTTAAAAGCTACCTCTGGAATTAAAACATTCTTTCTTATCTATAAAATGAACATAATATCAATACAGAACACAATATATCAAGATCTATTTTACTGGAGAATCTTTATACGAAAGAAAATTTGAATATCATGTGTAATTATAGAAAATACATGAAAAATGCATTCTGTTAAGGAGGCTGGAATACTAAAAACTAATAATTAAAGATTATTATTTTGTTGTATTGCTTTGTGCAAAAGGAATTTGTTGTTATTTCTGAAAAATATGAGAAAGTCAATCGAGGTATATGAGTCAATTGATACAGGAAAGCCACATCGCTATTTTGTGTGGTTTTTATTTTTCAGCATACTAGAATCAATTTTCAGACTTGAATACATGCAGTTTACTGCGTAGTATATAGTTATATTTTTATATTATAATGAAAATTAGTTTTATATTTAAAAGAAATAAAACTTAAAACATATGTTCTATATAGGGAAGGACGAATCAAAACTCGTTTTCTCTTTTTCTCCTCAGAATTGTGAGAGATGAGCTCTGGAAATGATCCATCTCTTATTCACAGTATATGGAAAGCTGACTCTAAGCTTGAATAGCAGAGTGGGGAACTTGAGACATTTTCTCTAGGATTCTATTAAGAAGGAAAACATTGTTTCCTTTGTAGACACAATCTGGGCATCAGCTCTCTGAAGGAGGAATGCCCATGGGGCGGAGGTGCCAGGTGAGGAAATAAGATGGAAGGACACTTTTGAAAAATAACTTTCCCAAAGGCATTTTGAACTGTTTCAGAAAGCTCCAGAGCTATTCTATTTGGTTCTAGATCAGTATCAGTTGCTTCCTTTTCTTGTTTGACTGATCAAAAGCACAAAACCCTTAACCTCTCTGCACTGCATCCCATTCATGTTTTTCACTTACGGAAAAGTATAGTACTCTGTATGTATTTAAACACGTATCAGACAATACAGGCTGGAGTTAAGGGGCAATTTGGAAAATGCTTTTCTGCAAATCCAAAATCAAACGGATTAACTTGTTTTGTGTGTGTATGAATCATGAATAAACTGTTGAATATGAAAAATATCCTAAAATGTGGTAGAGAGACTGATGGTGGCTTCAGATGCAGAAGGTTTTCAGTAATAATCTGTGTTTATCAGAATATGCAGAAAAATAAAAACCCAATAATAATATCTATAATATTAGTGACAGCAAATTGATAAAGCCAAACGTTATGTGTTAGTAAATACTACACATGGGATTAAAATATTTTCTAATTAAATTTGAATGACACACAAAAATAATACTTAAATCATTCTACATTTTTTAAAAAGTCATTATTGAGGAAGACATTGTCCACAGGTGTTCAAGAGTCCTTTACGTGGAAATCATGGTGCTCCGTTTATTCTTCATGGAGCTTAGGGAGAAATTTGCCTTTATCTGGTAAGGGTGATCATGAAACTCACTCACCAAGTTTACCTTTATAATTGGCTACTCCTAGATTAATTTCACGCTCACAGCCACACCACCTTAGCCTACATTTCTGGTTCTCATAGCTGCGATTCTCTACATCCTCCTTTCTTTGTATACCCTAACGCTATTTCAGAGCTCTGCTTCGTGTGTGTGTGTGTGTGTGTGTGTGTGTGTGTGTGTGTGTGTGTGTGTGGTGTGTTTAATGCTCCTATTATATCTGAGGCTTTTATTGTGATTCACTTCAAATTCACTTGGGAAGTAAGTGGGGTATTGAAAAGAAAAACATTCTAAACAAATTGAAGTTTCACAATACATATCACAGTATTTCAAAAACCACCCTCATTATGATTCAGCACTTCTTTAAGCCTTTAAAATACTGTACATGTGTGTTGTGAAACTCAGTGCTGAAAAAAAGCAGTCTGGGAAAGTACTACTACCAACATGTTTTATGGAAGTAAAACTGAACTGAACAGGCCTAGTTCAAGCATGTCTATTAAATTTAACTACACCTAATAAATCTAAGCCTATCTTGAAATTGACAACCAGCTCATAATGTGTGTGCCAAGACATAACAAATTTGAACTCAGTTTTATGTTACAAAATAGTTTTAACTTGTAACACAAATGTAAAACACAAATGTAAAGTTTGGCTAGTTTCCTACCTGGAACCATGTATTACTGATCCAGAGCTAATTACACCTTACACCTATCTTCTAGGCTATTATTTTTATTTATTTTATTATATTATATGTATATGTTGGACAGATATATAGAAATATATATGTGTATATACTTTAATATTATAATATATTATCTTGTGTTATATTTTATGTCTTCTTATGTCCAACAACTTCCTTTCTGTGGTCTCTCAGGGACTTTTTCCCCCTAACATTTCCAACTAATAATAGTATAAAAGCTACTACTTATTCAGAGCTTACTATGTATGAGGAACTGTGCTAAATATTCTACTCACATTTTCACGTTTATTTTCAACAGCACTAAAAAAACTGAGGCTGATATTCTTATTGAATTCACTTTGTAGGTGAATAAGCTGAAGTTTGGAGTGATTTCATAACTTCCGCAAGACCATACAGCTACTCTGTGTGAGAACATAGATCCAAATCTAGGTTTTGCTGACGAGCCCATTCTGGGTCCATCTCTCAGTATAGACTTTGGTACTTTTCTTACTTGAGGTCTGGCCACCAATGTAATTTCCCTAGTCTTCTTAAATCCTAAATAAAATGATTCCTTAAAGGTGTTTGTTAGGGCTTCCCTGGTGGTGCAGTGGTTGAGAGTCCGCCTGCTGATGCAGGGGACACGGGCTCGTGCCCCGGTCCGGGAAGATCCCACATGCCACGGAGCAGCTGGGCCTGTGAGCCATGGCCGCTGAGCCTGCGCGTCCAGAGCCTGTGCTCCGCAACGGGAGAGGCCACAACAGTGAGAGGCCCGCGTACCGCAAACAAACAAACAAAAAAAACAAAAGATGTTTGTTAAAGCTAAAGTCAACATCAAACCAAGTTGTATCATGACAGATCAGAAAACAAATTCATGAATTATTTTATTTGAACTTAAAATTGTATCTGAGTTGTCAAATATAAATATTAACACATCTTCTATTTTTAGGTTAAACTTTCAACAGGTTTACTGTCAAATTCATGATTCAGTTGTCAAATTAAGTAATTTCCTCTTTTGTTGTTTTACCTCTAATGACCGTTTTCATCGTTTATGTTTAATTTTGTATGCTGTCTCCAATTATTTTGAAGGTAGAAATGATATAAATAGGTCCTAAATAAGTCAAATTATATTAAATTAGTTCAATGAGTTGGCTGCAAAGATATGCCATTGGCGTCAAAGAAAGCTTTACATTCTTCTGATGTCTTGAGAAACTGAGGGATTCGTTTCATTTCTCGGTGAGAAATCAGGCTCTCTCTCTCTTTCTCTCCAATTTCCTAGATGGCAGTTTCTATAACAACCATCATCTTAATGTTCCTCCATCCCAACTCCTCTCCCTGAGTGTGAAATATTTGTAAACTTTTTTTGCCCAGTAAAAGCTTAGTAAGAAATAAAAAAAAAATAGCAACCCTCCACTTGTCATATAGTGACAGGGGTTAATTTGAGTTGCTGGGTGGCAAACAAATGGTCAATGGCAAATGGTCATTACTGTGGTAGGAAATTCTTGGTTCAAATATCCTCAATTCACTCACATGTGTACAACAATAGGAATAAAGGAAATTAATAAAGAAAAGGCCAAATGTTAGGCCACATAACATAGTGGTTAAAATGTGGAATGAACACTCATATGGGTCTGGCTCTCTTTCTTGACAGTGTGACTTTGATCAAGTTACTTAACCTTCTTATGTTAATGGGGACAAGGGAAAAAGTGAAATTACTGACCCTATAAAATTGTAGGAAGAATTCTTCGTGCAAATGCATATTAAGTATTTAGTACAATGCCGGACACACAGGAAGTGCTCAACAAATGTTAACTTTGAAAAAAAAATGTAGCAGGTGGTTTATATGTGCCAAGAGGCATTAAGGTCCATCCTGGTGCTTTTATTTTGCCTTCAGTTTCTGTTAGTAATTGCTATGTAATTATTTTTGCAGTTTTGTAGTATACTATCTACTTTGAGATTAATCGTCTCTTCCCTCACCTAACTGCCCTGAACCCCTGCCTCTACCATAAAAGTCCTTTGGTTTAAGAATGTTGTATAAATTTCCTGGTTGTCCAACATAACGATCTCTGAACTGCTGTGTCTCAAATCCTGGTCGTCCAACAGAACGATCTCTGAACTGCTATGTCTCAAATCCCATATCTTAGAAAATGATGACAGTGTCTATAAAAAGCTTTGTCAAATACACATTCCCTGTCCTAAAATCCATGTGCATCTGACTCATGCTGGCCCAGGCAGGTGATAATCTATACGTGGATCATTGGATGCTAATGAATCAGGGCAAAACTGCAGTATCCATGAGCAGTCTATGAGTCCTGCTTGGCACAAGGGTGTATTAGCTCTGCAGGTCATACGCACTTATGCCCAAATAGCAATAAGCCTCCATATTAAATCAATTCTCTTTCACTATATGTAGAAATAGATCACATGCTAACAGTCTCTTTTCTGCTGATGCTCATTTCCCACATGTGGGGGAATATATATCCTCCATCTTTATTTTTCCCCTATACCACTCATTTGCTGAGGACACACCCCACATGAAAGTAGACATCATAAAATAATCTGGGGAAGCAGTTTGTAATATATCTTTCCTCTCTGCCCCACCCCCCGACAAACAATTTATATGTAAATACACAGAGCTAAGGCAGACACTAACTTGTCCAAATTAAATGACAGTCAGTCCCTGAGGACTAGCAAACATTCTCCAGTACATCAAGGATTACGGTTTTTTCCCTCAGTCGCCTGACAGGACAAAGGACTGTTTGCATAATAGACATACGGTCTCAGTCCACCCATTTACATACAGAGAAATTAAAGAGAGCATGTGTGCATGATCACTGTATGTACAGAGGACTCATTCTTCCTTCCTGTTTTGGCAACACTTATTAAAGTATTTCCCCTCTTGGACAACTTGATTTTCATTAACTCTGCAACTTAAATGCCATAAATGGCAGACATTAATGATTCTTATATCTTTATTTATGCCATATATGCACATACAAGAACATTACATTAAGGAAATGAAATCCTCATGCTTTTTAAGAAGAAAAGTGCTATTTTGGATGTTAATGGAAAAATAAAATCCAGACTAATACACCGTTAGAAATTCAGGGGAAATATTTAGAACCGGCACACATCCTTGGAAAGTAAATAGTAACTTAAATTTTTGCTGATTTTTCTCTTTCCCTACACCTCATCAGGCAGAGAGGATCATAAATCCTCTCTTAGGTGTCTGTTAATTTTATGATTTTTTATTAATGAAATAAGCATTGATAATAAGAGTCCATATTACGAGCTTTTTTTTTTTTTAGATTTTCATCAAATAGATTTTTTAAAGCAACTTGTATTTTAAAACCTTAGACAACTCATTCTAGAAAGCTAATTAGAATGCTAATTACCAGAATAGAAATGATTCATCTCTGTCTGGGGGCAATTTAGGTCACAGATATGCTTCAAGGCCAGGAAGAGGGACATTATCTTTTAAGTTTTTTAAAATTTCTGATTCTATACTCAAAATTCACTTAAAGTAATATGAATTATGCATACATGATTTATTCCTGGATTTCCATAAAAATTTGAGGTGACTTTTTATATGTTTTGTTTAAAGAAGTGATGTCTACAGTGAAATTAAACATATTACCTTTCTGCAGGACAACTGATTCTAACGCTATGGAATGTTACATAGATTTTTCAAATCCATTTGACTAGGAATCTTTGTTCTTCCCTGTGGGCTATCTCTGAAGCATAGTATTTTATAGAGTCTGTTAATATATCCACTCTATTAACTGGAATTTTTTATTCATTATATTGAGTGATAACACTCTGCTACTTTTTTTGAAGTCTCACTAAGACTCCTTTCTCAAGAGGTCCCTGCATTCAAAACAATTTTTCACTACTTTAATATTAATAGTTAGAAAGAAGAAAGAATTGAAAAGCAACACACTATTATATTCAGTTGGACTAAGGTGAAAAATACGGGGACATTTTAAGCAACCTCATTTCCCTTTCTGAAAGAGGACCACTGATAGAAATCCACCTTGGAGATGAAAAAGCTACGGGAAAGATGATTTCAGAGGGAGCTGTGTCTAATAGTTTCACCCTGGATATTTTGAGAAATCATTAAAATAAGTCAATACTAACCACATTAACTAGTAATAATCACAAATTTTAGCTAATAAATTATTAATGTAATGTAGACCATTTGTCAGCAGAAAACACTTTATTCAGTCTTCTCATTTTCTTCATTTCCACTCTGAACAGTCTGATGAACTGTCAGTTACATACATAATTCTTGTTACAGTTTGTTTATTGCTTTTTAGCAACCCAGTAATCCTAGTGGATGAAAATATTTTTCATTTGTCACAGTGACACGTGCTATGAAGTGAAAATATGAACAGCTGCAAGATCTCCTAAGCTGATATAAGATAACATATGTATTTTTTAAGATTCCACCTGATTTTTTAAACATCCTACTTAACTAAAATTAACCACAGTATTAGACTTCTGTTTCAGATATGGACTTATTGTGACAGAACTACAATTTCAGAAAAAAATTCAGCAAAGACTTTGACCGTCATACCTCAAACTCAACATTTAAAAAAATTCCTTCTAAGGAATTTATCCTCCAAAACATTCTTAGATTAGACTTGCCTAACTCATGACTCTTAAAGAGCTCTTAATTATTCTCTGTTTAGTCCAGCACGTGCACTATTTTCATCAGCTTCCTCTGTGCTGGCGTCTTGGGTGGTAGATTACATTGCTTTACCCTTAGAATGTTTCTGCATTTCTACATTCTTGCCTGAGCCATGGATCATTACTATAGAAGTAGCCACATGGATAAAATATAACCATATAAAGTACATTTAAAAAGATGGGCATTTTGGCAGTGGGTGGGGACAAGGCAGGGGATCTTGATTTTATTTGTGTTGAAAAATTTAGAGTTTAAAATAAACATTTGTACTATTTTAGGTTGTTTGTAGTTATGTATTTAAAGAAAAGTTATCTCACATAAATATCTTATTAAACAATCATATTGGATGGGATTCCAAATAAAATCAGCTCTAAAAAATGGTAAATAATCTATGGATCTATTTGTAGAACTGCATGCTCTGGCAGTAATAAAAAATTATTTAAAATATGTTCTAGAATAATTCTTCTGATACATGAGATAGTTAAAAAAGCTGCAGATGGGAAACAGCAGGAAATATCTTTTCTGAAAGATTATATAAACAAAAGATAATAGCACAAGCAGAAAGAATGTTCATCAGACACTGAAATCTTCTTATACAGACAATTTGTTTCATACTGTGAATCTTTCTCCTGTGAATGTACACTGGGATTTTGCATGTTGCATATAATCCTCAAGTATGTGTATTTGTTCTGCATGGAGAATAATATAATCCAATATTTACAAATTAGGAAATTTTAAATATAAATCTTATTTACTATTGTCCTTTGAGAAACTGGAAGTTCTGTTAACAAAGGCCTGGAATTCCCATATGAAAAGAACTGGTTTAGGGAGTAAATGCTCCCTACACCATCCCACCATTTCCTATTTTCTTATATCCAGGCCATTTCATGACTGTCTGGACCCTGTAGGCATTGGTGTTTGAAACTCTTTGTATCAACTATATAAATAAATTCTTTTGGACAGAGTCCAAGTTACATCTCTCTTACACTGAGTACTATTTTATTGCAAAGAGGGATGTGATAAATTTATAGTACATGATTAAATATCCATGTTCTACCATATACAAAAATAAACTCAAAATGGATTAAAGACCTAAATGTAAGGTCAGACACTATAAAACTCTCAGAGGAAAACATAGGCAGAACACTCTATGACATAAATCACAGCAAGATCCTTTTTGACCCACCTCCTAGAGAAATGGAAATAAAAACAAAAATAAACAAATGTGACTTAATGAAACCTAAAAGCTTTTGCACAGCAAAGGAAACCATAAACAAGATGAAAAGACAACCCTCAGAATGGGAGAAAATAATTTCAAACAAAGCAACTGACAAAGGATTAATATCCAAAATATACAAGCAGCTCATGGAGCTTAATATCTGAAAAACAAAAACCCAATCAAAAAATGGGCAGAAGACCTAAATAGACATTTCTCCAAAGAAGATATACAGATTGTCAACAAACACAGGAAAGGATGCTCAACACCACTAATCATTAGAGAAATGCAAATCAAAACTACAATGAGGTATCATCTCACACCAGTCAGAATGGCCATTATTAAAATATCTACAAACAATAAATGCTGGGGAAGGTGTGGAGAAAAGGGAACCCTCTTGCACTGTTGGTGGGAATGTCAATCGATATAGCCACTATGGAGAACAGTATGGAGGTTCCTTAAGAAACTAAAAATAGAACTACCATACGACCCAGAATCCCACTACTGGGCATATACCCTGAGAAAATCATAATTCAAAAAGAGTCATGTACCAAAATGTTTACTGCAGCTCTATTTACAATAGCCAGGACATGGAAGCAACCTAAGTGTCCATCAACAGATGAATGGATAAAGAAGATCTGGCACATATATACCATGGAATAATACTCAGCCATAAAAAGAAATGAAATTGAGTTACTTGTAGTGAGGTGGATGGACCTGGAGTCTGTCATACAGAGTGAAGTAAGTCAGAAAGAGAAAAACAAATACCATATGCTAACACATATATATGGAATCTAAAAAAAAAAAAATGGCTCTGAAGAATCTAGGGGCAGGACAGGAATAAAGACACAGACATAGAGAATGGACTTGAGGACATGGGGAGCGGGAAGGGTAAGCTGGGATGAAGTGAGAGAGTGACATGGACTTATATACACTACCAAACGTAAAATAGATAGCTAGTGGGAAGCAGCCACACAGCACAAGGAGATCAGCTCCGTGCTTTGTGACCACCTAGAGGGGTGGGATAGGGAGGGTGGGAGGGAGATGCAAGAGGGAAGAGATATGGGGACATACGTATATGTATAGCTGATTCACTTTGTTATACAGCAGAAACTAACACACCATTGTAAAGCAATTATACTCCAATAAAGATGTTTAAAAAAAAGTAAATTTAACCTTATCAAAAAAAAATCCGTGTTCTAACATGATTGCAAATAAATTATTCACAAGACTATTCCAGAATATCAGGATAAAACTAACTACATTATATTAGTATTTTAAGTGTTACAGTAAAAGGAATTTCTAAATAATAATGAATCTTTTATTTTCAGACTGTAACAAACAAAGCGACTCCTTTCACCTTGAGGTGCTACTGTCTTGATTTTGCTAAAATAAAATTATTATTGACCAGTACAAATATACACAGATACTACTACTTATTTCCGTGGGTAGTAAGGCTGAGGTTCATTTCATATAGCTATCAGGAAATAGATAAGTAAAGGAATATCTGTCATTTATAGATGAAAGGGCATCCAACTCTGTAGGATATTTGAGATAGCATAATGTCTAAGTATTCCAAATAAAGACTAGCCCAATCTATAATACGTAAATTATATTTATTCAGCAAGTTTTCTGAGAATATTCTTTGACAGAAGCAGGCTTGGTTGTTTCTCCCCAGGCCATTTAGTTTTTCTTAGTCTAATAATCCAGTAGTCCCACTACATTTATTCAGTTGGTTTATTGGTGTTGTTTTTTTTTTTGCGGTAAGCGGGCCTCTCACTGTTGTGGTCTCTCCCATTGTGGAGCACAGGCTTCCGGACGCGCAGGCTCAGCGGCCATGGCTCACGGGCCCAGCCACTCTGCGGCATGTGGGATCTTCCTGGACCAGGGCATGAACCCGTGTCCCCTGCATCGGCAGGCGGACTCTCAACTACTGCGCCACCAAGGAAGCCCTATTGGTGGTTTTAATGATCGATTTTTGTGCTGCTGTACAGAAAGTCTGTGACTCAGATCAGAAATAATTATTAAGTAGCTTGTATCAGGGCCAAATTGTGGTTCAATAGAAAACGCCTTAGAGGTTAAAAGACCTGAGGGTCATTCCACATGCTACCACTGAATATCTGTGTAATCTTCTGAAAATTGCTTAACCTCTCTGGACCTCTGTTTTCTAACTTGAAAACAAAGATTGCTGCAATAAATAATATTCCATAGTTTTTTTTTATCTTCAATTTTCTGATTATTAACTCATTTCTAAAACTGAATTTAGTTAAGATTAAATTAGAAATGAAAAAGGGGAAGTAATAACTGACACTGCAGAAATACAAAAGATCATGAGAGATTACTACAAGCAACTCTATGCCAATAAAATAGACAACCTGAAAGAAATGGACAAATTCTTAGAAATGCATAACCTGCTGAGACTGAATCAGGAAGAAATAGAAAATATGAACAGACCAATCACAAGCACTGAAATCTAAACTGTGATTAAAAATCTTCCAACAAACAAAAGCCCAGGACCAGATGGCTTCACATGCGAATTCTATCAAACATTTAGAGAAGCACTAACACCTGTCCTTCTCAAACTCTTCCAAAATATAGCATAGGGAGGAACACTCCCAAACTCATTCTATGAGGCCACCATCACCCTGATACCAAAACCAGACAAAGATGTCACAAAGAAAGAAAACTACAGGCCAATATCACTGATGAACATAGATGCAAAAATCCTCAAGAAAATACTAGCAAACAGAATCCAACAGCACATTAAAAGGATCATACTCCATGATCAAGTGGGGTTTATTCCAGGAATGCAAGGATCCTTTAATATATGCAAATCAATCAATGTGATACACTGTATTAACAAATTGAAGGAGAAAAACCATATGATCATCTCAATAGATGCCGAGAAAGCTTTTGACAAAATTCCACACCCATTTATGATAAAAACCCTCCAGAAATAGGTGTGGAGGGAACTTTCCTCAACATATAAAGGCCATATATGACAAACCCACAGCCAACATCGTCCTCAGTGATGAAAAACTGAAACCATTTCCACTAAGATCAGGAAGAAGACAAGGTTACCCACTCTCACCACTCTTATTCAACATAGTTTTGGAAGTTTTAGTCACAGCAATTAGAGAAGAAAAAGAAACAAAAGGAATCCAAATTGGAAAAGAAGTAAAGGTGTCACTGTTTGCAGATGACATGATACTATACATAGAGAATCCTAAAGATGCTACCAGAAAAGTCTAGAGCTAATCAATGAATTTGGTAAAGTAGCAGGATACAAAATTAATGCACAGAAATCTCTGGTATTCCTATACACAAATGATGAAAAATCTGAAATGAAATGAAGAAAACACTCCCATTTACCATTGCAACAAAAAAAATAAAATACCTAGGAATAAACCTACCTAAGGAGACAAAAGACCTGTATGCAGAAAATTATAAGACACTGATGAAAGAAATTAAAGATGATACAAACAGATGGAGAAATATACCATGTTCTTGGATTGGAAGAATAAAGAGTGTGAAAATGACTATACTACCCAAAGCAATCTACAGATCCAATGCAATCCATATCAAATTACCAATGACATTTTTCACAGAACTAGGACAAAAAATTTCACAATTTGTGTGGAAACACAAAAGACCCCGAATAGCCAAAGCAATCTTCAGAAAGAAAAACGGAGCTGGAGGAATCAGGCTCCCAGACTTCAGACTATACTACAAAGCTATAGTCATCAAGACACTATGGTACTGGCACAAAAACAGAAATATAGATCAATGGAACAGGATAAAAAGCTCAGAGATAAACCCACGAACATATGGTCACCTTATCTTTGATAAAGGAGGCAAGAATATACAATGGAGAAAAGACAGCCTGTTTAATAAGTGGTGCTGGGAAAACTGGACAGCTACATGTAAAAGAATGAAATTAGAACACTCCCTAACACTACACACAAAAATAAACTCAAAATGGATTAAAGACCTAAATGTAAGTCCAGACACTATAAAACTCTTAGAGGAAAACATAGGCAGAACACTCTATGACATAAATCTCAGCAAGATCCTTTTTGACCCACCTCCTAGAGAAATGGAAATAAAAACAAAACAAAACAAATGGGACCTAATGAAACTGAAAAGCTTTTGCAGAGCAAAGGAAACCATAAACAAGACAAGAAGACAACCCTCAGAATGGGAGAAAATATTTGCAAATGAAGCAACTGACAAAGGATTAATCTCCAAAATATACAAGCAGCTCATGCAGTTCAATATCAAAAAAACAAACAACCCAATCCAAAAATGGGCAGGAGACCTTAATAGACATTTCTCCAAGGAAGATATATAGAGTGCCAAGAAACACATGAAAGGATGTTCAACATCACTAATCATTAGAGAAATGCAAATCAAAACTGCAATGAGGTATCACCTCACACCGGTCAGAATGGCCATCATTAAAATATCTACAAACAATAAATGCTGGGGAAGGTGTGGAGAAAAGGGAACCCTCTTGCACTGTTGGTGGAAATGTAAATTGATACAGCCACTATGGAGAACAGTATGGAGGTTCCTTAAAAACTAAAAATAGAACTACCATACGACCCAGAATCCCACTACTGGGCATATACCCTGAGAAAATCATAATTCAAAAAGAGTCATGTACCAAAATGTTCATTGCAGCTCTATTTACAATAGCCATGACATGGAAGCAACCTAAGTGTCCATTGACAGATGAATGGATAAAGAAAATGTGGCACATATGTACAATGGAATATTACTCAGCCATAAAAAGAAACGAAATTGAGTTATTTGTAGTGAGGTGGATGGACCTAGAGTCTGTCATACAGAGTGAAGTAAGTCTGAAAGAGAAAAACAAATACTGTATGCTAATACATATATATGGAATCTGAAAAAAAAAAGGTCATGAAGAACCTAGGAGCAAGAGGGGAATAAAGACGCAGACCCACTAGAGAACGGACTTGAGTATATGGGGAGGGGGAAGGGTAAGCTGGGACAAAGTGAGAGAGTGCCATGGACATACATACACTGCCAAACGTAAGGTAGATAGCTAGTGGGAAGCAGCTGTATAGCACAGGGAGATCAGCTCAGTGTTTTGTGACCACCTAGAGGGGTGGGATAGGGAGGGTGGGAGGTAGGGAGATGCAAGAGGGAAGAGATATGGGAACATATGTATATGTATAACTGATTCACTTTGTTATAAAGCAGAAACTAACACACCATTGTAAAGCAATTATATTCCAATAAGGACGTTAAAAAAAAAAGAAAAACAAATACCGTATGCTAACACATATATATGGAATCTAAGAAAAAAAATAAAAGATCATGAAGAACCTAGGGGCAAGACGGGAATAAAGACACAGACCTACTAGAGAATGGACTTGAGGACACGGGGAGGGGGAAGGGTAACCTGGGACAAAGTGAGAGAGTGGCATGGACATATACACTACCAAATGTAAAATAGATAGCTAGTGAGAAGCAGTCGCATAGCACAGGGAGATCAGCATAGCACAGGGAGATCAGCTCGGTGCTTTGTGACCACCTAGAGGGGTGGGATAGGGAGGGTGGGAGGGAGGGAGACATAAGAGGGAAGAGATATGGGGATATATGTATATGTATAAGTGATTCACTTTGTTATAAAGCAGAAACTAACACACCATTGTAAAGCAATTATACTCCAATAAAAACGTTAAAATAACAGAATTTTCTATACTTTATAGAAAATAAAGATAGGGAAGCTTTTTTTGTGTGTGTTTGTTTACTGCTGTTTTGAAAGCATTTAATAAATAAAAATTATGCTCTAAAGTAATAAAGATACAATACATATTATATGGTCAACAAAAAGTATGCATTTAAACTACTAAAGATCTTCTGACTGATATGGGTATTGTATTTCCCTTAAATTAGTTTTTAAAAAAATTTTCAATGTTTACTTAATATACTATATTTAAAGATGACTAGGAATTTCAGCATTAAGGGACAAATCAATATCTGCCCTTATTTTTCAATTGCTTGTTTTTTTTTCGGGGGAAAGGTGCTAAGTTTTATCTGTGCAATTGATTATTGGGTATACAAAGTTACATAAAGATCAAGTGAAGTTGATGGCATCATAAACATTCATAGAAAAATATACCCAGTGAAATCTAATATAATTATTATATTATAATGGCCTACCAAAAAAGTAGATGAAAGCATGCAAGGCCTCTTTAATGGGCATGTTAACTTGTACCAGTAAATGTGAATCTTTAGCTATCTCTTATCCCATTGTGTATGCTAACAGGATTAGCTAGTATTAGTCCCTCATCCACAAGAAATGTGATATGCAGTGTGACCTGCAAATCTCTCCTGGGATTGAAAAGGGCTAAGTTGAACCATGCATGATTTCAAAGCAATTCTCAGCACAATTATCTGCTTGACCTGTAAGATGAACAAGCATATCATTTAATTAATTGAACAGTGCTGTTCATTTTTCTAGTAATCGCATGATGATATGCTCTTGCTGATTCTTATGGGAATGACCAGAATTGCACATTAACTGGTCTGATGGCCACTTTCCACATTGTTATGAAACACTACTTTTAATCTTGACACGAATAATTCTTTTATAGGAGTCCCATAAAAGCATCCAAAAGACAGCATTAACAGCAGCTATTCTCTTACTGCAGTGATAATTTTTTTTTGATCACCTAAAGTCATAATACAAAACATTTCCTTCCCCACTTATTTATGAGGTACAAATGTAAGCCATATCTTTAAAACTGTAAAGGTATTTAGCAATGTAAAAGCTAGTCATATCTATGGTATGGGGAAGACGAATGCAGAAAGAACAGAATTGATGAAACAAATGTATTCGTTTATTCAGCTAGAATATAGGTGAAAGATTTCAATTTCATGTGGGTGTGTGATGAGTGAAGGGAAAAGGGATGTATGCTTTTCTCTTATGAGAGAAAATAGAGTACAGATTTTGTATTGAAATTATTCTGATGTAAAAATTCCAATTTTTTATTATATATATTTATTCTGCGTGCTCAATTAGGAATTTATTTTATGAACAAACAAATGGAGGAGCAATAGACAGGCAGAGCAAGAAGAAAAAATACTCCCAAAAGATTTGGCCACAGACTTTGTCTACTAGATCTAGATTCTCCTCTCTCCTCTCTCTTTCTTTCCTTATCTCCTTATCTCTGAACCTCTCTGTCTCTTCCATTTTCTTAGTGCTTATGTGTCTGTTTCCCAGCTTGAGTTTCTGTTGTGTTTTCAACAATGAGATCAGATTCTAAAGTATAATAAATAAACAAACAAAAAAATCAATGAGTTAAACAGTTGAAATATCCTTTTCTATTTCCAATTCATTGTGCTTGTTAATTATTTATCACCTGAATTCCCTGATACAGCATAAAGCCATGAAGTCAATGACACAGTGTGTGATGAGGGTCCAACTTTGTGTCATGGAGTAAGATTAGGCTATGATACACCTTTACAGGAAAAACAGAATGAATCTTTTACTAAATAAATAATGACAAAAAGTAGATTTTCCTTTGCCTCCTTGTGTGAATTTTTTTCAGGTCAAACCAGGTAGTTGGCAAATATTTTAAAATGGTTCCCTCAGAATTTCTATGCTGTAGATCAAGATTTCTTTTTATTTATTTACCTATTAAAATGTTCTGAGCTATAATGAATGTACAATATTATATCAGTCCCAGGTATACAACATCATAGTTCGATATGTGTACACATTATGAAATGATCACCACAATAAGTCCAGTTACCTGTTTGTCACCATACAAAGTTGTTACAATATTACTGGCTATATTCCCTATGTGTACATTACATCCTCTTATTTATTTGTAGCTGGAAGTCTGTACCTCTTAATTTCTTAATCTCAACAGTATTGATATTTTGTGTTGGATAATTCTTTGTTGCAGGGACATGGTCTGTGAATTGTAGGGGCCTCTACTCCCTAAATGCCAGTAGTAATGTCCTCCAGACAAGGAGGAGACAATCAGTAAAAAAAAAAAAAAAAAGAAAGTAATATACAGCTCCAAGTACATTATTTGCATCATCATTTTAAATCATTCCCAGAATGTGGGTACTCCTGGGATGAGAAAAAAGAGGGAACCTGCATCAGTAATTGTAGAAAATACACTTTTATAGAAAATTATATGATATATTGACACTGATGAGAAGCAGACCCAGTTTAATTTTCAAGTTTCACTCAGAACGAGTCCATCCTAAAGGGACATACTGTCACATTTAATGCATCTGTTTAACATACTCACATAGCTCGCCTAACTATTCTAAATTAGTCAATTATTTTTCCTAAGTTCCCATAGTTTTCTGGATCCTAGTTCAAAGCTTAGTGTCTGGGTGAATTCATCTAATTTTTAAAAGGTATAGAATTAAACTCAAAAATGGCTTTTTCAATTCCAAATAATTGCAAATAATTTACCACCATACCATTTTACATATCATGCAAAAGTTTATATCTAACTCAAAGTTTGAGTGAAGAGAGGAAAAAATAATTTTTTTTCTCTTTAATAATTTTTGAAGCAACATTTTCTAAGCTGAAGTGAAAACCTAGAAGGACTCATTAAAAATTCAAGTAAACATTAATAGATCTTACAATTATTCTAATTAGGTTAATTTAATTATCTATTTTTGTGGAAATAAGATGATATCTCTCTGAGATTCAGACACTGGTTAGAAAATGTTCTTAGGTTTGTACACTAATACTGTTCAAATACAGAGAATTTTATACATTAATTTCAGTTCTATTACGTTAAAAACATCTTGTTTATAAAATGGAAGTTGTAAAATATTTACGAATTTTCTGGGGCCCTCAATAGCATGGGAAGTAGTTCTTAAATAGAGAGTTGGAGTTTACACTGAATGTCTTGTACCTTGCCTTCTTATCTATTTCTCTTTGGATCTCTTTTTTCCTGTAATAATCATCATCTTATTTTCCAGTTGTTATTATTGCTTTTCACCTCTGTTTTCCCAGGCAAAACCACAGAAATACTGCACATGGGATATAAATTCAAATAACACAATTTCTATAATCAAATATGTGAACCTGGCCAATTTATTAACTCCTTGAAGTCTCAGTGTTTTCATGTGTAAAATGATAAAGTGAAATTATCTTATATGATTAGTATAAGACTAGTATAATAATTACTATTAATTCATGTATATACTAACATATTTTTGGTCAGAGAGTAGACTCTCCACAAAGAGTAAACATTATCCTTCTTCACTAGGTTGAAAATTCAAGACCGTTTTCCCCCTTTGGGAAAAGGGTATTATATATTATAGTACATATAAAATAAAATGTTGCAGAAATCTAATATAACATGAAATGCCTTTCATATAAATTTAGGGTCAGGCATAATTTACTATGGGTCTTAGTTTTCTCCTTTCTATCACTTTTGTCTCTTAAATTGATAGCATCTGTGGATTGTAAAAGACCTCAAAAAAAAGACCATAAGGACCTTTTCCCATTTGTTTATTACCAAAAAAATTTCCAGATTTTCTAAAAATTTGTTGAGCACTAAGACTTATGTTTCTAAACACAATACGATTACATTCCATATTTGAATGGAATTACTCTAATATGTATTACAAAAATACTGCAAATGTCTGGTGAGTAATTTAAAATATTTAAGCTAAATCATTTATTTTGTTTAAAAAAATGAGAAGTCTTTTTAGATCAGATAGGATTTTCTAAGGTTTGGAAGCTAGTGCTGTTAGCTTGATTTTCCTTCTGGTAGCCAGTATGTCACAATTATTATCTATCAACAGACCATTATAGGAATTAGTGATGAAACCATTCAGAGATATTTTTTACAAATGGTATAATTTGAGCCTAAGTTCTCCTGTGGGTACTGAAAGAAAGAGGGACAAAGAAACTTGGAAGCAAAATTGTCTGTTTCATACGTGTCTTCTGACCTTCCTGCTCAATTTTGTTCAATAGCTAAGCTTCCTTAAACTTTAAATCCAATTCCCTTGGAGAGCACACACTTAGAAACCTGGAAGCAAGGTACACAGAAGGAACAGTGGATATCAGAGGATCAGAGAACATTTACCAGAACCATGGAAAAATGTATTTCTGAAACATCTGAATTGTATCTGAAAAATCTAGGTTTTCCTCCTCTTTTTTTTTAAACATTTCCTTTAACCCTGTAGTCACTGTTGATGAACAATATCTATCGTATTCCAGTAAAAGCCAGAAGGACACTGTCCAGCTGTATTCTCAGGCTCTCCATATGCAAATATAAAGAATCTGATCTATCTCCTGATACTTGAGACCCAAAGGCAGCAATAGGATTATTCTGGGACTAATTCCCTCTCCTGAAAGACTTCAATGAGTCCGAATATGCATTAACATCAGCAGGCCAAATGACTGATGGCATGGGACTCATCCTTATTTATCTTCCCAGGATTGGACAGATACCCTATTGATTCGTAGGTCATTACACAACATGTTAACAATCCAGTACCATCCAGTTCAAAAGGAAATTTGAAATTAGTGATGGATCTTCTTGCAGGTCTATGCCGAGGGCACAAGATGGGTAGTCAAGCATTACTCTATCTTGAAATTACTACATTCTCCCTTCACTTAATGTCAGTCGGACTTACGCAGAAGACTCTAAAAGATGGAAAATACAGAGCTTTTTAACCAAAAGAGAGTTTTAAAAATACTAAAATATGTCTTACATTCAGTCAAGTGGAATCTTAACTGTTTTCTGAGAGGAATGCTGAGAAGTTTATAGGAGTGAAACAGAGCCCTACTTTCTTCAGCCATTCTCATGCTTTCGAAGTTCGTGGAACTTGATTTTAAACTGGCAGTTAATCTAAGTCCAGGCCTTGACATGCCCGGAGGCGCTCAGCTGCAAAATCAGCCTCACGCAGGGTAACAGCACTTTGCTTTATTTGGTTTTGAAAATTAAACCAAAAGGCGACTATTCTGTGGGCTATTTGATAGGGAATTAAGTTCTCAAATGACATTGAAATCATCCTGTAATCCGGAGGTAACTTTGAAATAAAGAGCTCACTTTAAAAAGCTCACAGCACAATTTATGCATCCACATCTGTGCTGTACCCTATAACCCTGGAGGGTCCCACATTTATTCCAACAATGTATTCATTGATCCAAATATTTGTGTAGCTTCTCTTTTGGAATTGTCCTCAGATCCCATTGCATTTCTATGCCTATTATTATTTCATGTAACTAATTCATTCAGCAATGATTTCTTGAACCTCACTATAATACAGGTACAGCTCTAGCTGCTGGTGATAGAGCAGTGAACGAAAGAGATGGATGAAAACCTGCCTTCCAGGACTTTGTATCTTAGTGTGAGAAGAGAGGCAAAAATAAGCGAGTAGATCAAGGACCTGCCAGAGGAGAGAAACTGCTAAGGAGAAAATGAAGCTAGGAAGGAGGATATGAAAGGCTTGGATGGGAAGAGGGCTTTCTGAAAAAGCTCCACGGTAAGGGTGTCATTTGAGCAAAGACCTAAAGATGGTGAGGAAGGGAACCAGGTCTGTAGCTTAGGAAAGAATATTCCAGGCAGAAAGAACAGCACATGCCAAATTGTCTTTTATGGCATTTTTCTGAGGTAAATTTGAATGTGGAAATAGAAACAAAGTTTAGAAATTTGGGGGTGGTAATAAAAAAAAATCCTTGCGGTCCAATCATTATGCTGTACACCTTAAACTTGTACAGTGCTGTATGTCAATTACATCTCAATAAAACTGGAAAAATGTTTCTCCGACTATGCACATATAACCATACATGTATACACACAGAGACACATATAACATACAACAGAGTTTTGTTATAAGGAAGTTGCCACTTGCCGGGCTTGAGTTTTTCTTTATTGCCTGGAAGTTCTCCTTCACACCAGTCCTATGATTCTCCCCACTTTCATATTTTGTTGCATGTTTAGAAGCAATACTCCTGACTTAGCAATTCCAATTTACTGTCAACTTCCTGGACTTTCCTCTCCACCTCTTCGCCTTAACTGAAACTTGGCTCACCTCTGGAGACACCACTAAGCCAGCAGCATTCTCAAGAGCTTTGTATTTATTTTCTAATACTTTAGATGTGTCATGGGCTGGTTCTTCCACATTCTCCTTTACCACCTCCAAAACCATTACTTCCCTGCCCTCTTGTTAAAACCAAACCAAACCAAACCAAATCAAAAACTTTCCTCCTGCTTCTTATAGATCATGGTCTCCTTCTCTTTCTGGCTGCCATCTCCAGCCTCTCTGTTGCCTCCCTTTATATAAATATAATTAAAATCTCTGTCAATGGCTCCCAGACTTCCTTGAATCACCGATGACCCTCCGCCATTCAGGCCGCTTTCATCATCCATGCACCTTGATCTCTCAGACCCTTGATCTCCCCATTGAGGGATCATTTCTCCTGTCCTATCTCTCAGCCACAATCTCCCACTGTCACATGAAGGTACTTAGCATTATCTGAGATTGCCGCGCATCTAAAATCACAAATTCAAGCACAAGCACCTCTTAGAGTTTGTTTGTAAGATAACCGATATATTAACCTCATCAAAACCTACAGAACACAGCCTCTTTTACCTCATTCAGACCGTCATTCCTACCTTTCATTCACTTCTCTTAATATTATCATAGATTCCCTGAGCCTTCATTTCAACAATTGTATTAGCACATCCAAATTCGTTGGTCTCTTTATTAAACTTGCCTTGCAAAAACCCAATTTTACATAAACTACCTACTTTCTCCTGACTGCTCAGGAATAGCCATCTCACGCTGAGAAATGTCCCACAACAGGGCAGACACTCAAAATAAATGTATGATCTCCAAACTCGAGAGGCCCTGAACACTGGCCATTGGACAGAGAAATCCTATCCCACACATCTGAATAACATGCAAGTCTTCTTTGAGCTCCTGGAAACTTCCACTTCCATTTGGATCCTCACTTTCTATAGACGACCCCAATTCCTACCTCCTAATGAAAAGTGAATTTTTCACAGGGATTCTTTTGGCTTTCTTCTTCCAAACAACTCCCCCTACATTTCTACTTCTCCTTGTCTTTTCCCTCCTGTTACAGCAAAAGGGCTGCTTTTACATCTAAGGCCAATCCGACATCCTCTGCTCTGAATCATGATCCTTCCCCACCTTCTCAAAGAACTTAATCCTTTCAATTAACTTTTCATGCTTCTATACATTCAAACATACCTTCTCAGTGTGATTCTTTCCCATGACAGTTACACTTGCTCCAACAGCTAATTTTTTTTAAGGAAAAGCAGTGCTCAAACCTCTCTCAACTTTACAAATCCCTCCAGCTACCACTGATCCTGTTCCCTCACAGTCACTATTTAAAACATTTGTCTGTGGATTCATTTTCCGCACTATCATTTTCCCATGACCACTCAGTCCAGTCTGGCTTCTGCACTCATCACTCCTCAGTGAAAGTTCTGAATAAAGTTACCAGAGCCACAGTGATTCCAAAGTCAAAGGTCGTTTTTCAACGCTTAACTTCTTTGCCCTCTCGGCCACTTTGACCATGGTGAATATTTCTTAATTGCTTCAAGCACTCTTCTTCCAGTCCCTGTGACATCCTCTCTCTGGTTTTGCTATTACTCTGCTGCTGTTTTCCTCCAAGCTCCTTGGCAGTCTAATCACCCTGCACCAGACCCCTTAATGTGGGGTGGACTTTCCTTCCCTTGTTCTCTCTAGGGTATGCCTAGGCAATTTCTTCCATGGTCAACTTTTCTACCATCACCTATAGGCAGGTGACTCCCAGAATTATTTTTCTACCTCAACCCTCCTTGTTGAGCTTCGGATCTGTATATAAATGAATATAATGCAGAATCACTATCCAAACATCTAAGAAGAGACTACGTCCCAACTGCACTTTTGACCTTCTCTCCCATAGCCCGGTCCTCGACCTTCTTTGGCTGGCTCAGCGAATGAAATCATTGAGTCAGAGATGCAAACCTGGACCTCAGGAGTCATACTGATCCTGACCTCCAGGTCACCTCCCAAGTTTAATTCATCACTGAATCTTGTCAATTTCATTACACTCAAATTCATCCACTTCTATCTCCACTACCAGTAGTTTAATCTAAGCTACCATTATCGTGATGAACTATTTGATCTTGCAGGGTGAATTCTATATGCTCAATCACCACCAGCCTCTCAATTAATCACTTGTTTGTACAAAAGACCTCAGCCTCATTACATTCCTCCAAAATATCAGTGTCATAAAAGGCAAAGACATTCAAAGAGACTAAGTAGTCATGATAACTTAATGCAATACCTGATCCAGGACTGGATCCTGTACTGTTGGTAAAAAATACTATAGAGGACACTATTGGGTCAGTTGAAAAAATTGAAATATGGATTCCATAAAAGTGGTTGTATTCATGTTAAGTTTACTAAGGTTGAGAACTCTCCTGTGGTTACATAAGAGAATATTCCTATTCTTGGAAATACAAATCAAGATGTTGTAAGAAGAAAGGAAAATTAGGTAAAATGTTAAATAGATGAATAAGGTTATGGATGGTCTTTGAAATGTACTTATACTTTGTATTATTCTAATACTATTCTATACTTTTAGCAATGTATAAAAACTCTTCAGTCCCATAGGTAATTACACTAACTGTGAATCAGAGGAAAAAACAAAACCACAAACCAAGAAAAAAAAAAACCTAAAAAACAACCAAACAAAAAGCGGCTCTACCACTTTACTGTGCTTTAGTTTCCTCAACTATAGAATGAACCCTTGTTCATGGAGCTGTTTTGCAGATTAAATGCATTGATGTTGATGATGTAGTGTGTTTAGAATAGATCTTGATACAGAATAAACACACATATACACTAAATGGTAGTTGTTAGTGGTGTTATTATTAATTACTTTCATACCTTAAAGGAAATAAGAATAGTAAGACCTATCAAAATTCTTTCTTGATATGATAACTCCATCTGTATGGGATTCCTTTAATTTGATATTGCAGATTAATTTCAAAGAAAGTTTGCTACTGAAGATGTTTTACACAAGGGTCTTTGTTATGTAGACAAAAATCATGATTGATGGTGCAAGGCTGGTTTACAGATTAAAAAAAAATTGAAATAGGTTTCTGTAGCATTTTGTTTTAACGTTCACTTCTACTGAAATGACAGAGGGGAAAAAATCAGTGTTGTTAACTCATAGAAATTCCATACATCCCTATTTGTTTATATGTGCAAAAGAGTTTGTTTGCAAGGGGTGGGAACAGGAAAAGGAGGAGGAGGGAGAGGAAGAGAAAAAGGAGGAAAAGAAAAAAGTAGAAAATAAGAAAATGAGGAGACAATACTGATGGTGGTGTACAAAGAGAGAGAAATAGCTTAACTCAGCTGCAAAAATAGACAATATTTACATATAGTTATAGTTATTTCTATCTTGTGAAGGGTCAATCAAGGTTCTCCAAATGGAGAAAAAGATTAAGGGCCATTCAAAATCATGTGAAACATCAATACCCTCTGACAGTTTTATAATTAATGTGAATGCAAAGTATCCTGCACCTTGCGATAAGGACAATAAACAAGATGAGAAGCCATTTGAGGGTATATTTGGAACAATCAGACAATGAGATTTGACTTTGATATACTTAAAATGTAGTGCAAGAGATCAGTATTATTTCTAGTGGTCATGGTGATTTCTTTTTTTTATACCTGTTTATGTGCAAAGGCCAATGCTTCCATTGGCATGAATGGCTACAAATATTTCTCCAAATTAGGAGAGGGATTAGGTTCATGTCTACAGATGGATTATATTATATGGTCATGAAATTTGTATGGTTTACTAATGCATAGAGCTGTAGCTAAATATGGAGAGATTCTTTAACCTCGAATTAGTTATGCCACACATCCTTTCAAAACTGAATTTTGGCAAACAGCAAATGATAAAACTTGTAAGGCACTGACACTTGTAATAGAGATTAGACTAATTATCAATGACCCCAACTAATTTCACTTTCAGGAAGATAAAAACCTGTTAGTAAAATTACCTTTTTAGAGATTTATCACACTGAAGCCTAAAGCCAATGCAACCCTTTGGTTTCTTAAAGTATTTTAATATAAATAAGGATAGCCTAATTAGCATGATATTATATATATATATATACACACACACATATATTTTCAATAATGTTATTTAAAATGAAGATACCCAAATAGCCATAAAAGAAAAATGTTTATAATTTACTATAATAAAATATATATTTGCCATGTAAAAGTGAAACATATTTAACATTCTTTCTACAAACAGGCCCTGATTTACTGCATTATAGGGAATTAAGTATATGATTTAAATAATTCCAAATGCATTATTTTATTTTAATAATCTTTGGTAGACAACTCTAAGTACTTTTTTTTTTTTTTTTGCTTCAGTGAACAATAATTCTTTGGCTAAAAATCCTAAGTAAGCTGGATTAACTAGGAGAAGCATCAGTCATATTACAAGCATCAAGAAAGGCTAAAATTGTGTCAACTGCAGAAAAGGGTTACTTGGGTTTCACAAGTGCCTTCAAAAATTAGGGTTCTGTTCTATGTTTATAATAAGCTAAATAGCTTAGTGCTCATCATTGAAAGATATCTTCCAATGTGCTAAAAATAAGATAAATATAAAAGTAAATTTTAGTCTCTTTTATTCCTGTATAAGTCTTAGATTATATTTATTCAAAATATCTAATGTCCTTAATTCTCAAGTCATAATTTTCCTTATGAAAGGTCTCTGTAAAAATGATTGAGAATTTTTTTTTTTTTAACTTCAAAAGTATATTTTTGCCAGCAGGGACTTTTTCTTTCCTTTTATCTACCATTAAAACGTCATCAACAAGAGGGTTTTCCAATCAGCCATTTGTGGCCTTCTGACAACCAACCTTAATTTGAATATCTACTATCATTTCTAGTCTTTCACCGAGGAAGTCCTCAAATATGGTGAAATTAACCAGTTCCCTCCCACTATCCTTTGGTCTCCCACACCTTCAATCTGCCCACGAGACTGCAAGTCACTTTGGCCCGTCCAAATTCCTCCACTTTAGTAACCCGGTAAAGCCTAACCCCTCTATCAAGCTTTTCTAGGGATTTAAAGCTCTATTTTTCTTTTGCTGAATGCTTATGGCATATATCATATTGTAACATTAAAATTATGTTTTTTAATTTTATGTCTTTTTAGAGTGTTTCAAAATTGTCCTGTCTTCTATTTCTGGTCTTCTATTTTATCTCTGGTAGCTTGCTGTAGTGAAAGAGGCTAAGAAGCAGAGGTCCAGAGTACAGCTTTATGAAGGGGGAAGAAAAAAGAAGGATAATTTTCTACTATAAGGGACAGAAAGAGAAAAGGATGGGTTGGAGAAAGTCAGGCAGCTGGCTATATTTTTAATTTTACCATAGTTATTTTCTACACTTCATCCGTAGTTTGTATCTAAAAGTTAAAGCCATTAAGTAGAGATTAAATTATTATTATTGGTAAATACTGTTTACAGCAGAGTCTATTGATATGCTGTGATTCTTTGTCTATGGTTGCCTGAATAGTCTCCTAGAGCATTAAATCTTCCTAATTTCCAACATTTTGAAAAATTGGCCCTTACTATCTACTCTTGCTGCCACTAACCTAGTCCAAACCCTTAGCCATTCAAGCCTGGACTTCTTCTTGACAGTTTCTTAGCTTTTCTTTCCAATATATACTTTCTTACAGGTATACAGGGGCTGAGGGGGATTGAGGGTAATTATCTCTTTTTTAAAATTTAAATTGTTTAAAAAAGTAGATAATTATTTATTTAGCTTATTGACTATAATAACCCTGGGCAGTTCACTTCCATTTATTCATAATGGCTATTTCCAATACTACCTATTCACCTCTAACCTCTAATATACCACTGCCACTACTTCTGTTTATCTTACAGCTGAGGACAGACCCTCTGATTCACAGAGAAAACAGATGGTATCCCAACAATTTCTGACTTCAAACCTACAGGCATGGCCTGACTTTTTCCAACTTACCCTTTTTTCCCCTTCGTAAAGCTGTGCTCTGGGCCTCTGCTTCTTGGCCTCTGTGGTCACTTGACTATCTACACCCTCCTTCAATACTAGGTCCTTTCTAGTAGCATATGAACACACCCAAGGCATTTCCATCCTTGAAAAATAAACAAATTAAAACAAACCACATGAATTACCTCTACTTGCCCTTTCTACTTATCCTCTCCACTTCCTTATCTCCTTTACAAATCACTGCATTCCAGCTTCAATTCCAACATCTTCACAACACAATGTTTGCCAGTCACTAATGGCTTCCTGTTGTTAAATCCCAAATGGACAGGGGTTCTTTTTAGTTTTCATTTTCCTTCTGGATATAACCCCAACTCTCACTGGCTTCAACTGACATATGCAAATTAAAATCTTCCAAGAACAACCTTTTCTGGGGCTGCCAACAAGTTAAAATCCATTTGGACTAGGAATGTTTGAATGAGTAAGTGATTTTACTATTGGTCTGTATTAGATATTTAACGAAATTAGTCTTCAGAATCACAACTGGAATGTGCCTTCTAAACAATGAATCACCACAGTTGGGGTGTTTGCAGAAACATACCTAAAAGAAAAAGAAAGCATAGGCTCTGTAGCACACACAGACTCAATCTTTAACATTTTTTTAAATTTAGTAGTAACAAGGAGAGACTAGAACAATGTACATGTTAAACATATTTGAAATCAGAGTTATTGAATATAAAGATAATAACCAGCACAGATCCAATTTACTGGCATTTACTTACATTGCAAGTTAAATGAAAACAACTGAAGAAAGAATATCGAATAGGTATTAAAATTTTACTCCAGTACGAATGAGATTTCATGACTTAAACTTATTAAAATTATGAGTTTGAGCACTCTCAAAGAATGGTAGAAATGAACAAGAGGGTACAAAACATCTCAGATCACTATACCATAATTGCCCTCAACAGGAAGAAGCAAGAAGAGAAGCAAGCGAGTAGGACAAATGAAATATAAGGATTTTTATCAAACTCAATGCTATTTATTAGTAATAATGTTCTTGAAATGTGCTAAAGATTCAGAGACATCCTTGAGGAAATAGAAGTCATTGAGAATCAAAATACCCAGGGGCAAAGAGAGTATGATGCTCGATGAGAATGACCTATGGTTTCAACTGCAGAAATTACTGAAAATTCTAGAGTAAATTTCTTCAGTAATCATTCTATCTGAATCACACACTTCGGTCTTGTCGAATGCTCTGTGCCAAATGATGCAGAGAAACAACTGTTCTTGAGCAGTCTGTTGCTGCTTTTAAGTACAGGAGAAATAAAAGTGAAAAATCTTACTGAAATAATTTAATCGACCGAAGTGTTTGGATCCAAATTCCAGTAATAGCAGCACCATGATCAAATTTATTTGATTACAACAAAAGCAGCCCACTCCGGGGCTTCCCTAGTGGCGCAGTGGTTGAGGGTCCGCCTGCCGATGCAGGGGACACGGGTTCGTGCCCCGGTCTGGGAAGATCCCACATGCCGCGGAGGGGCTGGGCCCGTGAGCCATGGCCGCTTAACCTGCGCGTCCAGAGCCTGTGCTCCACAATGGGAGAGGCCACAACAGTGAGAGGCCCGCGTACCGCAAAAAAAAAAAAAAAAAAAAAAAAGCAGCCCACTCCGGAGGTGATATTGTAAAGACACCACCACATACTGTAAAACAGAGAACACTCTCAAGAGCTTGTACCAAGAATGTGGTGTGGCATGACGTGCCAAGCATGGCCTGCAGGACTCATGCCATTCAGTGCTGGCACAGAACACTCTGACTCCTCTTGTTTTCTACGTTGCTGAGGCCTCCCTGTTATTTCAGGGAATAAAATTTTGTCTATATCTGAAAACAGTCACAACAAGCAAAGAAACAAACTATGAAGCCATGTAAAAATAAATTTAATTAGTAAATCTTCAATTATCTTTGAGTGTTATCTAATTTTTAAATGGAATATAACAAACAATTTCTGAACTAAGCAAGTTACATAGAGGGTAATGAAAACATGACGTGTATTCCAGCCTGCCTCAGCATCACCTATACTCCACCCTGTCTCCAAGGTTCCAGATTTTTAAATGAAAAATTCATATATTCGAAATTTCTAGAAATTTACAACCTTTCATATGACTGCCAAAGTAGCATTTATTTCTAAAGTCCTGTTTTCGTGAGGTCTCTCTAGCCTGGCTCCCCTATCTCTTCTAAGGCAAGGTGGACAACTCTTTGCTATGGGTTCAATATTCTCTGACACTCTGGCTTTATGACCTAGGAAATTACTTAATGTCTTTACATTCCACTTTCCTAATTATAAAGAGGGCAGAATAGTAGTTTTTATTTGTGCATTAAATAAAGTAACAAATATGAAGAGTTCAGCCAACCACTGACATAGCCTAAGTACTCAATCCAGGTGAGCTATTATGATGCTACATGATGGCAGACGCAAAAACCTAGGGATCACTCTTGACTTCCCCCTTTTTCAGGTCCTGATGGATGTATGTGGTGTCCAAGTCTCACTCACTTTTAACTCCTTAATATCTTTCAAATCTATATCCTCATTCCCTGTCCAGTATCTCTGCTTCACTTTAGATTCTGTTGTCTGTTGCATACACTTGTCTCCTGGTCTCTAGTTTCAAGGCCTCTGCTCCAAATCTAATTTCCATATAGTAGTTTAATCCTATAGAATAATTTAGTCATATAGAAATCAGTTCACATCACTTCCCTTAAAGATAAAGTGCAAAATCACTAACATAGCACAAGAGCCCTTTGGGATCAAGCTAGTGCATGGTTTCCAGCCTCATTCTTGCCACTCTGTTTTCAGTGCTATACAAACTGATTGGATTGACTTATGATCAAATCTCAGTCAACAAAGAATATGTTAAACATTTAAACATATTTGGCCTTTCAGTTTATTCATGCTAAGTTTTTGCTTTCTTCTTGATCTTATCATTTTTGAACTGCAGGAGAGAACTATGAAACCAAACTTTTTACTGTATACACACACGCCAAATAATGTCTTTGCCTCTGAAAATACTTGTATTGCTACCACTTATATGGAGATATTTTATTTTTACTTTAAAAATATATACACTTAGTCTCACCTTTAACCCAAATATATTAGAATTACACAGAAATAATCAATTTATCTGCCAAATGAGAGAAACATTCTCATTAATGTATAAGGACACTTCATTTTTGACTGAAATTGGTTTCTGCTGGCTTAATCTTCCAACAAACTTTTCCTAAATGACCTCATTGTTTTCAAACATAAAGTGAAATCAGAATCATCCTCTAAGGACCCTCTCTCCCTCATCATTATACATTTCCAAAAGATTATGCCACTAAATTTCTAGACAGCTTCATAACTGGAAAGCCAAGAATGTTTTGATCACTAGAAATGCCGCTAGAGAAGATGGTTCCTTCCAAGGGGATATAATCATTTGAATATTTATGTTCCTGTATGTGGGTTTTGGCTTGCCATTCATCCACTTATTTATTCACACATGCAACACCTCATACGTCAAGAAAATGCAAGTACTGAGTTTTCTTAGCATTTATATTCCAAAGGGAAAATGCATTTTTCCTCAAAAAAATTTTTTTTTTAAATCTGTAAAGCTGGGATAAAAATAGTAACCTACCTTAAAGAGATATGGTGAAATTAAATGAGTTAATAGATTACTATGTTTAAAACAGTGCCTGGCAAATAACCAATTCTCATGAACTGTTAGCTATTATAGGCTATTATTTCATAAACAACAATAGAATTTTGATATATGTTTAGCCTTCAATATTGGATTTTTGAACTCACTTTAGATAAATAGTAATAATCAATACTCATGTAGTATATAAGATTCATGGTTCACATGTATTTTCCCTGAAAAGTTAGCATGATGGTGCTTTGGGGTAATTTGGAAGGCAAGGATGAGAGTAGTGATGCAAATCCCATACAAAATCCCTCTTGACTTAAATTCTTGTAACAGGGATTGCTAGCTGTCTCCTAATATCCAACTTTTCCTTCATCCTTCTGGTAATAAGTCCTATGAGTTTTAGCTTTTTTTTTTTTTTTCCCCAACAAAAGATACATTTTCTAGACTCCCTTGCAGCTAGGTATGAAATGTAAATACATTTGGGCATTGGCATATGAAATGAAACAGGATGCAAACTCTGTATGGTAGTCTTGAAGGGAGGATTCCCCTGCCTTCTTCTTCCCCTTTATGTGACTGGAATATGAACATGATGGCAGGAGTTGGAGCAGCCATTTTGAAGTAAGGTGTGAAAGCTCTGTGTTGAGAATGGCAGAGGACCAAGAAAAAAGAAGCTTGTGTCTTTTGACCCCATACTTAGATTGTAATATGAAAAAAATAAATTTCTCACTTATTTAAGACACTATATCAGGTATTTGCTACAGTAGCTATGCCTGTATTCTCTACTTTAAAACCCCATATTTAAAGATCTGGCTTGCCTACCTATAAAATTTGCATTCTATCCACATAAACATGGTAGAATAAATACTGTTTTTGTATTTTAAATTTAGTGTTTTAAAATGATATCCATTAATGTCTATTTAATTATTTTTTCATTTTATTTTAAAGATACAGCTTCAAGAGTATGCTTCTGTCTTGAGTGTGATATTAATTTAGCTTCAATGAGAAAAAATATTCGTATGACTATTGATCTCAAATTTTAATATGCAAATTAATGATAGATGTAAATTTAAAAACAGATGAAAATATACATAATTTCAAAACACAAGTTAAAAATCTGATGTTTAGAAATGCAGATATTTTATGAATTAAGAATACTTTTATTGTTACCTTCCCTAAGTGGGAAGTGCTGGGTGTATTTAAATGACAGTTCCAAAGGGGCTTGAAATTTCATGAGTGGTAGAATGTGGGTTTGATGATTAAGAAATTCACAACATTTCTTTTTAGAATGGCTCTTTTTAGAGTAACAAATACAGATGTTATTAGGTACCTGCTATGAAACAAATTGTGCTTACACGGAATGAATGGATAGTATGTGTTTCTTCCTCTGACGAAACATGAGCTCAAGAAAGTTACTACCAGATGCAGGAATTTCCACATGTAGGAAAACAGATACAAAGAAAGGCACACACAAGATGCAGTAATGGCAACATAAAGAGAGCAATGGATTATTTAAACCTCAGCAAATAAAAATGGATTATTTAAACCTTGCATTGCTTATCACATTCACCATATATACACTTCAGTTTTTTACTAATTATCCAATGCTGCTTGACAAGTAAGAAGTCTTTTTTATCAAAAGGAAAAAACATGTTCGCTCAGTCTAATGCTCTCATCATATGGGTGATAATAGTTACAGTTTAATTATTAATCTATGTTGATATTGTTAAATTATTGGTATTTTATATTTTTTCCAGTTAGTTTTTGATGCTCTATTCAATTCTATTTAATACAGTTTTTTTTGAAACCACTGTAAAAAAAATAGTTGATAATAGTTACTATGCATTGAGTGACTATGATGTCCCAGGTACTTAACCCTCACTATTTCTTTTGGTTCCGCCAAAAACCCTGTGAGGCAGGCGTTACTATTATTGACCCTTTATGGATGAGAAGTATCCAAGTAGGGATTTGAGCCTATGTTCATCAGACTCCATTGTCCACATTCTTTCCATTATGTAATCTTCATCCTTGATTCACTTCCTTATTACACCACTGGTCCTATTGCATAACAAGAATTCATGTCGGTTAACTGTTCCCTCTTCTCCCTCTGACTGTTAGCTCCTTAATGCTTGGAGCACTCGATGAATTTTATGTAATGAAAGACATGTGCTGAAGAAAATTTCACTCAGACAGTCCTTGAAAGGAAAGGATGCCTCTTTAAGGCAAATACAATCCATCTTTAAGCTGTGTACTTAAACATAAATACAGCCTGGATGGTCTTTTAAATATTGCCTTTCCAAACCACAGTCAGCAAGCAGAAGGTCTCCTGCAAAATTCTCCATTTGTCCCTAAATTTATCACGCTTTGCTTTCGTGACAGAGTTGCCAAATACGTTCTTGATAAAACATGTTCTGTGATGGCATCACGTAACGACACCCACAGGCTGTACACCTGTGGTCAAAACAGATAGGAGAATGGCATATTTAGATCAGACAATAAAAAGAATTGAGTATCTGTGCTCTGGTTCTACATATGAAATTAAGCAGTATCAAGCCCGAGCTTAAAAATGATTCCCTTACTATATTTCTTTATTTGAATAAAATATTACATATACATATACATACATACATATATATATATATATATATATATAGAGAGAGAGAGAGAGAGAGAGAGAGAGAAGGTCTTCAAGATAATGAGTTGTTTTCAGTTTTTTTCTTTGTTTGCTTACACCTTGTTTCATTCCCCCCACCCCCATCCTTCTTTTAAGACATAAGGGCATTCTGAAAATAGAATGCTAACAGCTGTAACAGTCTGGTTACAAGAAGTCAGAAGTGGCATGAAAGGATATCAAGAGATTTGCCCATCAAGTAAATTTTAAATTAACTACCGTACATGATTAAAATGTCTAAATATTGGTTCATTGCTTAAATGTTTCAATTCCAAGAAAATTCATCTAGTCATAACATACACATTTTTTAAACCCCTGGATCTATTTAACATTGCTTCCAAAAGATCATATAGTCTGTTATTCTTCAGTAAGAAAATTGGGTTTTAAATTCATTCATCAGGACAGAATAAGATTTTTCTTTTTATGAACTCCAGATACTCTTTAATACTGAATTTCAAACAAAATATTTTCACATGGAAAACTACTGGGAGACATCTACATATTCTTTTGAATTTATACTTCATATAGGACTTGTAATGGATCCTTTAAAATTACACTAGAATGTGGCCAGAAACTGCAAAGTCAGATATTTGCATCCTTCCTAACGTTCATTTACACATTCATCCACCTGAGTATTGGAGACTTTCAGCTAACCTAGAATCTGATTTGATTAGGCAACCAGCTGGCTAGCTTTGAGGTCTTTCCAGATATGGGAGTGGGGGAGGTAGGGAGTGAACCTTGAAAAGGAGAGTCCACAGAAACATGAAGTAAAAAAAAATTAGGTCATGACAACAGCAAAGAAAAAAGTGTAAAGAGAAAAAGGCAAAGGTACAGTGTGCAAGGTAAAATGAAACAAAGGAAGAGTAATTAGGAAAACTGCCGGTTCCTTTCACTGGAGACCTTGGGGGAAATGCTTTATCATGCCTAATGACAAGTAACCTGCACAGAGTCAAAACTACATGTGAAAGGTTTGTCCTAAATTGATGAAAACGATAATGAAAAAAAAAAATCCTACATTTAATCACTGAGCAATACATTCCCTAAAGAACACACACTGACTCACAGAACTTTAATTCCATTCGGGATCACATCTCAAAAACACGTTTTTCCCTTGAGTGGGGTCTGGCTGTGTCTCTGACTCAGTCTGTTTCTAGTTAAGTGCAGCACAATGATGGGCTGGAAAGAAAATGTTTAATTAAACTGTCTCTCTGGTATCAGATATTTAAAGTATGTACGCTATGCTCTCTAAAAACTGATAATTAAAGCCGTTGACACTAATTTGTGTGTATAGATGTAGTATTTTATTTTGGATGTCTTAGAATTTTAAACTTGTAAAGAAAATCCTTAGGAGTAATAATATAACTAAAACATAACTTACGATGTACCATGCTATCTTCTATGATTCTATGTATGTGTCATTTAATTTTCACAACAACCCTATGAGGTAGGCACTACTTTTATCCCTAGTTTACAGATGAGAAACATGGGGGCAAAGTAACACTTCATGGCTCATGAGTTGTCTAGCTGGTAACTGAATTCAACAGTCTTGCTCTTGTGTCGAAATAATAATATACACGAGTTTTGATATTACACAAGCTTGTTTTTTTGATTATGAATATTGAAGAGAATCTCACCACTTAAAATGCATTATTTGACTGGAAAGCCTTCTCAGAAGAAGTATTTCTACTAATGACTTTGTTGTCTTGATCATACAACAGCTTAATTTCCAAGTCCTTTCCTCACCGCAGTCTGCACCACGCAGCTCTGGAACCACCTGGCCTTGCCTCTTATTATCTGTGTGACTCTCACTGTTGCTTATGTCCCTTCTGTCCCATTTCCTCATGTGTAAAATAAGGAGAATAACAGTATCCATATGTAACGAGAACCAAGCGAGTTCTAGTGAAAGTTAAACTAGCTAATCCACATAAAGCACTTACTACAGGGTTTGGCATGAAGTAAGCACTCAGTAAATGCCAGTTTTCATCACTGTCACTGATGTGAGGCAGTCCTCTGCTCATCTCATGCTCCTCTAATGTTATGCAGACCTTACATTTCCTATTATTGCATAAAACTTTGGAGAAAAACAACAAGGCTCTGTTTAGTTTTTGTAAGAGCCAGATAGACACAGTGGGGAAAATCTATAAATGCAGAGAGATCTTTTAAAATACTGTAATATAAATGTGGCATCTTTTTCTCTCTCTAAACAAACCATTACCTAATTCCAAAGTGCACGTACCACAAAATATTCAATTTTAAACAACTTTCTACTTTCCTGATAGCTAAACTCCATACCGGCGTCATCAATAGCAGCTTATGAACTTCATCCTTTTCAGATGGTTTGAAAGGTTTAAACCAGAGAAGAAACGAAAAGTCAGTTTATTTGCAATAATGAAATTTAGGGTTTGGCAACCATTACTCTTACAAAGGTATCTAAGGAGGTACATTTACTTAAAGAACTCTGTTTAAGCAACACAAAATAAACATTTTTTAAGGCAGTGAGAGAAGGAAAAGCAATAACAATCTCCCCAACTTTCTTTGCTATTTTGAGCTTTGCTGACAACAGAAGCTTTTCAGCTGCTGATCATAAAGAGAAGAAAATCTTATTTTAAGCTTCAATCCACAACAAGAAAAATTATTCAATATTCTCTGTGACAATGCTCACAGGCACCTTGGAACTTCTGTGAGCTCCAAGACCTACTCTTCAAGTAATATATGGTGGCATGGAATCAATGAGAAAGTAATTTGTACGCCAAATACAAGTGGACACTGTAATGAGGCAGAAGGACTTATTTAAACTGGAAAGCCCCAGACACAGTATAAATAAGCATCTTGGCAGTAGAGACTGGGACAGACATGAGTGCATGTGGATTTGGGAATGTGCTTCCCTGCCGGAAATCATTCAATTATCAAAATTCTTTCCCCCTGAGACTTACAAACAGAAACCTTGGCCAGTGCTCAAATATTAAACATTAATGATGTTCTCCTGATGTTTAAAGAAGAGAGGGAAGGCTGTGGTCTATGTTAGTCGTTAGAGAAACAGTTGTGAGAGAACTCTGGATAGATTTTGGGAAAATTAAAGATATTGCCATCAGCTTCCAGCTTTGTTTTTCTAGTAAGAAGGGAAGCATTTCTGGATGCCCTTAGTTCTTCTCTACTTTGAGATAAGTGATTGTACATTTACTTTTATGATGGTTAGTAGATTTATTCATTCATTTAACACATATTTATCAGATGCCCACTGTGTGCCAGACGTCACGGAAAACTCTGGGGTACAAGGGTGAAGATGACAAAGTTTATGCCTAAGAGAGGTAAGGTCCTGGGGAGGGAGTCAGACAAAAGGGAGTAAACCAGGAAGATAATTGCAGTTTTTAGTAAGGAACATGGAAAAATCAAACGAAAGGCTAACAGAAAGGATAAGAGAATAATGTTTTATGTAGAACGAATGAACACATGGTGAGGAGTTTGGATTTTATTTGAGGTCTGAGAGGAAGTCATCAGAAGTTTTTAAAAAGCGAGGACTTCCCTGGTGGCGCAGTGGTTAAGAATCCTCCTGCTAATGCAGGGGACACGGGTTCAAGCCCTGGTCTGGGAAGATCCCACAGGCTGCAGAGCAACTAAGCCCGTGCGCCACAACTACTGAGCCTGTGTGCTGCAGCTACTAAAGCCCACGTGCCTAGAGCCCGTGCTCCGCAACAAGAGAAGCCACCGCAATGAGAAGCCGGCACACAGCAACAGAGTAGCCCCTGCTCACTGCAACTAGAGAAAGCCCACACGTAGCAACGAAGACCCAACGCAGACAAAAATAGAGAAAGAAAGAAATTTAAAAAGCAAAATATTGTGATCCAATAAATAAAGATCACTTCTGCTACTGAGTGAAGATGTGTAGTAGGGTTTGGGAGCAGGGGTGGAAGTAGGGAAGTTAAGATTTTGTGGCAATGATCTAGGCCAAGAAAGGAGGTGGCTTGCTCAAAGAGATGTCAGAATAGAATGCCACAAAACCTCAAATTAAAGCAATACTTTGGAAAGTCAATAGGACTTGCTGCAGAGGAACGGGGTGTGGGGATTGACTGTAAGGTAAGAATCCTAGGGGGCTCATAGATATCTAGCTTGTAATTAGATCTATAGCATTTTGTTTTGTTTCCAGGTTAGAACCTCAGACCTTATTCATCTTATAACTGAAACACCTGTAGCATTATTTAGTTTACTAAAGATTTTACTGGGAGTCAGGTTTGGGAGAAGGGGGAAGAGAAAGGGCTCCCTTTTAAACATACTGCAACTCAGACTCTTAGGAGGAGTGCAGAAAATAAATATGCTTTTACGTGCATCAAATACTATTAGGAATCTACCTGTTACTCAGTTTTATTTTCTTTCTATCAGAACTTATTTTGCTCTGGTTGAAATGATTTCAACTTTTAAAAAAGTACCCATCTTAAAATAAATACTGCTACTGCTCTTAAAGTATATTTATTTATGTACATATTTATTTATGTATTTGTTTCTTCAAAAAGAAATTCTGAAACACGCCTATTGAATCATGTAGGCCAGAAAGTTTGGCAATAACATTTTGTGTTAAAAATTCACTTGACCAAATAATTCAGATTTTCTTGACAAAACTCTTGAGATAAGTGTAAAGAAAAACTTTGTTGTTCTTTCACAACAAGTATTTTGTTGGGTGGTGACTATATTGTATCTCAAGATGTATACTTGGATGAATAATGCATGTTAGGATTTTGAATTTTATTGGCTAACCATTATTTCATTAATTTATGGTCGCATCGTTGAAATCATTGAACATTAAACAATTATTCAACTTAGTATATGTACTGGGTTGAATAGTATCCCCCCAGAATTGATGTTCACCTGGGACTTGTGACTATGCTCTTATTTAGATAGAGGGTCTTGCACATGAAATCCAGTTAAGATGAGAGCACACTGAACTAAGGAAGATGTCTTTATGATGGGTGTTGTTATGAGAAGGGGGACATTTGGACTCATACACAAAGATACACAGGGGAGAAGTCCATGTGAAGATGAAGACAGAGATTGGACTTATGCTGTCACAAACCAAGGGATGTCAAGCATTGCCAGCAACCCTCAGAAACTAGAAAGGCAAGGAAGGATTCTTTGCTAGAGCCTTTGGAGGGAGCATAGCCCTGCTGATACTTTAATTTTGAACTTTTTTCCTCCAGAACTGTGAGAGAGAAAAATTTCTGTTGTTTTAAGGCACGCAGTTTGTGGTAATTTGTTATGGCAGCCTTAGGAAATGAATATAACATGCAACAATAACTAGCAGCTAGCATTTATTCAATGATCATTATGTATCAGGCTTTATGTTAAATGAAAGCTTGGAAAAAAATTTCTTATCAAGATTACTTATAATTTTGCTTATATCCTTAATATAGCAAAAATTGATGTCATTTAAAATTTTTATCATCAGTTTATAAATCAGAAAATACACCCTGCAAAGAAGTACATAGTCATACATACACAAGCATCCCATTAATCTACAACTTTTCACCTTTGCTACCCAGGGAGACATCTTACATTAAATTATATTCCTGTTCTATCAAACTTACCAGACCATGAAACTGGCCTACAAGACTCAGCTAACCTTACATGTGTGACCTAACAAATGGCAGGGCACTGGGAATTAAGCATATACTGTAAGCTTTCCAAACTAAAAAATGCATTCACATTTGTTTATACACTGCAGAAATTTGTATAACATTTGTTTCTATCTATGAAGCACCAAAATGACCATTAAATGCAATACATATAGATGATTAGTGTGTAGACCAAAAAGAAATTGGTTAAGTAAATTCTCTAAATTTTTAAAATAATCTGCACTAGTGTCAAAGTACACAGCCATACCGAGTCAGAGAGATGTTTGTATGGTAACAAGGTCAGTAACAGACTCCAGATGTGTCATTAGAAGACCCTGAGGAAAGCTCCCAGTAGCTTGGGCATTAAGAAGAACTCTGCTAAAATAAACCTCATTTGGAATGAAAGAGGCTATCCTTTGCATTCATAATAACATACTTTAGTTCTTACAATACTAGCAACCTGTTCCAATTCATCATCAAACATTTTAAAAACAATGACACTAAATGAAGAAGTACAAAAGAGCTGTTTTAGACTTAGGTCACTTGGTGGATTTTTGGCTACTTTTGGCTTGGTGACAAAAATAATTATTGCCTACTTATGTTCCTTCAGTTTAAGATGGCCTCCAAGGCTCTCAGAAACTCCTCCACGCCAGTTAGAACAAGGATACACAAAAACAACATTAAAAGTTATAGCCACTTATTTTTTATAGTTATATAGGGCAAAGAAAAGGCAAAACTGATCTGGTCTTGGGGCTACATATTCATAAGATATGAAACTCTCACAAGTGCTAAATCTTAATGAAGAAAGGAAAAAGGAAAGAGCGTAGACAGTGATTATAACTTAGCTTCTAAAACTTACAGCTTCCCCCCACTTCCGTAATTATGAACATTCTGACTAAACTGGGTGACTCTCATGTGTAAGCCATATGGATTTTTTTCAAGTGATTAAAGCAGAGTGTGACTGTATAGTAATTCCAGTTCTGCCACTTTTCTCATTATGTCACTTGGGTTGCTCTGTGGTTTAACCTCCCTGCAATTCAATTTTCTGGTGTTCCTTGTAAGGAGTACTTATCCACCTGGCAAGAAAGCTCTGGCAAGACTTCTTTTTGTTTTATTTATTAATTTTCTTGAAATGCTTCCCTTGACTCTAAAACAGCATCCCAGCCTGGGAAATCATTCCAATATATGCTCAGAACAGTTATATCTGTAATTAATGAGGAATGGATTATTGTTGAAACATCTGACCATTTAACTGTACCTTCATTCAAGGGTATGAGGCCAATAACATTATTTCTGATATGTGAAATATATATTTTTTTCATTTATACACTTAGTATCAACCCACGTTGGATCAAACAACTACTTTGCATAACAGGAACTTTCCTCTCTGGCCTCTTTGCTTTATTTAAATTAGTTATTTAGACTTTTCAGTATACTTTGTGCTCTGAATCGTTTATGCTTCCTCCAATCCTTGAATAACATCTTCATTCCCCCAGAGAAAGGACACACGCGTGCGCGTGCATGTGCGCGCGCACGCACACACACACACACACACACACAATCAGAATATTATTACTGCTCCAGCACAAATTGATGACTGAAATAAGAGAGGAACTAACAGAGATGATATCTGTTCCAGTAAACTTGGGAAATCAGGAGAGTCAAGCATTTTTTTTTGACTTGACCTATAATGCCATGTTATGAAAATAGTTCAATAGTGAACTGGCAGAAAGAAGGCTTAATCTGAAATACCAGCTCTCCCTTTAACTATGTATCCTTAGGAAAGTCTCCTTCATCATCTAAACTTGTCTCATTGGATGAAAGCCTTTCCCATTAAGAAGTAAATTCATATAAGCCAAGGTCGTAATACATTTTCTCTGTGGTGTTCCCCAGTGTTCACAACCATACCTAGGATATTCTAGTAACTTTATGAATCTCTGTAGAATCAGAGAATGAATGAATGAACTTCAGTTTCTTCATCTGCAAATAGACATTATAATGTTTTTATACAGGGATTGTTACAATAATCAAACGGCATATGCATCTAAAACAATAACTGTCACATGGTAAACAAGTAGAATTTCAATATGTTCTTTCTTAAATAGAAAATTGAAAAAGAAAAAAAAAGAACCTCTGCATTTGTTGTGCGATGTTATCATCTATCTTATATACCAAAATAAAGAGAACAGATTAACTGAATGTGTGAGTCCATCACCCACGTAAAGCTGGGTTGGAAAATGTTTCTGCTCCCTCACTAATCTCTTTCCATATCCCCAAATGCTGCTTAGTCTTAGGATAAAATAGTTTTGTTCTCCCAGTTGATTTTACTGCTGAGCTAAATAATTTTCTGAATCAACATATAATGGTTACATTAGGCAGTCTATTTGCATTGTCAATAAAGCAGTATTTATATAAGCAAAAATAATTCTGCATTTTATTCATTAGTGTCTATGTGTTTTCTCACTTTTACAGTAAAAACAAATTACTGCTCTGGAAGTATAGGTACACACACACACACACACACACACACACACACACATACACAGTCTTTTGTCATGGTAGTATATGAAGGGAGATTTCAGTTGTCAGAATTTAGGCTGAGACACTGCAAAATGTCAAATATTAATCATTCATCAGTCCCCCACCTCCACCTTCCACTGACAGCAGGAAGAAGTACATTAAGAGAATTACTTCCCCATTAAGTGAGGTAACATCTGCCTCAAAGCTGGGTGAGGATGGAGTCTGGACCATCTCCTCAGCAAGATCTGTTCATGTGGAATAACATAACAGAGGCATACAGTTTTGCCTGAGGGCTCTTTCACGATTTGGGGTGCACAATTTGGTAGAAATTGTAACAAAGCCAGCATCGTTTGGCACACCAGTAATCTGCATTGAGTAAAGACTTCTGAGTACAAAATCCATACACACGATTTTCATTGTTTTTTTTTTCCTTTTAACTCCATGAATCATGATGATAAAAATCAACCAACCAAACAAACAAACACAACACTAAAGAACAGAGGTTTTTCCATCCACACGTTTCAATAATGACTTTCTGGATTTCCTTTTGGAACTTTGTGTAAAAGTAAAACAATACTTTCTAATTAGGAAGGGTCACCCTTTCCTCAGAGGCTGCAGACACATGGTACATATGCTCATCAGCAGCCTCACATTTTCAAGCATTTTCAGTAGACAGGGCTTGAGAGTGTAATGAACGGAAACAGCATGACCATGTTAATCCAGTTGTGATTAAAACCAAGGGGAACTAGTCACCGCTTAGGATTAACAAAGTTTGTATGTTATGTGATTGAAAGGAGTAGGCCTTCAATAAATGAGGAATGAGGAAAAATAAAAACTTCAATAATATTTTACTGATGTTTGAGATAGAATTTTCATTAATATGACAGATACATCAGTAAAAATGAAGAAAATAACTTTAGGACCTTGGACTCACACTAAGTTTGTGAACTCATCTAAATTTCTGTCACTGAGACATTTGATGAACTCATAATAAGACTTTAACTTGTAAAATGTCTTACAAGTGAAAAGTAGTGTCTTTACATCTACTCATTTCTGTGACTTTTTATTCTTATGACAACCCTGTGATAAAGATACTGCAGATGTCAGTATCTTAACTTTTAAGAGAGAAAATAGAAGTGTCCCATTTTTATAAAGCATTCCGGGTTATTCTGAAGCAGGAGCTCGAGATGTACCTTCTTCTACTGTTTGGGGAGCTTCTGAGTGTAATTAGAATGTGTGTTGGTCACCCCCAAATCTCTCAATTTTTTTTTTTTTTTTTTTTGCGGTACGCAGGCCTCTCACTGTTGTGGCCTCTCCCGTTGCGGAGCACAGGCTCCGGACGCGCAGGCTCAGCGGCCATGGCTCACGGGCCCAGCCACTCCGCGGCATGTGGGATCTTCCCGGACCAGGGCACGAACCCGTGTCCCCTGCATCGGCAGGCGGACTCTCAACCACTGTGCCACCAGGGAAGCCCCCAAATCTCTCAATTTTAACTGAAGTTCTGTACGTGGTATTCAGTAGTTTTGGTTAAATCAATTAATGTACGTAAACACAGTACATTATTTTGTGGGCACTATTGATCTTTTTCATAAATAGGTTATATCCTCACAAAAGGACGTATTCTAAGGCCTATCACATATACCAACAGTCACTTGCCAGAAAATAAGTTTGAGGTTATAAGCCTTTTGTAATAATGTCCCTTAAACCCTGGGCAAAAATAATCCATTAATAAACAAATGCTAAAAACGAGGTAAAATAAACTAGGATAATTTAAGCATATTTTTAGACTGACAGTTTGGGAATTCTGCCAACTGGCGAAGTAGGGTGTAAACGTGATTTTTAGACTCATGATTGATTTCTATTAAATCCAGTACATGACCGAGAAAGAGGAATTTATCATACTTTCAGGGAAAAAAACTTCCTTAAAGTCCTTCTCACTTGCTAAAAATATCCAGTAGAACACAAAGTTACAAATTGAACTTGACTCTCTGGGCAGGGTTGGAGTAAATTAGCAGATCTTGAAATAATCATGTAAACTGGAACTGCCACTCTTTGAGGCAGCCTGATAATTGGACTGCAATGAATCCCTGGTTTGTACAACTCCATCAGGGAAGCTCCTCCACCTTCTGGCCCAGTTTCGGTTAGTCTGGCATAGGATAATGCCTTTCAGTTACTGCAGCTCACAGCTTACACAAGTTGTTCACATTCCATTTGCTCATTATATCCCATAATGATCATTTGAAGTAAGCTGAAAAGAGAACATTGCCTTCATTTCATAAACAAAGAAAAGTGGCTCAGAAAGATCAAGTTGACTTCCTCAAGGTCACCTGGCAAGGCAGTGGTTGAACCGACATCAGAACAGTGGTTTTCTATGCTACTGCTACACCATGACATACTCTGATGTTTTGTGTTTTTTTTTCCCACCTAGGAATGATGACCAGAATCATTCTCCTAAACCACAAATAATGACTGGAATAAGAAATTAGGGCAGGAAAGCAGCCACTATAGATTCAGTCTCGTGCCTTGTTTGGCTTAAAACTTCTGACATAAATTAACATTTTGTTTAGCAATAGAGACATCACTGAAACCCCAGCTAGACATTAAATGATGTTCAGTCTTTGGACTGTGTTTCACTCCATCTAAGTTGTGTCTTTTTCTCCCTTTAAATGTGTTGGCCATATTTAAACATTTAGCTAGAACAACTTCAAACAGAGACTAAATTAAATGAAGAAATTTTGGAATTTGGTATCCCTCTCCCACTGCATATCTAATTTCATACCCTTGCTATACTTCTTATACCTACAATTTGATTTCTTTTTGTTCTTGTCTTTGTTATTTTAACCTCTTAATATTTTACCTGTATGGCAACAATTAAATATTTTCTCCTCAAAGATTATAGTGTACATGTGTGAAATATGTTTTAATTCATCAACACACAAGAAATACATATGTACATTTTGAAATTAAGACACAGTATGGAAATATGATATTTATAGGTTTATTCTGTAGTTTCTCCATTTAAAAGTTTAAAATAAAGTTGATTTCCTGTTCTGTTTTCTCCTTCATCCCATGTTAATATGCTCTAGGCATCCTGTACATATCTCAATTTGTTTTTGAATACCAAAGATCACACTAATGGCTTTATTTACTGCTGTCTATGCCAATATTAATATTGTGAGTATAGTGTCACAGCAGCACCAATGAAGAAAGAGCTTCAGAGTGAATTCAGAGTGAAATCCTCTGGAAATACATCAGTACCTTAGCCTGAAGTACAGTTTGGGATTCAATTATTCAACTCCTTTGGCTATTGTTTAATCTTTTAAATATTCTATTTCCATTGGGAGACACCAAGCTCAGATGACCACAAACTTTGTCATTTCAAAATGTCGACGACCCCAAACTCAAACTCTTTTTCAAAGACTGTAATTGTTAAGAATGATAATTATAACGTTGGACAATCACCTAAAAATCCATTTAAAAAAATGGTATTCACCATGGGCAACACATTTGCCACATGCTATAATATTTCTTCACCATGGGCAACACATTTGCCACATGCTATAATATTTATGCTAGTATGTGCCATTTTCAAAATGTGATGTCATGTAGAGATGTTTTTCTTGAATAGTAGAGAAAAAAAGTGTGTAGCTAAGAATTTGTGAACTTTGTATCTTGGCCCTAAACTTTAATATTCAAAGCACAGGGCTTCCCTGGTGGCGCAGTGGTTAAGAATCCCCCTGCCAATGCAGGGAACACGGGTTCGAGCCCTGGCTCAGGAAGATCCCACATGCCACAGAATAACTAAGCCCGTGTGCCACAACTACTGAGCCTGCACTCTAGACCCTGAGAGCCACAACTACTGAGCCTGCGTGCCACAGCTACTGAAGCCCACGCGCCTAGAGCCCGTGCTCTACAACAAGAGAAGCCACCACAATGAGAAGCCCGCGAACTGCAATGAAGAGTAGCCCCCGCTTGCTGCAACTAGAGAATTTTTTTTTTACATTTTATCAAAATGTAAAATGCATTTTGTAATTCTTAGGTATTTTATCAACAAGTATTTTTTATTATCAACAGGTATTTTTAGGTTTCCAAGGCCAGATACAAACTTCACTTTCTTTTCACCAGTTTATCAAGTTGTAAAGGAATGCTAAAAATACACAGTAAGAAAGAATGAACAGAAAACTTAACATAACATTAATACACTGTACTCATCCTTAGATATCTATATCTTTATATCTATATATCTATATATCTATATAGATCTATATCTACATCTCTATCTGTCTGTCATCTATCTATCTACTTATCTATCTATCTAGGCTCTTGGAATTTTATTGAAAAAGTCAGGTGATTTAGTTGAAATTAACTTAAAGCTATCCTAGTTATAAAACCAAAGAATTCTTGAAAATTATACCTAAAATCGCTCCAGTTTCTTTATCATAAATATGCAATTTCAAATGTGTTTGGAAATACTCTACTTGCTATTTTGTGATAGAGCTCAGAATCATTCTTTTAGATATAGAAAAATCTTGTTTTTGTTATTTTTAATATACATTAAATATAAAGGCATACACTATATGTCGTGTGTGTGTGTATGTATGTATGAATATTGTCTGGGACCCAAGTATGCATGGAAAATGAATTTTCTAATAACATGGAATTATGCAAACTTAGAATTCAATTGTTATTTATAGAAGTACACAAACTGATTTATAAAAAATCATCTTGTGACAAGTTTTAACTAAGTTTGGCTTAAAACTTACATAAGGAAATTTAGTTATTGTAGTGTCATTTTTTTCTTGTCTTTACAAGGAGTTTTACAGAAAGTCTAACAATGTTGAATCAGAGAACAGAGATATTACAATGAATGAGTTTGTTACCTGAGCAGAATTGAGGCCAATGATTCCTTCTGCTCTATTGTGAATGGTATTAATGAAAAGTTACAGAGAACTTCAAATTCTGATAGTAACAATCACAATTTCACTGAAATGGCATACTGAATTATCTGGGACCCCAAGTCATCATATCTGACCTCAAAAACCATCAAAATTTTCAATATAACAATTTAACTAAAACATATTCATAATTGTTTATACATAGTCTACCAAATTAAAAATGAACCCTGAGCAACTCTATGCTTAATATCAATTTTCTCTCACAGAAAAGAGAAACAAAAGAAAGCAAGCTATTCACAATGCCTGTAAATCTCATCCCCAGAAATTACCTTTTTATTCCTTTTTACCATCACATGCAAGTGATATTTAAAGAATAACTTTTCTCTATAGATAAGACCCTGATAAATCTTGAACCAATTTGTTTGCCTTACATTTGATTTTAAGGATTATTTTTCTTTCAAGGAACATAGTATATTTTATACTATAAAAATGTATAGTATATGTTACCTTGCTAATTTGGCTACATTTCAAACCAAAGGAAATCAATATGTGAATATCTCTTTGCAGATTCCCATTTTCATGTCATGTAGAAGAGTTGCAAAAACTTTCATTCTATTTTACTTTTATTTTCAGGACTAAACATCTAGCGGATATAAAAACTGGATAGTACCAGATACTGTAAAAATAGGTTGTATATATTCAGTATCATGATTTTCAAACATATTGTGAGTAAAAGAAGAAAGAAAATGTTTTTCTTCCATCATGCATTTTTATGGCCATCTTCTTGGGAGCTGGTATTAAATCTTCTCCTTTGCAACATTCTCCATCTCTACCCCCATCCCCACCCAATGTATTTTCTGGCTGTCTGACCTAAGTTGCTTATATGATTGGTCAGGCTGTCCTGGCATTAAAAAAAATTAATTTACTTGCAAAAGATATTTCTAAATCTCTTTTGTAAAAGACACAAAGGATAATGTATCAGATCTGAAAAGGAATTCAATATAAGTCAATCGGAGAACTACATAATGTCATCACTATGTAACCAAATGAAGAAGAAATGCTTTCTACCTAGTTTGAAAATAGTCAGGAATCAACTGCTATTTCCTAGAGTTGTTCCACATTTTAGCAGACTTAATGAGATTAAGACTATGGTTTACTCAAGATTAGAAAAGAGCTTTCTGGACAAATGTGAAATTTGTACTTTATATGAGGTACTCATCTGAGGCAAAATTAAGGGTCTTCTTTGATTATGTGGGTTTGTGCAGATCTAACAGAATGTTTTCTTGGTTGAAAGGCCAGGTGCGCGGGCCTCTCACTGTCGCGGCCTCTCTTGTTGCGGAGCTCAAGCTCCAGACGCGCAGGCTCAGTAATTGTGGCTCACGGGCCCAGTTGCTCCGTGGCATGTGGGATCTTCCCAGACCAGGGCTGGAACCCATGTCCCCTGCATTGGCAGGCAGATTCTCAACCACTGCGCCACCAGGGAAGCCCCAAATAGCTTTTTTTTTTTTAAAGTATCCTACATGAAAACTCTTTTCCTCCTTTTTTTTTTTTTTTTTTTTTTTGCGGTACGCGGGCCTCTCAATGTTGTGGCCTCTCCCGCTGCGGAGCACAGGCTCCAGACACGCAGGCTCAGCGGCCATGGCTCACGGGCCCAGCCGCTCCGCCGCGCGCGGGATCCTCCCGGACCGGGCCACGATCCCGCGTCCCCTGCCTCAGCAGGCAGACTCTCAATCTTTCCTCCTTTTTATAAAAGGAAACAATATACTATATATACTTTACATATAAATGATAAAATGAAGAAGTATTTACAGAATATAGTATAATAAGGTGTTAAGTTGTTTGCTAAATTGGGATTTCCAGAGTGTGCTCTTACAAATTTCATTTATTTTATTTCAAAGAGGCCAGACAACTCCTGAGCCTTCCTGAGATGTTTGAAATGTAAGACTGTCTATTACTGGATGAAATTAGCCATCCCTGATGCCCAAACTTCAACCAGAAATGTTCACTGGCAATAGAAAAGATAATAAGATTATACAGTTTTAGTGATTGGCTTTAATTAAAATCCAAGATTTCAAATAGGTACTCAACATTGAGAGCAGTCTTAATTTATTTTTTTCCAAAAGAACTGCTTTTATACACTTTAATATCATCTATTTCATATTTTCTCTTTTTTCGATTTTCCTACAGCTACTTCTAATCTGCACTCTCAGTTTAGAACACAGTGTTTCAAGAAAATGGAAGCTATCAATTAGAGAACACCTTTATTTTCTTGCAACCAAATCCACTAAACTATATAAGCCAACTTCGTCATCTTTCTTCCCATTACAACAAAACAAAGTACCTCCTGATGACAAAGACCAATCCCTCCATACATGCACTGGATTCCATTCTTCTTGCTTTTTTCCAGGACTTTGCTCTTCTGGCATTTCACTCTGTCTCCTTCATCATCAGTTGTCCCACTGTGCATCTCCCTCCTTGATTGTCTTGTTTCTTCTTTTTCTTCCCCTCCTCTTCTCCCTCCCATGTAAATCATTACAAATAATGTACAAACATTCTCTAGATCTCAAGGCAAATAATAGCCAATTGTATCACCATCCACTCAGTTACTAAAGCCAAAAACCTGTTGATCATCTTTAACTACTCCACTTCTCTGACTCATATACTATTCAGCATCAACTTATTTCATTTCTACCTCCAAAATCTATTTCAAACGCATGTACCTCTCCCCATCCTCATACCATCTTTGCTCAAACAACAACTATAAACACTTAAATGGTCTCTAAACTTCTGCCCATGCCCGATTAGCAATGATTTTAAATTCAACAACAAACATAAGAACAAGTTACTCCAAGGTTTGTATCATGGCCATATTTTGAATATGCAGGACCCACTCAACTAGCTTTTTCAGCCCACTATGTTCTGATCATCCAACGCTAATGGAGACAGTTTAACATGCCAAATGTTTCCCACCACAGTTCCTTTGTTCATATGGTTCCTTCTAAATGAAACAGTGTTCTCTTCTCCCTCAGTCTCTCTCATGGCTAGTCTTTCTCAGCCTAAATATATAATTGCTCAAGAACCTCTTCTTCTAGTTTAAGTTGATCTCATTATCATCTATTATTTAATTTTTTTATCAAAATTTATCTCTGTCCCACCTCTCTCTTTCTCTCTGCACCCATTCATCCATTCTATTATTTATCCTTTTTATTATTTTTCCCTTCACCACATTATAAGGTCCTCAAAAGGCAGGAACTATGCCTTTTAATTTAGTATTTTATACCCATACTTACTATGATGCCTGGCATCTAGGTATTTCTGAAAGATGTGTTAAAAGAATTACACCTGAAAATATGACCCTCAACCCAGGGATAGAATACTGGACTTAAATCAGAAAGCCTAGGTCTGGCTAAAGTTTTATAAAAACATTTTGAGGCTTCAGACCAAAGGTACTAAGTAACATTACTACCTGCTGACATGTAGGGCTGGAATAAGTAAGGCCTGACATTTATGACTGCACCAAAAATCAGTCTTTAGAGATATTCAGCACTTACTAATAATTTCAGTTGTATTATAAGATAACATGATCATGATTTATTTTATGCCTCTCCCAGGAACTTTATTTTAACATTAGTTTGCTTAAGTTTATTTGAAATTGTTTCTGGGTTATACTGGCAACAGAATGGGGAGGAAAGGATCTTAGAATCAGAATAACTTGATTTGAATGCTAGTGCCTCTACTTTTTTCTTTTTTTTTTGCAGTACGCAGGCCTCTCACCGTTGTGGCCTCTCCCATTGCGGAGCACAGGCTCCGAACGCGCAGGCTCAGAGGCCATGGCTCACGGGCCCAGCCGCTCCGCGGCATGTGGGATCTTCCCGGACTGGGGCACGAACCCGCGTCCCCAGCATGGACCCTCAACCACTGCGCCACCAGGGAAGCCCTGCCTCTACTTTTTAACCATGAGGATTAGGAAAGTTATTTCTTATTGGAAATAACATCCAAAATCTTATCAAGCCAAAATTTCATCATAGAGATTTTGAAATTATCAAATCAGAAAATATAAATTTTGTTCTAAACCATGCAAAGCCAATGTAACATCTAATTGTTCCTATTATCTTTCTCATGCAGATAGAGATGAGTATCTCTATTTTCTTGTGGAAAGATTATTAGGGTTTAATTTCCAAACTGGAAAAGTAGATATTTATTGAGGTATCTAGGTCAGAACTTAGCAAATTGTAGTCCTTATTTACTTTAAAATTCCATCCTCATTCATGTGTTTAACAAATTCTTTTTGGAAATCTATCATATGTAAAATACTGAGTGAGGCACAGTTATACAATGTGAATAAAGTAAGCAAATTCCTGCCCTAATGGAGTTTAATATCTAGAGGGGAGAGAGAGATTAAACATGTAAGATCACAATTATTTATAAATGTTTTAAGTTAAATGAAGGAAAACAATAAGGTATTATAAGTGATAAATAGGGAAAAATTTATAGTGGGTAGGAGAAGAGCTTTCAGAGTTAGTTGTTATTTTGTGATAGTAATAATAAAAATATAATAACATTATTTTTCATTTGCGTGTTCTGCTGAAATGGGGAAACCAATATATAACAGTTTTATTATATAGATATTACTATATAGAGCTTTCCCTTATTAGATTAATCATTTAATATATTTATTTTTCTATTTGTCATATTAATTAAAATATTTTAAGGTTGTTTGTTTTGTATAACTTTAATGCAGTTACAAAAGTTTTATGACATAATGGTACTTAATATAATAAGTCAGATACATATTTTATGAATGAGAAAACACAATTTGCAACACTAATTCATAACAAAAGAGCAAAGCATCAAAAAGTTGTGAGCAATAAACATTAGTAATGAGTACATAAAATTTTATGTACTTTTCTTTTCTTCCTAAAGTTTAGGATGGATTTGTGAAAGATAATGCCACTGTAAATCACTGCATTCATCTATGAACTGTTGTATGCACGTGTATATAAATAAATCTTTTTTTTTTCTCTTGGAAGCTTCCCACACACATCTGTTTCTTTCAGCAGATATTCTTTAAGACAATAAATGATTTCAGTTGCATGTCAATCAGAATGAAATCCAGTGAGAGTTCACATGTAATTCCTATCTGTATTATTTTGGTTAAGATATTTAATTGTATAACGACTAAAAGAGCAGCAAAGAGAAAGTAAGGTCTAGTCAAAATCTATTTGGTAATGTGAAAATTATGAATAATCATAGTTTTAAGCCTCCAAAATTGAGAAAAACCTGCAGGAGATAGAAAATATCCTTCTTAGCTACTGGACACTGACACGTGGATGCATTTTCTTCTCTGTGGGTGGTGATTGCTATGGCTGCTTTAAGAATCCCAAACATTTCGTGGTATATGAGAACATAAATGATGCATATAAGGATGGATTTCACATCCTAGCCCAGAGATCATTTTTCTTTTTTCCAAAGATCATTTTTCTATCAATGATATTGACTTTTAACAGAAATCTTAAGCACATTGTTATGATATAAAATAAATTGATGCCCAAACTCTAAGTAGATGGGTTTGGTTTGTGTCCAATGAGAATGAATGGTTACATACAGCTGCAAGAAGTCATAACCAACTGGTTTCATAGCCTTCTGTTTGAAAAGGTGCCCAATCCATTTTATACTAATCAAAGTGGATATAAACTTTGCACTTATTTGGCTCAACATTTAAAAATCCTTTCCAAACACTGACACAATGAATAACTATTTAGAAGTTGGCTCTCCCATATTGTATAGGAAAAATTTCTTTTAATGTATTTTGAAGTTTCTCCCATCATTCTCCCTCTCATTTATGTTTTTTGTTTGCTTATTTAGTTCTTCTTTGTGTTGTTAGAGAAAGATATGAACTCTATATAATCAAAGAGCACTATCTGATACGGCAGTATGTGGTTATTTAACTTTAAATTTATGAAAATAAAATAAAACTTACAAATCAGTTTCTCAGTTGCACCAGCCATATTTCAAGTGCTTGAAAGCTACATTAACATATCTCCATCATCATAAAGTTTCACAGCATTCTGCTGTTCAAAAAGGCTAAATATAAAATAGAGAAATATGTAATAAAAATATATTCTCTCTTACTTATAGCCCTAAATCCAGTTTGAGTGACACTCCATTCTTGGAAGTGCTCTGAACTGATCTTGCCACTCCATTCTCAGAGTTGAGCCCATTCTAGAACAGAACACCAGAAGTGGCTTCCAAAAATAATGTGACTTCCATCCAGCCAAGATGATCCTCTAGGTTTTCAGAAGTTTTTAAACTGTCACAAATCTTGCAACACTTTGCGGCCTTACTTGGTGGCCGTTGTGCTACAAAGGTTGTGAAACCGTAAGCAGTGACTCAAGTGGTCTCGGCTGATAAGGGAGAATGATGATGGAAATCTTATGCTTTATCTTTCTTTTTGTTTTTCACCACTCCACTGTTAAACTGCTAAAAACTTTCCTCAAAAAGTTTTTAGCAGTTTAACACTTATAAACATGCAGGGAAATCAATCTATCTCAAGCTTTCATTTCTCTTTATAGTCATGATGCAGAACATCAGGTATGACTTTAAAAGGTTTCTGTCATTGGTCTGCTTTGCAATTACCTTAAGTCTTGTTCCTAACTCATAGAAACTGAAAATAAAGGGAGCTCTTATGCACGCATGTTATCACTCACAGCAGCTTACAGACCCCAGCAGGGATTTCCTTCTGACCCAGCAACAACAATCTGCCCACTGCCCGCAGCCAATGAAGAATCACCACGGCCCTCCCCAATTTCCTCTTAACACTTAATAAAAGCTGACTTTCCCTTTGTCTCCTTGGACTTGCCAATGGTTCACCATGGTTTTCATGTCCTGAATTGCAATACCTCTGCCATTCCCAAATAAACTCTTTTTGCTGGTTAAATAACCGGCTCTTTTGTTTTTTAAGGTCAACATTACATGGCGACCACAAAGGGACCCAAAGGAGATAAACCCACATAGAACTAACAACCTCTAGGACTGTGCAAGGTACCTACTTGAACCCCTTGTGCTCTCTGCTGGTGAGTTGTCTTTTCCTTTTTGTTCTGTAAGTGTCCTCTCAGATCCCAACTCTCTCCTTTTGGTTGAGCTCTTCGACTTTATTCAGGATTGTTTTTTTGTTTTTTATGAAGGCACCGTCCTTCCTGGTGAATATTTTCCTGTTTTCTGAACCTCTGGTTTTGAGTAATGGGCTCCCAATCTGCTAAATTCTCTTAGGAGGGTCCTCCTTCTGGAAAGTCAGGTGGTCTTATGTTTAAATACTACGATCCCTCCTCATGTGCAATTTTATTGAAATGGACCAACTTAAAAATAATTCAGAGGCCATTATGGAGAACTTTCATTATCCGCAAACTTTTCTTAGAACCAAAAATAGAAGACCACGGCTCCAAAAGAAAACCAACTGAAAGGATGCCTATTTCAATTGATATCTTGTGGCTTCCAAGAATATTGAGGACTCTAAAAGTGCCTCTTTACAAAATACTGAGGCATACAAACAATTGAAAGAAGACAAAAACACTTCTGATGTCTCTTTCTCCCCTCCCTCATTCTCTCACTGAACATCCCTTTTTCTTTGAACCTCTCCCCAGTCTCCCCTCCTCTGAACCCATTAGAACCTGCCCCTTTAAAATCAGACCCTCTGAGGATCCTAATGCCTAGCCCCTAATTTCCTATGTGTCCTGGACTAAGGCTGAACTACAAGCCATCGTCAAGGATTTTCCAAGAGTTACTGAAGATGCTCATAAATTTTCCAAGGAATTTAATATAGTCATCCAGACTTAGCAGTTTTTTCACATGAATACCAGCTAGTTCACATGCTTATTGGAAAAGGCCAGGACCATCACTGGATGAAACTGAACTAATTGAGATGATCTTGAAAAATCTCTAGAACTGTAAATGGGAGACCAATTCTCTGCCTTGTTATACGATCGGACTTAGCCATCACTAAACTACTTCACCTGGAAATCTTAGGACTTTCTGAAACCTATTGGTTGGAATGAGATTCAGGTTTGCATTCCAAAATCCAGTGAACCTATGCACGACCATTACAGTAGACTCCAAATTGTTGTTAAGTAAGATTCTGGCCTTCCTATCCATGTTGAATCCACTTGGGTAGCATTCAACACTGTTCATTAATGGGCAAAACCAGGATCTTTCCCTTCTAGTAAAATGGACCAGGATGGAATGAGAAACCATGTCTACTCCAGGTTTAGTTAATTTAGCAAATCAGCTCACCTACACCCTAGAGGATTTGAATAAAAGGAAGATCACGAAAATCCTTAATTTTCAACTCCAATAAATGGAGGCCACTAAAAAAACCCAAACGCCTCCTGGTCTCTGTCATGATTGCCAAAAGCCAGGACCCTGGAATAAAGCAGGTGTAGACGATATAAAGTTACCTGGAGGCTCTGTTTTATTACAACAGTAGATGACTTGCTTCTCTGCTCCCCTTCTCAGGCCTCTTCACAGGAAGACAGCATCCACATGTTAAAACTTTTAGCCTTAAATGACATATTCTCCAAGGGAAAATTGAAGTTTGCTCAAACTCAGGTTTGATATTTGGGGCACCTGATCTCAGAAAAATGACTACATTTATATCCACATAACCGTCCTGACATTCTGAACTGTCCTAAACCCAAAACTAAGCGTCAATTATGAGGTTTTCTGCAGCTAGCTGGCTACTGCTGAAACTGTATTCCAAACCGCTATATGATTTACTGAAAACAACAAACCTGACCCTATTATTTGGGAAAATCAGGATGAATTAGCCTGTAAAACCCTAAAGGAAAGCTTGATATATCCCTCATCCTTGGACATCCCAATTATCAACATCCCTTTTTTTCTTTTTGTATTTGAAAAGGAAGGGAGTGCCCTTGGGGTAGTCACCCGAGAACATGGGGGCCACCATAGATGCATAGAGGATTATAGCCAAAGCTAGACCCTGTGCCACAAGGATATTCCCCTTGCCTCAGAGCCATTCTTGTCACAGCCCTTTTAGTAAATCCCACCAAGAAGATAGTCATGCAATCACCTCTAACCATCTTTGTACTTCGTGCAAAAGAAGTCCTCTTGGATTCTCATCATACTTGACACTTTTTGGTGAGCCATCTCACCTCCTGTGAAATCCTCTTGCTAACTTCTCCTCATATAACTCTTTCTCACTATAATAACCTTAGACTTCCACCCTTCTTCCACACTCTCTGGATGATACCTCTCATTACTGATTGACTTTCATAGAGCACCTCCTGACCCCTCATGATATTCTACAGGAAACTCCTTTGGATAACACTGGCTTTTCATGGTTTACTGATGGGTCTGATGATGTCAGCATCATGATGGTATGAGAGGCTGCCTTTGTCTCTTCTTTCCCTTTCAAGCTACACCTAGTAAAACAACCATAACTCAAAGGTACCTCTGCCCAACACACCAGAATGCTGGAGAGATCCACACACCTAATACATCTGATGGTGGATGGGAACACATAGAGGAGGTGAAACCAGAGAAGCAGCAGAAGTGGTGTCTGCATTCCCAGCCTCCCAGCCACAGTAGCAAAAGCTGTAGTCACAAAGAAACTAGGAGCAGCAGGGGCACTGGTGCACATGATTCCAGCCTCTTGGTTACAGTGGCACCTGTAGCCACAGGGAATTAGGTAGCAGTGTGGTGTGACCCATGACCCTGGTCCCTCCAGCTGCACTGGTGTCCAGGACTCCAGCCTCCATACCTGTGACCCTGGTTCTTCCCCATCTTCCCTCTCCCCCTGCAACAGCAGTAGTGCCTGCTAAACAGGTAACCCTGAATGTGGCAGAGGTGCCTGCCATCCTGATGCCCCCAGAAGTGACACCAATGACTAAGGTAACAAAGACCCGGGAGGCACAAGGAATAACAATGAGGACACCTGTGACACCTCGGGCAGAGGCAGTGGAGGGTGAAAGCATGAATTCTCAAATACAACCAGAGGCAGCTCAGGTAAGGGAAACCAAAAACGTGTACCATAGCACCACCTACTGAAAAAAGAAAGGTCTCTAATTCCCAACCTGTTGAATTGTTAGAATCAAAGTAAACACAGCTTTACCTAAATAAGAAAGGTGTTTGCTGCTTTAAAAGTGCCGACAAAGGAACAAGTTATAAAGTGCCACGAAAAACCACGGTAACACAATATGACAAAAAGAAAATGACAATGCTCGAGAAACCAAACGTAAAGTCATGGAAGACTGTGATCTAACTGAGAGAATTAAAATAGCTCTCACGAAGAAACTAATGAACTTCTGAAACCTGAAAGGCAGTTCAATAAGCTCAGGAATACAATTAACGGATAGATGGAATATTTTAACAAACAGAAATTCTGGAGTTGGAGAACTGAATGAGATGAAGAATGCATTAAAAACTACCATACAGTCCGGCAATTTTACTCCTGAGTATTTAACTGAAGAACACAAAAACACTAATTTGAAAATGTATATGCAACACTATGTTCATCACAGCATTATTTATAATAGCCAAGATATAAAAACAGAGGGAGGACCTTCAAGACGGCGGAGGAGTAAGACATGGAGATCACCTTCCTCGCCACAAATACATCAGAAATACATCTACCTGTAGAACAACTCCTACAGAGCACCTACTGAACGCTGGCAGAAGACCTCAGATCTCCCAAAAGGCAAGAAACTCCCCACATACCTGGGTAGGGCAAAAGAAAAAAGAAAAAAACAGAGACAAGAATACGGACGGGACCTGCACCTCAGGGAGGGAGCTGTGAAGGCGGAAAAGTTTTCACACACTAGGAAGTCCCTTCACTGGCGGAGACGGGGATTGGTGTGGGGGAAGCTTTGGAGCCGCGGAGGAAAACGCAGCAATAGAGGTACAGATGGCAAAGCGAAGAGATTCCTGCACAGAGCATCGGTGCCGACCAGCACTCACCAGCCCGAGAGGCTTGTCTGCTCACCCGCTGGGGCGGGCGGGGCTGGGAGCTGAGGCTCAGGCTTTGGAGGTCAGATCCCAGGGAGAGGACTGGGGTTGGCGGCGTGAACACAGCCTGAAGGGGGCTAGTGCACCACAGCTAGCCAGCAGGGAGTCCGGGAAAAAGTCTGAAACTGCTTAAGAGGAAAGAGACCATTGTTTCCTGGTGCGCGAGGGGAGGGGATTAAGAGCGCTGCTTAAAGGAGCTCCAGAGACAGGCGGGAGCCGAGGCTATCAGCGCGGACCCCAGAGATGGGCATGAGATGCTAAGGCTGCTGCTGCCGCCACCAAGAAGCCTGTGTGCGAGCACAGGTCACTATCCACACCTCCCCCCCCGGGAGACTGTGCAGCCCACCACTGCCAGGGTCCCAGGATCCAGGGACAACTTCCCCGGGAGAACGCACGGCGCGACTCAGGCTGGTGCAACGTCTCGCCGGCCTCTTCTGCCAAAGGCTCGCCCCACATTCCATACCCCTCCCTACCCCCCGGCCTGAGGGAGCCAGAGCCCTCTAGTCAGCTGCTCCTTTAACACTGTCCTGCCTGTGCGAAGAACAGATGCCCTCAGGAGACCTACATGCAAAGGCAGGGCCAAATCCAAGCTGAACCTCAGGAGCTGTGCTAACAAGAGAAAGGGAAATCTCTCTCAGCAGCCTCAGGAGCAGCGGATTAAATCCCCACAGTCAACTTGATGTACCCTGCATCTGTGGAATACCTGAATAGACAAAAAACTGAGGTGGTGGACTTTGGGAGCAACTGTAGACTTGGGGTTTCCTTTATGTGCCTTATTTGTTTCTAGTTTTATGTTTATCTTAGTTTACTATTTAGAGCTTATTATCATTGGTAGATTTGTTTATTGTTTGGTTGCTCTTTTCCTTTTATTGATATATATATCTTTTTCCTTTTTCTCTTTTTGTGAGTGTGTATGTGTATGCTTCTTTTTGTGATTTTGTCTGTGTAGGTTTGCTTTTACCATTTGTCCTAGGGTTTTCTGTCCGTTTTTTTTAGTGTAGTTTTTAGCACATGTTATCATTGGTGGATTTGTTTATTGGTTTGGTTGCTCTCTTTTTTTAAAATTACTTTCTTTTTGTTATTTTAATTATATATATATTTTATTTCAATAACTTTTTAATTTAATTTAATTATATATTGTTTTCTTTCTTTCTTTTATTTTCATTTCTCCCTCTTCTTCTAAGCCATGTAGCTGACAGGGTCTTGGCACTCCAGTTGGGTGTCAGTCCTGACTTCCGAGGTGGGAGAGCCAAGTTCAGTACATTGGTCCACCAGAGATCTTCTGGCCCCTCATAATATCAATCGGCGAGAGCTCTCCCAGACATCTCTGTCTCAACACTAAGACCCAGCTCCTCTCAATGACCAGCAAGCTCCAGTTCTGGACATGCCATGCCAAACAACTAGCATGACAGGAAAACAACCCTACCCATTAGCAGAGAGGCTGCCTAAAATCATACCAAGTTCACTGACACCTCAAAACACACCACTGGACAGAGTCCTGACCACCAGAAAGACAAGATCCAGGCTCATCCACCAAAACAGAGGCACCAGTCCCCTCAACAAGGAAGCCTACACAACCAACTGAACCAACCTTACCCACTGGAGGCAGACACCAAAAACAACAGGAACTATGAACCTGCAGCCTGAGAAAAGGAGACCTCAAACACAGTAAGTTAAGCAAAATGCAAAGACAGAGAAATATACAGCAGATGAACGAGCAAGGTAAAAACGCACCAGACCAAACAAATGAAGAGGAAATAGGCAGTCTACCTGCAAAAGAATTCAGAGTAATGATAGTAAAGAAAATCCAAAATCTCAGAAATAGCATGGAGAAAATACAAGAAATGTTTAACAAGCACCTAGAAGAACTAAAGAGCAAACAATGATGAACAACACAATAAATGAAATTAAAAATTCTCTAGAAGGAATCAATAGCTGAGTAACTGAGGCAGAAGAATGGGTAAGTGACCTGGAAGATAAAGCAGTGGAAATAACTACCACAGAGCAGAAGAAAGAAAAAATAATGAAAAGAATTGAGGACAGTCTCAGAGACCTCTGGGACAACATTAAACACACCAACATTCGAATAATAGGGGTCCCAGAAGAAGAAGAGAAAAAGAAAGGGACTGAGAAAATACTTGAAGAGATTATAGTTGAAAACTTCCCTAATATGGGAAAGGAAATAGTCAATCAAGTCCAGGAAGCACAGAGTCCCATACAGGATAAATCCAAGGAGAAACACACCAAGACATATATTAATCACACTATCAAAAATTAAATACAAAGAAAAAATGTTAAAAGCAGCAAGAGAAAAACAACTAATAACACAAGGGAATCCCCATAAGGTTAACAGCCAATATTTCAGCAGAAACTCTGCAAGTCAGAAAGGAGTGGCAAGGTATATTTAAAGTGATGAATGGCGAAAAACCTACAACCAAGACTACTCTACCCAGCAAGGATCTCATTCAGATTTGACAATGAAATTAAAATCATTGAATTCATTCATTGAAATCAATGAAATTTCGTTGTCAAATTAAAATCTTTACAGACAAGCAAAAGCTAAGAGAATTCAGCACCACAAAACCAGCTTCACAGCAAATGCTAAAGGAACTTCTCTAGGCAGGAAACAAAGGAGAAGGAAAAGACCTGCAATAACAAACCCAAAAGAATTAAGAAAATGGTAATAGGAACACACATATTGATAACTATGTTAAATGTAAATGGATTAAATGCTCCAACCAAAAGACATAGACTGGCTGAATGGATACAAAAACAAGACCTGTATATATGCCATTTACAAGAGACCCACTTCAGACCTAGGGATACATACAGACTGAAAGTAAGGGGATGGAAAAAGATATTCCATGCAAATGGAAATCAAAAGAAAGCTGGAGTAGCAATTCTCATATCAGACAAAATAGACTTTAAAATAAACACTATTATAAGACACAAAGAAGGACACTACATAATAATCAACGGATCTATCCAAGAAGAAGATATCACAACTGTAAATATTTATGCACCCAACATAGGAGCACCTCAATACATAAGGTGCTAACAGCCATAAAAGGGGAAATTGACAGTAGCACAATCATATTAGGGGACTTTAACACCCCACTTTCACCAACGGGCAGATCTTCCAAAATGAAAATAAATAAGGAAACACAAGCTTTAAATGACACATTAAACAAGATGGACTTAATTGATATTTATAAGACATTCCACCCCAAAACAACAGAATACACTTTCTTCTCAAGTGCTCATGGAACATTCTCCAGGATAGATCATATCTTGGGTCACAAATCAAGCCTCGGTAAATTTAAGAAAATTGAAATCGTATCAAGCATCTTTTCCAACCACAACAGCATGAAACTAGATATGAATTACAGGAAAAAGATCTGTAAAAAATACAAACACATGCAGGCTAAACAATACACTACTTAATAACCAAGAGATCAGTGAATAAATCAACAAGGAAATCAAAAAATACCTAGCAACAAATGACGATGAAAACACGACAACCCAAAACATATGGGATGCAGCAAAAACAGTTCTAAGAGGGAAGTTTATAGCAATACAATCCTACCTCAAGAAACAAGAAACATCTCAAATAAACAACCTAACCTTACACGTAAAGCAGTTAGAGAAAGAAGAACAAAAAACCCCTAAAGTTAGCAGAAGGAAAGAAATCATAAAAATCAGATCAGAAATAAATGAAAAAGAAATGAAGGAAATGATAGCAAAGATCAATAAAACTAAAAGCTGGTTCTTTGAGAAGATAAACAAAATTGATAAACCATTAGCCAGACTCATCAAGAAAAAAAGGGAGAAGACTCAACTCAATAGAATTAGAAATGAAAAAGGAGAAGAAACAACTGATGCTGCAGAAATACAAAGGATTGTGAGAGATTACTACAAGCAACTATATGCCAATAAATTGGACAACCTGGAAGAACTGATTCTTAGAAAAGCACCACCTTCCGAGACTGAACCAGGAAGAAATAGAAAATATAAACAGACCAATCACAAGCACTGAAATCGAAACTGTGATTAAAAAATCTTCCAACAAACAAAGCCCAGGACCAGATGGCTTCACAGGCGTATTCTATCAAACGTCTAGAGAAAAGCTTCTCAAACTCTTCCAAAATATAGTAAAGGGAAGAACACTCCCAAACTCATCCTATGAGGCCACCATCACCCTGATACCAAAGCCAGAACAAGGGGGCACAAAAAAAGAAAACTAGAGGACAATATCACTGATGAACATAGATGCAAAAATCCTCAACAAAATACTAGCAAACAGAATCCAACAGCACATTAAAAGGATCATACACCATGATCAAGTGGGGTTTATTCCAGGAATGCAAGGATTCTTCAATATACACAAATCAATCAATGTGATACACCATATTAACAAACTGAGGGAGAAAAACAATATGATAATCTCAATAGATGCAGAAGAAGCTTTCGACACAATTCAACACCTATTTATGATAAAAACTCTCCAGAAAGTAGGCATAGAGGGAAATTACCTCAACATAATAAAGGCCATATATGACAAACCCACAGCAAACCTTGGTCTCAATGGTGAAAAACTGAAAACATTTCCACTAAGATCAGGAGCAAGACAAGGTTGCCCACTCTCACCACTATTTTTCAACAGAGTTTGGGAAGTTTTAACCACAGCAATTAGGGAAGAAAAAGAAATAAAAGGAATCCAAACTGGAAAAGAAGTAAAACTCACTGTTTGCAGATGATATTATAGTATACCTACAGAATCCTCATGAGGCTACCAGAAAACTACTAGAGCTAATCAATGAATGTGGTAAAGTAACAGGATACAAGATTAATGCACAGAAATCTCTTGCATTCCTAGACACAAATGATGAAAAATCTGAAAGAGAAATTAAGGAAACACTCCCATTTACCACTGCAACAAAAAGAATCAAATACCTAGGAATAAAACTACCTAAGGAGACAAAAGACCTGTATGTAGAAAACTATAAGACACTGATGAAAGAAATTAAAGATGATACAAACAGATGGAGAGATATACCATGTTCTTGGATTGGGAGAATCAACACTGTGAAAATGACTATACTACCCAAAGCAATCTACTGATTCAATGCAATCCCTATCAAACTACCAATGGAATTTTTCACAGAACTAGAACAAAAAATTTCACAATTTGTATGGAAACACAAAAGACACTGAATCACCAAAGTAATCTTGAGAAAGAAAAATGGAGCTGGAGGAATTAGGCTCCCTGACTTCAGACTATACTACAAAGCTACAGTAATCAAGACAGTATGGTACTGGCACAAAAATAGAAATATAGATCAATGGAACAGGATAGAAAGCCCAGAGATAAACCCACACACATATGGTCACCTTATCTTTGATAAAGGAGGCAAGAATATACAACGGAGAAAAGACAGCCACTTCAATAAGTGATGTTGGGAAAACTGGACAGCCACATGAAAAAGAACGAAATTAGAACACTCCCTCACATCATACACAAAAATAAATTCAAAATTGATTAAATATCTAAATATAAGGCCAGACACTATAAAATTCTTAGAGAAAAAACATAGGCAGAATACTCTATGACATAAATCACAGCAAGATCCTTTATGACCCACCTCCTAGAGAAATGGAAATAAAAACAAAAATAAACAAATGAGACCTAATGAAACTTAAAAGCTTATGCACAGCAAAGGAAGCCATAAACAAGATGGAAAGACAACCCTCAGAATGGGAGAAAATATTTGCAGATGAAGCAACTGACAAAGGATTAATCTCCAAAATATACAAGCAGCTCATGCAGCTCAATATCAAAAACGAAACAACCCAATCCAAAAATAGGCAGAAGACCTAAATAGACATTTCTCCAAAGAAGATACACAGATTGCCAACCAACACGTGAAAGGATGCTGAACATCACTAATCATTAGAGAAATGCAAATCAAAACTACAATTCGGTATCACCTCACAACCAGTCAGAATGGCCATCATCAAAAAGTCTACAGACAATAAATGCTGGAGAGCATGTGGAGAAAAGGGAACCCTCTTGCACTGTTGGTGGGAATGTAAATTGACACAGCCACTATGGAGAACAGTATGGACATTCCTTAAAAAAGTAAAAATAGAACTACCATACGACCCAGCAATCCCACTACTGGGCATATACCCTGAGAAAACGATAATTCAAAAAGAGTCATATACCGCAATATTCATTGCAGCTCTATTTACAATAGCCAGGACTTGGAAGCAACCTAAGTGTCCATCCAGAGATAAATGGATAAAGAAGATGTGGCACATATACACAATGGAATATTACTCAGCCATAAAAAGAAACGAAACTGAGTTATTTGTAGTGAGGTGGATGGACCTAGAGACTGTCATACAGAATGAAGTAAGTCAGAAAGAGAAAAACAAACTCTGTATGCTAACACATATATATGGAATCTAAAAAAAAAAAAAAAAGGTTCTTAAGAACCTAGGGGCAGGACAGGAATAAAGACGTTGATGTAGAGAATGGACTTGAGGACATGGGGAGGGGGAAGGGTAAGCTGGGGCGAAGTGAGAGAGTGGCGTGGATATATATACACTACCAAATGTAAAACAGCTACTTAGTGGGAAGCAGCCACATAGCACAGGGAGATCAGCTCGGTGCTTTGTGACCACCTAGAGCGGTGGGAGAGGGAGGGTGGGAGGGATATGCAAGAGGGAGGGGATATGGGGATATACGTATCTATATAGCTGATTCACTTTGTTATACAGCAGCAACTAACACAATATTGTAAAGCAATTATACTCCAATAAAGATGTTAAAAAAGAAAATTCCTGCTAGGGAAGATTCAACTTAACACTCTTCCTCACACACAGTGTTTACAACCTCATGATCCTGTAAACATTACATACAGCAGAACTATGAAGTGTACTATAGTTTCATTTTCTTTCTTTTGCATTGTTTTCTTAGAGTGAATAAAGCCCTCTTTTTTTTAATTTGAAAAATAATAAAAAAAAGATAATAAAAGAATCCATGTACCCATCCACAGATGAATGGATAAAGATGTGGTATATATATACAATGGAATTCTACTTAGCCATAAAACAAAAGATGGAATCTTACCATTTTTTGACAATATGCATGGATCTTGAGGGTATTATGCTAAGTGTAATAACTCTGATGCAGAAAGACAAAAACTGTGTGATTTCACTCTTATGTGGGATATAAAAAAACAAAGTAAACAACCAAAACAAAATAAAAAACACAGATACAAAGAATGGATTGGTGGTTACCAGAGAGAAAGTGGGGGCTTTGGTAGGAAGGCAAAATAGGTAAAGGAAGTCAACTGTGTGGTGATGAATGGAAACTAGAATTCTGACGGTAGGAAAGCTGTAGTGTATGCAGGAGTCAGGTTATAATGTTGTACACATGAAAATTGTATAATGATACAAAATAATATTACCTCAATTTTAAAGGTGAAAATGGTAAATATTATGCTTGGTATGCTATTGTAACTCCTTTGAAAGGCACTGAGGCAGCACCTTTGCCCTCAGCCTCATGGGTCCAAAAGGCTGAATTGTAGGCTCTTACTTGAGCCTGCATTTTAGCCAATGGCAAAACTGCAAATATCTATACTGACAGTAGGTGCACCTTTGGAGTAGTTCATGACTTTGGAATGCTATGGAAACAGGGAGAGTTCCTCACTTCCTGCAGAAACCAAATTTAAAATGGTCCTTGTGTCCAGTAATTATTCAATACCATACTCTTGCCAGCTGCTCTGGCTATAATCAAGGGCCCTGTGCATTCAAACTTGACTCCAAGGAGGCTAAAGAAAACCAAGTCACTGATATTTCCACAAAAAAACACTGCTCTCAAAGAACCTTTGTCATGTGCCAAAGGGGTATTAAATCTAATAACTGTTAGTTCAGTTATTAAAGAATAAATATAAATGTATACTATTTATTCTATTCTATTACTTGGCCCAAGCCAGAAAAAGAATTCTGGCTTGGGCCAAGTAATAATCCAGTCCTGCCAGAGAGTCTAAAACTCCCATTAATGGTCTGTATGTTTTCTCACCAGACGGAAGCCTTCCCTTGCAGACTGGCTACTGTTACTTCTGTGACTAAAATTCTACTAGAAAAATCATCCCTCTGGAGATGGCCCGGGGATTCATATTCACTGGGGAACTCACTTCCCTTGACAAGTGCTTTGACAAGTCTGTCCTGTATGGTCAGTTTTACAACACTTTCACTGTGCTGACCACCCTCAATCATCAGGGCTATTCAAATGTACCAACAACATCATTAAGCCTCAACTCGCAATTTGTAGAGATCCTTCAAATACTCTGGCCCAAAGCATTAGTCCTTCTAAATCTTAGGTCTACCCCTTTTGGAACCCATTAACTCTCACTCTTTGAGATAATCACAGGATTCAAAATGCACTTGGCCCCTGCTGCTTTCAATCCACAGCTGGTAAAGGCGATATTCTTCAATATTTCAAAAACCTTAATGCTTCTGTTGAGAATGACCATACTTTATAGAACATTCTTTCTGCAGTGCATTCCGGGGAGATGAAGACCTTAAGCATCACACCTTGCAGTGCAGAGATTTTATCTATTGGAAAAGACATCCCCAGAAAGACTCTCTTCAACCCCACTGGAAAGGCCCTATCAGATACTGTTAATCACTCCTTGTGCTGCCAAACTCCAAGGCAGAGACTTTTGGATCCATGTGCCACATTTTTTTTTTTTTTTTTTTTTGCGGTACGCGAACCTCTCACTGTTGTGGCCTCTCCCGTTGCGGAGCACAGGCTCCGGACGCGCAGGCTCAGCGGCCATGGCTCACGGGCCCAGCCGCTCCACGGCATGTGGGATCTTCCCGGACCGGGACACGAACCCGTGTCCCCTGCATCGGCAGGCGGACTCTCAACCACTGTGCCACCAGGGAAGTCCCATGTGCCACATTTAAAGTAAGCACCAAACCCTGACTGGAGCTGCACACAAACTGATTACCTGAAAATAAGGATTTCCAGGAATCGAAGCAGACAACAGTTGAAGGAGACAGCTTTCCCAGGCTTGTATACTTGTATACCTTTTCTCGCCCTTATTTCCTCCCTCTCTTTCTTGGCCGAGTCTATTGCAAAAAGGGAAAACCTTTCTGACTGTTGGATCTGTCACCAGACACTCCAATCTGTTCATGATGTTGGAGACCCCTTGATCTTATCCACCTCTTTGATCTCAAGTTCCATTGTTGATTATACCCACGAGCCTATGGGTGTTACCAATTTGTTTAGGCTGTTATGGCCAAGTGCTCCCATAACTTATTTCAACCTTTCTCTGACCATGACCACATGAGTTCCCATCTTATGACATTTGTTCCTCTCCCTATTTAAATAGGTTCTGTTCCCTTGAACCCAAGGGAAATATTATACAAACGGGCTGACTCCTCTCTGCCAGGCTTTTAGAAAAGACCCTTTTAGGCTGGGATGCTTGCTTGCAGAATGTCTGCTCTGCATCTAATTCTTATATAATCATTTTAAGCTTTATACCTGTTGCCTATCAAATTTTGTAGAAACAAAATGCCCAATAGGGTGACGCTAGCTCAGTGCTTTTAGATAATCTCCAAGGCTTATGACCTTGATAAGATATAGATCTCAGATGGGAAATGCCTGAGAGTTCTTCCTCCTACCTTTTCTAGTTCCTCAATGGTTTCCAATCTGTGTACTTCCCCTCCAAGGTGGGACATGACATGCAGGAAAGGTCCTTCCTGGCATCAAGGGACAAAATATAATTCCACTAAAATTGATAAACTGATTCTTGATCAAAGATGCTTTCAAGGGAAGATCTTGATCAAAACGGGGAAAAGTGAAAATAAAAGAAGCCTCATTTAAAATGGAGTCAGGAAGCCCAAAGGGAGGGCTCTCAGGCACATATCATTCACCAAAGCTTACAAACCTCATTAGGAAGAGAGTTCCTTCTGATGCATGTATAGCAAGCTGCTCCCCACCTGCAGCCATTGAAGAACCACCACAGCACTCTTCAATTTCCTCCTAAAATCTAATAAAAACTGGCCTTCCCTTTGTTTCCTTGGACTTGCCTATGGTTTGCCAGTTTGCATGTCCTGAATTCCAATTCCTTTACTATTCCCAAATAAGTTCATTTTGCTGATAAAATAAAGGCTCTTTTGTTTTCTAAAGTCAATGCAACCCCTCCTGCTTATTATTTTGAATATAATTTTCAATTTGATCTAATTTTGATTGTTTCCTATTTGGTACAATATAAGCACAACTAAAATTAGTGAAACAGAAATCTGATGAATATCAGTCAGTCATTTAGCGATTTAAGTATATCGTAAGAGTCTTTCATTATGGTTGGGGAAATCATATTTCAGGTTAAATTAGGAGAATGATGTATTTCTAATCATTCAGTATTCATGAAGTGAAAAGAAACAGAAAAATTCATTGTCAAGTTCACTTGCAAAAGATTGTGTGCAAAGAACAATAATCACAGGTACACTATGACAAGGCTCCTTTCTAGTGGTTTTGAGTTCTGGAAGAAATATCATCCTTCACTTAATTGGAAATAAGCTGTAAAACAAATCTTATTATGTCATCATTCTTTTGATACTTCAGGATTCACATGCACCAAAAATCCAGATTTAAACAAAACAAAACCCTACTACAACACCAAACTTTTATTCTACAAGATCAAAGTTGCATTGAAAATGATATTTAAAGGCCCCCAAACTTTTAAATCTCAAAACGAAAATCATTTAAAAATATCTGGGAAAGTTCTCCACCTGTCTGTGCCACTTGATGAGAATATTAACAATATGGTTTAGTCACACCCACCTAGTTGTTAGTTCGGACTTATGTAGTTTCACTTCTCCTTTTACACACCATCTTGGTTTCAATTTTACCTTTTGGTATCAAGCTCATGCTTGACCCCAAATCAAGGCATTTACTTGGACTGATACGGTGCAGGATTAAGTTGGTTTGCATTGGCCACTTGATTTCACCTCCTTTAGATAAACACATAGCCTAACTATTCCCCCAGACCCTTGGTCTCTAACCTTGTATCACTCTGCTTGGCTGACACACCTGCATCAGTCTTATCCCAACCACCACTGCTGGGGGAAATCAATTGATTAGCAAGGGTTCTGAGTACTAGACAAACCAATACTATTCTGATTCCAAAATACCAAAATTAACTATGTTTGCTCACACAAATGTCTGCTATATTATCTTTTGGACATTTTAAGTATTTTGAATATTTCATAATAAAAAATGTGGTACAATATTAACTCATCTTTATAGATATGAACTGCAATGTCCTTTCTAGTCCTTTTTCTGGAACACTGACCTCCTTCAAGAGAGTTGCATTTATTCAATAATACCCTAAATGGCTAGTGGGAATGAATTTTTCTTCCAACTAGAGAAGGCAGATGTGTGTAAATAGAGCCTGACATCTACAATTAACCTCTATATATGTGTATGTGACATATTTAAAATTTCTAGCCTTCCTATTTATTCAAAGGGGAATATGATATTAAAATATGAAGGAAAATAAGAAGTGACACTAGATTATATTTTTTTCCTAGAGAACAAGATCAGTGTCACATTCATCTTAGTATTTCAAGTGTGTAGCATAGGGCCTGTCTCAGAATAAGCCTACTATCTTAATGCATAAATGAATGAGACTTAGTTTACTTATACCATATCACTGATTGCCACCCGCCTTTGTGTAATGTGGTCACACAAAAGAATTAGTGTAGGTTTGTACTGTTTGGAGACAAAGGGAGGGAATATGTGTAGTGCGAGCAACCCAGTTTAGTTAGAATGATTTCACCTATGAGGATTAATGTCAATTGTATAATGGCTTTGAGAATACCAGTTCCTCATATGTTTATTAGGGTCCATTCTTTGCACCTCTTCAGTTTATTAAAGGTGAGCTTCAACATTTTGCTGAAAATTAAAAGTGTGTCTGTGAAATCTCAAAGGAACACATGGGAGTTAAAAATGTAATTAGCACTGTTTTTTAACAAAATTTGAGATTGTCCTTTCCTGAGATACTGTGGAATATGAGCTGCAGATGTGTTTACTCTGGCAAAAGACTCAAGATCAAAACAACTCCCATAAACAGAGAGTGAAAAAGCCATTTCCACCCTAAAGCCCTAGGTTGCATTCTCATGTTACTTTTAGAATGACGATTTCAGTGCACTTCTGCAGTGTTTACAGAATTGTTTTAAGTGATACAGATAAAAATGTATCCAAACCTTTTCCTAAAAGAGTAGTTATCCGAAAATCTTTTGCAGTAAAGATAGCCTATGAGGAAACAAATTCATCAGTACAGAGTGTCTGATGCTGTGAGGATAACATCCCCACAGTGTCGCTTCTATTTTGCCGCCCGAAAAGCGACAAACTGATGTTTTAGGGGGAATCTAGATAGGCTAAAAGTACAATGTGTTTATAGACAAACACACCTGCACATATGTACACACAATTTCATGGAATTTAAAAGTTATGGAAGGTTTTTCCCTTTTGTTTTAGTTTAGAAGAGGATCTTAGCATATTAAATTGTGGCATAATCGTATAGTTTTAATACCACTAACGATGAGATCTTCAAAAGGTATGACAGGGGAAAGAATACATTTGGCAACATTTATGACTTTAGTATTAAAGTGTCAGAATTTCTAAATGAATAAATAAGTAAGTAAAGGAGATAAGTTAGGCTGGTGGCCCAGTAAGAACTAAGCAAACCTTAAGTGGTATCCACTACTGAAAGGCAGATGGGCAGTTTTTCAACTCAGCTTCACCCGAATTGTTGCCATAAAGGAAGGAAGGCCAGAGCTATTGGATCTTTCCTTATTGCAAGAGAATCCAGAAATCAGAATTTTAGCTTGATATCTTCTAATGGTTAAATCCCTGCCTTGTTTTCCCTGTTCATAAATGGTTCAGGCAAAAAACAAAACAAAACAAAACAAAACAAAACAAAAAACAGAACAAAAAAACACATCTGCCAGCCATATTAAGCTACAAGGATGCCAATTTATGATCTCTGTTTTAGGCCAGTCAATTTGATCCATTTGCAATATAGTGTACTTGGATGTCTGTATATAAATCTCCCTGGGTCACAATGCAGCAAGAGGATGCTTTCTGGCTGGACAAGTAGTTAAAGGATGCTTTCTGAACTCTAATATAATATAATCATATTTATCTTATATAAGCCTCTATTTTTAACACAAAAGAAATAGTAATATTTCATAGCAAATAGCTTCCATCATTCATTCAAAGTATTTACACTACTATTGTAATATGACTTTTTATATTAATATTTAAATGGCTATGGAAATAATAGAGTTTTAGATCAAGAAGAAATAATATTACCAGGGCATAGCCAATTAACTGACCGATTTTATTATTTAGCAGAAGGTAGAAAAGTAAGCTGTAAACATATGTGTTTTCAAAACAAATTACTCAGCTGTTGTATCTCATGCATTCTTTAACTCCTCTCTGAAGAAAACTGAACATGTATGAACAAACCATTACCAGAATTTACTATTAGGAAGCAAATATATATGACCAAATCTGTCAAGGTTATTCTTATTTTTCAGGTCTCCCCAGTGTCTTTTTTTTTTTTATCATAAGCACTGGTCCTCCTTCAAATAATTCAGCACTGAGAATAGCCTCTTTTTCTTGTTGCTAACACTGCAGCTGACTCATACAGAATGGAGCAAATAAGATGATCCAACTAGTGGTTGAAGCTCTTTGCCATAATAACGTGGCTTAAATAAATTTTTCAAATAGAAAATGTTGGGACATTCAAAAGAGAACGGCTGGTGGCAACTACTACTTCTTTTTTTTTTTTTTCCAACTACTATTTCTTAAAGGTGTATCGCTCAATTTCCCTCTGCCTACAATGGCTTCCCCCTCTTTCCTGCCAGGCAAGCTCCTATCAATCCTTCAAGTTACTGATTGCCTCCCATGCAAAGCCTTTCTTAACTCCCACAGAGAACTAGTACCTTCCTCCTCAGTGAGGCTACAATGCTATGTATGTTTGTATGTATGTATGTATGCATATATGTATGCAAGTATCTTTCACTATTCTCCCATTAGTTTCACTGGGGCCTGGATATGTTTAAATATTATACAATTCCCAGCATTTATAACATCTGGCACATTGGAGTTACTGAATTAGTCATTGTTAAATGAATGACTGATTAAATAAATAACAACTACAACTTAAGCCCTTAATTATCAATTTTTTTTAAATTAATCATTTATTTTCCGATGTATTTTGACATGTGGCTTCTGGAATAAATTATCAAGTAAAAATGATGATATGGAAATCTACCTAAGTGTGTGTAGCTGTATAACCCTATAACTGCAGTCAAGATGTTAAGGAATATAAAAGCAAATATAGGACTATATTTTTTAAAGGGCAAGTATCTTAACATTCAAAAAATATTTACTGAGCACCTCTATTATGCCATGCACTTTACTGTGTACTGAGGAAAAGAAGAAAAAAGTATGAACTCATTAAAAAAGGAAGACTTCTAATAAAAAAGAGTAAAGACAGAACCCTTGGGATATGTAGAATCTTTGCATCCAATAGTTACTAGCTAATGAGAAAGACATGGAGAGTTGGGAATGTAATTCTGCATGTTACTTAGAGGTTATGCAGAATCTACATCCACATGTTCAAATCTAACATACTTAAGGTAGCACACACACAGGTAGGTAGATAAGCCCTCACGATCTACTTTCAACACTGCCAGGACACATCTGAGAGAAAGCAGATGAAATACAGCTAACTACAGCTGTTTGGGGAAGGGATCCTGGTTTAAACTAGGATTATTGTGGAAGTGGAGAGAGTTAAGATTTCCTTATACCTTAATATTATATTCACTATCTTTTAATTTTAAGTTGACTTTTGAATTGCTATCTCAGACAATATCCCAATTAGTAAAAATGATAACACAAACAATAGATTTTTATCACCAAATCTCTAACATAGGGGTTCTTTTCTAAAATAGATATTAAGGCAATAGATGGATACTGAGTTTCTGAGTTTAAAAGCTTAAATCGGTGGATACGTTGTTTTGGAGTAGAAAATATTTGATTAAAGTAAAATATAAGACATCTGTTTTGGGGCTAATATGAAAGTTATAAGAAATTCATTAAAAGCAATATATGCATTTGAAAATCAAAATGTATCTCTTTATTTTGTTGACATATTTATCTCAACTTCACATATTATATATCAGATGATGGAATAATATTTTATCTTTTTAAAATTAAAATAAATTTTAAAATGTGGTAAATGCGGTGACTGTGAAAAATAATTAAATATTAAAGGGACATTCTGCTCTGAAGTTCCAGAACACCAGCGGGGTTCTTTCATGTGATAGACCCACCAACACACACACACACACACACACACACACATACACACACACACACACTCACATTTGGGGTCAAATTTGGAATAAATGTTTCTCTTGAATTTAGCCAATTTTCTGCTCTAAATCTGTGAAGGTTCTATATATTCTAGTTTGTGATGAACTGAGGGCCTGAGAATAGTGGGAAAAAAAGAAGAGTCTAAATAAACCCAACATGTGTGTACATTTCTTCTTGGTATAAATAATCACTGCCCAAAGGTAATATAATGCCATAAAGTATTTCTTAAATGTATCTTTTAAAAGACATAGGTTACTTACAGAGAAACTATTCTTCATTATTTAAAATAAATATATTTTTATAGTAAAAATACTTCATAGTATACCATATAAACCTATGTCGCAATTTTGGTAATTGTTGTAAAATAGTTACTCTATATAGGTGAATCGAGAAAAAAAACAGTGATTAAGTTTTAAAAGTATAATTTTGAGTCAGAATTGACATAAAAATACTATCAAGCTAAGTATAAAATTAACAAAGGCTGACAAACAGTTTAGCTATCCTTACAAGAAAGTCTATACTTGATTGAAGGGAGATTATGTCTAAAGCAAATGTAGTAATATGGCTATTGGTCAATCTTCTAAATTCATGAATCTTCACTTGTAGTAGAAATAAGGTGATAAAATGTGAAACCAAGGATAAAAGGAATAAAATAAAACTTCTAAATTAATTTAATTATTCAAAACGTTTAGAACAAGTGAGAAAATAAGGCTTAAAAAAGAACTTTTTACTCACGTATTTTACCACATAAGTTTGTTTCATGTAATTCCCATTTTTTAAATATTTCCCATGCCTACTTATACCTAGAGCTTCATCAGTTGATTTTTAGATTATTATATTAGGTACTGTTGAATAACTGAACTTATTGAAAATTATAATTTAACATTCCCAGTGATTTATAAATCAACATGCTATTCAAATACATTTATTCAAAAGTCTATGTATGGGTAATTGATTAAAGCTATTCAAAGGTAATATTTTAGATATAAGAAAACCAATAAGGGGGAGAAAAGTTATTAAATCTTACACTTACTTGACTTAAAATCTATAGCTCCCTTGGCAGAACGTGAAATTGTGGAAAGCAAACAAAACTCTGCAGTGTTTTTCTTACCATATTGCCTGCACCTGTATATAATTGTAATTTCCCAAAGCGTTACTAAACAGGTCAAAGGTTGTAGAGTTACTTCACATAGACTAGCCCTTTAAACCCAGAAAACTAGTGTCTCATTTTAACCATACACGTAATCTGTGCCTAAAATTAGAAATGCAAGCAATGTTATCTGGCTCTTCATGGTCATGTCTTGTCTGGTAACCAGAGGCATGAAAGAAGGCTTGATCATGGGACCATTCAGGGAAGTTGTGCAATGAAACAGGAAGCAGGGCCAAGGAAACATATCAAAGCCTTGGATTTTTCCTTAGCTCTGCAGACGTTATGTGAAATTCCTCCTAAGGGAAAGGATACAGGAAATTGGGTAATATTTTGCAAAGACCATTACAGCCTGTGTCTCTCAATAACCTAACACATATATGGCCTAAAATTCCAAGCAGTCAGATAATATAAACAATCTAGTGGATCTTTGAAAGAAATATGAAAATATGTTTAAACTTTGTTATTCATAATGGTTTACCATAAGATATTAACATCTGGAAACATAACTTTTTGAAATATAAAAAAAATGAAAGATAGACAAGGTAAAGGAAAAGATGAAACAAAATGAAAAAATATGACAAAGGGAGGGAAAAATATGCCAACTTCATTTGCATTATATGGGGATGATCCTGGCAAGTGATTTGAACGGCAGCTATGTTTAAATTTGTAAGTCACTGATACTTTAGCATAAAAGCCACAGCCTCCAAAATATAAACAAGAGAATCAAATATGAAAGAGTTGAATCCACAAACATGCCCCAAAGTCAATGTCATTTACTTCCCAGGGACACCTTCTTTCAATTGTCCAGTAATTTTCTTTACTTGATTCACATTTTGAAGAAATAGTTCATGGAGACATAGTTATACTCAATTCGACTAAAAGATGCCAACCTTTCCCCTTGTATTAAGTGCCACACAGAAGCAGAGGAACCTCAGGTTCAACAGCAAAGAACTGAAAACACTTATACTCGTAGTAAAAAACCTGCTGGACTTTTATGCACACCAACCTCAATTACTCATCTGGATTTAAACTGCTATGTGTTTATTCTGGAGCTGTGGAGAAACAGGATAGAAGTATGAGAAATGAATGGGTTTTAAACGCCGGAGGGGCATTTCCAAAAGCCTGCCTGAGGAAGAAGTGTATGATCACAAAATGAATATCTATAAATACACGTATATATAATATTTACAGTGTAATAATAATAATCACAACCAATACCTGAACAGAAAGTAATTAGAGTTGACCTTCCTTTTATAAATTCCAGATAAACAGAAGGATTTCATTATATGGCATACAATTTTTCAAATCCACAAGACTTATAAAGGTGGGTATAAACTATTTTATGCTCTGCCATATAAAGTTTAATCACAATGAACACAAAACAATGTTATTTTTATAAATCTTTCTCCATCATCTTTTGCATGCAAGTAGTGACATCATTGTTCATATATGTCCTTTTGCCTCTGCCAGTTTTGGGAAGACTTCCAGAGCACAATGAATCGCTCTGTCCTATAAAAATTTAGCATTGTGACATCATGTAACAGTAACACTAAATTCTTCAGTTTGTTGAAGAGGATGCCTAATAGACTAGTTTAACATCTGAATTAAATTATATACATAAAATTTTCTAGATGTGGAAATATTTTGAATTTATGTAGTTTTGCTCTTCATTGCAGATGTAGCCTCTGTCCTGTGTCTAGGACGCTGACATTCAATCTGATAGCATAACCAATCAATCTCTCTGCTTTGGCTATTGCCTTGGTAACAAGAATAGTTTGAGTCACAGATGGCACATGAGGCGAAGTCCCTAGTCATTCCCAGATATATGCAAACTATGTCATTCTCCTTTACTTTTATCACTGTATATTCCCATGTCGATGAAGATACTGAAAAATGCTAGCACAAACATATTTAAAGAACACACTAGTCATTTGCATTTCCATTCACAAGTGTGTTTTACACTCTAGAGAAATGAGAAACACAATGACTAAATAGTTGCCCCATCTTCCAGATGGTTCTTCTTCTTTAAATATTATGAGAGTGGTACCACCAAAATTTCACGTTAACATATCTCATTCCAGTGTTTAAGACCCATAATCTTGTTCATTTTTCTTCTTTGCCTGGTTCAGTCTTCTCCAACCGCTCCATTCTAATTTTTATTCCTGCCCTTATCACTTCATTGTATGTACTGAATTTCAAAGGAAAGGGAAAGTAAATTAAACATACTAATGTTTGATTTTGATCTACACGTTTCCATTTTGTTAACTTGCTGTGTAACTCCCAGGGTAGTAACTTCTACATTTCTTTGCAGTCATTTTTTTGTCTTTTTTTGTATGTAGTCATGTTTTATACATATTGCTGATCTAAAGTGAATTCAGATGGACATAAATGAGAACATCTTGGTCATTCAACATGAAACAAAGGAACACCCAGCTATCTATTTTGTGGGTGTGCATGTGTAAGATGTTATAGCTTAAATAGTAATTTTCTTAAAAACTCAGCTAACTCTACATGATATATTAATTTGATTTGTTTTTAAGATATCTAAGTATTTTCCACTGAAAATAAAAAATCCTATATTCCTCAATTTTCAAACTTTGCACCGGTTAATAATAGGGGAAAAACCCCACCGTTTCCTTTTTCTTAGTGGAAGGTTTAAAAGTCCTAAAAGTACATTCCCCTGATACTTGTAATTTACTATTATTATACCACTTCTGAAAGTAAGGAAATCCTTTTGAATGACCTCAGTTTTTATTCTTTTCTGAATGACCCACTTTGATGGGGTGTCATAATTCCTAATGGTAAGTTTAACAACATTACTTCCAACTTTAAAGCACAAGGCATGGTTATAGTGACTAAATTAAAAAAACAAACAACAACATCACAACTCAACATTTAGCGTTCTTACTTCAGAATACTTCAAACTTATGACTTCTTTTGATGTGTGTGTATTTTGCTATGTGTTTGTGTTTTCCTAATTGCAAACTTGAGTACAGAGTTTGCCCAGTTGCAATCTTGGATAACAATCTGGAAATGTTTGAAATCAAGGAGGCCAGATGCAGAAACACTGTTGATCAATCTCTCCTTACTTTCAAAACCTCTGTTATTGGACCAGCTTCCTTTAGTATTCTACAGCTGCCCAGTAAAATGACCTTCACCCTTCTCTTCCAATATACATTACTATTATTAACATTGAGTATTTTATTTCTCCTCACCTGTTATTGTCCTTTCACATCCTCACATTTTTTTTCCCATTTCCACTCATTTCAGATAGTACTTAAAGTGTGTAGAACCCAGATAAAAAGAATTTGTGTTATTCTCATTTGTATAGTAGAACCATTTTACTACACCAAAAGGAAATGCTTTATTAGTCTTTTTATCCTTTAGGAAATGATATTAAATTTTGACAAGGATATTTGATGATGTTGTACTCGAATAGCAAACAACATGTGACTTTCTACAAAATGCAAATTGGAACCCTCTGACTCTAAGTGGGTTTTGCTCCAATACCTAAGGGACTATGAAGATTTCAGAACAAAAGAGTAGTTAGAAACCTCTAAAATGTCTAATTTAAGTAAGTCCATGTTAAATTATTTTCCTAGAAAATCAAAAACTTCCCTAGAATGTAAGTGTTTCCTATGGTAGAAGTTCAAAGATACATTAAAAATGCCCTTCTTTGTTAAAACAATAATAAAAGATTAAAATGGCACACTTTTTGGTAATAGTATCATTTGTCTCAATTTCCAGACTACATCCTTAAGCAGATAAACTCCATTTTTCATTTTCTGGTCTGAAATTTATTGACGGCCATAATGATTAGCATTGAACCCGTAAAACAGAACACCAATAGCCAGAATATGTGTGTGTGTGTGTGTGTGTGTGTGTGTGTGTGTGTGTGTGTGAGAGAGAGAGAGAGAGAGAGAGAGAGAGGTTTGAAATTAGATTTATTTTGAGGGTATCTTCAGTAGAGGGTAACTCAAACCAACGGCTGCCTCTTAGTTTTCCTGTAGGTAAAAATGTTTCACCAGTTTCACTGTCTCACTATTGTCATTCAGGCACAGTTGTAGTTCCTCCCACCCAGGAAGATATGAACTTGGATTTGATCTGGTTACTATGCTGGTACTGTCAGTAATGTCACTGCTGAGCTGCCTGATTTAACTTTTCTCTTTCTCTCAAATCTCCTGGTAAAAATAATATAAACTTTATGTTACAGTAACAAGATGCAAGGAATAATGATTGTGACTATAGGGAAGACATTTCCAGAACCATAGCTTATAGTTAATTTACAATTACTAATATCAGCTTGAACTTTTGTTTTATGACGTTAACCAAATAATGTATTTTGTTAGGGTGAAAAGGCTTACTATTGCCAAAACATTGTAATAAGGAGTCTGTCCTTTTCTCATAGGCTGAGATTTCATTTTCCTTCTATGTCCATCAATGGGGAGAGATGAAATTTGAATATGGCCTCTCTGAGGGCACACATAAAGAGCTGGACCAAAAGAATTTGTCATCAAAATTCGAATGGAATATTCATCCATGCAATTCTTTTCCTGTGTTCCTCTGTTCCACTTCTATTTGCCTCTATTATACTCGTGGTCTTCTGGGACAGAAATGTTGCTTCAAACCTGATCCCTAATATGTTTAAGTTCTTCTCTCCTATACCCTTAACATCAGATCTGCTCATCTCAATAGTATTCTCTTATTATACAGCCCAGTCTTTTATCCTTAACCCATTTATTTCAGGGCCGTACATACTTATTCAGTCTTGAAGTCCTTCCATCTTGTCCTCTAGACATCTCTCTCTGCTATGAACCCACTAGCTTACACATATCTTCAGGTTTTCCCTAGAATGTTATCTTAATCTTATCATTAGCTAAACCCTACTTCTTAATCAAAGAGCACCCAATCTTATAACCTTCTTAAAGAAAAAGTGCTTAATTTTCTACATTCCTTGGTTCTTGGTACTGGGAGGTAGGGGCCACATTCTTTTTGTTTCGGGCTTCTACTTCTAGAGTGGTAGCTTTCCACCTTTATGCAAAGATCTTTCTATTTTGAGAGGTACATCCCATCCGATTAAACCACTTTCCCCCCGTGCTGTCGTCTGATTCTTTCCTGGTCACTCTCCAGATTAACAAAAGATATTGACCTAATCTATTTATTTCCTGCCATTATCCTGGGGTATTTCTATAACCATGTGGAAAAGAGATCTATGACCCTGGCCTCTGAGTTCCATAAAAATATAAGCCTAAACTAAATTTGAACTGTCATCAGACATAATTTCATCTTATCTAAATTCTGTGACCTCAATATATTGATTTGATATTCCATATTGATTACTAATTTTGTCCACTATGAAAATCTAGCTCTTAACTACTCAAAATTCTCCCAGTTGCTTAGTTTCAAAATTTAACTGAACCAAAACCCTGCTTAGCAAGCCTTTGAATTTTTCACTGGTGGCTTCCCTTTGAGTTCTCCATGATAGAAACTTGCACCATGTTAGCACCTTATTTGTACCTAATCACAGTGTACTGGGACTTTCACAATATAACCCATACCAAATTTTACCTGACTCTCTATATCCCTCAGTGATGTTTTCCAGCTCCCATATTATTTCTTAAATATGCCAGACACTCTTTCCCATCTTTGCATGGTAACCCCCAAACTCATCTTCCAAGATCCACCTTAAGCTTATCATTTTAATTATGTTTTCTATGGCTCTCTCAGAGGCTTGGTACTTCTTTCACAAAGTGTTATAACACAACATATATGGTAATTTCTCTCATTATATACTTTCCCACACCTGCACCGCTCAGGATCCCCCAGTGGAGTGTAGGCCCTCAATAACAAGGGCTACTTTAATCACATTCATATCTTTAGTGTCTAACGCAGTACCAGGCTTGTTGTAGGTTGTCAATATATTATTGCTACCTAAATCCTTTTGAATTCTGGTCACTTTTGGATAGACTATCATAAACTTTCAGAAAGATTGTTTATAGGTTAAAATTAACTACACTCTCCCCAATTATACATATTCTTATGATAACTGGCTGCAAGTGACAGCAAGTTCCGTCTGGAAATGAGAAATCTAATCAGTATGTCAAACATTTGGAGAGACCACAAGATATGTATCCAGCCTACAAAGCTGATTTTAGGAAATTAAGAAGAGCTGATTCTGAGTTTTAATTTTCTTGGATTCAGAACTGTATAAACAACAAATTGTGATCTTTTAAACTGAAATTCAAAACTGTAATGTAAGAAAAGAGTTCAGATAATTTGGGGCCGAACATCCCTATATATTCTGGTACCTAGGAAAGTGATTATCACACAAATAGTTCTTGAAAAAGATGGTTGAGTGAATGAATTGAATAGCCAGCACCATGCTTTAAAAAGCATCATCTCCTTGAAGTTTGTATAGCTATTTTAATTGTCATGGTCTTATATTTATTATTTACAACCAATAAGATAGCAAGTATGTGAACCCAATTCAGAAGAGTAAAGAAAAACAGCCATCTTGACTCATTTAATGAGATGGAATCCTTTCTCTCCCACTACAATAATAGAAAGGACAAAATACTCAAAATCTAAGGTGTATGGATTTAGTGGATTTAGATAAAGGCGAGCCTAAAATTTCATATGTCTGAATAACAAGTCTCATGTTTTAAAATCACAATAATTTTGGTAACATTTGCGTATACAGAGGTGAAAAATAGAAAAGGAGATCGACAAACAAGATACAAGCAATTATGAAATCTATACTTGAAAATCCAGTAGCTATGACTGAACATCAAAACTGTTGGAAATCAAGGTGAAGAATGGAATCCTAATATTTTCAAACTCATTCTCTGGTGGTGAGGTGGGATAAAGATTCCTCCAATCAAACTGTGTCAAAAATTTCTTATGAGATGCCTTGCATAAGGCACATGAAGGTTGGCACAGATACATTTATTTATATTTTCATTTAAAAGTTAAAATGTAACTCTGTGACACATCAATAGTCAATTTTCCTTAGACCAGAGAGCAGAATGTGTATGGAAATGAACCATCTTTTACATATCTTCATATTTATAGCAGCACAGTTGGGTCAATTACCAATATACAAGATTTAAATGATTAAAGGTAAGGTACTATGTGTAGACTTAACAATACAATTACAATTTGAAGATGCCATTTAGTTTCTAGAAGAAGAACCTGGACTCATTGGGATCACCTGATGTCCATCAATTGCTGAAACCAAGGCTTTCTGTTTGGATCTGGCTTGTCCAATCCTGGACAGGTTCTGTGAGATGTTCAGGAAGCAGAAGTTATATAGATTTCCAATTGAAATGGATTTGTCTTATTTAAAAAGAATTTAAAGAGATTAGTTTAGTTCCAGGTCAAATTTCCACTTAGAGTTCAAGTTATACCAAAAGAGACCCTGGGCCATGAGGGTCAGATCGGTCTCTTCTGAGAGAAGCTTTAAATTCTAAAGCGGGTTCAGAAGCTAATGCTAAGTGCTTACAGAATCACTGACTTCGAGTCGGAACCATATCTGCCATAGTCTTTGTGCTGGTCATCATTCTCTAATTTTTGTAGCTACTCCAAAATATGTTCGAACTGTAAAACACACATATTTTTTCTGGTACATCTAATCTTATTAAAACTAGCTTTTAATGCCATGTGTTTACAACAGGAGAATGGAAAATGTTATGTTGTCATAGTCCTTTAATATAAGTTTAATTTTTAAGACTCACAAAATCTCAAAGTCTAATTCTCAATTCTGCTTTGGCTTTAACAAGTTTGCTTTTGATTTCTTTATTTTTAAATAAAAGATGTGGCTGGCATTCAGTTGAAACTTTCACATTTACTTCTCTTTCCTCTGGTAAACTAAGCAGATAGCCTAATTACACATTTTGTAGGAACTGAATAAAGTATAAACATTCAGAATAAACTGTTGGAAATATTCACTTGAACTCAATTTCCTTTTAAGCAGTCTAGCTTAGCCCAGTACTCTTCAATGGGTCATTTATTATGTCAACCCACTATAGAGTACATCAAAGGAGCTTGTCACTAATTGATTACATTTCTCTACCACCATGATTCACAGTGCTATAGGGACAATTACATAACTGTTTGACTTTTGCAAAACTGTGAGTTTAAGTAAACACAATTCTTTGTTATCATGATCTCTAATGGGCATATGCACAGTAAGTATCATAGTATGTAACTAGATCTTACTACATTGTCTGTCTGACTTGTGGCTCACAAAAATCCCTCTTTTGTGGCAACTGGAGTTCCGAGGAACAGCTGCTGATCTCACACTGAAATTAAAAACATTTGAGTTGTTTTGATTTATGTTAGCTCCCATGGGAAGAGAGAAATGAAAAATGGATGCTTTGTGTAAATAAAATACCATTTCTCCAAGCTGTATAAAGAAATTGTCTAAATATACTGATATATTTCTTTTATTGAAATATGGTGAGACCCTGTTACCATATTGTTAGAAGGGAGGACGACTAACAATATTCTAATAAACAAACTGCTAGGATTCTCTTTTAATCAACAGTGTTCTGAAGGTGCAATTTTATCATCCCACCGCTAAAACCCAAGTCTGAATATTGCATGATGTTGTTATGAAATGCAACCAGCAATGAAGATCATTAAAATGATACACTCTCAGGAAAGCCTAAGAAAACCAGTTTCTCTTTTCTACAGGAGTTCTCCCCCAAAAGTCCAATGTCTTGTCTTTAGTGTTTCACTGTATGCGAAGTCATTTGTACGGGGAGGAGTGAAATAGAGATATATTTTTCTCATAATTATTTAAATTAAATTCACTAATGTAGACTTCCATGTTGTGGATATATTTTTTAAAGTGTCAGTTTACTTTATATACCTCTTGGTGGGAAGGAGCAGGTCCTTTTATGATTAGAATTCTCTAAGGATCTTGTGAAAACAAATCGTCAAGAGAACCTATAAGCACACCAGCTGGTGTGATTGATTGGCAACACACGAACAAAAAGCCTCTGGGTTTAAAGGTACATTCCCCTCCTCCCCCCACCTAGATCATTCTGTACTGCTTATTTAATGTTTTTTTCTTTTTTAAAAAAGTGGTCCCTGACCCTGGTGAGATTATGAAGGACCAAGCACATTATAAATGATAATATGCTTCCCCTCAGGAAGCAGGGTTTAAGTGTCAGAATTTTTCAGTAGTCCATGTTGTCTATTTCTCTATTTTATGGTCCCTTTGAAAAGACTGAACTGTTCTTTTCAGCAAATAGTAATGAAATATTACTTTAGCATGGGAGTAGAATTTCTTTCTTTTATTTTGGGATGTTCTGAAAAAGAATGCCAGCTTCCTCTTACACTTCCTCTAAAATGGTTTTAAAATTGCCGGACAAAAAGTTGTGTCTTGTTTCTATTAATTGGTTAAAATATGTAAACCAAGTTTTAAATAATTTAAAATTAATGAATATTCCAAGTGCAAGTTGTTCATTAAAGCATATATTAAAAAAAATTATCAAGCAAGGAGATAATTTGTATTTTAATTATACTGCTGAAGGAATTCCACTAATTGAGTTATCTATAAAGGATTTCATTTGAAAATTTCCATTTTCACCTCTTTTGAGAAGGAAGTTACAGGTTAAAACTTGTTACTACCAAAATATCTTAGTGTTACAAAAATTTCAAAACATATTCAATATCATGACAACCTAATGGTTACACAGGGTATGAATAGTTCCTTTGAGCTCATTGTATTGAAAAGACTTCTACATGTAAAGCAAACAGATTTAATAAATACACACAAAGAAGCTGGATACTTTCTTCTGGCACAATTGAACCTTCCAAATCTGTGCATTATGACAACCATAGTATGCCATTTGAAGTAAAGGAGCTGTATTCTTTTCATCACCAAATATACATTATCAGGTATACTGAAGTTTAGGTCACATTACCAGAAATCAGTCTTCATGCTTTCAATTAATTTTTTTAGACATAATGGAATTCAGAGAAAAGAGCATAAGCTTTGGAATTTTAGAGACCCAGTTTGAATTCTGACTGCAACATAGATGAGAGTCTGATGTTCAGTAAATTATTTCATTCTCTGGGTCCTGAATTCCTCATCAGGAAAGGGGATTAATATGTGGCTTAGTGGGAATTATGAAGATACGTAAAGCGCTTGGCTGAGTTCCTGACACATGGTGAAGGTGCTGTCATTTTCATTTCTTATAGAAATAAGTCATGCATGCTATTATATATGCTCTTCCAAAGGCACAAATAAAATCTCAGAATTGATACTGTTACCATTGCTAACCTGATACGATTTGAAAATAAAGTAATTAAAAGTATTAAGTGTTTGCCAGTAAATACAGTCATTTTTGGAGGGAATCTTATATCTGAGGTAAAATAATTTTTTTAATTGGAAGAAATTAAAATGAGAAAACAACAGTTTTATTTTACATATGTACATGAATTCTTGCCAATTCAATAGAATTCACCCAAAAGTTTAAGAAGAGTTTAGAATTGTAATTAAAGTGGTGAGATGCATTTGAGCAAGGACCAAAAATGAAAGATAGTTTTAAATGTCAACCACTATAGAAAACAATAAAACAAACACTGAAAAAACATCACTGAGGCTAAAAGGTGTATTAAATTCTCAAAAATATGTTTAAACCTGTACAATATTAATTATATAAGAAAAGAAATAGAATCAAAATAATGTTTATAAAAAATAAATGAGGATTTCATTTTAACATGAGATAAATGTCTTACAAAGAATATATGGTTTTGTGAAATGTGATTGTGTAGATTTTCAATTAATAAACTGTGGTATAGACACATCCTGTTAGAAGGCTTATGCTTAAACTTTTCTTCAAGTAAATCCTTTATGCTGAGAAACACCCTTTATTTGTAATAATTTAGAATTCTAAGCCAAAAGGTAAATTCCTATCTTCAGTTTTTCACCCACTGTAAGGTGAATTGATTATACTGTGAATTGATATTTGCCCTTGGCATGCTTCATTAACTCACTTGAAACAATCACATGCATTCCAGTGGACGGAAATATCTAATAAATTTTCCAAAACAAAATAAAACAAAGGACTATCCCAATGGGTAGAAATATATAATAAATGTTCCAAAACAATAATAAAAATGAAGGGTTTTTCCCTTTTTCCTTCAAAAGCTGAGAGCTGTCCTTTAATCATATTGTACTAACTAAAGGAATACCTAAAGAAAATAAGAAATGGGCAATACTGAACTATGGAGCTGACCCTGGAAACAAAGTTTTGGGGAAAAATTGTCTAATTTCATAAAACGAAGTTGATACAATCCTAGTATACAAGCCTGACATTTTAGAATGGGTGCATAAAATGTTACCTCTTTTGACTCTATGACTTCTACTCACTCACTCACCATCTATAATATTGTCTTTGCATATGTTACATTCCACAGTACTCCAATCAGGAGATAAGTAAAATGTTTAATGAGGACAGATACACCACACAGGGTTTATTTTTGGCCAAAGTAAAATGGAGGGGCAGACAAAATTCCAGGAACTGAGTGTTAGTACAGGAACTATATACGCCATACACATGTCTGAGTAATCTAATCAGTCTCTGCTCTCCTTTGCGTACACAACTCTGCTTCCTTCTGAGCATTTCCACATTTACACCGCTCACCACCTGATATGGTTCATTAAGGCAAAATAAAGTGATGAAAACTGAGAATGGTATTCTCTCCAATTTATCCTCTACTTTCATGTTAACTTTTTAAAATGTACATAGATGAAGTTTGAGAAAATGGAAAAACCTTAGGATACAGCTGAAAGAGAGTATTAAAATCAGAATCAATTTTGTAGAATATTCAATCTCCAAAAGGCTACTGAAACAGATATGCAGATGCTTAAAATTAGTAACAGGATATAAATCTGAGATAGTTTTTCTCAGAAGAATAAGCAAGCTGCTACTTATTACACAAACCTTCTTAAAAGCAAAATATATAAAAATAATGCAGGATGTTTTTGTAAGGCCTTCTTTGAATTGATTTTACAAATCCAGCCTTTTAAATTTCACAGATTTTAAATGAGTCTGTTGTGACAGTTGTAAAACCTCTATTACATGTTCTTGATAGAATATGGTGTCAGAAGGAGTAGAATATAGGTGGTAAATAAACAAAATAAATAAAACTGACCTTAAAATTCAGAAGCTGAGATTTTAGTTTGGTAAGCATCATTTTTTGAGCTCTTTCCTTCTCAAGATATTAATATACAGTATTCTTTCACTCCCAGAACAATCACAGCATTCAACAACATGTTTCATCTACGTGATAAAGTTTGAAATTCTTGAAACAGGTTCCCAGAAGGGATGGAAAAATTAGTTAAATAGTAAAGTAATATTCATTTACTAGGCCAATTAAAGGGTAAAATGGAAACGTTATTGCAAACATCATTTTCAATTACTTATAACACCCCATAAAAATGTAAAAAGCACATTTCCACATTTGCCTGCACTGTTGGGACAGAGAGCTCAATATTTATTATGAAAAATTATTTAAGGTAAATTTGTCAAACAGTTCATTCAGTTGCTCTTTTCTCAGATGTAGGAATGTATAGAAAATAAAACTTGGTAGAATATTTCAAAGCAGAAGAAAGAGAATCTTTAGTTCCTTAGTTCTCAATTCTTCAGGGAAAGGAGAGAGTGGGGTCAGGGAAGCTCAGAATTTGAAGAAGGGTTTGCAGAACGCATTCCCCTGACTCCCCAAGACATTTCCTGCTGGAGAGATGGGGAGCGTCGATCAGCCAGTGTTATCTGAGCCAATCTGTTTACCTCAGACTGTAAATCACCTCAGTGGATCTTAGCCCTGGACCCCTCTGAGATGTCCTGTTCAACCTATAGACATTATCCATTTACAAGCTCTCTTTTTGGTTTTTTTTCAAAGTGAAATGAAAACCCTGCCATTTCAGAAAAAAAAAATGTGTTTACACAACCAAATGATTTCACATCTGGTGAAATTCAAGCTGCCATTCTGTAAAAACAACTCTAAAGTGTACTGCTCAGAAAACAGTGCAATACCTTTCAAAATATCACTGGACTATAAACTGAAATAAACTGTACATTTCAGGATTTTAATGGGTGGATTAATTACTTAACATTTCTTTTAATTCATTTCTCTGATAAATCCAAACTTGTTAAAATTATTTTTATTAGGTAAAATTACAGAATAAAATAAATGTAAAATAATATATTAAATGTTTTTATTAGAATTTTAAACAATTATTTCAATGTTGTATTCACACAATGGGAATCTCTTGGTAACATGTCAAGTATAGCTGAAAATACAGTAGAAATAAAATAGATTTGTTTGTTGATTTGGGTTAATTGCATCAGGAAAAATTCCGTTTAGTGAATTGATCCACTTTGGAAAAAATGTCTATATTGATATGAATAACATCATAGTAACAAAAAACAGGAAAAAAAATAAATTCTATCAAGATATATGTGCTCATCTATACTAGAAACAATCTTATATTTGAAAACAATAAGTATGATTTAAATTAACTTTCTTTTATCCTCTTCATGACAGTGAGTGTCCTGTTTATAGGTAAAATATTTCTAGAATCTGTGGCCAATTTCACACCTATAAATTCCCACAAGCTGACTGCTGCATGGCAGAAACCATCTCTATATCAGGTTACAAGACCAACAAATGTTCTGTCTCCTCAAACATGTTACATTATTTTATTATAAATACTTGTAACAAGTTTTTTTTTCCACTGAAACATGTGTGCACTAATTAATTCGTAAAGTAGAAATTGCATACGTTTTGTTGGCAATGGTAAAGAGTACACGTGTAGGGAAAATAAAAATTCAGAGAGTAAATAAAAGCCAACAGATCAAATCACTCCACACTTTCAAGAACTCAAATTAGGGACTATAACTGGGACAAAAATGAAATCATTCAGGCATGGGAAACTTGCACATTTAGTTGTGTTGAAACGTGCAATTTTCAGTCTGTAAATCTCAAATTTAATTTTCAGGATAAATCTCCAAAGGCAAGCATTGACTTTGTAATCTTTTCACTCATTCATTCATTCAAATTCACCTGTGGACCTACTATGCTGCCCAGTGCTGTGCCAGTCAGTGTGGAGATGGCAGTGAGCAAAACAAAGTTCCTTTGCTCATGGAGGAAAACAGATGTTAGGATGATAAACTATGAACATATATGCCATATGATGAAAAGTTCTATAAGAAGGAAGAAAGCAAGGTCAAGCAAGGGACTGAAGTGGTATTTTATGGACTCTGGTTTGAGAGGTCCTTGATGATAAAATGAGACTTGGAAGGGGACCTGAATGCAGTGAGAAGCAAGCATTGCATTTGGCCCTGGATCTGTTACTTGGCATTTTGAACTGATCTTGTGTAAAATTAAATTGTAAATTGATAAGACGGCAAATCAACAAAGATGACATTTTAGGGAGAGTTGCTGTTACCTTGAATTTTTCACTAGGATTACTGGATAACAATCAGATTTATTCCCAAACTTAACATGAAATAATTGGAAAATATTCAAGGTTAGCTGTTAGTACTGCATTTAGAGAACAAATTCTGAAATGAAGAGCTATCTCTAGGAGATATTTCCTGATGAATATACAGCTGAAACATGGCCACAGAGACACTGCCCCCAATCTAAGCTAATGCTATGCTAAACAAATAAACAAACAAAAACAACCTTAATGTTATTAAGTACTAAACAGAGTGATCTAAAGAATTACCTGAAGGTTTATGAAGAGTAAAATCCAGATCCTCTTAGGCTATTTAATGTTATTTGTACTTGTGGCAAGGAGGGTAAGGAGAGCTAAATGACTATAATACACTTAAAACCCGAGTCACACTATAACAATATTAAATAACTTTCAAAAATCAAACAACTTGAATAAGAAAAAGGCGTACTAGTGAAATTTGTGGCCATCTGTATTAGTCAAAGCTAATTTTAAAATGTTGTATGAGATTGTGAAATATGAATATCTTTTACAGTTTATTAGAGAATAATTTGGATGAGCATACCTCTTCCAAATCCTACACATCAGAAGCATTTAATGAAACATATTGCATCCAGCCAATTGCCCAAACATTTTTGGGGGGGCTGTACATAATAGTAGCTACAACATAATAGTACATATGAAATAAAGACAAACCCTAAATTTTAAATTTAGAGGCAACTCGGAATCCTATCCAAACAGATGTAAATTTAAATTGTGCTCCTTTTAACCACATATAACTGTTGTTCTATTTGCTTACTTTTTTCTACGTTAACTGTCTAATTGAGCATTCACAATCTAATAAGGTGCACACCAGGACCCAAAGAGACCTCCTGTTAGGCCCTGAAGGGTAAAGGTTTTGTATCACTTCCAGATTTTCAATTAGATCCTGATTATAACATGCTTCATTTAAAGCTACAGGAATTCCAACCCTGTCAACACTACTGGACCATAACATGTCTGTCTTAATTACATCTGATTAGTTCTGGGCCCAGCTCACATTGTGTACCCTGACTCTGTAAAAAGCTGCTCATCTGTTCGGCAGCTGTGGGTGTGGAAGAACCTTATTCATCACGCTGCAGAAGAGTGTGTTCCCTCACCTTTCTCTCCTGGGATGCTGGGCCTTTTGATATTCCATAGCTCCATGGGATCAGCCAAATAGTGCACCTCACTTATCACTGGCAGTACGGCGGAGCTGGGAATGGAAACCTCAGCTGCTCAGGGGCTACTGCTGCGAGCACTGTGAGCTTGTCCTACTCTCCCAATCAATAACGTTCTACAGGACTATTGTAAACGTTAAGTTTTGCAGAGATTGACTTACTCATCCCATGCATTCTTTAAGTCTGTATTACAAGAAGACTATACAAAATAATACTTGTCATGCATTTTCTGAAATCCATGTTCAAATATAATCAGTGTTATCAATTTCATTGATATAAAAAAAAGAGTTGGTAACTCTTAAACAAAATGTGTGGTGACATCCACTGAGGTTTTTTCTCTGGTATTTTCTATTTGCCTCCAGAAGCCACCAGATGAAAATATCTGTATTGATTTTTTTTATTTGATAACACTGAGCTTGTTTCATGACTAATCGTTCCCAAGCCATCAGAACATCCTAATTTACTCTGCTTTGTATCTGGGTAGCATTTTGATAATGGTTGAATTAATACTGGGCATTGACATCTTTATCTATAGTTAAAGGGAATTCTCATTTACTTGTGAGGAATAGCTGAGGGTTATCTGATTCACTGGTCTTCAGTAGTAATAATAGTAGCACACATTGTACACTCTATGCTAGATTCAATTTATGTGTTTTTACATATATTAATTTAATCCAAATAGCAACTCTAAAAGGGATATACCACTACTTAACACTATGGAGTACTTAATTCCAATTTTAAAGTGAGCAAATATATAGAATTTGGGATTAAATAAATTGCCCAAACACTCAGTTACGAAATTGCAGAGGTAGGATTTGAATTTCTTTCTACCATAATGGGCCTTATATAAGACTTATTTAGCCTGGAACTTAGTATCATAGGGATAGAAAAATGGGGTTTTCCTCACTTCTATTAGGATTAACTTGTTACATAAAAAGTGTAACTATACCTTTGGTCTCATTTTAAACCCACCACCTCCTTGCTCATTAAACTCCAGCCTTCTTTTGATTTCTCACACATATCAAGTTCACATCAAGGTAAGAGCTGTTGCCCTAGCTGTTCCCTTTGCGTAGAGAGCTGTAACCCTGAATATTTACAGGGTCCTCTTTCCTGTCACATCTTATCACTAATCTCATCTCACATCTCACTCCTTCAGAAAAGCTTTCTCTGACCTTCTTGCCCAAAAGATAATAGTATTTCCCTAGTCATCAATTTTTCACATTATTCTCTACATTTAAATTTTTACCACAGCTAATACTATCCCTAATTATCCTTTACTCCTTCTATGGAGTCTGATAAGATCCATGAAAGCAGAGTTATTGATCTTGTTCACGGTTGTTTCCCTCAAACTTGGAAAAGTATTTGGCACAGGTAGGTTCAATAAATACTTCGAGTATGTACAGTCAGATAAACTATTAAAAGCTAACGATACTATCGAAGGGGGAAACTGAAGAATTATAGTCAAGTAGTCATTTATCTAACCTCAAAGAATACAGCCAGAGCCCACAATTAGTAAGGTTGGCATAAGTCATTGAGCTCCAGTGCCCTTACAACGAGGAGAAGTAGACACCAGAGCTCTGACTCTCCTGCCTTGTTTCTGACATCTAGTCTCCAGCTTGTAACCTCAATGGGTATATGGTTTCCAGTCTCATTTCTCTGGGCCTGAGAGCTAGTCTTGAAAATGTGCTTAGTATACCAAGCTATTTCGGGCAAGTACATAACTTCTTTCCATTCTCCAACTTCCCAGTTCTACACCCACCCCTCCACCAACCCCCTTAATAGGTATTGAAGTACCACTGCTGAGCATCAATACCAGAGTAGGGCTGAGACATTTTATACTATTCATTTGAATGATTACTGCTAAGCAGACTGCCTGAATTTTGCATATCCCTTGCTTTTCTTCTGATACTCGAATATGGCTACACTCCAGGACACCACGGTTAACTTACTATTCTCTCTCTATACTATCTTGTAGATTCTATCTCCTGAGGCAGATTTAAAAACCAACTATGAATGTCTCCAAATTCCTGTATCCATCCCAGACCTATCTGCTTAGCTTCAGATCCACTTATGCAGACCCCCAATGATTTTCACATAGAGAAATCAAGTTTCAAGGGCTATTTTATATCCCTGGTCCTTTAGCAACACTCTTCCCCACAACTTCAGACCCCCTGCAAGATTGATTTAGAAAATGTTATCAGCATGTCTTGTAGACTCTATTTCCAAAATGTTTCTCAAATCCAAACATTTCTTTCTATTTCCATTCACAGACCAAGGTTTGTACAATTATCATTGCCCACTTGGACTAATGCACTATTCTTCCCAATATTCTGCTCTCAAATCACTTGTGACCTCCAGAATGAGGTCTTTCCTGACCTCCATATTTAGATGTAGACCCTCACATCATGAACCATTTTCAGCTTCATTTCCCTGCTTTATTTATTTCAATGAAACTATCCCTACCAGAGATTACATATTTTATTCATTAGTACACTTGTTTATTGTCTATATTCCCAATGGAATATGAGTTCATTGAGGTCAATTCCAGTGCCCAGAGCAGCTACTGACAGATAATAATTGTTCACATATTATTTGTTGAATAAATATATGGGGGGGGGGTGCTCCCTGGTGGCGCAGTGATTAAGAATCCGTCTGCCAATGCAGGGGACACGGGTTCGAGCCCTGGTCCAGGAAGATCCCACATGCCGCAGAGCAACTAAGCCCGTGCACCACAACTACTGAGCCTGAACTCTAGAGCCCGAGAGCTGCAACTACTGAGCCCACGTGCCACAACAACTGAAGCCTGTGTGCCTAGAGCCCGTGCTCCACAACAAGAGAAACCACCGCAATGAGAAGCCCGCACATCCCCACTCACCACAACTAGAGAAAGCCCACGCGCAGCAACAAAGACCCAACGCAGCCAAAAATAAACAAATAAATAAATAAATTTATAAAAAAATATATATGAATGAGAGATGTTATACTCAAAATTGTAACTCTTCTTCAAAGCTAAGATACTATACTCAAACCAAGCTCTTTCATGTAAATGGACCTAATCCAATGAAATTTGGACCAAACCATCAATCAAGCTTTTAGGCATCTTCAGGCCTCTCTGAACTTGGAATAGGAGTAGTTTAGATTCATGTTGAGATACGGACAGCTCTATCCATCCCTAGTTTCACCATACACATATTTGTAAAAGTGCATCCATTCATTTATTACCTCATTCATTTAACGTGTTTTTGTAACTATGATAACTGGTTACAAAAAAGGAATAACATAGAATATCTACCCTTAAGTGTTACAATCTTTTGAGTGTTGTAGTTTCTATTTAATTTCAGCAGATTAGGTATTAAAATATAGACATACATACATACACACAAAACAGAGATGAAAGAATTGTCATTCAATAAGACCAAAGTTGTCATTTATTTCCCCCAAAATACTGTTTAATTTTTCAAAAGTATGATAGATTGTAAAAAAATTTGATGTATTCCAAATGTATTAGTTGAAAAAACTCATATAGTTAAAGAGTTAGTAACATTCCAAGGAAATTTTAAAATAGTGGCAGAAAATAGACTGCAATACTATTTATGCCTTTCCATTAGACAACTTGACAAGGGTACAGATTTAAAAGCCCCATCCTATTTCACAAACTTTTATCCCTACTTTTAACGTGCAGCCTCTTGTGCAATTAAGACCAATGGATTGTCTGCAGAAAAGCCAAGAAAATTGTATTCCTTTTTCAATGCTTTTGGGAGTTTTCTTCCAAAACTTTATAAATCCCTTTCTATGTAGTTCAAATAGAAAAGACTGCCAGGTTCTATTACTTCTTAGTGTCTGAGCTCCCCATAAACAGAATGATTATATATGGCTAATCTTTCAGAGATTACAAGTTTTGTGCAGAGAGACAGAAAGAATCCTATGGTCATTATGTAGATGAAACAATCCTCTTTTAGCCCTATTTAGCTAAATTCTGACAACCCGATCCATACATAGGTGGGAAATAGGCCCCTGAGAAAACTTATTTCACTTGTGGCTAAGTTACTGACCGGTTAAAAAGAAAGCTAGATGAATAAGAAAGATTAAAATGCTTTTACAGTATATCATCTGCAATATGCATTTATGAGTCATATAGTAGCTATTTAAAGTTACTTCAGAAAACTAGACAATTGAGGACGAGAAATGAAGATAAATGAAAGAAGACATGAGGCTATAGAGTTGTGTTAAAGTTAGCAGCTTAAATTCACAGGCATTGTTTGTAAAGGTCTTATTCCTTTTGTTTGTCTTTACCTAAAATTAGAATAAAATACAGCCTAAACTTCAGGTTTTAGGCTGATGCCATAGAAAGCTAAGAAGTTTTGGTGTTTCATATAAATTTTAAGAATGTGAATTGCCTTTCTATAACCTCCTGATTCTATCCAAGTCTCGTACTCTCACATAAAAGCTTAAAATTGTAGTCATATTATTTGTGCTTGGATTTTCCCCTTCAGGCTTACATTTTTTATTTCATTTTGAATTTGGATGATGGGCTTCCAATGTAAAAACCTGACACAAGCTTCTGAAAATCCTACTCATTTATACTTTCAAGAAATGCTCATTGTGCAATATGAGTTATCATAGGGTGGTGTGGTAGAGCAGTAGAAAACACATCAAACACCTCTGACCTTACAGAGCTTACACTGTAGTGGAGGCAACGGCCATACCAGAGATAAACAAGAAAACGTAAAGTATGTTAGACAGTGATGAAGGTTAATGGGAAGGATTTTTTAGAGAAGAAAATATGGTGATTTGGGGGGAGAATTGTCAGAGTATTTTCAGAGAGGAAGTGAGATCTGGCATAAAAGGCAGCTTTAGTGAGAAACATGGAAAGTTTATCTTTGGTACTGGGAGAGACTTTCATCTATGTTGGCAGACAGGTAGGTAGATACGTGAATGTGGTGGTAGCGGTTTGTTGGAATTCTTTCTGGTTGCTTTGATGTTCTTAGAGGCTAAGGATGGCATGAAGTAATGTAATCTGAAGGGGTGAGAAATTATTAAGGAGTTGTTAATGAATAGATTAAGGAATTAAATATAAATGCTCAAGAGCATCAAGGGCCCACCTAAAGCTATTTAAGCATTTTACACCTTCACTTATTTTCTACTTTCCTTATTCTGATTATTTTTGGAAAAGTTATGTCATTCTGAAATTATATCAGATACTATAATGATTATCAAGAAAGTATGCAGCTGTCCTCTAGATCATAGCACATTGTTCATTACTCTAGAATACTAAAGAACAAACAAATGAATAAAGATAGTGACACACTCTTATTACACACTGCAATGCTAAATGCATGCCAGTTTACAATGTTATCTCCACACACATACACAATTAAGAACTTAACTTTCTAGTAATGTATTTTATCTCTCCAATGAACTTGGAAATACTTATAGCCTATGGATTAGCTCCTGTTTCTTTACAGAGAACTAAACGAATGAACATCTCTGTTTTCAAATAAGCAGAAGTCATTTCCTGTGCATGTATGTATGCATGTATGTTAAGGATGACACCAAGTAGAAAAAAAATCATCACAAGTACTATCCCACCCCCGATCACATATTATCTTTCCAGCTCACCATGGCAGAGGTGATAACTTTCTTCCTTGAATTCCCATAGCTCTCTATGTACTTGTTAAATATTCCCACCCCCTAGTTTTGTTGGGTAGGCTTCTGATAAGTACATTTTAGCTACCCAACTAGATTTTCAGGTCTCTCAGAGAAGTACAGCACTGAGATTAAGATCATCATTTCTGGAGCCAGACTATCTGGATTTGAAAGCCTAATCTGGCACATTCCTTTCCCTTGCAGGTTATAGCATATGCTCACTTTACTTCAGGATTAATACACATTTGCACGCAGACACATCTACCCACCTATGCACACAGAAACTGACCAACCAAATACTGCCACTTCCTACTTGAGTAATCTTGGGAAAATGATTTAATTCTATGAACTTACTCTTCTGAAAAATGCTCATAATAGTACTTCTTAACTTATAGACTTATGAGTACTAAAATAAATAGTAAAATTAAAGGCCTTAAACTACTGTCTGGAAGACTTGTGGATTAAAATGGTGAAGTAGGAAAATCCTGAGCTTACCTCCTGCCAGAGACACACCAAAACTACAACTATAGAGACAATAACTATCTCTGAGAACAACCTGAAGACTAGCAGATCATTTCTACATGTTCTACAAATTATTTAAGGCTTATAAAGAAACAGTGACATCAAGTTAGATAGGAAGGGAAGAGACTCAGTCTAGACAGAACCCATACCACCACTGTGGTGACCCATAAGCAGGAGGAATGTCACAACAGCAAAGTTCCCCGCTGAGGACTGAGGGGTCTGAGCCCCAGAATGGGCTTCCCAGCCTAGGGGACCTGGACTGGGAAAATGAGCCCCAATAACATCGGACTTTGAAAACCTGTGGGGCTTACATCTGCAAGAGCTGGAGGGCTATGGGAAATCAAGATTTTGCTCTTGAAGGACTTGCGTGCAAACTCACTGGTTCCAAGTTCCAGAGAAGAGGCAACAGCTTGGAAAGCACTGGGTCATACAAAAAGGAGAGTCATTGACTAATATTGGGGCAGGTGTTGGAGGGGCAGGGATCTGCTGGAACTTTCTAGTGACGGAAGCACTGGTGGGCACAATTTTTAAAAAATGCTCCTTCCATCTACCTGGCCTGGTGCTAGAGAGTGACATTTCTGTCATTCTTAATCAACTTAGCTAAAGTCATGCACCTCACCCCAGTGTTCCCTTGAGGACTTGCCCCGACCAACCTGCTCACACTGGCCAGCCCTTCCAAAGCTGCTCCTGCCCCACTCCACCTGGTGGGCAGCCCCAGCTAGAACTGGCACCCCTCCAAGGTGGCTTTTGCTCCACGGGCCCATACCTGTACCTCAGTGTGCTCACAACAGTCATGGCCAGGCCTTGCAGCCAGGCAGGCTGGGGGCCAACCCTATCCAACACCATGCCTATGGCAGACATGGTCAGAGCTCATAGGAAGCCAGACTGGGGACCAACCCCCACCCACCAGGGCATCCACAGCAGTTGTGGATGAGCCATTCAGCCAGCTGAACCAGAGGCCACCCTGCTCACTAGAGCACCTGCAGCAATGATGACCCAATCTCAACCATAGGATGTATTGAGCCTACACAGAGGTTATACCTGAAGCATCTGGATCTGGTGACCAGAAGGGATTGTGCCACTGGGCCCACAGGACACCTTATACATAAGACTATTATTTGAAGACTGGGAATATAGTCCCTAATACATAGAAGAAAACACAGAGAGTTACGCAAAATGGGGAGACAAAGGAATACTTTCCAAATGAAAGAACAAGAGAAATCCCCAGAAGAAGAATGAAAAGAAATGGAGAAAAGCAATTTACCAAATACAGTTCACAGTAATAGGTATAAAAATGCTCATTGAACTTGGGAGAAGAATGGATGGACTCAGTGAGAGTTGAAAAAAGAGATGGAAAATATAAAAAAGAGCAAATCAGAACTAAGAATACAGTAACTGAAATAAAAATACACTAGAGGGAATCAACAGAAGATTAAAAGATTCAGAAGAATGGATCAGCAATCTGGACTACAGGATGGTGAAAATCACCCAATCAGAACAGCAAAAAAGGAAAAGAATTAAAAGTTGAAAATAGTTTAAGAGAGGGGGCTTCCCCAGGGTTCCAGCGGTTAAGACTCCATGCTCTCAATGCAGGGGGTCTGAGTTCAATCCCTGGTCAGGGAATTAGATCCCTCATCCTGCAACTAAAAGATCCCGTGTACCACAACTAAGACCCAGCACAGTCAAATACATAAATAAATAAATAAAAGGAAAAAAAAGATAGTTTAAGAGAACTCTGGGACAACATTAAGCATACTAATATTCATATTATAGAAGTCCCAGAAAGATAAGAGAGAGAGAAGGGAAAGAAACCCTATTTGAAGAAATAGTGGCTGAAAACTTCCCCAACCTGGCAAACAAAACAGACATCCAAGTGTAGGAAGCACCGAAAGCCCCAAACAAGATGAACTCAAAGAGATTCACACCAAGACACAGTAAAATTAAAATATCAAGCTTAAAGAGAGAATATTAAAAGCAGCAAGAAAAAAACACCTAGTTATGAAGAAGGAACTCCCCATAAGACAATCAGTTGATTTTACAATAAAAACATTACAGGCCAGAAGAGGCTGACATGATATATACAACGGCTAAAGTAAAAAACCAAAAAACAAAAAACTTACAACCAAAAATTCTCTACCCAGCAAGATTATTGTTCAGAATTAAAGGAGAAATAAAATGTTTCCTAGACAGGCAAAAGCTAAAAGAGTTCATCACCATTAAACTGGCCTTATAAGAAATGTTAAAGAGGCCTTTTTAAATAGAAAGGGAAAGACCATACTAGAAACAGGAAATTATGAAAGAAAAAGACCTCACTTGTAAATCAAACATATAGTGGAAGTAGTGGATAGGACACCTAGAAAGCTAGTTTGAAGGTTAAAAAATTTAGTAAAATCATCTATATTTAAAATAATTAATCAATACACAAAATAAAAAGATGTAAAATATGATGTCAAAAGCATAAAATGTGGGGTGAGGGAGGGAATAAAAATGTAGTGCTTTCAGAATATTCTCAAACTTAAGCAATCATCAATGTAGTATAGACTGCTATAAATATAGCTTGTTATACATGAACATCATGTTAACCACAAACCAAAAACCTATAAGAGACACACAAAAAATAAAGAGAAAAGAATAAAAACAACACTAAAGAAAGACATCAAATTACAAGGGAAGAGAACAAGAGAAAAAGAAACAGAGAAGAACTACAAAACAACCAGAGAACAATCAACAAAAATGCAATAAGTACATACATAGCAATGATTACTTTAAATGTAAATTGACTAAATGCTCCAGTCAAAAGACACAGGGTAGCTAAAGGGATTGAAAAAAAATAAGTCACATGTGTATGCTGCCTACAAGAGGCAACTCACTTCAGACCTAAAAAAACACAAGCAGACTGAAAGTGAAGGGATGAAAAAAGATACTTCATGCAAAGGGAAATAAAAAGAAAGCTCAAGTAGCAATACATATATCAGACAAAATAGACTTTAAAACAAAGACTGTAACAAGAGACAAGAACATTGCATAATCACAAAAGGATGAGTCCTACAAGGGGTGTAACACTTCTAAGTATCTATGCACCCCAAATAGAAGAACCTAACACATAAAGCAAATATTAATAGACATAAAGGGAAATATTGATAGTAATACAATCATAGTAGGGGAGTTTAACATCCCATTTATATCAACGAATATAGTCCAGAGAGAAAAACAATTAGGAAACATTGGCCTTAAACTACACACTAGATCATATATATATATCATTCCATCCCCAAACAGCAGAATACATTCTTTTCAAGTGTGCATGGAACATTCTTCAGGATAGATCCCGTGTTAGGCCACAAGTCTCATTAATTTAAGAAGACTGAAATCATATCAAGCATACTTTCCAATCAAAACAATACAAAACTAGAAATCAATTATAAGAGGAAAACTGGAAAAAACACAAACATGTGGAGGCTAAACAACATGCTACTAAACAACCAATGGGTCAACAAAAACAACAACAAAAAATCAAAGAGGAAATTAAAAACTACCTCCAGACAAATGAATATGAAGGACAGAATTCCAAAATCTATGGGACACAGCAAAAGCAATTCTAAGAGGGAAGTATAGAGATACAGGTCTCCCCTACAAAACAAGAAAATTCTCAAATAAAAAGTAAAACCTTACATCTAAAGGAACTAGAAGAAGGAGAGCAAACAAAGCACCAGGTTAGTGAAAAGAAGGAAATAACAAATATCAGAGAGGAAATAAATGAAATAGAGACTTAAAAAAATAATAGAAAATGTGAATGACATTAATAGGTGGTTCTTTGAAAACAAACAAAATTGATAAAACTTTAGCCATATTCATTAGGAACAATAATATCAGAAATAAAAGGAGAGAATTACAGCAAATGCCATAGAAATACAAGGCATCATAAGAGATCACCATGAATGATTATATGCCAACGAATTGGACAACCTGCAAGAAAAGGATAAATTCCTAGAAATATAGACTCTTTCGAGACTGAATTGGAAGAAATAGAAAATCTGAATAGACTGATCACTAGGAATAAAATTGAATCAGTAATCAAGCAACTCCCAACAAACAAAGGTTCAGGATCAGATGGCTTCATAGGTGAAATCTATCAAACATTTAAAGAACAATTATTATCTATTCTTGTCAAACTGCTCCAAAAAATTGAAGAGGAAAATTTCATTTTATTAGCTCAAGAGTGATCAAGAGATAGGCATTAGAGGTATAGACACGGAGGTAGCAAAGAGGAGAAAGAGGATGCTAGAGGTAATGGTGGAAAAAGAGTGTGCAGGCCCTAAACAAGCTTTTACCTGATTGATCAAACTGTATATAAAATCTGCCCTCTGGGGGACCTTCAAGATGGCGGAGGAGTAAGATGTGGAAATCAACTTCCTCCCCACAAATACAACAGAAATACATCTACATGTGGAACAACTCCTACAGAACACCTACTGAACGCTGGCAGAAGACCTCAGACCTCCGAAAAGGCAAGAAGCTCAACATGTACATGGGTAGGGAAAAAGAAAAAAGAAAAAAGAGAGACAAAAGAATAGGGATGGGACCTGCACCAGTGGGAGGGAGCCGTGAAGGAGGAAAGGTTTCCACACACTAGGAAGCCCCTTCACGGGCGGAGACTGTGGGTGGCGGAGTGGGGAAGCTTTGGAGCCGCAGAGGAAAGCGCAGCCACAGGGGTGCAGAGGGCAAAGCAGAGAGATTCCCGCACAGAGGATCGGTGCCGACCGGCACTCACCAGCCCAAGAGGCTTGTCTGTTCACCCGCTGGGGTGGGCAGGGGCTGGGAGCTGAGGCTCAGGCTTCGGAGGTCAGATCCCAGGGAGAGGACTGGGGTTGGCTGCAGGAACACAGCCTGAAGGGGGCTAGTGCGCCACGGCTAGCCGGGAGGGAGTCTGGGAAAAAGTCTGGAGCTGCCTAAGAGGCAAGAGACTGATGTTTCCTGGTGTGCGAGGAGAGGGGGTTCAGAATACCGCCTAAAGGAGCTCCAGAGATGGGCGTGAGCTGCGGCTATCAGCCTGGACCCCAGAGATAGGCATGAGACGCTAAGGTTGCTGCTGCAGCCACCAAGAAGCCTGTGTGCAAGCACAGGTCACTATCCACACCTCCCCTCTCAGGAGACTGTGCAGCCCGCCACTGCCAGGGTCCCACGATCCAGGGAGAAATTCTCTGGGAAACACACGGTGTGCCTCAGGCTGTTGCAATGTCACGCTGGCCTCTGCTGCCATAGGCTCGCCCCACATTCCATACCCCTCCCTCCTCTCTGCCTGAGTGAGCCAGAGCCCCTTAATCAGCTGCTACTTTAACCCCGTGCAGTCTGGGGAGGGAACAGACGCCCTCAGGCGACCTACACACAGATGGGGGCCAAATCCAAAGCTGAACCCAAGGAGCTGTGCAAACAGGGAAGAGAAAGGGAAATTTCTCCCAGCAGCCTCAGGAGCAGTGGATTAAATCTCCACAATCAACTTAATGTACCGTGCATCTATGGAATACCTGAACAGGCAATGAATCATCCCAAAACTGAGGTGGTGGACTTTGGGAGCAACTGTAGACTTGGGGTTTGCTTTTTGCATCTAATTTGTTTATGGTTTTATGTTTATCTTACTTTACTATTTAGAGCTTATTCTCATTGGTAGATTTGTTTATTCATTTGGTTGCTCTCTTCCTATATATATATATATATATATATATATATATATATATAGCGTTGCTTTTACCAGTTGTCCTAGGGTTCTGTCTGTCTTTTTTTTTTTTTTTTTAGTATAGTTTTCAGTGCATACTGTCATTGGTGGATTTGTTTTTTGGTTTCGTTGCTCCCTTCTTTCTTTCTTTCTTTTTTTAAAATAATATTTATTTTATTTTAATTTCAATAACTTTCTACTATTTACTTTTCTTCCTTCCTTCCTTCCTTCCTTCCTTCCTTCCTTCCTTCCTTTCTTTCTTTTTCTCCCTTTTCTTCTGAACCATGTGGCTGACAGTCTATTCTTATCTGGCCGGGTGTCAGGCCTGAGCCTCTGAGGTGGGAGAGCCAAGTTCAGGACATTGGTCGACCAGAGACCTCCTGGTTCTGTGTAATATGAAACAGCGAAAGCTCTCCCAGAGATCTCTATCTCAACACTAAGACCCAGCTCCACTCAACGACCAGCAAGCTACAGTGCTGGACACCCTATGCCAAACAACTAGCAAGACAGGAACACAAGCCCACCCATTAGCAGAGAGGCTGCTTAAAGTCATAATAAATTCATAGACAACCCAAAACATACCACCAGACACAGTGCTGCCCACGAGAAAGACAAGATCAAGCCTCATCCATCAGAACATAAGCAAAATTCCCCTACACCAGGAAGCCTACACAATGCACTGAACCAACCTTACTCACTGGGGGCAGACACCAAAAACAATGGGAACAATGAACCTGCAGTCTGTGAAAAGGAAACCCCAAACACAGTAAGTTAAGCAAAATGAGAAGACAGAGAAATACACAGCAGATGAAGGAGCAAGGTAAAAACCCACCAGACGAAACAAATGAAGAGGAAATAGGCAGTCTACCTGAAAAAGAATTCAGAGTAATAATAGTAAAGAAGATCCAAAATCTCAGAAATAGCATGGAGAAAATACAAGAAATGTTTAACAAGGACCTAGAAGAACTAAAGAGCAAACAAACAATGATGAAAAACACAATAAATGAAATTAAAAATTCTCTAGAAGGAATCCATGGCACAATAAATGAGTCAGAAGAACAGATAAGTGACTTGGAAGATAAAATAGTGGAAAAAACTACCGCAGAGCAGAAGGAAGAAAAAAGAATGAAAAGAATTAAGGACAGTCTCAGAGACCTCCGGGACAACATTAAATGCACCAACATTCAAATTATAGGGGTCCCAGAAGGAGAAGAGAAAAAGAAAGGGACTGAGAAAATACTTGAAGAGATTGTAAACTTCCCTAATATGGGAAAGGAAATAGTCAATCAAGTCCAGGAAGCACAGAGTCCCATACAGGATAAATCCAAGGAGAAACACGCCAAGACACATATTAATCAAACTATCAAAAATTAAATACAAAGAAAAAATATTGAAAGCAGCAAAAGCCACAAATAACATACGAGGGAATCTTGATAAGGTTAACAGCTGATCTTTCAGCAGAAACTCTGCAAGCCAGAAGGGAGTGGCAGGACATATTTAAAGTGATGAAAGGGAAAAACATACAAGCAAGATTACTCTACCCAGCAAGGATCTCATTCGGATTTGACAGAGAAGTTAAAATCTTACAGACAAGCACCATCCAGCTTTACAACAAATGCTAAATGCACTTCTCTAGGCAGGAAATACAAGAGAAGGAAAAGACCTACAATAACAAACTGAAGGCAATTAAGAAAATGGTAATAGGAACATACATATTGATAATTACTTAAATGTAAATGGACTAAAAGCTCCAGCCAAAAGACACAGACTGGCTGAATGGATACAAAAACAAGACCCGTATATATACTGTCTACAAGAGACCCACTTGAGACCTAGGGACACATAGAGACTGAAAGTGAGGGGATGGAAAAAGATATTCCATGCAAATGGAAATCAAAAGAAAGCTGGAGTAGCAATTCTCATATCAGACAAAATAGACTTTAAAATAAAGACTATTACAAGGGACAACCAAGGACACTACATAATAATCAAGGGATCTATCCAAGAAAAAGATATAACAATTGTAAATATTTATGCACCCCACATAGGAGCACCTCAATACATAAGGTAAATGCTAACAGCCATAAAAGGGGAAATTGACAGTAACACCATCATATTAGGGGACTTTAACACCCCACTTTCACCAATGGGCAGATCATCCAAAATGAAAATAAATAAGGAAACACAGCTTTAAATGACACATTAAACAAGATGGACTTAATTGATATTTATAGGACATTCCATCGAAAAACAACAGAATACACTTTCTTCTCAAGTGCTCATGGAACTTTCTCCAGGATAGATCGTATCTTGGGTCACAAATCAAGCCTTCGTAAATTTAAGAAAATTGAAATCGTATCAGGTATCTTTTCCAACTACAATGGTAGGAAACTGATATCAATTACAGGAAAAAATCTGTAAAAAATACAAACACCTGGAGGCTAAACAATACACTGCTAAATATCCAAGAGATCACTGAAGAAATCAAAGAGGAAATCAAAAAATACCTAGAAACAAAGGAAAATGAAAACACGACGACCCAAATCCTATGGAAAGCAGCAAAAGCAGTTCTGAGAGGGAAGTTTATAACAATACAATCCTACCTCAAGAAACAAGAAACATCTCAAATAAACAACCTAACCTTTCACCTAAAGCAATGAAAGAAAGAAGAACAAAAAAACCCCAAAGTTAGCAGAAGGAAAGAAATCATAATGATCAGATCAAAAATAAATGAAAAAGAAATGAAGGAGATGATAGCAAAGATCAATAAAACTAAAAGCTGGTTCTTTGAGAAGATAAATAAAATCAATAAACCATTAGCCAGACTCATCAAGAAAAAAAAAGGGAGACGACTCAAATCAAGACAATTAGAAATGAAAAGGAGAAGTAACAACTAACACCGCAGAAATACAAAGGATCGTGAGAGATTAGTACAAAGAACTACATGCCAATAAAATGGACAACCTGGAAGAACTGGACAAATTCTTAGAAAAGCACAAACTTCTGAGACTGAATCTGGATGAATTAGGAAATGTAACCAGACCAATCACAAGCACTGAAATTGAAACTGAGATTAAAAATCTTCCAACAAACAAAAGCCCAGGACCAGATGGATTCACAGGTGAATTCTATCAAACATTTAGAGAAGAGATAACACCTATCCTTCTCAAACTCCTCCAAAATACAGCAGAGGGACGATCACTCCCAAACTCATTCTATGAGGCCACCATCACCCTGATACCAAAACCAGACAAAGATGTCACTAAACAAGAAAACTAGAGGACAATATCACTGATGAACACAGATGCAAAAATCCTCACTAAAATACTAGCAAACAGAATCCAACAGCACATTAAAAGGATCATACACCATGATCAAGTGGGATTTATCGCAGGAATGCAAGGATTCTTCAATACATGCAAATCAATCAACGTGATACACCATATTAACAAATTGAAGGAGAAAAACCATATGATCATCTGAGTAGATGCAGAAAAAGCTTTCAACAAAATTCAACATCCGTTTATAATAAAAACTCTCCAGAAAGTAGGCATAAAGGGAACTTATCTCAACATAATAAAGGCCATATATGACAAACTCACAGCTAACATTGTTCTCAATGGTGTAAAACTGAAACCATTTTCTCTAAGATCAGGAAGAAGACAAGGTTGCCCACTCTAACCACTATTATTCAACATAGTTTTGGAAGTCTTAGCCACAGCAATCAGAGAAGAAAAAGAAATAAAAGGAATCCAAATCAGAAAAGAAGTAAAACTGTCACTGTTTGCAGAAAATATGATACTATACATAGAGAATCCTAACGATGCTATCAGAAAACTGCTAGAGCTAATCAATGAATGTCATAGAGTAGCAGGATACAAAATTAATACACAGAAATCTCTTTCATTCCTATACACTAATGATGAAAAATCTGAAATAGAAATTAAGGAAACACTCCCATATACCATTGCAACAAAAAAAAAATAAAGTACCTAGGAATAAAACTACCTAAGGAGACAAAAGACCTGTATGCAGAAAATTATAAGACACTGATGAAAGAAATTAAAGATGATACAAACAGATGGAGAGATATACCTTGTCCTTGGACTGGAAGAATCAACATTTTGAAAATGACTATACTACCCAAAGCAATCTACTGATTCAATGCAATCCCTATCTAACTGCCAAAGGTATTTTTCACAGAACTAGAACAAAAAATTTCACAATTTGTATGGAAACACAAAAGACCCCAAATAGCCAAAGCAATCTTGAGAAAGAAAAATGGAGCTGGAGGAATCAGGCTCCCTGACTTCAGACTATACTACAAACCTACAGTCATCAAGACAGTATGGTATTGGCACAAAAATAGAAATATAGCTCAATGGAACAGGATAGAAAGCCCAGAGATAAACCCACACGCATATGGTCACTTTATCTTTGATAAAGGAGGCAATAATTTATACATGGAGAAAAGATAGCCGCTTCAATAAGTGGTGCTGGGAAAACTGGACAGCTGCATGTAAAAGAATGAAATTAGAACGCTCCCTAACACCATACACAAAAATAAACTCAAAATGGATTAAAGACCTAAATATAACGCCAGACACTATAAAACTCTTAGAGGAAAACATAGGCAGAACAGTCTATGACATAAATCACAGCAAGATCCTTTTTGACTCACTTCCTGGAGAAATGGAAATAAAAACAAAAATAAACAAATGGGACCTAATGAAACCTAAAAGCTTTTGCACAGCAAAGGATGCCATAAACAAAACAAAAAGAGAACTCTCAGAATGGGAGAAAATATTTGCAAACGAAGCAATTGACAAAAGATTAATCTCCAAAATATACAAGCAGCTCATGCAGCTCAATATCAAAAAAACAAACAACCCAATCCAAAAATGGGCAAGACCTAAATAGACATTTCTCCAAAGAAGATACACAGATTGCCAACAAACACATGAAAGGATGCTCAACATCACTAATCATTAGAGAAATGCAAATCAAAACTACAATGAGGTATCATCTCACACCCCTCAGAATGGCCCTCATCAAAAAGTCTGCAAATAATAAATGCTGGAGAGGGTGTGGAGAAAAGGGAACCCTCTTGCACTGTTGGTGGGAATGTAAATTGATACAGCCACTATGGAGAACAGCATGGGGGTTCCTTAAAAAAATAAAAATAGAAGTACCATAGGACCCAGCAATACCACTACTGGGCATATACCCTGAGAAAACCATAATTCAGAAAGAGTCATGTACCACAATGTTCACTGCAGCTGTATTTACAATAGTCAAGTTATGGACGCAACCTAAGTGTCAATCGACAGACGAATGGATAAAGAAGTTGTGGCACATATATATACAATGTAATATTACTCAGCCATAAAAAGAAACAAAATTGAGTTATTTGTAGTGAGGTGGATGGACCTAGAGTCTGTCTTACAGAGTGAAGTATGTAAGAAAGAGAAAAAGAAATACCATATGCTAACATATATATATGGAATCTAAAAAAAAAAAAAAAATTGTTCTGAAGAACCTAGGGGCAGGACAGGAGAATAAAGAAGGAGGCGCAGAGAATGGACTTGAGGACACAGGGAGGGGGAAGGGAAAGCTGGCACGAAGTGAGAGAGTGGCATGTACATGTATACACTACCAAATGTAAAATAGATAGCTAGTGGGAAGCAGCCACATAGCACAGGGAGATCAGCTCGGTGCTTTGTGTCCACCTAGAGCGGTGGGATAGGGAGGGTGGGAGGGAGATGCAAGAGGGAGGAGATATGGGGATATATGTATATGTATAGCTGATTCACTTTGTTATACAGCAGAGACTAACACACTGTTGTAAAGCAATTATACTCCAATAAAGATGTTAAATAATGATAATAAAATAAAATAATAAAGTAAAATAAAATAAAATAAAATAAAATCTGCCTTTCATCTTTTCAGTTACATGCATCTTAGTTAAGTGAGGACCAGGTATGCATTTCCTTCCTCGATTATTGAAGAATCGTAGAGTGGGGTCTCTACCATTTCCAACTAAATCTATTCTAATATCTTATTCAGTCAATTGTTTGAGGAGGTGACACACCTAATCAAGTTTCAAATCCCAAAATAAATAGTCAACTTGTGACAGAACAATGAGTTTTGAAAATAGAACTCTCATTCATAAATATATATATTCATAAATATATTTCTACTGTGTTAGTAATGTATTTCATTGTTTTACCTATAGTCATTACACATGTATACAGACACATAAACACACACAAACATATGTAGTTATGAAGTCTCTTCCTAGTTTAAGGGAATCTTTTTGACTGACTTTTGTAAAATTCTAAACCAGGGAGCCACAAACATGAATTACATCATCTTTTAAAATTTTCTAGCAGCCACATTTAAGAGAGTAATAAACGGCAAAATTAATTTTCATAATACACAAATGTACAAAATATAAGTTCAACATAAAATCAATATAAAATTATTAATATAATTTTATGTCTGTGAAAACCATTGTGTGCATCTATAGCACTTCTGAATGGGCTCAATAGACTCATTAGCTAGTGGCTATCACATTGGACAGAACAAGTCTGAACTAATTTGTGGTTCAATTCTGCTCTGCCTATTAATATTGATCGATATATTTTCTTAATAGAAATAAAGGAAAAGTTATCTAAAAATAGCTTTGTAATACATCTGAAAATCTTATATGTGCAATTAGAAATACAGGCTTAGCAGAATATCTGGGCTTAACAGTAGGTTCCACATTTATTAAGTCAGTTTGCTAATAAGTTTCTTGGGTACTGCTGAGAAATAACTGGACATAATTAATAATTAAATGGCTTAAGGGCAAAATAAATATTTCCCTAATGTTTATTTTTATTTAAAAATAAAGTGAAAACTGTGCCTAAGAGTGGGTATGAAAATAGTTGTAGAAATGGAGCTGCTTCTTCATGTGAAAATATGAAAAACAACTTAAATGCATTAAATGTTAACACTGTAATATTAAACTCTGAGATTTCCGTTTCTGCTATTGCAGTTATGACCGACATGGAACTTGGAGTACAGTGAAAAGGAAAACAAATGCCTACCATAAAATTTGTTCTGTAAGTACTTGAATAAAGAGTTGAGAAGAGTTGTTATTTATTGAAGTTTATTAAAGTTATCCTTACAGTATTTTTAATCCTCCCAACAACTCTATTAGGTAGCTATTGTTATTCTACTATTTATCTATGACAAACTGAGTCTTAGAGACATTAAGTAACTTGTTCAAGGTCAAGAGCTGGTAAGATATATAACCAGGGTAGACCCTGCATATGTTTTCTAACTTTAGAATAGTTAATCAATTTCATGGAGAGACATATGTAATGTTTTAAGTAATGTATTATTATGTTAACATACCTTTCATACAATTTATCATAATATATACCTAATATATTAATATATTAAATGGAAAGTTCTACTTTGAGCTACTTAATCTTAGAAGATTAAGCCATTGTTTGTTTCTTACTTCAGGGTGGCTGTAAAGAAATTTCAAATGAATTTGAGATAAGAAAATTACATTTAATGTTAGATGCTTTCACACTTGTTTCTATTTAATCTTTAAAATAACAGAGCAAGACTGATATTAACATTGTTTTATAGATGAGGAAACTGAGGCTTAGAAGAGTTCCTGCTCATAGTGGCATATTGAGATTTTACCAGGTCTGCCTGACTACATTTCTATGTCTTTTCATGACACCATCACCCTAAGTTGAGAAAAGTTTTAAATGTAAGAGGTTTATGGAAATGTGTGTAATAGGGTGCAAGGAGAGACAATGTACTGTTTTTTGTTTTTGTTGTTTTCTAAAAGAAGTGTTATTTTTAATCTTGTTCAAGATCATAATAGCATGCTTCTAAATAAGGAATATAAATTTAGATACGTGGTACCAGTTTTTATTTTGTTTTTTAAAATATTACAATATCTGAAAATACAAAGTATAAATATTCATCATCCTCCAAAATTAAAAAGAAATTTAAATATTTGCTTTCTGTCATGATGGCGATTCACACAAATTCTTTCTTGTATTCAATTAATTATCATGATTAAATATTTTCAATGTCTATTATGTGTCAGGCACTTTTCTAGGTACTGGAGATATGATACTTATCACACAATAAATTATTGCCCTTGAGAAAACTTGTGTTCTATAGATAAACAATATATAGGAAGATTTTGATGACTGTCAACTTTATGCAAAATTGGTCATATGGTTATTCTTATAAAATGTAAGCAACATTGTTGACGTTGCTTAAATTTGCTACTTCATAGATATTTGGAACTTTGAAGCTGAAAACTGAAATTCTCTATGTAAAAACTATTGCTAAGTATAAGGTTAGATAAAGGTGTTAATTAAGCTAAAGTATTCTTCTTCAATAAAATACGTGACTACTTGCTAAATTCTAGCCTCCGAAGCAAGAACGTTTAGAATCTTTCCCTCTGCCAATTGCAGATATGTAATAAATACTACTCATTTCTATCCTTCTGTTACAAGGTCAGCTTGTAAGGTTAATTGAAATGCATACTGAATAAATGCAGCCCGCCCCACCTCGTCCCTTTTTGCATTCAGAATTGACTAAAACTGTAAAGTGTGGCTGATATATTTTGCCCTTTCTCATGAGTTTAGATTATCTTTTAAATATCTAGACGATCTGTAATAATAGTAGCTAATAGATATTGAACACTTATTCTGTACCAGGCACTGTTCCAAGTATTTTATACATACTATCCTTTGTGCTCACATTGGCTTTCTTTTATTTGTGATAGTATCAATCTTTAATTTAGAGAATTATTTTGCTTATGTGCAATATGATATCATAAAATGTATATACTTCTCTCGTTCAGAGGGCAGCCAACATACATTGGTGTCTCTTCTCCTCACTCATTTATTCAAAGTTGCAGACTGCAATTCAGCAAGGACTGCAAGAGGATGAGGTCTGAGGTTTCCTCCCTTGAAAGCAAAACGTCATTATTACAGCCTGGAATGATATGGACCCCGTTGTAAGCAAGTTTGGAGACAAAGAAAGTTCCATTTCAGCTGAAACTGCACTTTTGTTTCCTCAGTACTGCTTCCTGCTTTATACATGGATCAAAGCAGAGAGAGGAGAGGGGCTGGATATTTGTGATTTTCTTCTTAATAGGCATGAGTCCATATTCATAAATAAATAAATACAAACCAAATCCATAGTTTGGGTATAATATAGTATATTGACTATATACGTTATTATTCATTCGTATCAGCTTACATCAGTGGTTTCAAACTTTAGTAGTCATCAGAATCAGTTGACATTTGCATCCAACCTCCAGTTTCTGATTCAGTATGATGGATTTGGGATCCAAGTATCTGTATTTTTAAAAAATTCAAGATGCTACTAATGCTGCTGGTTCAGGAACCACAGTCTGAGAACCACTGATTTAGATAATGTGCATAAAATTTGGATTAATAGCTGCTGGGGCTGGGGCTTACTTGAACAAAATATGCTATCAATCTGATTTAACCCAGGTACTCAGGCAGTCTCTGTGTAGGCCACATGAATACAAAGTATTGCATCAGAAACTGTGGTAAAGCAAATGATATGACAGTCTTCTTTCCGAAAAAGCCCTCAGATTTAAGGAGGCCACAAATCCCTTTCTGAAGAATTAAATGGGGAATATACATAAACCAAAAATGAAAACCAAAAAATATTAATTGGTGTGTTAAATTCAATGAATATACTGAGGACTATGGAAGCATAAATGAGAGACAACCAGCCCATTCTGGAGGTCGAGGAAGGCGTCAAGAATGACAGGGTGCTTGAAATGAGTCTGGGAGATTGGAGGATAAGTAGGCATTAGGTAGACTAGAGAAAAAGGCCATATACCTTAATACTATTCCTGACAAATGTCTGCACTTGCTAGCAAAGAAAACTAGGTCACAAAGTGTAAATGGGGTCATTATAAAAGCCATTCCCATCACTAGAAAATACAGCTCAAAGCATATTCCTTATTTATTGACAGTGGGCTGTTAATAATGACTATTTAGTCTTATACTGGTCCATTTGCTGTCAGATCTCTCTGAGCACTGTGTATCATTTTTATTCACATCCCTTCAGATGAGGGGCGACATATAGATACTCAAGAAATCTTTCATGAAAGAAGAAATGGAAGAAAGGATATGAAGAATTATACCATTTAAGATAATTATTGATTTAAAACAATTCCTAAAGCAAAAACAAAACAAGCAAAAATAATTATGCATGTATTTCAAATTTGCATTAATTTCTTTTTCTTTTAAATAAATTAAAATTGTGGTAAATGAGATATGTAGGAAAAATTGGGGTGACTCTGCTTTAGGATATTCTTCAGTTATAATTTCAGAAGTCTAAGGTGTAGATTTCAAGTCCTATTATTAAATGACTATCTGGAATATCTAAAGCACCAGAATGCTTTAAATTCTAGTGGTTTTAATGTGGTATAGCTTGTCATTTTTTTTTGAGGTGGTGTATCTGTTCTAATTTCCAATTAAAATGATAAATTAAACATACCATTAGCTTATTAAGCATTCATTTCCACAGAAAACTACCTATGCATGCATTTGTCCATGAGTACATTTACTAATTGTATCATCAATTCTAAAGTCAAAGCACAAATTAAACTGTTAAATACCATTTGCAAAGAATGGCACAGTATCATATCATCTGAACAGTAGATTATGCTAATGGCAATCGGTATAGCACTGATCTATGTTTTGGGGGGTATATACACTGCTATATCTTTTGATATGATAAGAAATTGAAATCCCTTCTTTATAACTGTGTTTAGAATCAACTTGTAGAAAATTCAAGCTTTCATCTGTTAGGAAAGCCCAGGTGAAACTGCATCAGCCAGCCAGTATTGCATGGTAGAAATAGTTCAGGTTCCAATTTACGCATTTTTCTTAACTGAGTAATACAGATGTGCACCCCACAGTAGTGTTAATCTGTTTATTGCTTTAGTAAATCCTCAAGCATTTGTCCAACTACCATAATTCTTCTGGGAAGACAAGTTCCTACAAAAACTGCACAAGTGTAACAAGTGCAGTGCTCTAAAAGAAATTATTTTTTTTAACTGTGAAATTCTAACAGATGCTGCCCAAATAATTGAACCAATAAAGAACGCAAAAGATATTTGAGTGGGAAAACTTGACTAAAAACCAGGACACATATGCCCTTCTCTCAGCCTGGCCTCACACTGGTCATCAAGATTTTGGTGAAGAACAATTCTGACATTTCCCCTCTCTGATAATGCCCATCCTACAACCTCACACAGATTACTGTGGTGACTTGTGCAATGGAAATGATTCGATAGCTCAGTTCAATGAATATTTACTCAGAACCTACTATTTACTGGGCACTGGAAAGTCCGCATCAAATCAAAGAGATGGCCCTTGGTCTAATGGAGATGGAGAGACAACTCTTACAGATTGGATTAACAACAACAAAATCCTCAGTATATAAAGAAAATGACTGCAGAAAAAGCTTAACACTGTAAAATCTAAAAATCACAGAACATGTGAGCAGGTAATGGGGGGCAAGGGAAGTAGCTCCTGAAAATGTTGGGAGGGCAGAGGAACCTCTCTGACAGTGACACTAAATTTTAAACCTGAATGATGAGATTTCTGGGGGAAAATTTCCCATCAGAGGCATAAATCCATAAGCCTTCAGGTAGTTCTGAGTATTGGAAAGACAGAGAGATTGCCACATGGTCAGAGTACAGTAAACACATGAGAGAAGAGTATCAGGTAATGCTGGAATGGAAGTAGGATCATGTACATGCAGCCCAAGTTAAAATGTGTGAATTTCAGCTGGGGGAGGGATAAATTGGAAGATTGGGATTAACATATACACACTACTATATACAAAATAGATAACTAATAAGGACCTACTGTATAGCACAGGGAACTCTATTCAATACTCTGTAATGGCCTATATGGGAAAAGAAGCTTAAAAAGAGTGGATATATGTATATGTATAACTGATTTGCTTTGCTGTACACCTGAGACTGACACAACATCATTAATCAACTATACTCCAATAAAAATTTTGCAAAATGTTGGAATTTCAACCCTTGTTCAATGGGAAATTGCAGAGGGTTGGAAGCAAAGAGTTAGATATTTTGATTTATGCTTTTGAAAAGATTATACTTGGCTTCCATGCAGAAAATGATGCTCAGGGAGACAAGAGGAGAAATAAGGAGATCAGAGAGGAAAAGACCAATATTCAGGGTGAGAGTTGATGGTGGCTTTGCATGGCAGCAGTGAAGAGAGAAAGAACTAGACACACCCTGATTTGTACAAAAGTAGTTTGTACTTGAACGTACAAAGCTGGGCATCACAATATTTTAAACTTTCTCTAGACCCAAAGGTCCCTACATTTAAATTCTTAGAATGATGCTTGAATATCCAGGTTTGGTAAATCCAATAGAATGACCCAAATGATCTCATTTAAAAAATTTCATTTTATTTCATCTTTCACCCCTCAAAAAAAAAAAAAAAAGACAAGTTTCCGTACACTTTCGAGAAGATAAGATGAATCATAGCAGTACCTAAAATCTTTTCTAAAAAGGTAAAACAATATCCTCTCACTGTCAAAGAGTATCTTCTGGCTTAAAATTACATAAATATTGACATAATGGAAGGGAATTTGAAGGAGCTTCTAATGTTTGAAAATTTGAACACAATGGAAAATTAAGAAATAACTATGTGAGATAACCTAAGGAGGAAAATCAATCTGAATTGTCAGATACATCCAGGGCCCTCTTGATAGGACAGTGGGCAATTTTTCTTCTTCATGGAGAACAAAGAGTATTTGAAGTTTTTTTTTTTTTTTAAACAAAGTAAATTTATTTGTACTTTTTTGGATTATTATATGATTTTGTGATGCTATGAAGCTATATATGAACATACCTCTCAAGAACAAATACAACATAATGATTCCGATATGCAGGTAATATGATTTAGAGGTGAAGGGTGTTGTCTCTGGGGCCAAAGACCTTGGGATCAAATTCCAGCTCTGCCCCTTATCACCTGTGTGATTACCAGCAAGCCACTTAACCTCTCTGAGCCTCCCTTTCTTCCTCAGTAAAGAAGGGCACTGTGATGCTCAAATGAGTTCATTTATGTGTAATACTTAATTAGCATTAAGAATCTAATTAGAATTAAGAATTAGCATTAATAAACTGTTATCAGTTACATTATACATAATTGAGAGACAAAGAAAAATGAAGCAAATTGGAATTTTTAAGAAAGATAATTTAGTCACCATGAGAAGTATTTGAGGGCCACTTTGCAGTTCTTCCTTTAGAAATACTTATATTTTAGGACTTTCCTGAAAAATGATCACATATTTCAGTCTATGAGAAATACTACAAATAAGCTCAAATAAAACTAAAGTGCCTGACAATTATTACATATAAAATGTATTAACTGAATATGAAAATGTATTTTGGCAATTGAATACTCAGTAAAATACACAGTTGAATATAAGTTTCTTAATGTTAAGAGAAAGCTTTAAGTATGGCATACATATTGGAGAAAACATACCAAGCATTTGTTACAAAGTGGCTAATGTATTTGGACTGCTTGATTTTATTTTAAACTGAAATAGAGCCCCCAAGTTCCTCAGCTTTGTCATCATACTCAAATCATACAAACATGCACCACTGCCATTAATCAGCACTCTATAACTGACGATGGATTTCTCAAAATAAATTTTAAAAATATGTCTAGAGAACAGGAAAATATGTAATGTCCTCTATCCTGTGGAAATAAATCACCATTTGCTGCTCTTTTCGTGTGTCCAGCAGTAAATTTCATAGTCAAAAGGTACAGAAGAAAGTAGAGGCCATTCTCTAGTCCCCACCAGTCCTGCACTAAGGGCTCATTCCTTGGGAATGATTCATACGACAACCCCAAAACAACAGACAAAATCTGCTTCTTTTCAATTCCTCCTGACAATGCAGCAATGGAAACAACACAACTCTGGGTGAAACAGAGTATCGTGGATCTGACCACACTTTTGTTTGCTTTGGTGGGCTAGAACAATTAAAATTTTCTATATAATAAACGTAGACATAATGAGAAAAGCCAAGCTCTGTTGTTCTGTTAGCTCATTTGCACAATTCAGGGGCTTTAATCAAACGGACTTAAAATTTCGTAACACAGATAAAAAATGAGTTAGTTAAAATGGGTTACCTTATTTGGCAGTAAAACCTGGTGGATTAATTATCACAATATCTCTTTTGTAAAGTGAAAGGTACATTATAAATTCTTTTAGATCAAAGGAGTTAGACATAGCACAGGTTTTACTTTAAGTGCCAATGTCTCATAAAAGTAGCATCACCTGTATTAATACACACAGGCCCCTTCTGTAGTATGCTCTAATTTATATCATCGTCTTTTGAAAATGATATTTGGAAAGGACAGTTGGCAGCTCTAGTAAGAAATTCATAAGAAATCAACCTTAATTTTCCTACTTGTCAATCTTACAAATGGGAACAATTTAAACCTTTAAAATGAAAGACATTTTAAATCTGTTTACAGTGATTTTTCAAAACTACTGGCAGGGTATTTGAGTCAAAGTAATACTGAGGAGTTGAATTGAGACAAAATTTTAAAAGAAAACATTTGAAAATCCTAATAAAATTATACATGTAAAATCAATCTATAAATAATAAATTTTATAGTCCATAATCTTAAAAATATTCAGGATTATGGATTTTGGGGGATAGAAGGTGCCATAAAAGAAATCCAATACAACTTTACTTCTTTTATGAGAATCTTCTCTTTAACAGGTGGTTTACAGGTTCTAGAAGAATTCACTCTCTCAAGGATAGACTATGAGCTGTAATACTATTCCATTATTACAAATCCTTATTTGCATTTTGTCAAAGGCTGTTTGCTTATTGGTTCTAGTTCTCTCTTCTGGGCAGTAAGATAATGTCTATGCTCTCTTCCACATGAGAAGTCTTGAAAAAAAATTTAGAGCATTATCTTCTCTACAGTGAAGTTTTTATCTAGGTCAAACATTCCCAGTTCCCTTAATCATTTCTCAAGTTACCAGGTAACAGAAAACTTTCCTGTTTGTACTCATCAAGGTTGTCAATAGTCCTCTAAATATGTGGGATCAGAACAATCTAAATGTTTAATTGTGGTTTATCATTTCCCTTAACAAGTGGAAGTCAGAAGACCTGGGTTCTGGAATAACACCATCATTTGCAGTTGGGGATTAGTTTCTTTTTGTAAAATAGAAATAATTGTCTCTTACTCTTCAAAATATGTCAGCCCTGCCTAGTACAGAATTGTGTTCTGCATCAAATTTAAAATAAATACAATTGATAGTGCTTTGAAAACTGTAAAGAACTAAAAAGTGTGGAGTAAATATATTGTTATATATTGTTATTATTTTTCAGCATTCTCTTAAAGATTAATTCAGTCTTCTTATCATAAGTGGCTGAATACTTTTTACTCATAAACTGTTATAACATGTGATATAATAATACCAGTTATGATTTAGCATATACTAAGTCCCAAGCACCATATGGCGCTTGACCTGTAATGTTTTATTTAACTGACATGACCTTGTGGAGATAGTACAATTACCTCCATTTTCTATATTAGGGAATTCCCAACATGTGCTTATGCAAGATTATATTTATATTCTTATTAAATTTCCCTCGTTTGTTTTCAATCACTGTTAACTTGGACCAACGGACTTCAAACATCTTTGCAACTCACTGTTTGTTAAAAATTGAGCAAAATTTCAATAAATCTATATATTTCTGTTTATAGATTATATTTGTATGTACTGATGTATTAGTATATATTATACACTAGTAAAATTAGAAATTTAAAAGGATGATCTAAATTTAAATGAAAATTCTAAAATTTTTTCAATGGAATATCCTGTGTGTCTGTGGATTAAGGGCAAAATGCTTTAAAAGATCCCTACTATTCCTCTATATTGGGTTGGCAAACTAGTTTTTTAGGGTTTTTTTTTTTAGCCTATTTTTGTACAGCCATGAACTCATAATGGCTTTTATATTGTCACATGATTGAAAGAAATCAAAGGAAGAATACTATGGCATAAAAGAATACTAGAGCATAAAAACGATATGAAGTTCAAATGTCATTGTCTCTAAAGTTCTATTGGAACACAGTCCCACTCATTTTTTTTCTTTGTGCTTTGTCTATGGTTACTTTCATGCTACAACTACAGAGATGAATGCTTGTGACAAAGATTGTATGGTTCACAAAGCTTAAAATATTTACCATCTGGCATTTAAAAGAAAAAGCTTACAATCCCTGCTGTAGGCCCGCGAAATCTTATTTATATCAAAAGTATAGATACAGTCACTGAAAATACAAACTTGTGTAGTTAGAGAGACTCTAACTGGCCTCAGAGTTTGAGACTTAGGTTATACCCTAGTTCTTGTTAGCCACATGCCCCTCAGAAAGGATCTTCAGTTTCTGGTTCTTTGATTCAGCATTTGTGAAATGATGACATTGCGTTGGATGAGCCCTCTGTGCTCCAAGTTCTTCAGTTTAATACTCCTGAAATGAGCCATGCATATACAAATATACCTAATGTGCATGGACTGCAATAAGAATCAGACATATATGGTTTAAAGAGTCTTTCTAGACTTGATGGGATAACTAACTATAGCAATAATAAAAATAAATCTGAGCACTGATAATACAGTTGGCATCATTTAGTGTAGGGCTAAAAAACACATTTTCAAATTGCTGTGCTTGAAAGAACAGAACATGCAATTCAGGAAAATGAATGCTACAGCATAAATAAATTATGACCTTCAAGACCATAAAAATGTAAATCCAAATTTAATGAGGAATTAAATACCCTAGAACTTACCATTAAATCAACAATTTGATCTTGATACTATAAAATTTATTTCACCTTTTAGAGAGTCTTAGACAAATATTTCTGAAACCCTCTAGGTTACTATCTGGATTTATTTTACCCATTCAGTTTTGTTTTTACTTGAAAAATAATTAAGACCGAAATAGTTCTATAAGCAAGTACAGTATGAAATATAATATTAAAAAGCAAGCTATTTATAAGCGACTTCAAATTTTTTAAATAAATAGGAGTAAGTTTCTTGTACTTTTAAATATGCAGGTGTGCTAATTTCAACTTTATGAATTACTTCTCTGGATTTGTTAATGGTGGCAACAAATATTGTAGACTTTCTAGTAAAAGGCATGTAATGGTGATTAAGAAATGTTTCCACATGGAGCAGTTACAGCTTGTAAAAGTATTACAGGAAAAGAATGCCAAATAACAGAGGTAGATTTTCCAGATGCCTAGGAAATCCCCTCTCTGTGAAAAACATTTGGAATCTAAATGAATTCTTTGAGGACAATAGGTTACCAGTTTCTCTCCTGCTTTACAGTCGTTGTCTGACTAAAGTTTCTTGGTGATAATGAAGGAGCATAACATTCTCAGACATTGAGATTGTGACTCTATTTGTGTGGTGACCTAATTTCAGAAGAAAAAAATATTAGCATGCAGGTTCTAACAAGCACTGACATATTTAAAAAAAAAAACAAAAGGAGACGCGTATTTAATGCCAGGTTTGTCCCAGAAAATCTAAGATGTGCAATTGCAACATCTATATGAAGTATCAAAAATGAATCCTAAACATGAGCATATCAATGTGAAAATTAATTTATATCAAAAACAAATATTCTACGGCTTGCTGTTGAACAATTCATTGCTTGCCATTGTAACAGAGAGGAACAAACCTGACTCCATATTGAATCTGTTCCTTTAGCTCTAACCTTTGTGCTCTGTTGCCTGTGCATAGGTAGTCAGGCTGGCTCTGCATCTTTTGTAAAAGAATGTTGCCTATAGCCTGAAATCTAGAGGATAGTTCATTCTCAAGGCTCTGACCTTTAAAGGTATAACATTTTTCCATTCATATAAAGATAAAAAGTTGCAGAACAGAGAATAACATTTGTCTTCTTGGAGGTTTATAGGAACATCGTGAGGGAACCTGGTTGAAAGCAGCAAGAAGGAAGGATTCCAGCACCAATGAGGAGAAGAGACAGCTGATACAATCTCTGACTTCTGAGTGCAAGCTCTTCCAGTAGAATACTTATATACAAGGGTGCACCTTTACTGCTTTTCCACTTCTATATCCTTAGCCTCTAGAAGCATGCTTGGAAACAGGCACTCAGTAAACAGTTATTGAATAAGCAAGGGGTGCGATGGTGTTGCTACAACAGTAGACTGGAAAACCTACGCTATGTCAGTGCTTTGAAAATGGCCAAATTTGCCTTATTGCCTTAAGTGATCTTTCCTGGTAACAAAGATCCTGCTTGAGATAATTAATTCTTAAATAATTTTTGAATATCAATCCTTTGCAAGGTGCTTTTCTAGGCACTGGAGATAAAGCAATGAATCAAACATACTCTCTGATTTCATGGATCATACTCAAGTGGGAGAAGTCAAGACATAAATAAAAAATAAAATATCAATGTAAACAATGGACTTGTTAATCAACTGTAACCAATGTACCGCCTGGTGCTGGATATTAATAGTAGGGAGGCTGTGCATATATGAGGGCAGGGGGTACATGGGAACTCTCTGTAATTTCCATTCAATTTTGCTATGAATCAAGAACTGCTTTAAAAAATAAAGTCTATTAAAAATGTATTGTTAGGTTAGATGGTGATTTGTGCGCTGGAGAAAAAGTAAAGAGGACAAGAAGGATAGGAAGTAATAGGAGATATTTAAAAGATACATTATGATCACAAAAATTACCTGAACGTTTTTATATACCTTTCCTTTCTATTTTGTTATTATTATTTTCCTGTTTTTTTTCCTCCTAACCTATAAAATGTCTTTGATTTGACACATACATTAGCTAAATTGATAGGACATATCCTTATTAATTATCAAGCCTAAAATGCCTGCCCATCACACAGTCCTTATGGATCTACAAGGTCCCACATGATCTGTATCCCACTGGCCTCCACTCCAGCCTCCCCTACTTCCTCCAACTCCACCCACCCACACTGTCCTCTGGACTGCTCTCCAACACACCAAACCCTCCTACACCTCAGCATTTGCCCTTGGTGTTTCTTTTCTTTCTTTCTTTTTTTTTTTTTTTGCGGTACGCGGGCCTCTCACTGTTGTGGCCTCTCCCGTTGCGGAGCCCAGGCTCCAGACGCGCAGGCTCAGCGGCCATGGCTCACGGGCCCAGCCGCTCCGCGGCATGTGGGATCTTCCCAGACCGGGGCACGAACCCGTGTCCCCTGCATCGGCAGGCGGACTCTAAACCACTGCGCCACCAGGGAAGGCCCCCTTGGTGTTTCTTATGCCTGGGATGTTTTAGTTACATTTAAACACCTAGAATCTGGAAGTAACTCTCTGGGTTGAATCTTAGTTCCATTACTATTAGCCTATGACCTTGGCCAAGTTGCCATTCCTCTCCATGCCTCAGTTTCTTCATCCTTAAAATGGAGTTATTACCTTGCTCACAAGTGGATTGTAAGAAGTAAATGTGTTAATGGATGTAATGCATGTAAACGGTGCCTGGCACATGGTAAGCTTTGTATAAGTGTTTCCAGATTGGCACACAACTCTCATTCCTCTGCCTTCTTCAGGTCTTCACACAGAGAGGCCTACTGTGACTTTATCATTTAATATTACAACCTCCTATGCCAGCCCCGTCCCTATTTCCATTTTCAATGGGTTGCATAGGATCTATCGCCACCTAACTTACTATCTGTTTCTTCTTATTTAGTTTAACTATCTTCTACAACTAAAATATTAGATCCATGAAGGTAAGACTTTTTTCTGGGTGACTGTTGCATCCCAACACAGTGCCTGTGTCACTAGTTGATGCTCAATAAATCTGTGTTTAACAGCGGGATGAATATATGTATGAATGAGTCCACTCAGCAGAGAAGATCTGAAAATGTTCACAGATATCTTTGATTCATCTATCTTTGACCCAAAGATATACTGGGAAACACTAGTATGTTACTAGTTTGTGGCACCCGAATGTTAGTTTCAAATTTAAAACAAATCTTTTATTCACTTATTTTCTGCTACATTAAAAAAAAAGTGAAGCTGACTGTTTTCTCCTCTGTCTTACTAAAGTTTCTGGATCTGCTTTTATAAATTAAAAGTTAAAGAAACCATTACAGAGGTATCACAATTTAAAAGGTATTTAGTTAGATATCATTAACACCAATTCTCTAAGTATATTATTTTTATAATAATCTTCTATGTTTGTACAGCATACCACAGAAACAAATATTTACTCAAGAAAATCAGACCAGGGAATGACAGTATCATATTGATTCAGAAATGATCTAGGAATGGCTTTCTCATAACCCTAATCTACTTCATCAAAATGTACACAGAAATATTTATTTAAACAAATTAAATACAAGCTAAATCATATGCTTACATAGCCTCATGATATGCTGAAATATTTATTACAACTTATCCTGCAATTATAAAATAATGAAGGGAAGTTATCACAGAGAAAATAAAAGAAAACTTTATAATTATTTTAAAGGCTTTAATACAATCAAGCAACATTTTAAAAGTTTCTTTTCATCCTATTTAAACAATTATTTGAACAAATAGTTTATAAATTATAAGGAAATACTAAGGTATGATGATAAAACAATAAAAACTATAATAAAAATTTCATTGTGTACTGCATGTATAAAAGTCAAAATAAATTGTAATTATTGTTTTCAATATTTTATAATTTAAAATTCATTGAATTTCCAAAACAGAAACACTAATTTGAAAAGATACATGCACCCCAATGTTAATAGCTGCACTATTTACAATAGCCAGGGCATGGAAGCAGCCTAAATGTCCGCTGATATATATATATATATATATATATATATATATATATATATATAAAATGGAGTATTATTCAGCCCTAAAAAAGAATTTTGCCATTTGCAGTAACATGGATGGACTTGGAGAGCATTATGCTAAGTGAAACAAGTCAGACAAAGACAACTACTCTATATCACTTATATGTGAAATCTAAAAATTACAACCAACTAATGAATGTAACAAAAAAGAAGCAGACTTCATAGATCTAGAGAACAAACTAGTGGTTACCAGTGGGGAGAGAGGAGGGGGTAGGGGCAATATAGGGGTAGGGATGTATGAGGTATGAGCTATTAGGTATAAAATAAGCTACAAGGATATATACAACATGGGGAATATAGCCAATATTTTATAATAACTATAAATAGAGTATAATCTTTAAAAATTGTGAATCACTATATCATACACTTATAATATTGTACAGTAACTATACTTCAATTAAATATAAAATAAATTCATTGAATTTCTAATCTTATCTAATTTAAAATGCCAGTAAATGCTTGATGTTATTTATTATTTGTTGATTCTGAATTTTAATTAAATAATCAAACCAACATACCAGCAGATTTACTTGGTGGCACAGTGGTTAAGACTCCGCACTCCCAATGCAGGGGGCCCAGGTTTGATCCCTGGTCAGGAAACTAGATCCCACATGCATACCACAACTAAGAGTTCACATGCCGCAACTAAGGAGCCTGCATGGTGCAACTAAGGAGACTGCCTGCTGCAACTAAGACCCAGAGCAACCAAATAAATAAATGCATAAATTTAAAAAAAAAAAAAGAAATTCAGGCATGAATTATACAAGTGACTATATTTTCAAGATTGCATTTAATTTTCTTTTATCTCTGTCAAACAGAACCAGTCATATTTTCCAAATAGATTTACTTTACTCTAAAGAACAGGTCTCAGGAAATTGCCAACTTCGCTCCTGAAACTGCCTATTTGCTTACTATCATATCACCTTACCTCACACAGTATGATCACTTTGCACAAAACATTTGCCCGTTTCTAACATTTCTTGCCAGAAAATGGTTTCACCTACCAGAGTTGGAGACAACTGTATAGTTCCAAGGTGTGCTTTAGCTTTCAGTTTTATATAATTGAATAAACATGCTGAGACCTTTGGTGGATGAAGTGTTAAGGCAAGTGTCGTGTGAATACAAAATTTAAAACCAGTCTGTCTTTGCTCCAAGGGAACCTGCTCTCCTACTCTGTTGTGTTAAATATCAACTTCACATGAAATGCTATTAACCAGAATAGTCTAGATTAGTTTTCTCCCTGTAAGTGATGATGATAATACCTATGTCGAACTACAAATGACATGGTTCATGTAAAGTTCTTGGCTCTTGGTATTCAACAAATAACAGTCATTGTTAATGATCTACCAGAGAAACAAAAAATATACTAGTCAAGATTAAATATTTCAGAAGTCTACAGAATAATGAGACAAATTTAAATAAATATTTTATCTTAAGCTATTTATATTGGGAGGCAGTAAATAATTTCAATAATGTTGTCATTTTTTACATAATTTGAACAGCTACTCTTTTGGGATTATCTCCTTAGTCAGAATGTGTTACAAAAATAAAAATCAGTATCATCTCTATAAGCACATATTAATTTTGCCCACAAATGGTGTTATCCTGGTTAACTGTTCATTTACAATCCATAACACTGAAAGTTTCTCAGATTTTGGCAAAAATGTTCACCATCAGGAAGAAAAATACTAAGGTCACAAGTAATGTTCATGTCACTAAATTTACTGTTTTATTTTCAGTCCTTGGATCGTTTCCTCCCCTTGATTTGTTGTCTTCACTCGGATGCCAGGACATTTGTCTCTCCTGGTTTTCTCCCTACATCTCTGCTCTTTTTCATTCTCATTTGCTGCTGGTACCTTCTCAACTTCTAAACATCTCTTGGACCTCTTCTTTTTTCTATCTCTATACTCACTAGCTTGATGATTTCCTCTGGTCTCATGAATTTAAATGCCAAATAAATGTTCTCTAATGGTTCTCACATTTATAGTATTTCTATTCACACTTCTCATCTGAGTTCCACACTCTGGTATGCAACTATTAACTTGACATATCCATTTGTACATCTGATAATCATCTCAGTCTCTGCTGAGTCAGCCTTTCTCTTATCAATAAAAGGCAACTCTATTCTTCATGTTGTTCAGGCCCCAAATTTTGAAATTAACCTTGACTCATCTCTTTCTCTCATCCTATATACAACCCTCCAATCCAACGGCAAATATTATTGATTATATCTTCAAAATATGTCCAGACTCTCAACACTTCTCGCTCTTTCTACTGTTACCACCAGATCTGCGTCAACATCTCACAGCTGGTTTGTTGTAAGAGCCTCCTGACTGTTTTCTCAGCTTCCATTGACCTTCCATCTCTTCTCAATACAGCAAAGAGTGATCATGTTTCCCTGTGAGTCAGCTCATAACATGCTTCTCTGAACCAAGTGTGTTTCCTCATAAGTAAAAACCAAGGCCCTACTTGATCTTCTCATCCTTTTTTCATCTTTGACTTTGTGTGCCCTTTTCTCCCCCTCACTTATTCTTCTCCAGCCACACTAGCCAGCTTGCTCTACCACAGACACTTCACAAACACACCTGTGTGCCACAGGGTCTTTGCACTTGCTGTTGAACACATGGCTCTCTCCCTCTCCACCTGCACACAGTCGGCCAGTTGTCCTCTCTCCTCGTCATCCTAAATGGAATGACAACCTAATCCCATCCTCCCTGTGCGAACCTCCTATTTCTCTTCCCTGCTTTATCTTTCCCTTAGCACTTATCAACATCTGACATGCTATATATGTTACATTTTTACTTCTGTATTGTCCGTATTCTCCTACTAAAATATTAAGCTCTGTGAGAACCAAGAAGTCTGTGTGTTCATTGCCACATCCCCAAACCACGTCAGCGCCCAACCCCTAAAAGGCACTCAAAAAATTTGTTAAAGAAGTAAATAAATACACAAAAGTTTATAACTCATGTAGTTATTTAAAGAAGATATCTTGATTCCCATTTTGTGTGTTTACCACTCCAGCTTCTCTAGGTCTGGAATGATTCTTGTTTTTGGCTGACCTTGAATTCCACTCCAGTGATTTGGATCTTATATTTTAAGGACAGGCCCATCTAATTCCAACACTATATATTCTTGCTTCTAGATCCTCTGCATTGTGGTTGCTCACCCTCGGCAGGTGGGATGACCTGTTTGCTCTGCTGGCCTTGTCAGAAGGCACTGGCTGTTCCACCACCCAGTGTCTTTCCCTTGAGTTTCTCAACACCAATTTATGCCAGTCTGGCTGGACTTTTCCCCACCGCATTAACGGGTTTGTCTCTGTTGCATCTAGATGCACCGCAAAAGAAAGTATCTGCCTCACCCCAAAAGACATGTCTGATCCCATTTCTCTCCCCTTTCCTGACTGCTTCGTACTGTTGCAATCTTCCCTATCTATCCTGCAAGAAACAAGTATGCAGAGTGCCTGACTCCTGCTTTGGGATCTCTCACGTTTTCAGGTCACTTCAGGTGAACTGGGATCTTGGCCTGAGTGAGGGGAGAGAGAACTTTTGGAGCTCAAAATTTTATGTTATCAGGAAAAGGGAAATGTGAGACCTCTAGGTTCATGTGTTTGTGACTATGGGTTGCAGACCATTCTAAGAGTCTGATCGATCCCTTGAGTGGGCACCTCATGATGGCTTGTCTTGGCTCTCCTCATCCTAGAAGAGAGAGAAAATAATTACCCCTCTTAGGATGTTAAGAAGAAAACTTCACATGGGAATGTATCTTTGTATCACTTTTATTACTTTGTACCTCCCATTTCTTAGAAGCTAGGAAAGCAATATATATATTTTTCTTTTTAAAGACCAGATCTTGGGCTTCCCTGGTGGCATAGTGATTGAGGGTCCGCCTGCCGATGCGGGGGACACGGGTTCGTGCCCCGGTCTGGGAAGATCCCACATGCCGCAGAGCGGCTGGGCCCGTGAGCCAAGGCCACTGAGCCTGAGTGTCCGGGGCCACAGCAGTGAGAGGTCCGCATACCGCAAAAAAAAAAAAAAAAAAAAAAAAAAGACCAGATCTTGTGAGAAAAATGTAGACATAAATATATAAATAATTTTCATGAAATCCGTAAAGTGTTATTGAACTGTGTAGAGGAAGTGCACTGAAGTTTGGCAGGGAAAGAAAAGAACATAAGCAAACTCAGGGAAGCTGGCTAAAACCTGTTCTTCTGGGTGAATTCTAGAGTTCAACATGGCTGATATAGAGTCACTAAGGGGATGTGATTAGAGATAACACAAAAGAGCCAGGCAGATGTGATGAGGCAATTCATAGATAGAGAAGCCAGAAGGGCTCCCAGTATTTTATGGAATGCACAAATTCCTTAGTAATTATGTAAATACAAGAAAAAAATCACTACACAATATCATAATGCACTCATTCAATTAACAACATTTGAAAATGGGTAAGTCCAAGTGTAAGTGAGGGCCTGGAAAACCCAGAACTCTCATGAATTCCTCAATCGTAGAACTGTGTGGAAATAAATCTAGCTGTACTCAATGAATTAGGTATGCACGTCGCATGTCACTGGAATGGAATCTCTGTAGAAGTGTTTTTGCTACTCAGGCTCAGGAAATGACTTCTTTGAAGACGCCAAAAGTTGGTTGGATATGGGAGCTATGCCTAGAACATAATAAAACTCATGTCTATGCATTACCAAAACTGCTTCTGGGAACCGTTTAGATTTATTTGGACAGGCAACTGGGTTTTGGCTTCTTGTCTCAGTTCCATCTGACATCATACTTTGCTATCACATTCGTTTAACATCTCAGCAGTTCTTATCTTATTTTCTCCATTCACTTATTACCTAATCATTCTCTATGTCTTATTGTCTCACTGTAGCCTTTACTCCAACCGTCACACTTATACTAAACTTTAAGCTCACTTATTTTTAATATTTTATTTCATGTACTTATACATTACAATTATGATTAATATTTTCATTGCAGTAATTCTTTGTTTTCATAAGTCAATTGGAAGAATAACATACAATTCCCACTTTATAATATTAGAGGCTTCTTTTATTATTTCTACTCATCTGAATTGTAGTTTAGTATGTTAATTTTGATTGTCAGCACAATGATTTGGTGGAACATTTTCTTCAGGAAAAATTTGCCTAAAGTAGGTGAGTTGGGGACAAATACTTATTAGATGTTGGGCGGGGGGAATGAAAAAAGGAGGGCATTCCAATTGATGGGAGATTCAAAGGCATGCAAATAAGCAGCATGGAAGAATGGAAAGTTGGCTGGATTTAACTAGAGGGGCGAGTCAGTCTGTAGTGGAAAAAGATAAAATTAGAGAGGTACAAAAGTGCCAGTTGACAGCAGACCTTGAATTATAGGCCAAGAGTTTAGACTTGATATAGTAGGAGTAGCTGATTCTTGAGCAGGAAGGTGATGTGATAAAAATGGCATTTGCAAAGATTATTTTAGCAATTTACAAAGGAATAATTGTAGCAAAAGGAGACTGGAATTAGGATCACCAGGAAAGAAGTGATTGTAACCCGTGTGTGAATAGAATAGGCCTGAGGTTATAGAAAAAGGGAGAAAATGATGACTACATCAGACACTATAAAGGAAGAGGTTTCAAAGGTTGGTTCCTGAATCACCAATTTCAGAATCAACTGGCATGTTTGTTAAAAATTCATATTCCTGTTCTACACGCCAAAACTCTTTAATGTGATTCTTCAGGGTGAGGATGGGAACGAGCATTTAAACAATTTTTCTATGTAATTATTATTCCACATGAAAGCTTGAGAACTTCTGCTCTAAAGGAAGCATGAAAAGAACATGGTGACTACACTTGAGAATGAAGAAGGAAGAAAAGAGTACAATGATTACATGGCAGCCCGTCTAAGGCTTAGGAAAAATGACAGAGCAATTAATAGAGAAGTTTTTAATAGATTTTATTTTTTAAAGGAGTTTCAGCTTCACAGCAAAATTGAGCAGAAGGTACAGAAAGTTCCCACATACCTTCTGCCTCTCCCCGGATCGGCATCCCCCACATTTGTAGCAGTGGATGAACTGCCACAGTGGATGAACCTACATTGACAAGTCTTTACTACCCGAAGTCCATAGGTTGTGTTAGGGTTCACTCTTGGTGTTGTATAGTCTATGGGTTTGGAAACATTTATAATGACATGTATCCACCATTATAATATCATACAGAGTAGTTTCAATGCCCTAAAAATCCTGTGCTCTGCTTATTCATTCCTTCTTCCTCCTAAATTCCTAGCAACCCCTAATCTCCCTAGTTTTGCCTTCTCTACAATGTCATTTAGTTGGAATCACACAGTATGGAGCCTTGGCTTCTCAGCCTCAGATTGGCTTCTTCCACTTAGCAATATGCATTTAAGGTTCATCCATTGAAAATATTGCACTATTGATGACATCTGAAACTACTGCATGTGGATGCTGCTTTATACAAAAATACAAGGTTCAAGACATAGGTGTCCCCAAGTCTAAGTGGTGGAAAGAAAAAAATTAAGCAGAAAATGAAGACTAGCAAACAAACATGTAGAAAAGTATCTATGGCTGCCCTCTGAGCAAACCTAGGAAGGAAAACTATTTAAAATAATTAAAACCAAGAGGAGGAATTTGTTAGGTGTGACCTTTCTAAGAGTCTTGGGTTTTATGTCACAGGACATAGTTTTCCTAAACTAGACTTGGATAGGGATAACTTCGTGTGCTTATAAAAAGCTCAGGGCTTCTCTGGTGGCGCAGTGGTTGAGAGTCCGCCTGCCGACGCAGGGGACACGGGTTCGTGCCCGGGTCCGCGAAGATCCCACATGCTGCGAAGCGGCTGGGCCCGTGAGCCATGGTCGCTGAGCCTGCGTGTCCGGAGCCTGTGCTCCGCAACTGGAGAGGCCCCAACAGTGAGAGGCCCGCGTACCGCAAAAAAACAAAAAAACAAAAAACCGACTCAGATTCCCAGGTCCCAATCCAGAACTGAGTCAGAGTATCTAGGAGACAAGTGCAGGAACTGGTATTTGCCAAGTTTCTCAGGTGATTTTTATGACTGCCTAGAGGCTGATTATTTCTTAATGAGATTCATAATTCCCAAAACAGTCCACAGAGGGATGGTGGTATATGTTGAAATAATACAGATGTAAAATATAGACTTGTCTCCAGGCATAGCTAACTGACATTACATAAGGTGTGGACAGCTGTACTTTTCTAGATTAAAATAGAGCAGTAGTTCCCAGACTGAGGTGATTTTGTCCCCCAGGGGACATGTGGTAACATCTGGAGACAATTTTGATGGTTACAAATTGGAGTGGGGGGAATGTTAACTTGCATCTAGTGGGTGCAGAGCAGTGATACTGCCAAACATTCTACAGTACAAAGGACAGCCCTCCCCCTCCCCACAACTAAGAATTATTGGCCCAACTTGTCGACAGTGCCAAGACTGAGAAACTAAAATAAAGAGAAATAACAATTAAATGCAATATATGAATCTAGTTTGAATTATAATTTAAAATTAAAAATAACAGCAGCGGCAGCTATAAAAGACATTCTCAGGAGACTTGTGGGAAATTTGTGCATGGTCTAGCCAGTGTATAATATAGAATTATTGTTTTCTTTCTAAGGAATGATGTTATTATGGTTACAAAAATGAATGCTTTCATTTAAGACATGCATGCTGAAGTATGCAATCCAGTTTCAAATGATAGAGGGAGTCAAGAAAACTGTGTACACACACATATCCATATATATCTCTAGAGAGAAAGAACATAAATGTGATAAAACATTAACAGTTTTAAATATAGGAAGAGGTATACAAATGTTCATGTATCATTCTATCAGTTTTGGGGTTTGTTTAAAATTTGGTCACCACAAGGTTGTGCAAAGTGTGGGAACAGAGGTTTAGGCAGTTGACATGCGACTCAGTGAAGAATCTGACAACTTTGGCCAATCTTCTTTGATTTCACTTCTCTTCCCTCTTCCTTTTATCTAGATGCCTTTTGCTCTTCTGGGGGCAAAAGATTCCAGACTGCCTCACTAGAAGGAAGTCTTTCACTTCCACTGCTGGGTCTAATTACCTGTTCGGTACCTGTGAACGAGAAACTACCCAGTGGCTTTCAAAAGCTGTCCCTTCAGGCACACAAAATAGGGAAAGAGATAAAGACCCGTACTGTTTGGTTTTCCCTCATACTATCTAGACCCGACCACAGCCACTTTCTAATGATATGATAACTCGAGGGACTAAATTCCTGCCGCGGTGAAGCTGCAATCTCTCCTCTGTTCTCCTTACCGTGCCAAACATTCCAAGGCAAGCAACAATTCTGCTGAAGCAGATCTTTCAGCTTTGAACAGTTTATAAACTTCTGCCACTTTTATTAAAGATACTGTTGCTTTTTTACCCTTGCTAAATACTCAAATATACTTTCTCAGTGTTTCATAGTGCCTTGCAAACTGGAGTACCCTGCAGATATTTCATGGTTTAATATGGTATTTTCTACAACTGGTTAACATATTCAAATAGTACTGAGAGGTTAAGATGGAGGGAATTCATATGGGATTAGGTCAAGAATAATTTCTGAGAAGAGTGTAAGTAAAGTCAGTTTCATATGCACCAAATCCTAGCTAAACAGATGCAGTGATGTTGATTCATTGAACTTACTTTCTTGCCTTTGATGTAAATGGCTGTATACTGGTTACTATTTACATTCATAGAGAAGTACTCGTTATCTGATTTTTGAGTTAAATTATTACAATAAAATACAGTTCTACAGAACAGGGCTGGTAGTAGCTTAACAAAAGTGGCTTCTGATGACCAAATTTTAGATATGTTATACTTTTCAGATCAGAATTAAGGATGTTCTAGGTGCTGTTTTCTCATACTTTAAATTTTTTAGAGGTCTGAAACGCTAGTGGAACGAAAAGAAGTATGTTGAGATTGATTGTTAATTCTGCAACTATGATGATGTGGAAAATATGTCTTAAACAGGCAGGTTGAATCATGGCTTTATTTTTATGACTTTTTATCAGAATCTGACTTCAGTAACTCTTTAAAAAAGTCATATTTTTAAAAATATCTGCTACTATCTATAAAATAGATAACTAATGAGGACCTACTGTATAGCTCAGGGAACTCTACTCAATACTCTGTAATGGCTTATATGGAAAAAGAATCTAAAAAAGAGTGGGTATATGTATAACTAATTCACTTTGCTGTACACCTGAAACTAGCACAACATTGTAAATCAACTATACTCCAATAAAAGTTTAAAAAATAAAAATAAAAATGTCTGAACACATATGCCTAGTACAGTAGTCTAAGTGAATATGTAGCATCTAAGTGAATACTTCTAGGCTTCAATTTTTTTCTGTGTAGAGATCAAACCACTTCTCAGAAGTTTTTCGAAGTTAGCATCAACTTTCTAACTGAAGCTTGACTCTTCCAATAAAATTTCCTACATTATAAAAGTTCCAGTGTGAATCCCTATTTCCTTAGGAGAGCTTCATAAATATGTTCTTAGATCACTAAGGCATATCATTTTTTAAATTAATCATTTTGCAAAATGATACATATTTTAGAATCTAATGCATATGTATCACACTAATGATTATTTTGAATAATTATTCAGAAAAAAGAGTTGAGTTATACTTTAGATTTCAAATTGAAATAATTTTCTAAGGTACACATTATTTGATGCTGTGATAATTATGACAATTTAAACTGCAGACAATCAAAATATTAAATTTAATTTAACTTTCTCTTGGGGTTTACAATATGGTGACATGTAAAAAAAATTGGCACAAAATAGTATGTAGTTTTTTAAATAGCAAAAGTGTATATAGATAGATTTTAATGGTATTTATATCCAGGGATTGATAATACAGAGGGGATGAGGAAAGGTGGTAATTTTTCCCTTGTGTTTAGTTTTATTTTCTAAATATTTTAGTAGCATTCATAAAATGCTGATATGTGTTCGTATGTCTTTAAAAGCTATTGAACACTTATGCTGCTTTATATTAGGATTCTAAACTTCTCTAAAATGTCAGCATATTTGTTGGATTGAAAATATTTCTGATGACGGTCAAGGTCGAGTATTAGCTTGCATGCAGCACAGCCAAAATTATCCTCTCAAGGAAATGCACTAAATAATGATGACGTGATAGAGAAATAAATCCCTCTTTGTCACTAAGTTAATTAAGGGATTTAACAAAAGTGATATCTGACCTGTCAAATAATTTTTATATGTTCAACTATAGACAATAAATGGAAACACAGTGTTATGGGCAAAAACATCTTAGAACCCTTATAGAGGAGATAGGATCCGAGAATACCTGGAAAACAGGTGAGCTGATGGTAAACCACCACAAGCAGGGGCAGAACAACTGCTTTAAAGTCTTGCCAAAGTGTAACAACAAATGGAGCATATAACATTCAAATGTCAAGGAAAAAAAGTAGCTGGCCCACTCACCTGAGCACACCAATCATAAATAAAGAGGTTCATTTTGAACAAAGGTACCCAATGAAGCACAGACCTTAAAACCAAATGTAGTATACTGTGAATAGGAGTTAAGATGCTGTACATGGGAGAGCATACACATGGGCTCAGGTGGGATGGAGCACAGACTCTGTTAGTTTTGTTACGTTGAGATACACATAGATAATAACACAAATATCAGAAATATCTTTGATTACAGCCAAGTTGACAAGAAATGGTGTTAATATTAAAATACAAGCATTTATTTGCACCTCTTACATGTGAGATATTATTCTATGGTTACAAGCAGAAATGAGGTAATGTTTCCCTTTCAAACATTCAGTCTTTTGGGTAGCTGGGCATACAGGAAACACACCGGTGGAAAAAGTTTCATAATATAGGTGTGTAGAAAGTTATTTGGAGGCAGAGGACTGAGAAACTAATTCTAACTGACATATGCAAAAGACATCCCATTGGATGTCATGTTTGTGCTGGACGTTGAATTATAAACAGTTCTCTCTCTCCAAAGACAACTCTCTCGGGCAGGCATTTGGCTGATGCCGTATGATACATTTCTCAGCAAAAGTTAACAGTCAATCATGCATTTTATGTTTTTGAGTGGAAAAAGAGACAAATACTTTAGAAACTTCATATGCATATGGCAGAACTAATGTTTATATGCTTTCTCCCATTTCCAAAGGGACAAAACAAACACAGGAAACTTACAATCAAAATTTCAAGTTTCTTCTCCAAAACAGGCCTGGTTAAGGCTGAGTAACAATTCAATTTAAAACCCAAAATTTAATTAGAAAAATTATATCAGTAGAGTCTAAATATTAGCATGCTACTGCTTTAATAACATCCAAACAACATATAGTAGTTGGCTAACAATCTATTCCAATCTTTGTTTCTGTCTTGTCTTGATTTCTTAGCGTTTCTGATTCTGACTATACTTGAGATGATAACTCTGAAAAATCTTTGCAAAAGAAAGTAAAATGACTGTGATATTTTAGCATAAGCATTCATGAATTACCTATTTATTTCATTCATGACCTAGGCCTAATAAAAGTAATAGAATCACAGAGGGGTAAGAAGCCTATGAAGATAAACTGGAAGTAAATGCTTGCTCATACTCATGAGGATATTAAGACCCAGAGAGAATTTAAATGAGTTGCTCACCAGACATAGCATTAGCTAAATGTTCACTGGGGTTCAGCACTTCAATAATAGTTGGAAAACTAAATATCCACTTTCAACAATGGATAGTCAACTAGTAAGAAAGTCAAAAAGGAAGTAGAAGACTTGAATAACACTATAAACCAAGTGGATCTAATGGACATCTATAGAACATTTCAGTCAACAACAGCAGAATATATGTTCTTCTCAAGTGTACATGGAACAATCTCTAGGTTAGACCATATGCTAAGCCATAAAACCAACCTCATTAAACTTAAAAAAATATAGAAATAATATAAGGTATGTTCTCTAATCATAGTTGAGTGACATTAGAAAACAATAACAGAAAAAATTTTGGGAAACTCACAAATATGTGGAAATTATACAACATACTCTTAAATAACCAATAGGTCAAAGAAGAAATCACAAGGGAAATTAGGAAATACTTTGAGAGTAATAAAAGTGAAGAAACAACATATAAAATGTTATGAGATACAGCTAAAGCAATGCTCAAAGGGAAATTTATAACTATAAAGGCCTATATAAAAAAGAAGAAATCTCAGATTAATGACGTAACATTCCACATAAGACACTGGGAAAAGAAGAGTAAAGTAAATCTAAAGCAAGCAGAAAGAAGGAAATAATAAAGAGTAAAGTGGAAAGTAGAAAATAGAGAAAATAAATGAAACCAAAGATGATTCTTCAAAAAGATCAGTGTAACTGACAGACCTTTAGCTCTATTGTCCAGAGAGAGAGAGCGAGAGAGAGAGAGCGAGAGAGAGAGAGAGAAGACTTCAAGTACTAGAATCAGATATATAAGGTGACAGTGCTACCAAACTTACTAAAATAAAAAGCATTACAAAGGAATACCCTGAATAATTATACACCAATATATTAAATAACTTAGATGAAAGGGACAGATTCCTAAAAAGACATACTACTGAAATCGACTCAAGAAGAAATAGACAATTGCACAGATCTATAAAAAGGAAAGAGATTGAATTATCGATTAAATTTTTTCCAAAGAAAAGGCCAAGCCCAGATGGCTCCATTGGTGAATTCTTCCATACATTTAAAGAAAAATTAATACTAGTTCTTCAAAAAGTCTTGTGAAAAACAGAAGAGGAAAACTTCCCAACTCATTCTATGAGGTCAATAAAACCCTGATGCCCAAAGACATCGCAACAAAAGACATCACAACAAAGAAAACCACAGATGAATATCTCTAGTGAAAGTGTTGTAAAAATCTTCAACAAAATACTAGCAAACTAAATTCAGCAACTTATTAAAAAAAAAAAAAAAACTGCACCATGACCAAATAGGATTTATCCCAGTAATGCAAGGTTGGTTTAGCATCCAAAAAACAAATAATGTAATACAACATATCAATAAAACAAAAAACAAAAACCATATGATCACCTCTATAGACACAGAAAAAATACTTAAAAATATTCAACACCCTTTCATGATTAAAAAATAAAACAAATTTTAAAAAATATAGAAAGGTACTTCCTCAACCTGATGATGGACATCCACAAAAAAAACATAACTACTATCATAATTAATGGTGAAAGGCTGGATACATTCCCCCTAAGATCAGGAACAACAGAAGGATGTCTGCTCTCTCCACTTCTTTTCAACAGTGTGCTGAAAGTTCCAGCCAGGACATTTAGGAAAGAAAAAAAAAAAAAAAAAAAGGATATCCAGATTGAAAAGGAAGAAATAAAACTATCATATTCACAGCTGATATGATTTTGTATATATAAAATACTAAACAATCCATTAAAAAATGATTAGAACTAAATGAGTTTAGTAAGGCTGCACAGTACAAAAACAATATACAAAATCAATTATATTTCTAACAACTGCAATGAACAATCAAAAATAAAATTAAGAAAATAATTACATTTATGTCAAAAAATTTAGAAATACACTTAACAAAAGGAGGGCAAACGTACACTCTGAAAAGTACAGAACATTGTTAAATGGAAGATTTAAATAAATGGGAAAGCATCACATGGATTGGAAGATCTCATAGTTTTAAGGAGGTAATACTCCCCGAATTGATCTACAGATTGAGTGCATCTCTATGAGAATCTCAGCTGGCTTCATTGTAAAAATCAACAAGCTAATTAAAAAATTTATATGGATTAAAAGGAACTGAGAATAGCCAAAATAATCTTGTAAAAGAACAAATTTGGAAGCTTTCTAATTCCCAATATTAAACTGTACTCCAAAGCAACAGTAATCAAGACAATATAGTACTGACATAAGGTAGATTGATGAATAGAATTGAAACTTCAAAAATAAATTTGTGTCTCTATGGCCAACTGATTTTCAATAAAGTACCAAGACCATGCAACAGGGAAAGAATAGTCTTCAACAAGCGGTGCTGAGAGAACTGTATATTCACACGCAAAGGAATTAAATTGGCCTGTTACCTCACACTATATACAAAAATTAACTCAAAATAAAGCAAAGACCTAAATGTAAGATCTAAAATATACAACTCAGAAGAAACATAGGGGTGAATCCGCATGACCTTGGATTTTACCATGGATTCCTAGATATGACACCAAAATTATGAGCAACAACAACAACAGACAGATAAATAGGACTTCATCAAAATTGAAACCCTTTGTGCTTCAGAGGACACTAGCAAGAAAGTGAAAGTGCAGCCCAGAGAATGGGAGAAAATATTTGCAAGTCATATATCTACTCAGGGACTCATACTTAAAACATATATCTCTTAGAACTCAATAATGAGACAAATACATGGGTAAGGATCTGAATAGTTTTCCAAAGAGGATACATGAATGGTCAATAAGCACATGAAAAAATGTTCATCGTAGTCATCAAAAAACTGCAAATTAAAACCAAATGTGATACCAATTCATACGCACCAGGATGGCTATAATTATAAATACAGACAATAATTAATATTGGTATGAATATGGAAAAATCAGATGCCACGTGCTTTGCTAGTGGGAATGTGAAATGGCATAGTCACTTTGGAAAACACTCTGGAAGTTTCTCCAAATATTAAACATAGGGTTTTATTTGACACAGCATATTGACCCCAAAGAGAAATGAAACCATACGTCCACACAAAACCTTATACACAAATGTTCATTGTAACTTTATTCCCAATTGACAAAAGGTGGTATGTTTATTAATTGATGAATGGATATACAAAATCTGGTATATCCATACAATGGAATGTTATTTGGCCACTGAAAGGAACAAAGTGTGGATGCATGCTACAACATGGATGAACCTTGAAAACATTATGCTAAGTGAAATAGGCTAGTCACAATATTGCCAGATATTATATGATTACACGTATTTGAAATACCAAGAATAGGTTATTCTACCGAGACAGAAAGTAGATTAGTGATTGTTTAGGGCTGCTGAGATTGGAGGATAGACAGGTAATAGCTAAAGAGTACAGCATCTTTTTGCAGTGGTGAAAATAAATGGGATTGCTAAGTTATGTGGGAAATGCTTAAAATTGACTGTGGTGAAAGCTGCTCATGAGTATTCTAAAAAGCACTGAATTGTACACTTCAGATGGGTGAATTGCAAGGTATGTGAACTGTATCTCAAAAATCTCTTAAGGAAATGAGATTCAAGGTCTCTACTAGACAAATGGAAATTTTGTTTAAATAAAATCATTTTGCTTCACAGTTTTATATTGCCCCATGCATTTAAAATATATTATCTCATTTGATCTTAGAGACAACCATGAGAAAAAAAAATAATTAAACTCCATAAAGTAGTTCAGGTGGTCACCAAGGATCTCTTAACTTTGTGAGGAGGTTTTCTTTAAAAGATCAATAATATAAATTGATATTCTGTTAAATGTCAAAATTTCATTCAAATTTAAATTGTCTATGTAGTTGATAGGAATTAAGCAGCTCACAGATTTCGATGTTTCTCAGTTTAGCGAAGTCTTTTTGGTTTTTTTTTTGTAATTTGTTTGATCTTGAATAACAGTGAAGAGAAATCCAAAATATATTTTACTTTTACCAAATCAAGTTTTTGGTTCCTTTAAGTTCCTAATGATATTAGGATAACACTGACCATAGTTCTTTCCCTGTAAGATTTATGGTGAGTACTCATTTCATCCCTGTTCAATTCAACTGTTTGAATATGATGTCTATTTTTTATTACATCTTGCCTTTTTAAAAAAAAAAAAAAAGATAAAACTACATAAAAGCTATTTCACTATCCAGTGGTTATTTCTAACAAAAGGGATCTGACTTAAAAAGAAAAAAAAAAACTTGTGGGAAATTAAAAGGAGGGCACAATATGTCCTTTGCATGCATGTTTTTACTAGTTCCCATAGCTGGGAAGATGATTTAAAGTACAGTATGTGCAACCTGTTTTTCTGGTAATTACAAATTAAGACATATGTCTTTGCAACAGCAAGAAGCTAACTGCCATTTTTAAGCATTCCTCTGGCTCTGCTGAGTTAATTACATTAAACAAAAGTCCCAACAAAGGTAATTACTAACAGAGCATCCTGCTGCTAAATTTTCCTTTTGCTGAGTTACTTCCTTTTGAACTGCAGGAATGCTAACTGGAAATGGAAGTGTCCCATCAAACTGTTAGGCTTACCTTCCTTTAGAGTACAGGCCTCTATAATACTTATCCCTGAAAGTCATGGAGGAAAAAAAAAGAAATTTCTGCACAATGTTCAGACAAATTATATTTTTTTCTTTTCTGTTCTCTTGCCTTTCTTTACTATTTAATTCATCAAATAAAAAAGATTTATGGATGCTCATTGTCTGTAAACTTGATGAAATAATTTCATGTATATACACAGGCTTTAATACACAGAATGTAACTATTACATGTATTGCAAAGAACCAAAGCTATTTTTAAATTAGTCAATCTATTAACGTTATACTGTCTAGAAAGACTTAAGGATCATATTCACTTTTAAACTTGTGCAACTGGATGATGTTAACTCTTTAATAATAGACAGTTTGTTTATTGATAAACTATTTTCCTAAAAGTGTCTATCCATAATAAATGTTACAGGAAAGACTTGCCACACTTTCTTCCAAATTTTAAGAGGTTTTTTGGGTATGTAGTCAGACCAGTATTTTCAGAGTTGATGGGAAAGGGTCTTGTGTGAAAACTTATTTTGATAAATTGTTACACATGCAGAAAAACTGATCACACTGACTGGATCTGTCTACAACATGGAAAATAAGCTGGATTTTCAGTAAAAAAAGAGGCTTGATACCCGAGCAAATTTACAAGGAGACAATGTAGTCAATTGAATGTATTATTTTTTATGTTCAGGCTGTAGCATTCTATTCTCCAAATGTTTAGCTAGTTGACATTAGATATAAAGCACTTCTTTGTGTCCTTGAGACAAATTGTTAAGGATTCAGTGGGAAAGACAGACAAATTGCTAAGTTATGTGGGAAATGTTATAATAGATGTATGATTAAAGTAGAAGTAAAGAGGAAGAAAAAATTAATTCTGACTGGTTGAGTCTGAAAGAATTAATTTCACAGAGAAGAAAATACATACAAACACATGCACATACATGCACACAAGTACACATGCACACAAACACACATGCACACAAAAATAATCGTGCATAGGTAACTAAACTGAGAGTAGTCATGTGACTCCTTACTGCATTATGAAATGATGGGAAGTTCAGCATGGTTGTATTTGATGATCTTTTACCTGCCCAATCCCTCAATTCAAGAGTGTGGCCATGTGATTCACTTTGTTATACAGCAGCAACTAACACAACAATGTAAAGCAATTATACTCCAATAAGGATGTTAAAAAAAAAAAGAGTGTGGCCATGGAAGTGCTGGGGCTAAACTGAGAGGGTTCTTTTATACCCAGCTAAGTAACTTTGATTTATTCAGTCAATAAGAAGTCAATAGGAAGCTAATAAAATTTTTAAGCAGAGGGCTATGGTTGCTGTGTGGAGGATGTACTGGAAGTTAGGTTCCAAAGAAATAAATAAGAAGTTATTGTCATAGTCTAGGAAAGGCACTACACTACTGCTGTTGCTGCTGCTACTTCTATTACTACTACTACTACTGCTTTTACCATCACCACCACCACCACAATGGGATAGAATGTACTGAGTACTTACCTTGTGCCAGCGACTCCTCTAAATTTTTAACACATACAATCAGACTAAATCATCACCACAGTTCATGTGACAAGGAGAATGATAAGGAACATTGTTTTCCCCATTCTTTTCTGCATTCTGTATCTGCCACTTGAGCGCATCTTACCTTCATCTTATCTCAATCAACTTCCTCCTGACCTTTTCCACTGCTCTGCCTTCCAAAGGCCTGATTTGCCATCCATGCTGCCCTCACATCAGTATCCTTCATTACTTTGCATCCCGATCATTCCATTAGAGCTGCCCAGCAGAATTCCAAACTTCAACCAGTGCTCTATCCCACATCTCTGTTCTGCAATTATGCAGCTGAGTATTCTGGATAATCTCACTCAAATATGTTGACTGGCATAATAACAATTCAAGGTTTCCAATCATAGCAGGGCTTTCAGCACCACTGACCAACCTTATAGATTTGTCATCAGCTCTTCCCCTCACTTCCTTGCCTTCAAAACTCCTCTAGCTGCACTCTGGCTTCAGGCCATTTATTTTTTTGGATTAATGTAATGGTTATTTGTTCCTGGGCACTTTCAATTTTGGCCAAATTTTGACACATTTGCAGCAATTCATGAGTCATCTACTCAAAGAGATAATGTGCACCAGTGCAACAGAGTGAAATTACTAAATCTAATCATCGTGCTCCTCTACTTACAGCTTCTTGAAAAGAAGAATAGTAATAATAATAATAATAGATCAAGTCTAGAGAGGTAGATTTTGGAGTCTTTAGCATATAGATCTTAATGGAAACTGTATGAGTGAGAAGAATCCCCATTTTCATAAATGGATTTTCTTTTCATAAATATTACCCATACATAGCATTTTTCATAAACATCACCCATCAGAGTAGTATTTCACAAGTTCATTTCTATGCTTCAAATGTAAGAGCTCAGAAATTCAGTTTCTCATCCATACACCATTCACAGTGTTTAAATTTTTATTTAATGGAGAGAAGACATTATCAATCATTTCAGAAGAAATGCTCATAGGATTGAACTTTTGACCTCAGATGTGCAGGGTTGTTATGTACAATACATTAAGAGAGTAGATTTCAACATGAAAACCTAACGCCTTTTCAAAATACATAAGATTCTCTGATGAAATTACAAACATCCCCCTCTTACAACTACCTTATTTTTAGTATAGGACTTTTCAACAGTAAATTCATTCTCCTTGATGTTTAATCCTTCTCAGAATCATAAGACACATAAGTTAACAAAATGTTGGCATGATAGAATTTCATTCAAGATGAATAATATATCTGACACCGTAATTCTGTAAGAAGGCTCATGATTCAGTATCACCCAACTTTTTAACCTCACGTCGCTGCTTTTACTTCTTTATTTATGCCCTTGCATATACCAATACCTGAATTTGTCTCTGCTTCTCTAATTCTGACACTTGCTAGTAAATGTGCTAGTCTGCAGTTTGTCTTTTCATTTGTAAAGGAAATCAATGACCAGAAGAGATTCTCAGGGCATTCAGTGTAGGTTCATTAGATCAAACAAAAAACTAGAATTTCCCTGAGTTAACAGAAATTTTCAAAACTCCTCTAGGTGCACTCTGGCTTCAGGCCATTTATTTTTTTGAATTAATGTAATGGTTATTTTTCCTCGGCACTTTCAATTTTGGCCAGAAGGTACTGATTTCTTTCATTGTGTATTCATATGAGCTGGGCAATCAGGAAGCCATAATATATTAGGTCAGTCAAACTTTGAGATTCATTAATTTTTCTCTTTTTTAAAATTAATTAATTAATTTATTTTTGGCTGCGTTGGGTCTTCGTTGCTGTGCGCGGGCTTTCTCTAGTTGCGGCGAGCAGGGGCTACTCTTCGTTGCGGTGCATGGGCTCTAGGTAAGCAGGCTTCAGTAGTTGCAGCATATGGGCTCAGCAGTTGTGGCTCACAGGCTCCGCGGCATGTGGGATCTTCCCGGGCCAGGGCTTGAATCCATGTCCCCTGCATTGGCAGGCGGATTCTTAACCACTGCACCACCAGGGAAGTCCCAATTTTTCTTTTTATTTCTGCTTCTAGAAGAGTTTGTCTTTATGATGATCAGTGTAGTGTCAGAATATGATAGAGTAGGAATGAGGAATTTTACTCTAGAAGTTTAAGAAAATTCTGTAACCGAAAATGTATCCTTCAAAAAATTATAAAACATGTTCTACTATTTGTCTTCTTTGTTGTCTCTAACAGGTAGTGAAAGCACACATCTGAATGATGTCATTTTAGATTTATAAAGGGGTGACCTTAACCTTTCAGAACCTACTCTGTTTATAAGTCAAGAAGCTTCTATATATATTTAAGGGGGAAAATGTCTGTTAGACATATACCTCATGAGCAATTGCAATACGTTTCTGTGTCAGAGAGTTAATGGAAATGCCTCAGGTATTAAACCAAAAAGTGAATCATTATGACAATTCAAAACATTAATTGAGGTAATTATAAGGAGATCATAGTTTATATAGAATTTAGTTATAATTTATACAATTATCTTCAGTTATACAGAAAAAAATAATGAAGCTGTTTATCTGCAGTATTTACCAAACTGAATACTGCAGCTACGGAGAGGCTACACATAAACGCTCAAAATACCAATTTGAGCTGGATCTGCCACAAGTCTAGTTGTGAGCTAATGAATTCCCTGAGGACAGAGTGGTTTGGAGAGAATACAAGACTTCTAAAAACACAACATAGCGCCAAATCAGATTATTTAATTTTGACTTTGTTTGAAATGAGTCTCATGTAAGTATAATCGCTAACCTCTAGCACGAACCTCCAGTTGTAAATCAGGAAGGTATTTCTACACATATAAAATAGGAAATCTGGTTCCTGACTCTCTTAAGCTGAATAAATAGGATCAAATTTCATCTACAGATCAATGCAGCGAGGAATAAGACATGAAATTAAAGGGGGGAGACAGCATTCTACATATAAACTTTTCTGTTTCTTCTTTGCATTCCCAGAAGAAATATAAGTAAGATTAGAGTTTATTTGCTGGTGTGTGTGTGTGTGGTGTGTGGTTTTGAATACTGGCTTTTAGCACAGTCTCTGGAGCAGACTTTGGGGTTTGAATTCTGCCTCCACTGCTTTACACAGCTGCATGACATGGTCATGTTGGCTATTCTCGTTGGCTCAGCTTCTTTACCTGTAAAATGAGATTGTAAAGGTAATACTACCTACCCCATAAGGTTGTTACAAGGATTAAGTGTTCTAGTAGCTGTAAAATGCTAAGAACAGTGTTTGGCATAAGATAAGCATTATATAAATACCAGCTATTATTATTGGTACAGGGAAATGGAGTATGATTCAGGTGTATTAGTCATCGGGGTCCAAAGGAACAAGCAAAGGTCAGAGGAAAGGTCCTACTTGAGTACAATCTCTGTCTCGTCTTTGGGTTTGGTTTAGAAAGACTGACTGATATCCGGAGGGGCCATAACTGGTTAACCTGGGAGCAGTTTGAAGTCACTAGTGCTCTCCTTAATTTGCTGATTCCCCAGCTAAAACCTTTTGTTCTTGGAAATCTGTCTTGGGGTTTCAGCACATGTATTAGAATCCAAGGTGTGTCTGGGTGTGCTTTAGTTATATTTTCTCATGATAGTAGTCTCACTGTGCATTTAATATGACTTACATATTTGAGACCCATTGTTCATTTCGAAAAAGGAGGCAAATCCCAGAAATGTGATAATTTAAACTAAATATCTCCTTTCTTACATTTGATCTATAATTTTAAGACTGGAATAGTAGTCTCCTTCCTTCACATGGAAAGACACAAATGATTATATAAAATTATACCCATTCACACATTTTGCCGTTACAAATCAGTAATGTACTGCACTATTTAACATGTATTTTATTGTCTTCAACATATTTTTGGTCATGGAAATTAAAGAATACTTCAAGTTTGGACAACATGTCATAGTTTAACATCAAGTGAGAGGCGTTTTTTCCTACCTACAAGTATCCACTTATAAATCAATGAATTGCTATTTAAAATATGTTTCTTCAGAGACCAGTCATATCATGTTCTCTGTGCTACTATACGATTACCTCTTTATTTATCTGTGCTGCTGAGTTAATTATAAAAATGCTTGCAGTGAGCAAGCGTTTTGCTTGCCTAGTCAGCATCTTAAACTAGATTAATCTTCTAGCAACACTTAATGGAAACTAAATCACACATCAACATGCTATAACAATATAATGATGAAACAGCAATTGAATCACTCAATTAACTCCCTGATAAATATCGAAAATATATTTTGCTCCTATCATTTAAAAGTCAAAATAAGCCTTTCTCCTTTCTTTCTGCCTGCCTTTAACAAATGGCTAAATTCTGGAGAATGAATGTCATGAAGTGCATTTTGCATGCAAGGTAAAAAGAAAAAGCTGCTTAATTCAGTTACTGACTGAGCTTCCAAACAAAGGGGTACCATATTTGATATCATTTCACATGTAATGTCTCCATTCATAGATAATATAGAGTTGATGGTTAAAACTATATAACTATAAATACATATATACACATACATTACAGTTAGTTCATTTTCTGTCTGTATAGGAATTGTTTTCAAAGTATTTCCTGTTATTACTGGATTGGTGATTGATGCAGACCTTGCTTTAAGGGTTTTAATTACCAAATTTCCACAATCCTGATGGGTCAAATTTTCTGTTTCATTCTAAATGCTAGGTTGCTCACTCAATTGCTCAACCTACTGAGTAAACTATGAAAACAGTTATCCAAGCCTCAGTCATTTGGCATGTAATCTAGAATTTTCCAGTTTTATGACTATGAACATACCTAGTGTTATAAGAAGATCCTAAAGAGAAAAAAATATCAACATTATACATTTCTGATTAAAAGGCTCCATGATGCTAGAGCTAAAAATACCAAGCTGGGCTTCCCTGGTGGTGCAGTGGTTGAGAGTCCGCCTGCCAATGCAGGGCACACGGGTTCGTGCCCCGGTCCGGGAAGATCCCACATGCCGCGGAGCGGCTGGGCCCGTGAGCCATGGCCACTGAGCCTGCGCGTCCGGAGCCTGTGCTCCGCAACGGGAGAGGCCACAACAGTGAGAGGTCCACGTACCGCAAAAAAAAAAAAAAAAAAAAAAAAATACCAAGCTATACCAGTTGTGCCTCTTTGTTTTCTCTAAGCGTATAATACAGCTGAAGACGTAACAGCTATATAAACTTAGCCCTATAAAGTAGAATATCCCAAGAGACCTAAAGACAGTGGGAAAGGTGGGCTTCAGAGGAAGTGGTTTGAAGGACAATAGGAAGGATTTCTGGTGTTGGTGATACTTGAGTTAAGTTTGAATAAGAGAACTTTAATCACCAGATAAAAAAAGGATAATTTCAGGCAAAGGAAATTGTGGAAAATACTCTTTGGACTCTATTTACGGCAGTAGCACCTAAGACAATAGAATAAGAGATTATGATATATGGGCAGGAAAGGTGAAGGTAGACAATTTCCTTGATTTAGAAGATTTGGACTTGGATGAAGAGATTAAGCCTCCAATGAGCAAGGATTTGCTGCTGCTTCCAGGAGAGGTGGAACAGGACATGAGCATGAGTGTTCCTTCTTACATTCCTTCCATGGCCCAGCCTCTTACCCCTGGAATGAAGCCAAGGCCCACCGGAAAAGGAGCAGACAAAGGGAAGAGATGGAGATGAAGTTCGGCCCTTCTCACTTGATGAAGAATTTGATTATGACGCTCTCCCCCAAGTTCACTGCTGCAGAGATAGATGCCATCAAAGAGCTATGCAAGCAAAAGAGAAAGAGCGCAGAAAATTTTTGGAGGGAGTTCAAACAATCCGAATTTTAAGTTTCAGTAAGGTTTGATTACTAAATGCTTCTTTTAAGAAGAGTATAGCTAGGGACTTCCCTGGTGGCACAGCGGCTGGGAGTCTGCCTGCCATTGCAGGGGACACACGTTTGAGCCCTGGTCCAGGAAGATCCCACATGCTGTGGAGGAACAAAGCACATGCGCCACGACTACCGAGCCCACAAGCCCACATGCCATAACTACTGAAGCCACACTCCACAACAAGAGAAGCCACTGCAATGAGAAGCCCGCGCACCGCAACGAAGAGTAGCCCCTGCTCTCTGAAACTAGAGAAAGCCCATGTGCAGCAATGAAGACCCAACACTGCCAAAGATAAAATAAATAAATAAATTAAAAAAAGAAGAGTCTAGTTAGTTTTAATTTCATGATATTAACGCAATGTCTTGATGATCATATCAGAATGTAAATCCCTTATACATAAATTACGTTTAATTTTTTACTTTTATAAATGAGAGTTCTGAATGAAACAGATGACAGTGGAAAAAAAGAAAGAGACCTGTAATCAATTCTTCACTATTAATTTTATGTGTGACCAATTTTCTGTATTTCCAGAAGTTTATAAAATAATTTATGAAGGGCTTCCCTGGTGCCGCAGAGGTTGAGAGTTCGCCTGCCGATGCAGGGAACGTGGGTTTGTGCCCCGGTCCGGGAGGATCCCACATGCCGCGGAGCGGCTGGGCCCGTGAGCCATAGCCGCTGAGCCTGCGCGTCTGGAGCCTGTGCTCCGCAACTGGAAAGACCACAACAGTGAGAGGCCCGCGTACCGAAAAAAAAAAAAAAAAAAAAAAAAAAAAAAAAAAATTTATGAAGACTTTATGTGGTTTTTTAAATTGTTACCTCACTTTCCTCATTCTTCTCTTTATAAAATTTAATCCAGGTGACTCTCACCCAATGTAGGACAAAAATAAACATAAATTTAGCAAAAATAAATAAAAATACAGCAAAATAATATAAATTTATACAAACTTATAGCTTATCAATATACAGAGCAACTATATTTTTGCAACAGCAATAGTAATTAAAATATAATAATAGATCTCACCTGTTGAGGGCTAAGTTTCAGTCACTTTACATGTATTACCCTCAGGATAACTTCATATAAGGTGGCCATTCTTACTGTCACTGTTATATGATTAAGAAACGTGAAGCATAGCAACGTAAATAGCTTTTGCTTTAGGTCCCAGAACTAGTAAGTGGCAATGCTGGGAGCAAGCTGGCTCCAGATGCCAGAGTGCCTGAGCCATGGTGCAGGATGCTTAAATAAGATGATGCTCTTGAATCAAACCTCCTCTTTGAGGACAGTAGTTTTCATCTCTGGCTGCAAACTAGAGCAGTATTTAAGCACTATAAATGCCATGCTTGCACCAAACAGTTTCTGACCCAGTAAATTGGTATTTGGTTGAGTCTGTGTTTCTGTACTTTTAAGAAGCTCCACAGGTAATTCTGATGAAGATTTCCGGGGCAGTGAACCTTGAGGTAGATTCTTTGTTAGCCCGAAGCATTGTGGTATCTAATAGACATGTCACATCCTAAACTAATTTACTACATTTCATTTGCCACCCTTCATTAGTTCGCATAAGGGCAAATTAAAGTTGAATGAACCAAGACAAATATTTCCAATATTTCTTTTGATGTACTTTACAATGAATCTTAATTTGGGAGGAATAAAATGTCTATTTTTTAAAAAAATAATAGAATTTTCTTATTATGCATCTTTGTGTCTGATAAAAATTAACTTCCCGTCTAAGAAGTAATCCCAATGGAACCAGAGTTAGGTGAACATGACACAAGCCAACAATCATATTTTACCTTAAGATTCGTTACAGGTAGCTAAAAGAGAAAAAGCAAACAAATTCCTTCTCTGAAAAGATGTTGATAGACGAATTTGCATAACTGGGGCTTATTAAGTAACTTAAAATTTTAACTCTGGGACCAATAGCTACTTAAAACTGGAAAAGAGAATGAAAAAGTTTTTTTAGAAGACACTAATGAAGATTGGTAAGGATGAGAATTTTTTAATTCAATGTTGATCTCGTTTCCTGCATATACTACGAAGTTGGAGGGATGAAAATGTTAGTATAGAAAGAGCAGTGCTTATTTGTTGTTTGTTGTTTATTGCTCTAAGAAATATCATATATTTGTTAATATTAAAAACTCACTGCAAACTTAAAAGTTTATTGGTTAAGAAAAGTGATGTATTTCTTGATTAAAAAAATAATTTTTCTCTATTAAGCAAGGTAGCAGCTTCGAAAGGCAGATCAGTGCCATCTAGTGGCCAAATAAGTTAAAAGATTCTGATTCTGATTCTGATGTTCGGTAGACGGTGCCTGTCATACAAATCTACATTGTACATACATACATAAGTATAAATTTTAAAGTGTATATTTACTTCCTAAAGATATTTAGTTCAGTGTATAATAAAGACATATATACAATAATTACACTAAAATAATATTTAATATTTAACAGTTTAATAAGAAATGAGAAATCGTGTGTCTAAGACATAGACATGTAAAAGATACAAGAAGGCAGCTTTAATGGATAAACAAGACCTCATATTGGAAAAGTATAATAAAAATGTTTTCAAAAAATAGTAGACTAAAGATGTTTCTAGTGTCAAGATTGTGCTTATATTATAAATAGTATGGCTAACAATTCACAATGAAAAAAGAGTATTTGTTTTTCTGTTTCCTTATAGGAGAGACTAGGCAAAAATTGTATGTAATTTCAGAACATGATATTTAAGCTAGAGAAGAGGAGAGGTTACTGAGTAAAATACTTAGTAGCCATGAGATTTTATGAATGGTTATGTAATTCCTCTCACTGTAGATCCTGAATAGTAAGATAAAAAAGTATTCCTCTCCAAATGTTCATGAACTGTCTTATCTTGAGGAAAAGGGAATGGACTAGATGAAATTAAGTTTTCTTTCAGACTTTAATTGTATTAAAAACCAAGTATCCTCCCCCATAATTCATCTTTTTGGTTTTGAGATAATATGCCTATTTGACCCAGCTGAAGTTCTGCCTTTTGTTAGTTCTTTTCCTGAGACTCCAATGAACTTCACAAAATTTTTCTTTGGGGGAAAAATCTAGGCAAAAGGATTAATTTAGCTAACAATGCTATAGTATAAAAATCTCTGTAGGAGCTTTTTCTGACCTATTCCAGGGACTCTGACAACTCAAATGCGGGGATGATAAAAGAGCTCTTCATAGCCCGGGAGATAAGGGAAAAACCCATCACATCAGACCCAATATTTCTTAGAGGAATTCCAAAGAATCCGAAGTAGTCCCAATGTCTAAAAATGCCACATTTTCTATCTAGAGACTATGATCCAGAAGGGTACAGAAAGTTGACTTATCAGTGATGTAATTTTCTCATCCTGATGAGGATGGCTTTTACATGTTCCAAATGAGCTATCAGAACAGGGGAGAGCCATTCTTTTGCTCAGCCACTCGGAGCAAACAATATGGCTACATGAAACACAGGTAGGAATAAGGCCAGCCATGCAGCTTTTCTTGCCCCCAATCTTAGCCATGATGGTTTTTCTTGGCCAGCCTCTGAAACACAGAAGCCGTGGGGATTTCTTTCCTTTTCTGCATGTGACTTAAAGCACTTTGTTCAATTAGGCACTTTGTTCCTTTCTTGCCTTGTATTCAACATGACCATGAAACAAAAAGAAGGAAAGAAGTGTCGGAAACTGTGGTAATGCTGCCTTTGAAAGTTATCTTTAATTTTCTCACTGATAATACCAAAGATTTTATAACTTTTAAGAAGCCATTTTTACATGGACTGTCGGATTACACATCATGATTCAAATATAAATGAGAATTACATGGTTATGGTTCCTCAACAAATTTTACTTGGAAGGCCATATAATTAAAGTGTACATAATTAAATCATGACTACTAACTCTTTGCAAATAGACCAGTGACACTAAGTCCTAGGCCTACATGTAGAGATACACACACAGATACAAGTCCTACATACGTGCACATTCACACACATGTAAGCACACACACATGTGCACACACATATTTGCCCTTACATTTCTTTTATTATTCTGACTTCCAAGTTGAAAGCCCCAATATCAAGTTTACAAGAAAAACAATAATCATTTTAGTGATCATTTTCCAAGAAGCAATTTTCATAAGAACCATAATCCAAATTTCTCAAGGGTTAGAATGTAATAAAAGTTAAAAAATAGACCTTATGTTCACCTTAAATATGGTGAATTGTTAAGTTCTAGAAAAGAGAAATTCTAAGTCATTGATAATTATGTATTTTATCATAATTTTATTATATATTCTCTATGCTTCAATGATGGTCTGACAATGGTTTTGGTTTTATCATTTGAACTTTATTATCACATTTCAGAAGTACCTTCATTTGGTTTAAAAACTAATAATTCTGGGCTTCCCTGGTGGAGCAGTGGTTGAGAGTCCACCTGCCGATGCAGGGGACACGGGTTCGTGCCCCGGTCCGGGAGGATCCCACGTGCCACGGAGCGGCTGGGCCCGTGAGCCATGGCCGCTGAGCCTGCGCGTCCGGAGCCTGTGCTCCGCAACAGGAGAGGCCACAACAGTGAGAGGCCGACGTACTGCAAAAAAAAAAAAAAACCACAAAAAAACCCTCCAAAAACACCCTAATAATTCTTCCCTCATGCTACTCACATACATTTACCATACTCGGATTGTTTCTTTTCTTCCAATTTCAGTTTTATTTACTTATTTTTTTACTAAAAGATCTCTCCTTCTCTAGCTTCTATCTATGGAGAATCAGACATTACCAGGCCACTGTTTTTTGTTTCTGTCTAGGTGCCAGTGTGGAGCAGCTGTGATCACAATCTGGGATTAATGATCCAATTTTTGTATAGTTTTGATTCTTAACCACATTTTTTTACATAATTTTATTATCGAAGAAGGTTTTGGCATCAAGAACCTGTACCTAATATTTCGCACAGATATTCACGCTAATCATGTGTCGGAAAACTTAACTTTAACATCTTTAATAATCATGTACACCTCCTGAATGTATATTTATTTTCTAAGGAATTGACTGAGGATAGAATGTGGTATCTGATACAACCCTGAAAGCTGTGAGAGCCAACCCTCTTAGAAATAGGACCTCTTAGGGGCTATCTTCTGTCCTCATTCCTGGGGGCAACTTCCATTCTGGCTGAGTTCTGAAATAATAGCTTCAGTCATTCTTCATTCTAATGTTTCAGTTTTGTCACTCAATTTCCAAACATACTTGAATTTGGATTGCATCAGAATTTCCAGTCCTCAGAATCTTTTATATCTTCTTCTCTATTGGCTCTCTTTGCTTCACTTCCTTTCCTCTCCCAATTGAAGTCCAAGCCTCACCCATGACCATAACCCCCCTTTACCAGATTTCTTGATATTCCTTCTCACTTGCTTGGCAAAGCCATAAGTGTGTATCAGTCCAGCTCTTGGCCTTCACACCTGCACATCCCCACTATATTCACTGTCAACAACCTTAACTTGGCCCTGAATGAGGACAAACAAATGCAGTTCTGGGGCACCTCCTAACCCTACTGCTCATGGTTAAAGCTTTGCCTGCCATCTGCCACTCGGTTTGAAGTCTTGGTTCCTTCACCTCTTTACTCTGTCATCAGAGAAACTTTAACTTTATAAACAAATAGAAGCCATCACAGGAAGGTGCCACCGACCTCCTCCACTGAGTCTATCAACTTGCACCTTTACTTCTATCTAAATTATACTTCCAATCGGGATTCAAATATACCTGTCCCACTGGGGGTATGGGAAGACAGAAGTCTCCTTTAAACTCAACACCCCCTTTTCTGATTTCACTCTTCTACTTCACTATGAAACTTCTTAAAAGAAGTGCTCTCTCCAGTTCACCTCTGACTTGCCTCCCCGCCTACTCCCTCTGGCCTTGACATTCACCACTCCACCGGAGGTCCTCATAAAAGTCACGAACATCAGCTCCCTGTTGAAAGAATCTTATCTTAGTTGCTCTCTTGGTAAGACTTAACAATGTTGGATGCTCCCTACTTACTCATCCCCTCTCTTTCCTTTGCTCTCCGGACTCTGCTCCCTACAGAATGTCCAGCACTCAGCAGGGACACGAAACATACATAATGGCCACTGATAAATAAGCATTGCATAATTTAACAATTAATACATGAATGAGAGCCCCCGAGTCAAAGTCACCACTGTTTTCACACAGTTTTCAGTCGTCCCAACGGTCACTTCACTCAAGAAACAGGTGGAGCCCTGAATTCCTTCTAAGGCAGTTCATTTCATATTAGATTCCTGGGAAGAGGCTAAAACCACATTAGTCCCTTGAGCATAGTCTATATTTAGGATATCCTAGAAACAGAGGGAAGCCCTTATGTTTACATTATGTAGCTTTCAAAGCTGTTGCACTTGGTCAGAAATAGGAAACAGAAATGGTGAAACATTTCCATGAAGGCTCAAATTACACTATTTTGCAAAGTTTAACTTTTGCCTGTCATAATCCATAAATTACAGCTATATGTTATAATTATTTAATCTACATTTCTTGTTAAACATCTAAATTATGTCACTTCATCAATTTACAGGAATTATGTGATTAGGTATAATTATCCTAAATAGCTGAACACAATTAAAAAATCTTACATGCAGGAAGTGTCATGTATAATATGTTAATTTTTTTCTCTTGTTTCGCTGTCGTTGGTATCTATCAAAATAAGATAGATATCGAATGGGATAAGGGAATTTCCAGCTTCAGGTGACTTCTGGCTCAGGGGCCACCCACAGCGACTCTTTCTTTACAGTAAGCACATTTTCAGACAACTTGTACAGTTAGAGTCCCTGAATCTTATAACCAGTAGTATCAACTGCGATGATGCTTTGGTATTCAACCTACTGCTTGAAGGTTCTATGCAAGACTAAGAGTTGGAGCTTTATCTTTAGATTTCTCTGCTTTCCTGGCCTGCCAGACTGCTGTCTATTCCCCTTTCCTTGTGAGGCAGCGATGTGCATTGGGTAAGCTCAATGAAGTAGAGAACTGGTTTCCTAGAATGTGTGACCTTGAACAGTCTTACAACCTCTTGACAACTTTGCTTCTCTATCTAGAGAATATGGATGATGATAATGGACAATGAATGTGGATAATAATAGCACCTCTTAGTGTAGATTTGAGCACATAGTAAGTGTACACTACTATTCAAGTCTCAGATTAAAGACCGCTTCCTCAGAGGCCTTCCCTGATTAACACTTTCCACCCTTGTCACACTTTGTGATTAAGTGCTGTGTGTTTATTAGTTTAATATTACTCTCTTTTAAGAGGCTGTGCATTTCATGAAAGTAGACAGGATTATGCTTGTTTTGTGCCCGTGCCCCGCCTGTCACACAGAGAATGCCGAAGGGATGTGTGAATGATATATGATTCCTTTCTTTTCTGCCCTTTTCTCTTGCCTTTCCTTTGTCTTTTCCCACAACCAGATGGTTGGTGTGTATTTCATAGTTACCTGATAAACTCATTCATACCAAAGTCCTAGAGACTCTGCCAGGATCCTAAGAGAGACTTCATGGAAAATAGCTTTCTAAAAATATTTGCAAACTATTATGCAAGTGATAGATGCTATTACTACCACCTGCACATTAAGAGAGTCTATTGTGTTTGCAATCCATGGAACCAGAAACTCTGGTCTTAATGACCAGCCCAAGGGCTGGTGACAGAGTTTTCTGGGTGCTCAGAGCTCCCACAAACCAACCTCCTAAAACTCTGCCAGGTGTGAGGCTATTACTCCCGAGAGCCAGGCTTGTTCTAACCACAGGAACTTGTTCTGTTGCTGCAAACGTCTATTTCGCTCTCTCCCTCAGGCACCCTTTGCAGCCTGTCTCATCAGGCTGTCCTCACTCCTCCCCACATCCGACTCTGATTTCAGAGTGTGGTTTCAACTACCTGTTCTGATTTGGACTATTTCAATCCACTTCCACTGTTTTTGCTCCTTTCTCATTCAGAAAGAAATTAAATACAGGTGGGGCGTGTTTTACGCACGTAGATACTCCACAAAAGACTAAAACATCGGTTAATTGTTTACCATACAAAAGGCTTGTTTTTTCAAGATGACTCACAGAAGCAATGCCTTAGGTAATACCTGCTCCTGCATGCTTTTTAATCTGATTTGATTAATAGATGTTTAATTTATACAAAACTTCGCAAGAACACACCAATTTTGCATAACTAATACCTTCAAATACCCTGTGATTTCATATCATAACAGTCACAGAAGTCAGCTTCCACAACTTATAGGGCAAACTAAACAGTGGGAAACACATTAGAAAATCTTGTTCTGTGTGTGCATCATCAAAATTAACACGACTTAAACCAATCACGCCGGTTAATATAAAGACACAAGAGATCTACAATACTCAGTTCAGGAAGATACTGTCTATTTTTTTTTTTTTTTCTTTTCTTCTCTCTGCTCTAAAGTACAGCAAGCTGTAGAAAATCTGCAAATCCTTAGTCACACTGAAATCTAAATTCCCCATGTAGAAAGAATACAATATGGGAAAACCCAAATAAGTTCCATATGTGAAGTCCCTTTGGCCCATTTACACAAGTAACTTCCCTTACACATTTTGGGAAAAGTCAGCTCATTGTACTTACTGAACACCAAGCTTCCAGTCTGAGTATAATTCTCAATATATTTTAATATCGAGAAGATGCCTGGATCCGGACTACCAAAATCCACAGAAAAGAAGAAAAGTAACCAGAAGTGGTTTCTTTCCTTTCCTGACTCTTCCTTCCCTAACCTCATAAAATTCTCACAAAGGTAGTTAAAATAATCCTTTGCTTTGATTTTCCCAAGCATGATACGCACACACCTGTTTCCTATTTGCTACATTGTTTGTGGCATTTGTGGGTCAATGAGCAAACTTCTCAGAAAATTTTATTAAACAGTTAGGTTTTGTTTAACCAACATGTGACCATTTTCATGGTCCGCTATTTCTTGCAAATTCTAAAAAGGTTTTTTTTTAATTTTTTTATGGCGGGGGTGTCTTAAATGACTGTGCAGATTTCTAATCTATTTCTAATATTATGCTATTGCAGCAAGGCCACTGTAATACAAAAAAATGATGTCACTTATAATTCTTAAATTTGATTTAAAATGAAATCTTTACCAAAAATAATTGATTAAATTGATAGTTTAAAAATTTTTGCATATAGTTGCTAAATTTTAACATTAGGTAAATATAGGTAAAATATACGTTAAAAATATGAGGAAAATTTCAAGACCTGATCAAAGTGGGAGAGAATCCTGCCATGCTTAATTTTTTGAACACATAGAAGTTTGTAGTTTGTATTTTCCATGTTTATATTTCATTTGAAGAAAAGGAAAAGAAATTATAAAACCTATTCTTATGCTTAATTGCTTCTTTGAATAATAACTCACTTTTGTGTGACATTTTATATACATATCTATCTGTCTGTCTATCTACCTATCTATCTATCTATCATCTATGTATCTATCTATCATCTATCCATCTATAAATAGAGAGTTTCATTTTATCCTTACCACAACCCTAAGCACGGGTAGGAAAATTATTATATAACTTCCATATTTTCTGATATGGAAACAGAAACTCAGTGGGCTCAATGAACAGCCCAAGATCATACATCCACAAAGTGGCAACCTTGGGATTGATATTTAAGTCTTTCCAATGTACTACATTAATTACTTCTCACCTTCCCTATTTCTTTAACAGAATGTTATAATTTATACTCAATGGAAAGAAATATTTAATCAAACTGCAAGATATATCTTCTGGAATCATATTTGAATACTTATTTCTAAAAGGAGGGTAGAATTTAAAGTTTCAAATGAATGTAAGCCAATGTATCCTTTAGAGAATTTAGAGACATGTAAAAGAAATTAAAGTATCTACTGTATAGATATATTCCATTTATGTAGAAGATGGAAAATGATGCAAAAGAAAAAAGAAAGTAGATAAGAAAAGCTGTTATTCATAGTAAATACTAATCCAGCTTAGGAAATTTTGATTTCATATAAAGGTCCAGAACACCAAAATACCAATGCACACATATAAACAAAAAAAAAATGTTGGTTTTTGAAGGAATAGGAGGTGTAAGGGGTAATACACGGACACTGAGGATTAAAAAAGTGCAGGAGAACAAAATAATATATTTACAGGCTTTTATGAAGTGAATGTTTGTGTCCTCTCCAAATTCATACATTGAACCATAACGTTTAGTGGCTGTATTTGTATGGGGCCTCTAAGAAAGCAATTAAGGTTAAATGAGGTCATATGGATGGGTCCTAGATCCAATAGGATTAGTGTCCTTAGAGGAAGAAACAGCAGAGAGCTTGCTCTCTCTCTCTGCCTCTTGCTAGTGTGCAAAGAAGAGGTCATGTGAGTACACAGTAGAAAGGTACCCATCTGCAAGCCAGAAAGAGAGCTATCACCAGAAATCAAATTTTCCAGCACCTTGATCTTGGGCCTTCCAGCCTCCAAAACTATGAGAAAATAAATATTTGTTGTTTAAGCCACGCAGTCTGTGGTATTTTGTTATAGCAGCCTAAACAGACTAAAAGAGAGGCTGAAGTTATATTTAATACTAAACTTTAATTTTTTTAAACAGACAAGTAAATCCTTACTCCTTCATCTTTATTAAAAAAATAATTGTTCAATATTTGTAACTAGTAAGAAGCAAAGCCAATGATGTCTGCTTCAATTTGCTTCGTGCTTAAAGTATTAAATTATAAAATATGTTTTTGATCCTATATGTAAGCTATGTGTCTCTTGACTAGGTCACCTGTGTACTCTTTATATTTTTTATTTTGTCTTACTTCTGACTCAGAATATATCACCAGATGATCTAAGGATTATGTTCTCTTTTACAGCACTTGGAAAACTGCGTTATTAATTCTGACCAGCTTAAAGAGAAGGGGAGTAACAAACCACAAATATTTCTCTATTGTCATACTTTGCAAGCATAGCTATATCATCCTGTAGTCTACAGATACACACAATGACTACAATTCTACAGAGAACGATAACACATTGTCTAATATTGAGCCACTGAAATTCTGCCATTTCCCTAAAATTATAGCTTGGTAGCTGATATTCAGTATTTATAATGGGATAGCCTCCAGCTTATTTGAGGAAGATCTTCTGAAATGAATTTATTTCAGAATGAAAATTTATTTAAATAATGACAATTTATTTCAGAATGACAGTTTATTCCAGACCCTGACTGAATTCACTTACTTTTGTGTCTTCCGTGGATATAAAGCCAAGAGGGAGCATAGCCTTCTAAGGATCTTTTAGTTCAATAAAAGCTCCCACATGCAAAATTCAGCATTCTGGGGCACAATGTGTGGATTTAAAACATCCCTTGGGGATCTTTAGATCTATAAACCAATCAACTGATTACCCTTATCCACTTATGCTATTTTCTCTCATGGATCATTTCCTTCTGGGGCTTTAATTGGCTTTTTATCTCATATTGACTATACTTAATAGGACTATCATTCTTATTTTCTATTTAGTAATTATATCATAAATTTGTATTGAAAGCAAGAGCAAGTCTCAGTTAACTGTTGAAGAACTACATAAAAAAGTGATGGGAATAGAAAGAGCTTTTTAAAAAGTGGAACAAAAGAAAAAGTATTTGTCATGGAGCCTCTTAGGGGTGAAATTCAAAGCTCCTTCCTTCAGTGTATAAAGGCTGATGTTTCAGCTACATTTAATTTGTCACCCAATTCCAATGACAGTTAACAAATATGTTAGTCCCTTGTGGAATATGTAAATGAGTATCTAGTTAAGATTCTGAAAATTTCATAGACACCTGGATAAAAAATATAATAAAATAAATATTCTTACAGCTTATACATTCTTTCACATGGAAATGTTAAAAATAAAATAATGAGTACCTTTTTTAAAATAAGACTCTCTCTCTTTAGAAAGAGGAAACCTACTCTCGAGTATTTAATAACATTGACCGATGAAAATAATTAATTTTTAAAAAGAAGAAAGACATAGTATTTGAATTTCACGTTTTTTGGAGGGACAGCCATTAAAATATAAATTATTTTCATCTAATTGGATAATATGTTGAACCATAAGACATTTTAAGTAGCCAAACATAAAATGATTAGTTGTCATATAAGTTGTCATTAGATCTACAAGCACTGACCACCTGTAAAATACTTTAATGGTATCACTGTTTAATTTCAGTATTTAGTCTTATGCAGCACCTCAAACTCATGATTTTTAATTTTTTTTGAAGTTATTTAAAATCAACTCTGTTGGAATAATGGTTGGGCTTTATTCCATTTTTTCATATTCATATTAATAGAAGGTATGCCTAAGCTATCTTTTTTCAGGCTTTTCTTTCTTTCTTTTTTTTTTTAAAGAGGAATGCTGGTCTTACGTTTATTATTTTTTTAAAAATTTATTTATTTTTTATTTATTTATTTTTGGCTGCATTGGGTCTTTGTTGCTGTGCACGGGCTTCCTCTAGTTGCGGTGAGCAGGGGCTACTCTTCGTTGCGGTGCGTGGGCTTCTCATTGCGGTGGCTTCTCTTGTTGTGGAGCACGGGCTCTAGGTGTGCGGGCTTCAGTAGTTGTAGCACGTGGGCTCAGTAGTTGTGACTTGCAGGCTCTAGAGCGCAGGCTCAGTAGTTGTGGCGCACGGGCTTAGTTGCTCTGTGGCATGTGGGATCTTCCTGGACCAGGGTTCGAACCTGTGTTGCCTGCATTGGCAGGTGGATTCTTAACCATTGCGCCACCAGGGAAGTCCCCAGGCTTTTCTTGATAGTCAAAAATGGCTTAAATTTAATCCCTGGAAAGAATCTGTCAGTCTCTCCAGTAGCTTTCAGAGGACCAGCATTTTAATGTCATATGCAACCAGGAGACATATATTACACCAGAAGGTTAGCTTTAGGCAGTGAACTTAAGCTTTATGGTTCCTTGTTCTTACAGAGGACATACGTATTTAAAGAGTATTCTTAATATAACTTTTGCGTTTGCCCATTCTTTGATTCATTTATTCAATATTTATTTATTCAGTACTGACTATATTCAAAACATAGTCCTAAACATCACAAGAAGACAAAGTTTGTGTCTTCAAATCTACTATGGAAATTCAGATAGTCAAAAAATACTCACATTATCAAAGAGGGCAAATTAAGTGACATAAATTGAATATGAATCTAGGGTTTAGATATGGGAAAGGTAACTCTTAGTTGGAGGATCAGGGGAAGCTTCATGTATCCTGTGGGTCGGTAGAGCTCCTACAACTAATTAATTCAGTAGTCTGATGAGAACAAAATAGATAGGTTTTGAGGAGGTTAGGAAAGGCAACAGTTTGGTGCTAGAAGAACTGAGACTACTGTGGAACAGACTCCAAGCATCAGAATGATCAGTGGTCCAACAGGGTGAACTAAAATCGGTACTTCTTAATCTACAATGGGATTGTTGCTATCTATTGGCCAGAAGAGTAAACATCCATGCCGGTTCCTGGACAATGGCAAAGGCCCAGTAATGGAAATATCTATGCTTCAATTCTAGGGCTCTAGAGTTGATGTAATTACCAGCCAGTAGCCCTGAATAGACCTGGTCTATTCCCTTCAGAGAAATTCTATGCTTCTTAGGGGCCCCCAGGGCTAAAATTCAGGTTGGAGCCACCAGAAAAGAAGTTCCCAAAAGGAACTTAGTCAGGTGGACTGAGAATACCACTGGAAAAAGTGGAAAAGCTGATATCTGTAGAGGGTTAAATGGTATAGCATTGGTCTCCTTTAGTCCTCACAGTACTAACAGTGTCAAAATTTTGCAGATTAGGAAACCAGAGCTGGGAGAAGCTAATTGCTCAATATTATACAACCAGGAAATGATAGAACTAGACCTTTAGCCCAAGCCTTCTATTTCCCAAATCCTGTTTCATTCCAAGTCAAATAGTATGTTGGAAACCAACTAATGTGAAATAAATTTGTTAGAAGATTAGAAGTTTAGATTAAGTTTGAAAAGGATCTATCTATATAAAACTACCATCAGAATAGCTTGAAAGCTCTGACTGGGCTTTTAGCAGAGGGCCACAAACAGGCATGTGCCAAGTAAATCAGCATTTTTAACCCTCATTGAGAGTGTGTCTGAGTGTGAAGAAACAGCTGGTCACTGAAAAACTCACAGATTTAATTAAGTGCCCAGAGCTGAAAACTGATGAACATCTGAGATGTTTCTCTTCAGTTTGGCTAGATGATAAGAGTATTATGAATTTATTTAGAAAGAAGGGAGTTTCTACATTTACACAAATGACCACAGAAAAATGTGAAACTATGGGATTGTGGTTGGTTTGTATTTGAGGTTTAAAATAAATACGAAAGAGTTAAGAGCTATCTCTTAGGAGTGCATGACAAGTAAACATTGTATTACAAACCAGGTTTGGGCCCGAGCATGAAAAATTTTCACAGAAGTTAGAGGCCAGGTGATATCAGAAGGTCTGGTGGGTTCTCTTTGCTTTGGTAGTCAGGATCTATATTGTACATCATTTCCAATCCATGTAACTTTACTATCTTAAGGTTAAATAACCAAATGTGTTCTTTTTAATACCTTGCTGTACTCTTTAAAATATTCTAAAAAAACTCTTAATTTTCACTGAGTCTGAACTTAATTCATTTTTGAGACACTCAACCTATTAAAAAATCATGTAAAAATTACAAAGTCCTTCTTATTTCCCAAACCTTTGCACTGTATATAACATTACTTCATTTAGTTATTAACAACAGGTCAACGAAAGGCCAGTACTATTACTTGGCACCCATAATACTTGTGTTCAGAAGTTTTTTGTCCCTTAAGATCTTTCCTTCATATGTTTTATGGATGCCTCAAGTTCCATAATTTTAATCCATCTATTAGCTCCATGTTAAAATGAAAATACAGCTGGGACGAAGTGAGAGAGTGACATGGACATATATACATCACCAAATGTAAAACAGATAGCTATGGGCTTCCCTGGTGGCGGAGTGGTTGAGAGTCCGCCTGCCGATGCAGGGGACACGGATTAGTGCCCCGGTCCGGGAAGAACCCACATGCTGCGGAGCGGCTGGGCCCGTGAGCCATGGCCGCTGAGCCTGCGACGCGTCCGGAGCCTGTGCTCCGCAACGGGAGAGGACACAACAGTAAAAGGCCCGTGTACCGCAAAAAAAAAAAAAAAAAGATAGCTAGTGGGAAGCAGCCGCATAGCACCAGCAGATAAGCTTGGTGCTTTGTGACCACCTAGAGGGGTGGGATAGGGAGGGTGGGAGGGAGACGCAAGAGGGAGGGAATATGGGGATATATGTATATGTATAGCTGATTCACTTTGTTATACAGCAGAAACTAACACACCATTGTAAAGCAATTATACTCCAATAAAGATGTTAAAAAAAAAAAAGAAAGTATGTGGTGGGTAGTGTTTTAAACTTAGTAAAAATGAGTTTAATAGTTTCTCTTCAAACTTTTCTTTAATTGAGGAGGGCAGTGGAACGGATGAGAGGCTATCATCTCCAAGAAAATTGAACAGGTGACCAAGATCTAAGGTAGTCTTTGCCAACCACTTCCTTCTTAACTTATCTGATGACAGAAACACATACAAGCAACAACAGTACTGTTTGTAGGAAATATGCACTTAATAACAATAAACTTATTGTTCAAATTAGAATTGAAGATACCTGCAAGAAGAATTACATAAAAGTAGAAATAGTGATAAACATATACATAAGGGAAAGTCAGACTCATTTGGCTAAGATAAACTTGTCTAGCAAAATATTCAGAACATAAGTTTTGAAAGTTGTGGCGTGACCAGATTTTCAAAGGTCTCAAATGTAAGATGGTGGGCAGAGTTATAACAGAAGCCGCTAAATAACTAAACAATTTTCTTGTGAAAAAATTTGATAACATTTACTACAACTTGGGCTATAAGGAGGGACCTAATGTTTCTTAGGCCAGATGCTACCGAAAGTTAAGTTGAAGGCATGATTCTTAATATGTTTCTTACTTTCTTAACATTTTATCTTAAACATGAGGCCATTGAACCAAGTTTTGTCAGAGTCTCGTTTCATACCCTTAAGTTTTTTGATCAATAACTGGTCTTTCTTGATATACAATGTCTGTTTCCCTAAAACAACAATATCTAATATTTGTTCTTATATCATTGTATTCCCTCTGTTCTCAATTCCTTGCAATCAACTTTTAGTTGATAAGGTGTATAGGTGAGGGGACTAGTATTTAGATGCTGGCATCTTCCAGCAGGCCTTGGTATTCAGCTATTTCCCCCTTATACAGAATCTATATCCTAAGAAATAGAAAGGGGAAGCAAATCTAAGGAGGACTCCTGTAACAGTAGCCACCAAGGACAGTTGAAAGAGTTGATGCTAATAAACTATGGAACATATAGTTAACTTTAAGAAAGAGGAGTCCTCAGTGGGCTGCTGGGGAGAAAAAGAATTACCTTTTAGCAATTCAAAAAGAGCTTTCTATTATACAAATCTTTATAGGTAGGTTAATTGCCTGCCAAGATTTCCTTTTAAATCAAAATTAAAGTATGCAAGATCAATGCCATACAATGAAATGTCATCATATTTGACTACTTCACATGCTGCATAGAGCTTTTGTACTGATTTTAGTTCATTGGGGAGCTGTATTTAAAAATTTTTATTTATTATTATTATTTTTAATCCTGAAATGTTCATACTAACGTGAGGAAAGAATCTCCATAAGATTTTCCATGTTTAAAAATATGAGAATAAATTATTTTATCAAGCTTTTTAAATAACTGAAATACAGTAAGTAGCTCTGAACATTAAAAACTAAGAAAAATAATGGACCTGGAAACTTAGTTTTATTGTGATTCTTTAATTTCAGGATGGTATATTATAAACACGCCCATGACACTTAGTCTCATCTTTTTGTTCCTTTCAGTTCTGCTTTTCTTTAGGAGCTGGAATGAAGCCACATTTCTTTCCATCTCTTCCTTGGCCAAACATTCCCCAGAAAGGAACATTTTTTAGTCTATTAATCTGTAGCAAACCTCCATAAGAAAAGTAGGCATGACAGTTTCCATGTTCCTTTAAAAATTCAACATAGTTGAATAGTGAGCCATGTCTCCACTTGGCTTTCATACCAATGATTCCCCTTCTTTCATTTGTTAAGTTTTATTAAACGAATTGCCAATATAAATGACTGGGCAGGTCAGTTAACTGTCTCTTTAACTATGAGCAGCCTTGGTTCTTTGTGAATTCCAATGTAAATGCTTAGTTATTAGCCTTTTTTTTTAAAGATTAGACAACACACCAAAGTAATAGTTTGTGCCATATACCTTATTTATATAGTTAGTTGTTTATTTTGAAGACTACCGGTTTAGTTTAGAGATAGTTTCACTTATTTTTTCATAACAGATGGGCTGGATATATCACATATGCGGTACATCAAAACATCTTAGCCATTTAAAAACAAGTTATTGAGAGCACTCAACTGATGCCTAAAAGAAAATATTGGTGGGTTAATTTAAAATTTAATAATATTCCAGAATTACAGAAAATATTTTTATTATTTTTTTAAAGTTAATACTTCATAACTAATTACCAGTTTCGATGTGTTATTCTTCGAACAGTTTTGTCACATTTTGCCTTCTAAATTTAAAATCCTATTGTTTAAATTCCACATATGAGTTAAAAACGCAATGATCAAAATTGTTTTCTGAAATTTTGTGTCATAAAATACGTAGGAAAAAGAAACATAAGATATATATCAAGCTAAATATAAGCAGCAATGAAAATAATGTATAAATAGCCATTCATCTGTTAAATGCTTATGTCACGGAGTAAAGGGCAATTATATAAGAATTGGGAATAACTAAGAAATCAAGAGGAAGGGAATACAAAAATCTGAGAAAACCCAATCAGGCAATGAAGAGAGGAGATTTTTGAAATTATTGTATTATGAGGTAAGTGAAAGTTTATCAGTAAACAATAAAGCTGAGTTTGATTTTGAATGCTTCCTTCTAATGCTTACATGCCTAATCTCATTTAGCAAACCAATATGATATTAAGTCCTAAATGCTGCATTAAGATCTGTATATGTTTAGGTCATGGGAAGTTAAACGCACACACACACACAGGTTTTTAAAGTATAGACATAGTCTTGATTACATGGAAGTAAACATCATGGATCTGTTAAGGATAAGATAATGTCATAATACTCTAAGATGAGAAGGCATGAGGCTCAGTCATTACTCAAGAAACCTTGTCTGATACGGGAAAGTTCGGCAACTTCCCTTGCTTTCTTACACAGGGAGGCTGAAACAGAAACCACTGTGTGAAGTTTCACTGACAGAAATTTGATGATACTGAGAGAATTACAATAATTTTCTGAACATTAAAGTCAGCTACTCTGAAATAAAGGGTGCCACAAAAAAGCCTGCTTGCTTCTCATTGTATGTCCAGAAAGATCTATCCCTAATATGAGTGAGAATGCTTTTCATTCCTTAGGACTTTGACTATTGTGTTTCTTAAATTTTGGCACTTGAAGTTGAGTTTGGATTCAAAAGAAAAAAACTAACGCATACCTTATCAATATTAGATGGTTTCAGTTGTCTTGAAGCTTTCTGTATATATCTAATCCTGAATCCTACATGGTCTTATGTGCAAGTGTTGTCACAGATGTTTGGAAATTCTTTTAGTATTGCAAATTCAAGAAGTTTAAGACCTTCCACCTGGAGCTGAAGAGTGTAGGGACTGCTATGTTGGTGAAGATAAACTCTTGCCGAACAGGATTTTTTAAATAAGTATCATCATTGTAATGTTACACTGCTGCATGAAATAGTACATGCCTTCATGGGTTATCTTTCCCAAGACTATCTAATCCTAGAGGCGACATAAAGCTTGCTGGATAAACTTGTGGAACCTGAGACTCTCATGCAATAATCAGTTATGAACTTGCAACTTCTTATAAACCCTTCCCTGGGCTGGAAATTAAACTTCTATAAAAGAAAGGATCTTGTTTTGTCCTTGGGAATCAGGTGCTATTGGTAGAACATGGAATAAATAAAAATGAGTTAGCTGGCAGAATCATTCTCAGGTGAAGGAATAAAAAGCAGATATAAAAATGTACTAGTGAAAAAATAGAAAAACTCAATGGAGATAGTTTCAGAAATACAGATCTTCAAGTGGTGCAGGCTGTGATAAGGAATTAGTTTCCATGATACAGATTTACAGAGAACAATTCAAATGCTCTTTACAAATTAAACATTTTAATGATTCCCTTTTGAAAAACATTGAGCAGGGTGTGATATTAAATCCAATGTAAAGTTCTTGCTTCGGACAGCTCTTAAAAAATAATTCAGTATTTTGAAGTCATTTTTATGTTAGTCCTCAACTACTGGGAAAGTATCTCAGTATCAAAATGCCTGGACACCATAACATCACAGTTAGAGATTTTACCCAAGATTGCTTTTTTACATGAGCTACCTAAGGATGTTTTAATTAGAAATAAGCACAGCACACCAGAATGTGCGATTTACACTAAAAAATACATAGGAAAAAATGTCAGTTTATATGGAATTCCAGACTTTTATTCATTTATTAATTCATTTATCCAAATAATTTCTATTTTATACAAACTCATTGAATGTGTAATGGAGAATTTAAGATGCAGGGAAGAGAATGGAACGTAAATTTTACAGATATACTAGTAATATTGAGGCTGCTTTGTTCACGAAGGGAAGACTAGCAGATGCGAGGGTAAAAATCTCATTAATTTGGGGCTTCCCTGGTGGCGCAGTGGTTGAGAGTCCGCCTGCCGATGCAGGGGTTACGGGTTCGTGCCCCGGTCCGGGAAGATCCCACATGCCGCGGAGCGGCTGGGCCCGCGAGCCATGGCCGCTGAGCCTGCGCGTCCGGAGCCTGTGCTCCGCAACGGGAGAGGCCACAGCAGTGAGAGGCCCGCGTACGGCAAAAAAAAAAAAAAAAAATCTCACTAATTTGAAATTAGGGAGATCTTACTATCAACTAATACAGGAAGATCAAGAATGAGTTCTCAGCTAGACCTGTACTCTTTGACAGTTATTGTGCTAGATGTGAGGCAATGAAAGATGACTAAAAGATGCTCATTGCTTTCACGTTACAGCTGACATGGCATTCAAGTAGAGGTATAACATGGATCAAAGCACAGATGCAGGAGAGGGTGGCCCAGGCAGGAAATGGGGAGGAGCGCTTCCAAATAAGTACTCTCTGTACTAAGATGAATCGATTAGAGTCATGTCACAGAGAAGTTTGAAGCCAGATAAAGGATTTGGGGCTTAATTCCCTGGCACAGTAGAGTACGTACACCTTACAGAGTGTGCAAGGTGATGTTTTGGGTGTGAAAAGATAATAATAGACCTATTTTATTCTTATCTTGTAGCAAAAAGAAAAGAAAATTTAGGCTTTATTCTTATTTATTGCACAGATTTACACTGACATCTTCAGCCAGCTGTATATCAGAATGGTCACTTGTCGTATATAAGGCACAACTCCCTGAAAAGAGCAGGGTAGTAATTTTGCAATGTAGATGGAGTGACAAGTGGAAGCCTCCTTCATCTATTTGCTTTCAGCACTTTGTGAATGATTTGATAGTTTAGACGTACCTAAGGAAGGAAATTTGGGTTTACCATATTTAGTCTTAACTAAATTAGACCTCATGAGATGAGCAAGTACATGAAAAGATCCAGGCAGAGAAACTATGGATTGATAATAATGCAAGTAATGCAAGTATAAGTAAACCAGAAAGTGGCAGTGGAAATAATAGGAGCAGCCATTATTAATACTGTTAGACTGAGGTCTTCATCAATCACATACTGGATATAAACAATGGCTATTTAAAAATCAAAAGAAATCGTGTTCAGACTGCCATTTAAATTATGACTTTACCTGCGTGCATGTGTGTGTATATATGTATATTGCCTTCAAATGTTAGCTAATGATAGTAAAATACTATTGTGCTTAGCAAGATATTTTTATATGGCTTATTTCATGTTGATCTCATTATTGCTTATTCCCCATTATTTATTTTTGTACATTTTGTGATGCCCGTCAGCACAGTGACACATTTATGTGCTTTATAAATGAATTTTAAAATATGCAATGAGAAGTGCTCAAATTAAAAAAATATATATAAGGGTGAGTAATAAAAACACTCATTCTAGACTCTATCTAGAGAATGGAAAACCATTAAAGCTTTTAGAGTACAGGAACCAAATGCTCAAAACTTTGCATTTGCAATATTATTCAGGTTGCAGTGTGTAAGATAAATTAGAGTAGCATAACGGCTTTGAGAGATGATGCCAAAGCAGAGTCTTTGTGACCCGTCATCTGGAGAGCCTATGAGTTCCTTGCAAGCAGTTGCTGTGTTCTCCTAACATCTGTATGCTCAGCAGTATCTCATGTGATAGAGGCTATTGGAAGTGCCTGACACATATTTGTTAAATTGATTGGAGTATTCACAAGCTCATTTCTTTGTTAAGCCTTTGAAAGACCATTGTTAGTGTCATCTTTTGACTAATCCTTCCTACTGAAATTACCATCTTCTCTCCCTTTCTTAGAATATTTGATACTTCCGCTACAGCCCTTGCGCTATTCTGCCTTATGCTATACCTATCCACGTAACACATGGATAAGATTCAAGCAAATTTAGAATGTAAACTCTTTCAAAGGGGAAGGTACAATATTGATCCAACTACTTAAATGAGAAGTTTAATGTTCATATAACTAAACAGGGATAGAGAGAACTGTCAAGAGAGATAGAGCCAGGGACTCTAGTGGGTGAGTGTCTCTCTCCCTCTCTCTCCCACCTCCCCTAGGCAGCTTCCCTGGGAAGAGGTGTGAGAGAGGCAGGTGAAGAGGGGAACATGTCTGCTGGAACATCTTCACTCTGGCAAGACGACTCCGTAACAGAGAGAAAAGAGATTATCTTCCAAGATTGTGAGTTTGAAAAAAATCTTCCCAAAAGGACCATGAATAAATTAGAATATGGGCCACTTCTGGAAAAATCACCCTGGTCAGAAGAACACCTCTGTAGTGAACTCCACAAGGCAAGTACTATTAAGTCCACTTTAGACTCAGCTAAATGCTCTCCATATGCACGGGTAATACAGGGGAAAACAGGGACCTAAGTCCAGATCTTTGACCTTATTATCTGCTTTATGCTATGTGCATATACGGAGAGAAACTCTATTATCTGGAATAACTAATATTCCCCTACATCTGGACTAATTCTAATATACTAACTATAATTGAAGATATCTGATACAGAGTAATAATAAGTAGCAAAACCTCATAATGGTAATATATTCTGTGTCACAATTAAAACAAAAGGTCAGGGCCTGTTTAAAAGCCTGCGCGTCCAGAGCCTGTGCTCCGCAACGGGAGAGGCCGCAACAGTGAGAGGCCCGCGTACCACAAAAACAAATAAACAAAACAAACAAATAAAACAAACAAACAAACAAACAAGGTCAGAGAAATATTTCAGAATTTAAAAAAAATCCATGTTTGTTAATGCTAGCATAATTTTAAAAAGGAAAAAACCAAGAAACTTCCGAACAGTCCAATAATAGGAGAATTGATAGTTTGTAAATAAAATAATTAAACGAAAGATTCATAATTATATACTGAGTATGGTTTCCAATCTATTAAAATTTGGAGAGGAGCAAGATTTCTTTGAGCATAACTTTTGACTTTTTATTATGTAAATGTTTTGTCCTACTCAGAAACTGTATTCAATAAAAAAGAATGAAAAACTAACCTTGAATTTGAATGGCAATATCAACAAATGAACATAACTATATGTCAAATACATAATACAACCACAGGGAAAAAACTTTTACCTAACTTATGTACACAAAATTTGACTTGACACCTTTAGCAGCATAGATTCTAAGGACAAAAAGTGCAAAGAAAATTTGAACTGTACTTGGTAGGATTGTTGTTGTTAGTAGTAGTTGTTTTGTGTGTATTGCGGGTAGAACAAATAAATGCCTATATTAGTATGGTTGGGAACCAGGATTCTCATGATGGGAAATGGAGCTACGAACATGGAATTGAGGTTAAAGGATATAGAAAATAAATAAGGAAACACAGAAATACACAATCTGATTTCCAATATTAATAAGACCCAAAAAGAAAACAAGACAGAGTCACATGAAAATAAGTGAGGCGATATTAGCCACAATCACTTTAAAAAGGCAAGTTTGGAGGTGAACTCTGAAGATCTAAGTAGATGCATCCATGATCTAATTTGTGAGAAGAGCGTCCTGAACAGAGGGAACAGCAAGCGTAAAGGCCCTGAGATAGGATCAGACTTGTCACACGTGAGGGTTCTATGTCTCTCTTGTGTCTGAAGGATGGTTGCGGAAGCTGGGTTTGGAGGTATAGGTATGGTCCAGGTTAGAAAGTGTCCTGAGGCCAAAAAAGGAATTGGGATTTTCATCTGAGTGAAACAAGATGTTATGGGACAGTTTTAAGTAGGGGAGTGATATAATTTTATTTAGGGTTTATTACGATCATTTTTGTTTCTGTGTGAGAAATGGAGTATAAGAATCTAAGCATGGATTAGGATGGTAATAGTAGAGATGGAGGGAGGTAGATTAATGTAAGATATATTTGGGAGATAGAATCAAACAAATCTGCTGCTAGATTGGATGGGAGAGACTAAGTATCAAGGATAAATCCAATAGCTTTGTCTTAAGCTACCGGATGAATGGACGTGTGAATACTGGGATGGGAAAGACAGAGGGAAGACCAGGCTGAGATGAAGTGGTGGGAGAATCAAATATTTTATTTTGGCCATATAGTGCTTGTGATGCCTACCTTATATTCAGTTGGCGATGTCTGGTATATAGTTGGATACAACATTATGGAGCTCCAACCAAAAAAGGAAAGAAGGCAGGAAGGAAGGAAGGAGGGAAGGAAGGAAGGGAGGGAGGGAGGGAGGAAGATAGAAAGTCCAGAGCTAGAGATATAAAATTGTGAGTTACAGAAACATAAGATAATATTTATAAGCAAGTGACTATAAGAGAACATTTAGAGAATGACTGTAAGCACACTCCAAGCCCAGGGGGCACCCATTTAGAGACAAGGAAAAGGAGAAGAAACATGAAAATGAGACTGAGAGAAGCTAACAAGGTATGGGGAGAGCTAGGTGTGTGTGGTGTGACAGAAGCCAAGAGATGTGTCTTTAAAGAGTAAAGAACTGTCAAATGATGCTAAGAAGCCCTAGTAAGGTGAGGAGTGACTACTGTACTCGACAATATATGGAGAGCTGATGTTTTTAGTTAAGATCAGTTTCAATGGAACGCTTACTGTGGGTGCCTATCTGAATATGACAAGGAGAGAGTGTAGTGAGGAAGGGGCAAGGGAAGCATAAACAACTCCTAAGAATTTTTGTTGAAAAGGAGAGCATGGAGGGAGATATTCTAAGAGAGAATCTTTTTTTAAGATGGAGGATCTTAGTAGACCATGACTAGAATGATGCTTTTGAAAGACAGATATTAGTGGCAGAAAAAAAATGACTGCAGGAGAAATAAATTAATTAAGGTAAGACATGATTAGATACAGAGCAAAAGTAGCTTTTAATAAAAATAGGGGCACTTTTGCACTAGGATGGAAGGCAGAGAATATGGATATAATATGAATATAGTTTGGTAGATTTGGCAATGGCAAGATGAAAATGATTCCTACAGATGATTTTTCATATTCCAGAATGTGAAGTAGGAGCATGTATATATTGGTACATGCATGCCTGGGACAGGAAGAATGGTGGAAGGAGGTGTTGGAAGCCTAAAGAGAGAGAAGAGAGTGAGAGTGTAGGAAATCAAACCCAGAAAGAATATTCAGTAGGACTGGCAGACAATTTTCCGTACATATTTGCCCCACTCGCAAAACGATACTTTTAGTTTAGGTATGTGCAGGGAATGGATGCTAGCATTCTGGATAGAGGGCTGTGTGGTGAAGATCTGAAACAGAACACTTTCAAAGATGGAGAAGGAGGAAGAAAGTTTCAAGCACACCCCAAAGCATTGCTCTAACAAAATAGCAAAGTTTTTAATGAATCATTAAAAGTAACAGCAACAGATCATAAGATAGGTCCTATGGTTGTACTCATATGGGACCCAAAACTCTATACACATTTAATATTATTATATATTAAGGTTGAATGTATTTTTCAGTCTAATACCTAGTACAAGGCATGACAATTTCAATAGCTGGTGGCTCCTAGTCTAATTATAAAGTGAAGAATAATATTTTTTGGCAATGGTACAACTGTTTTCATTCAAAAACTCTCCCAAACCTCCCACTTCACCATCCTCACCCCCATATAGCATTCCACCACTAGAACCCCATCTAGGAATGCAAAGAACTAAAATCTTCAGTACAATATGCAGAGATACTTATATATATGAACTATATACAGTACTCTTCCAAATTAATTTGAGGTATACACTTTTGATAAATGGGTTTTATTGTTGATGTTAACACTAGGAGATAAGCAGAACAGAGAGATATATCATATGGCCACATGATGCAAGTGAGAATCACTTAGTAAGAATTGTAATTTTTTTGAATTCTTAACTATCGTACTTGCAAATAGAGGCTTCAGTTTGGGTTCAAAAAAAATGTTATGACAAGATCAAAGAGAAATCAATAGTAAAACAAAACTATAGCTTCCAAAAGGCAAACCCCCAAGTATCATTTTTGTCTTAATCTGTATGCAAATTTCTAAGACTCCCCAATTGGCATGTCCATATATGAAGATGTGTTACCTCTTATTTGAAGGCTGAATCACTATGAAGCAGAGAACACTAGACCAGAAGCCCAGATTTCTTTTGTTCAGAATTCCCCTTTAAAGAGGAAAAACAAAGAGAAGCCAAAGGGAGTGGTCCATTTCTCATCTATCACTCAACGAATTGATCCTCTGAGAAGGTGTCAGAGAAGCAATCACAGAATGAATGTCCAAACCATCTGCCACAGACCTGCCAACAATGGAAATGGGTAACCTTAACCTGCACCCCGAAGATTTTGCCGTAATCGGTTGGACAAACAGATCTTCTTGGTCAAAGAAAACATTTTGTGTATCAGAGTTTTACTAAAAGAATAAAGTCTGAAGAACAAGTTACTTTATGTAAGAAATAATTATCAGTTTTGGAGAGAATGCTATAAACCAAGTAATTACAAGTTCAGATGACTCTGTTGCTGTCGTAAATTTCCCTCGACAGCACTTAGAGAGAAAGACATTAAAGTATGAATGATAGGAATGATACATATAGGCTTAATGCATGAGATTATTAGAATGGGTTTTAACTTCATGGAGAAAGATATTCCAAAAGTGAGTGGCACTATTTTACAACAGACAATGTATAAATGACATTTCTGGTTACTGGATATAAAAATATACTTCTACAGCATAACTAAAGAAAACATCTCATGTGAAACCTCAAAGCTAGGACTCATTACACTACCGAATTCATATTTTCATGTGGTTTCCTCCTAAGGCAATAAAACAACCTTTTTTTTTTTTTAAAGAATTTTATTTATTTATTTATTTTTGGTTGTGTTGGGTCTTCGTTGCTGCGCCCGGGCTTTCTCTAGTTGTGGCGAGCGGGGGCTACTCTTCGTTGTGGTGCGTGGGCTTCTCATTGCAGTGGCTTCTCTTGTTGAGGAGCACGGGCTCTAGGTGCGAGGGATTCAGTAGTGTGGCTCGTGGGGGCTCAGTACTTTTGGCTCGCAGCCTCTAGAGCACAGGCTCAATAGTTGTGGTGTACGGGTTTAGTTGCCCTGCAGCATGTGGGATCTTCCCAGAGCAGGGCTTGAACCCATGTTCCCTGCATTGGAAAGTGGATTCTTAACCACTGCGCCACCAGGGAAGTCCCAACAACCATTGTTTTTTTAACAGACACAGACAGTATATCATCAAACAAAATAATGAAAAGCTTAAGCAAATATTTAAAACTATTACAACTAGAAGAAACACTAGAGATCACTTAACCCAAACTTCTAATTTTACAAACAGGAAAATTAAGACTGAAAAATTAAATGACTTGCTCAAGGACACAAATCATGAACAGCTGTCAGCATCAGGCCTAACCAAGTAATCTGAAAAAGTCTCTCCCTTTCCCTTTGAAACATAATCTGCTCCACTCTTCCAAATGGACTCTTTCTCTTGCCTACCCTTTCAGTGTCTACCTATGACCATTACTCAAGACCTCCTTCTCTGTACACAAGTCACTGCCATGTTGGGCTTGTCTTCCATACTTGTCCCATATATCAAGCCTCCCCAATGCCATTAAGCCTATCTGATAGAGTAAATTACAAACTGAGGAATGCTCGTGCAGAACACTACAGTTTTTCTACTTTGAGGGGTGCATGGGAGATGGGGGGACATGAATTTTGATAATCATTTCTTTAAGGAGACCATCACTCTTTAACAACTCAAAGGAATAGTGGGAATTTTGAGCCCAGTCTCTTAACCGCTATGTGTTGGTTACTCTTAATGGATGAGAAAATAGCCAACACTCAGGGGTTAAAAGAATAGACCCTAAAGTGGTCTGTGTGGCTTGAATTTAGGTTCCACTTTCTACAAGCAGTGATTTTTTTTTTTTTTGGCCGCACAGTGCAGCTTGCAGGATTAGTTTCCAGACCAGGGATTGAACACAGGTCCTTGGCAGTGAAAGCACAGAGTCCTAACCACTGGACCACCGGGAAATTTGCTATAAGCAGTGATTTTAAACAATGACTTCATCAGGACAGTACGAAGATTACATGAGACTATCTATGTAAAGTACTTACAGTAAAAATGAGCACATAGCAAAAAGTAAATGTTAGGTTATTATTATATCTAGTGGGTATTATTCAACTCCTCCATCTGTTGTCATCCTGTTAAAATCTGGCTTCCATGTTATTCCACTGAAGCTGCTCTTACAAAGGACACTATTGACCAACTAAATGACAAATGTAGTGGCCCATTTTTAGTACCCGTTCTGTATCAACACTCTCCAACACTTGACACTATTTACCTCTCTGAGTGTCTTCAAATTCTCTCCTTTTTTGACTTTTGTGAATCCCCACCCTCCCCAGCTCTTTATATATGACCCTTCGTTTCTTCCCTCTCTACCCTTTTTCCTGATGATGTCATTTACTTCAAAGCTTGCAAACCTTCCCAATAGGCCAGGAACTCTGATGTGTGTTTCTAGCACTTATCTAGCTCCAGAGATATGTATAGATCTAATTTCAAATTGACTTCTTTATATTTTTATTTTAATGCATGGGACCAGAACACGGAACTCATTAAATGTTCTTGCGACTAACTTCCCCTGAGTTTCCTGTCTTTAGAAATTTTATCTCCATCCACTTCATTGAAATTCTCAAAGGTTTCTTTGATTCTTCTTTCCAGCATGCCTTGAATGATATTTCATCCCTGTTTGCTTGGGACAGTTTCAATTTATACCTGCCATTTCATCTCCATTATTAACAGAAATTTCTTTCACTCTTAAAGGTGTTGTGGTATGGATGATACATCATACGATTATCCTAATCATGTTAGGCATCCAATCTACTTCACAATCATTATCAGAATCTTGATATTTCTTTCCATCCTCTGTAGTGTAGGCTTCCATTTTTTCTTTTTGGACACTATTAACAGTCTCTTTAAGGATCATTGACACCAATATATTTCTGATTACTATATTTTCCAACGGCTACTAAACTGATCTTCCTAAACACAAGCCTAGTATTGCTTTTTCCCTTCCTAATGATTTTCATTCTTTCTCAGTGGCCTACAACACAAAGTCCAGTACCCTCTTCTATTTTCCATTTGCTCATCTCCCTTCCCTACTACCTTTACATTCAAAGATAGGCCATATAGTAGAATAGTAGTTTTAGATTGGAGAATATAAGTTAATAAATAAAGAGTAGACATGTAGTAATGTCTTTCTACCATAACAGCTATGAAATAAATGCTAGCAGACTATAGCATTTCCTGACACTGTATATCAGTCATTGAAGAGGGATAATATGAATTCCTACCTGTCCGACAGGGCTATTGTAAAACTCAAATGTGACAACATGAGCATGTTTAAAATCACCATTCAAGGTGCATGACTATTGTTTCTGTTATTGTGATTCATCTCTCTCCTAGCCAATCCAAATGCATTTATGATTAATAGATGCTTTTGTTAAGAATAGAAATATTCATGAGTGTTTCTGCTATTCCCAGGGGGAAACACACTCTCCAAAAAAATAAATTTTGTGAGAATTCCATTATCAAAATTTTCTTTCTTTGATATAGAACTATATATTTAGGACTTACACTTTCCCCAATTTTAATAGCAATTGAAATCTTTATAGCTATAAATGTATAATTAAACATAACCTTTTTTTTTTTTTTTTGCGGTACGCGGGCCTCTCACTATTGTGGCCTCTCCCGTTGCGGAGCACAGGCTCTGGACGCGCAGGCTCAGCGGCCATGGCTCACGGGCCCAGCCGCTCCGCGGCATGTGGGATCTTCCCGGACCGGGGCACGAACCCGTGTCCCCTGCATCGTCAGGCGGACTCTCAACCACTGCGCCACCAGGGAAGCCCCTAAACATAACCTTTTAAAGAGTTTACCTTTTACAAATTTATAGACAGTCAAATTACTTTCCTGATTTTTAAAGCTATATTTGGGCGGGCTGATACTGTAACCGGAAGTGGAGTCCGGCTGCTCACCGCTCAAAGGCCAATAAAGAAGCAAAGTTGGTGGAAAGGAAAGTTTGCTTGATTTTGGATGCCGGCAACCCAGGAGGGGGTAGCGGGGGTGGAGGGCGGGGAGGGCGGACTCCTGACCGGAGGCCAACTCCCCCCTACTGACAATCAGTGGGTAAGAGCTTTTATAGACAGAGCGAGGAGACTACAGGAAGAAACAGCACAGTCAGCTCTGACAGTCATCTTGAAATTGATCATGTGGTGGTCTGACCAGCGTCCTCTTGATTATTTTAGGTACAGTTAGTCTTCAGTTCCAGGGTCGGTATGTTTCCATTTCTTTGAGGCAAACTGCCGGAATTGTGGCAGCTTATGTCATGGCTACAGCCTGGCCATCATGTAGCTAACTTCTTCCAACTGGTGGAGCTTTCAGTATCTATAAGACAGCTCACAGGATATGGCTCAGAATATTATCTATAGCCCTTGAAAAGGAACTAAAGGTCCTTGACTTTGCTTAGTGACTATTATTGTTTGGTTCTGTTTGACTGCTTTTCTTTGCTTCTGCATTTTCTCACTTCTATGATTAAACTTATTCTTTGGCTAAAGTTTGTTCACAGACAAAAGGCAGGTGGAGGACATGGGGGTGGGTGGGGGAAGACCATAGGGTCCTGCTCCATTTCAATACCTCATCAGAAATAGGTCCAAATTTCATCACCATTACCTTTAGAGAGCAATAAATTATGAGTATATTAAGTACAGTCCTCACCTTCTAACATCGACAACCCAGGATTAGGGATGCACATAAACAGAAAAGATGAAGATCAAAAACATCCTAAAAACGCAGAATCAGTAAAGCATATGTGTGTATATAAATTCCATGCTCAAAAAATAAATGTGAAGGTTGTCGTTCATTTATTTTTGTCCTTTTAGATATTTATATCTACATTTTATATATGTGTGTGTGTGCATGTGTTCCTACATATACTATATAACATGTATATATTCCATAGCTTTAGTAGATATATATATTCCATAATTTAAGGGGATACATATGCTCATAAATTGACTTTTTGAGATTACTGACCACGTACCTTCAAATGAATTAGCTTAGACTACAGGAAATTGAGTTTTAAAAGGGAATTGAATATCAACAGTTTCCTATGGTTCGATTAATAGCAAATGGGAACTGGCTAAGAGCGTTTAAATAATTCAGCTCGTGCATATATGGTCAATTTATTTAGGACAAAGGAGCCATATAATGGAGAAAGGACCGTCTCTCCAAAAAATGGTGTTGGGAAAACTGGACAGTCACATGCCAAAAAAAAAGGACAGAAAGAACGAAAAGAAAAGAAACTGTACCACTATCTTAATACCACACACATAAACTAACCCCAGATAGATTAAACACTTGAACATATGGCCTAAAACCAGAAAACCTCTAGAAGAAAACATAGGCAGTAAGTTCCTTGACATAGGTCTTGATAATGTTTTTAGATTTGACACCAAAAGCAAAGGGAACAAAAGCAAAAATAAACAAGTGAGATAATATCAGACTAAGGTTTTTGCATAACAAAGGAAACCATCAACAAAATGAAAAGGCAGCTTACCAAATGGGAGAAAAAATTTGCAAACCAGAAATCTGATAAGGAGTTAATATCCAAAATATGTAAAGAATTCACAAAACTCAATAGCAAAAACAAATATGTGATTAAAAATGGGTATTGTATCTTAAGAGACGTTTTTCCAAAAAAGACATACAGATGGCCAACAGACACATGAAAAGATACTCAACATCACTATCAATGAAATACAAATCAAAACAACGAGTTATCACCTCACAACCTGTTAGAATGGCTATTATCAAAATGACAAGAAATAAGTGTTGGCAAAGACGTGGAGAAAATGGAACCCTTGTGAGCTGTTGGTGGAAATGTAAATTGGTGCAGCTACTATAAAGACAGGAGGAGCTTCCTCCAAAAATTACAAATAGAACTCCCATATGACAGGAATTCCACTTCTGGGTATTTTTCTGAAGGAAATGAGAACACTAACTTGAAAAGATACATGCACTTCCCCGTTCATTGCAACTTTATTTACAATAGTCAAGACATGGAAGCGTTCATCTCACTGAAACCTTTCCTGGTGAGAGGATGCCCTGGCTGATGAGTGTTTGCTATCACGGTGTCTGCTACAAATACTGTATTTCCCTGTCAGGGCCTGGGAAGATAGGCTGATTTTTAAAGGGTAGGCGTTAAGAAGTAAGATCATAGAACTTCTGTAATAATGTTCTGATTCTCAGGATATTTTTCTTATTTCAAAGAAGAGACTTAATTTTATTTCTTTAAATAGCCCTTTCTGTGTGATTTTTACTCCTCTGATAATTCCACTTTTGGAATCAAGCTGTGTCTCTCTGAAGTCTCTAAGACACATAACTTCCGTAGCTTCCTACTATGTCTACTATGTCTTCCTACTATGTCTACTGTGTCTTCCTACTATGTCTACTGTGTCTTCCTACTATGTCCTACTGTGTCTCTCTGAAGTCTCTAAGACACATAACTTCCGTAGCTTCCTACTATGCTTTATCAGTTACCACGCAGTGTAGTCACATGTATCTTCAGCATTGAGTTTTAGAGAAAAGAACATGAAATCAAAAGTTATAGGACATGAGTTTAAGGCCAAACTCAATTATTTACTATAGGCAAATACATGTGTGATTGTAGACAGGTTATTTTAATGTTTACCCTTTAGTTTACTTATCTGGAAATGGAGATGATAATAATGACACACATTCGCAAGGTTATTACATTGAAGAATTGATGACCTATGAGAATAGCCCTTTATAAACTGTAATGTGCAAAGTAAACCCCACTGATGCTTGAGAAAACAGAATTATAACAAAATTAACAGTTTGACAAATTAAAATTATTTTGAAAAATATTTTACTATAGCCCACAGCTAACGTTCTATGTGACTACATATGATTATTAAAAGAAAAATGAATAGGAATTTGGTGTTTCTAGATAGCAATTGTAACTCTGCCTATGGCAAGCTTGAATAAAAATTAAGCAATTAATGAATATAAAAATAAGAGATTTTGGTCTTCAGTTCATTATACCAACACACACAGTACCATTCTAAGGCAATGGATTGTTGCACTAAACTTTTATCTAAAGAGAGAAATTTCCATTAGAGGTCTTACAATGGAATTAGTTGTTTTAGTTATCACAAAGAGTTGCATTTAAATAAACTTCATTCAAAATTTATTAGAATGTCAAATCTTCAAAAGAACTGAGTCATTCTCACTTTCAGAGCTAAAAATCATTGGTTTAATAAATTCAACGAGTTCCTAACACAGTTGGAAATTTTAGTCTATGAAGAATTTCTCAAACAGGATTTCTCAAATATTTCGCTATCTAAAGCCATTTGAAATTTTATAGTAACACTGAAATGTTGTAGAAAATGATCGATAATAGCAGTTATGATTACAAGACAAGTACAAATTATATCTTATCTTCTTCTCTCGCTTTCTCTCTCTCTTTCTCTCTTCCAATAGAAGATAAAGGGCAAAACAATCTTCTTATTGGGGAATATTATTTAAACTGACTTAAGGTTTTCTAGGGGACTTGACTGTCAAAGGATTAAATGAAAGTATCCAAGAATCATAGAGGATAGTTTTACCTGCCTGCAATGAAACAGTACAGGGTTGGGCGATTGGACATGTCAGTGTTAAGAGGTGAAAGGAACCAGAAAGGTTGAAGTGAACTGTTGGTAAATGTGGAAAATCTATGAAATTTGTGTCTGTAGATAATTAGAAAACAGTTAAAAGAACAGGAAATATTGTAACTAAGGAAATGATGGATGAGAGGGCAATGTTTGTAAGAAAAGGGGAACAAAGGCAGAGAGGGAGGTGAGAAGAGTTTTTAGTAGGTCAATAGAAAGGTATTTTAAAATCCACAAACCTTACAGAGAAAACAAAGAAACATTGCCTCTTTTTCTTGTAGAATATAATGCAATCACTATTCAATTAGCCTAAAGCCACTTGTCATGGAAGAGAAATTTGGGGAGAATTGGAGAAAAAATTAAAAATTAGCATATTTTGGTTCTAAAAAATCCATTAGCTTGATATTAAATAGAGATAAGGACTAGAAAAAGAAATCTGGGACTTTTCAGAGAAGAGAAGGTAGTTAAAATCTTGGGAAGGATTGAAACTTCTGATGGAATAGGTCTAAACTAAGGAAAGTGACTGGTATGAATTAATCGGCTAAGACTTCCATCACAAATGGCAGAAATAGGAGGAGAAGTGATAGGAAAGGAATGGACTAATATAAGGGGTCCATGCTCAAGTGCAGTCTTATTATAAAGAAACTATCTTTTTAACAGGCATTTGATGTGTCTGACAAGATGTTACATAATTAACAAGAAAGAGAAGGAAAAGACTAAAGTCAGCTTTGAAGGGGTAGATAATTAATTTTAGTTTAGTAGGCAGGTCACTAAGACCGGAACATCTGGATAAAGTAGAGGAACTCTGAAGAAGCTGCCATGGTTATAATAGAAACATTAAGTCAGTAGGAAAAAAAAATTCCTGCAGCTTGGGCAAGACTGAATGCTTTAGGATTTTGCAGGGGAATGAAATGACAGGGCAATGAATGATGACCCTGAGAATTCAGATGTCTCTTAGTACCACAGGAAGAGACCAGAGAATTGGGAATATTTGATGAAGCAAATCCAGAGAAGTTAGATGGCAGTAAGATCTATGTTTTGGTGGAGGACCTAGAATTTTCTTTTTAATTGAAGATTTTGAAAAAGACCTTGCACATAAGAGAAATTTTCACATCAGAAAAGAGTGTATAGTTTGTGTGTCAGGAGGAGCTAGAGATGTGTATATGTCCAATTAACAGGCTCTCACCCTTTGAGCTTCCTATTCACAGAAAAAAAATGCAGTAACATGAAAATACTTTGACAGAAAGCACAAGTAAACTAAGTAAACTTTAGCAATCACTTAAACACTCTTGATATATGTACTAGCTATTAGAGAGGTCTTTTAAAGAATCAAATGAATTAAATGAAATAATATAAAGGAAAGTTCTATATATAATTTCTATATTTTATATATATCTATTTTATATAAATAATTCTTATAAATAAGGAAACTATATAATAAGGCAGATACATAAGTGCCATGTTTCTATTCATTATTCATTTTTAATATTGTTGATAGAACACGATTTAGTAACTTAGATATCATTCATTCTAAGTAGAATGGAATAAATGAAATTATTGTTGGACCTCCTATTCCCTATAGAAATGTCATCTGTGGAAACTAAGCCTATCATCAACTTTAGGATATTAATAGGCAGGTGCTAGTGAGGGTTAAAACAAAGTAGAATATTTTAAAATTGGAGTCACAATCTTGATCAGTTATCTTATGTGGTCTTCTAATATGTATGTGCTGACATATGTATTCTATGTTATTAGCACAATGCACGTTTTTATGGTGACACAAAATGCAGTTTTACCTGTATTAATTATTTCTAGAACTATGGGATCTGGATCAGTAGAATATCAATTTTATTTTTAATAGTTAAAATAATAAGGAACAGTATTTCAGTGCCTTATATTGGATTTTAGAAGCAGAACTGTTTGAATTTTTGGCATCATAGATCTCCATAGTCTTTTCAGAACCTCAACAGGATAATAATTTTCTCATCTTATGAGAGGTCAGATAAAAAGAAATACATGTGTAGAAATATCTGAAAAGCATTTAATATCCTTTTTCAAATAGAATATTTATTATACTCACTGTATAAAGTCTAAAGATATGAAGAAGCAAATAAAAAATTCTTAACAGTTCCAACCACTGTTAATGTTTACATATATTCCCTTCCAGTATTTGCGTCTTGTGCGTATGCAGCTTACTACAATCCTATGCATAGGCGTGTATTTCTACATTTATATAGAGGAGATTACACTGAATACAAATCTTTACATCCCGCTTTTTTGCACAGCATTACATATGAGCTTTTCTGACATTATTTTAAAAAGGGACCCTTCATAAACATTGCTTTATTTGCTCTAGGATTCTATTTGAGGATTATGTTCTAATTTATTTAACTAACCCTCTGCCAGGGCATCAGTCCATCTGTCATTCATTAAAAATATTTGCTGATTACAAAATAGGAAAAAACAAAAAAACTGTGGGAAAAATAGACTAAAAATCTATCTAATGAAATAGTAAATTATTCACATTTATTGTGTAAGAATATTTCTAGTTTATAAAACTTTAAAAGCACTTTGAAAGCTCTCTCTCTCTCTCTCTCTCTCTCTCTATATATATATATATATATATGTTAAGTTTGCTATAATTATTAGCCAGTTGACACCAAAGACTACAGCTAAATTTGCAGTTCAGAAGCTAGACACACTCATTAGCTGTCTTGCCTCTGTAATCAATACTTTGTTTTCAGTCACTAACCATTTCACCATCTGTGACATTGATCCTTTTCTGGGATTCTCTAGTTCTGGAGAAATATCTGAAAAGTATCAGCACGTTGGACAAGAAAGATTCATTAAGAACAACTTTAATAAGTGATCAGATCCATCCTATTAGACATGATCTTCACTTATTCAAGAAACAAAAGTTAGCAACTTTATCTTAAATTCAAAACAAGCAGCCAAACAAATAAGATGTGAATCAGACAGGCAGACAATTAATCATGACTTATGCAACTGGTAAGCCTGATATATTGTGCTCCTGAATATTCAATGAAAAACAACAGCCATTCAGAGACTAAGGAAGCCTAATGCCAGCCAAATGACGATTAAACCTTAACCAAGGGTTCTCTTTTTGCATCCCATCTCTACCACTTCTTAGCCACGTATCTTTGGATTATGTTACCTAACCTCTCTGTGCCTCGTCGTCTTCATCTGTAAAATGGGAAAATCTACCTGTGTTTACTGAAAATTTTAAATAAATGAAAATAAATTAAATATTTACAGCAGGGCCTGGTCCAGAATGAGTATTTACTGAGTAAAGTGTACATATATATGTGTGTGTCTATATATGCATATATATATATATATATATGCACACACATATGTAATATATATATACACACACATATATATATATACATCTTATACATAGTTAGCAACTAGCAGTTAGCAGTTAGAAAGCAAACACTTTTTACTCTTCCTTATAATATTAGCTTTTAAATACTGTTAATTATCCACTGCCAAATTTCTATCTAGTAGTGCTAGATTTTCAATCATTTAATTTCTACAATTTGAAAAGTTTAGAGATGTCTTCCCTGTTCTCTGTTTCTTCCTTCCAGTTCAGCACACCCTTTCTATTACACTGTTTTCATTTTCCTGAAAATAAAATAAATATGTAATAAGCTATCATATAATTATATATATACACACACCACACACACACACAAAACTGGCAAATTGAAAGCAAGATGAATTATACTAAAATTATTTGTATTTCAACAAATAATGTTTGGGCATATATTGACATAAAGAAGTAGTCAGATGTTTGCATCTATATGTAGAGTCACTGTGAATATGACAGCCAAGGATGTAGACTGTTACATGTATCATTGATACCAGTACAAAACGTGACACCTTTGTCTGTGATGTGATCTGAGTAAAATAAATTACATTCTTACCTCCTTTCACAAGGCAGTTGCATAGTAAGAATTACTATGGAAAACAGAACTAGTTTCTAAGCTCAAATAATTACATTTGTTTGACCACATGAGTTCTCAATGGGATATCTGAATTTTTTTCATTTGGGAGAACCACCCTAAGGACTGCAGGACATACAGCATCTCAGGTTTCTACCCACAAAGTGCTGGCAGCAACGCTACTTCGGTAATTACAACAACCAAATGCCTCAACAGAATTCTGAAGTCTGCCGAAGAGCAGTGATTCTCATTTTTTTATTTGTTATTGCCAGCCCCAAGCAGCCTTTTAGACACTTTTATCCCAATGGTATTCCTCAAAGCACAGATACACTGTGCTTTGCACATATAAAAGTACAATTTTTTTCACCCCACATGATCAAATTTTCTCCCTTTTGGGGGTGAAAGCTTCCCCCAAAGAGAATGTCTGTCCTCAGAGCACTGGACCACCCTCATCAAGAGCCATAGTTTGTGCTGGGAAAGAACAGTTCCCGGTGCCAGACCTGTGTCAGGCCTGCCCACTGGGGTCCTCTGATCAGTAACACGTTCCCAGGTCTGGGGCTGCGGGCACCTGCAGGTCCTCTGAGACAGCACTAAATAGAGAAATATGAGTTGCTGTCAGTTTGTATATGTATATAACCAGAGTGGTTCTATAAAAGTGTTAGATCATTTCACTCTTCAGCTCAAACTCCTCCAGTGACTTCCCGTTCCATTTAGATTAAAATCTCAAACCCTTACATTGGTCTGTAAGGGGCCTACGTGATCTGTTCCCCCACTTCAACTTCCTCCTGACCTCTGGGCACATCGACTTCTGGGCCTGCTCGTGAGAACAAGCCCAGCATACTCTTAATAACAAAAGCTTTGCATTTACTCTGCCTTCTCTTTGGAACACTCTTCCCTCTGATAGGAGCAAAGCTCACTTACTTCTTTCAGTCTCTTAACTTGTTCAGTGAGTGACTATATACTGACTAAATATATATTTTGAAAGCATAGGTGATTAGGCACATTCTGGCATGTACGTGTTAGCTTATGAGGACTGCCAGAATACTTCAAATTACGTATAAACTGAAAATGACCACATATCTAGCACTCCGTAAAACTTGCCTTAAAAACAGCAAGATTGCTTTTCATAGGAAAAACATCTGACGCTTTCAGGTTGACAAGAGAGCATGGCTCCTTGCACTGAGCATAAATGAAAGGTGTTTCATATTTTTCCACCTGTAGACATTTTCATTTTCTCTTTACATAACACTACATGAACATGACTATGAAACACACTGACATTGTCTTTTATTCTTAAAATTGTGATAGACTTTTTACAGATGTTTTCCAAGCATGATCAAAACATGACATTAAAGACCCGAGTTGCTGATTCACTCACACAAGATTCTTGTGTAGCCGAACAGAACTTAGAATACTTAGGTTTATTAGGTGCACATTTACTCATGGTTTTATACTTAATTACTTATTCAGAAAAGCTTGCTGTGTGTGGATCAGTTCTCCAAGCTATGTCACCAAATGTAAATTTACCTCAAAATACAGTAAATGTGAGTTCTCAGCCAAACTATTAAATTAGAAAAACATTTCAACCAGTTATAGTAAATTCAAGAGTTTGCATTATTTCCTAGACATAAAAGACAAAATATATTTTTTTAACATCTTTATTGGAGTATAATTGCTTTACAAGGGTGTGTTACTGTCTGCTGTATAACAAAGTGAATCAGCTATACCTATACATATATCCCCATATCCCCTCCCTCTTGCATCTCCCTCCCACCCTCCCTATCCCACCTCTCTAGGTGGTCACAAAGCACCAAGCTGATCTCCCTGTGCTATGCGGCTGCTTCCCACTAGCTATCTATTTTACATTTGGTAGTGTATATATGTCCATGCCACTCTCTCACTTCATCCCAGCTTACCCTTCCCCCTCCCCGTGTCCTCAAGTCCACTCTCTATGTCTATGTCTTTATTCCCGTCCTGCCCCTAGGTTCTTCAGACTATTTTTTTTTCGTTTTAGTTTCCATATATATGTGTTAGCATATGCCATTTGTTTTTCTCTTTCTGACTTACTTTACTCTGTATGGCAGTCTCTAGGTCCATCCACCTCACTACAAATAACTCAATTTCATTTCTTCTTATGGTTGAGTAATATTCCATTGTATATATGTGCCACATCTTCTTTATCCATTCATCTGTCGATGGACACTTAGGTTCCAAGTCCTGGCTATTGTAAATAGAGCTGCGATGAACATTGTGGTACATGACTCTTTGAATTATGGTTTTCTCTGGGTATATGCCCAGTAGTGGGATTGCTGGGTCGTATGGTAGTTCTAGTTTTAGTTTTTTAAGGAACCTCCATACTGTTCTCCATAGTGGCTGTATCAATTTACATTCCCACCAACAGTGGAAGAGGGTTCCCTTTTCTCCACACCCTCTCCAGCATTTGTCGTTTCTAGACTTTTTGATGATCGCCATTCTGACCGGTGTGAGGTGATACCTCATTGTAGTTTTGATTTGCATTTCTCTAATGATTCATGATGTTGAGCATCCTCTCATGTGTTTGTTGGTAATCTGTGTATCTTCTTTGGAGAAATGTCTATTTAGGTCTTGCCCATTTTTGGATTGGATTGTTTGGTTTTTTTGATATTGAGCTGCATGAGCTGCTTGTATATTTTGTAGATTAATCTTTTGTCAGTTGTTTCGTTTGCAAATATTTTCTCCCATTCTGAGGGCTGAAAAGACGAAATCTTAAAATATTTTTCCAAGTTCTTCTATCAGCTTCCTGAGTCTCTCTATAAGAAATACACCCATGACAGTACCCCCTGCACCCACACGATTGCACATTTAGCAAATGGTGATATCAGGGGAACATATGTTCTAATTGCATTATTTCTGGCAGCAATCTGACAAAAATTTTATGTGAATCCCCAAAACTACCCTCACATTTCAGGTCTTTTCTATGTGAAAAGATTTTTTACTTCCCTTCCCCTCAATATATTAAACATTTGCACTTCTACGTTGAAGGCTTCACTTTACAGCTCTTAAAACAATCTTTCATAATAAGAATAAAATTCAGTTGTGTTTTTCCATCTAAGTATTAATAACATTAGTATTTAAAGATGAGAACTTGATTTTATAGCATTTATATTAGAACGGCATTATGTCATTTCATATAATGTGGGTTTCCTACTGGGAAATATGTGCATTCTAAATAGTATATATTCTAAAGAATTTTTTTTTTCAAATAAGTGTACTGTATTGGAGGGAGACATAAAGGTATTTAAAAAAATCAGTATTAGAATTTTGGCTAGTTGGCTAATTTGTGTTTAAATGTGTTACTGGATGGGTTTTATTAAGTAAGTCAATGAGTTGGTAAACATAATTCTAAGATAGCCTCACAGTTTTCCCTAAGTTTTATGGGCCTGTTCATCTTATAATAAATAATTTAATTTTGGAAGTACAATTTGACAAAAGGAGAAGAAATAGTGCCATCAAAAATGACCACCTGGGCTTCCCTGGAGGTGCAGTGGTTGAGAGTCTGCCTGCATCCCGCGCACCGCAAAAAAAGATGACCTGCTGAATAATCACTAACTCTTTAACAGAGTGCAGATTAAAAGCAGAGGAAACATATATACAACCATATTTATATTTGAGATAACAAACAAAATCCAAGATGGGTAGGTTCCCCAAGCTTTCTGGTTGACTGTGGAATGTTTGCCTTTTCCCTGTCTTCCTTCCCCCTTTGCCCCCTTTCCTCCCTCCCTCCCTACCTTCCTTCTTTCCTTCCTTCCTTCCTCCCTCCCTCTCTCTCTCTCTCTCTTCCTTCCTTCCTTCCTGCCTTTCTTCCTTCCTTCCTTTTCTTTCTTTCTTTCTTTCTTTCTCTCTCTCCCTCCCTCCTTCCCTCCCTCCCTCTCTCTCTCTCTTTCAAGATCAGTCTCTAAAATGTGTTGCTAAATTGGGTTTTAATATGAAGACTCTACAGTTACCTAAAATTTAAAGACTGAAAGGTACAAGAAATGATGTTTAGGCTGCTACACTGCTGACTAAAGCACTTAACATTTTCTGAGAGTAGATATTAAAAATATGAATTGGGTCTACTTTCTTCATCATAAGAAGTGTTTAATAATAGAGGAAGAAAAATTAAGTCCTTTGGTAAATGCTTAATATGGGATACATGGTTTTAGACAATGAAGAGGAATATACAGGGTCCCTTAAGCTTTGAAGCATTATATTAAGCTCCTGAAAGAATTTAAATGACTTTGAATACTCACACACATCCAATGTGAATTTGTAAACTCAAGTGTGGGCCCATCATGAATCAATGATCAGTGAAGTCAGTATACTTCTTGATCAACAATGTCAGAAAAGGGGGGGGGTGATAAATATGGGCACTCTGCAAATAAAACCAAGTGATCTTCAATAATTTCTAGCACATAAAATGAAAACATATTATATAGCCGTAAAAATAAAGTGAATTCTTGACAAAGACAGAGTATTTGAATTTCTCTAATTTCCTTTAAGATTTAATCCTGGCATCATTTATGGGTATCTTAAGTTCTGTTTCAAGTAACTTTTCAGAGAGAAATAATCATAGTTATACTTGGATGTTTTATATGTATATTGTATCATATAGATGTATATATACATAATATTTATATAAATGTGCCTGTGCATGAATGTGTACACATGTATAGGACATATTGCTTAACTGATTTCTAAATTTTATCTGTTAAACACATTTGACTCTTTTTTTTACAATTATTTGATATGATATATGACTTATTGTTCATTCTGTCTTTAATTTTTGAGGGTATAAATCTCAAAATACAAGATAATTTCCTTTCTCAGCATTTATCACAATACCTTATAAATTTATAATAGAATCAAAAAAATAAGCATAAATAAGATTAGATTTGTGGTTTGATTTGAATTTTTAATGTTTTCAGTCTGGAGAGAAATTCTTATTGCGTTAAAATATATTTCCCGGTTTTTTGTCTTTAAAGGTTGCCAACATATCTCTTGGTATTGTAGACCATAATAGACACGTATCAGTGTTCCTTCATTGCCATTGTTACGTTTTCTCACTGTATACAATGATCTGGGCTCTGTACCAACCAAGTAATATGCACTCAGGAAAGAGATTTCTTTCTGTTGGTGGTATTGCAGAGAAGTATGAGCAATAAACCGAAAAAAAAAAAGGCATTTTTCAGGGGAAGAAAAATTTACTATTAATTATCTCAACAGCAGTAATAATAATTATTACAACCACCACAATCAGAATCCCAATGTCTGAACATTTGTGTACCAAAACTTTCTGGTCAGTGTGGTAAATCTTCACAATTTGTGGGAAAAATTATAGTTTTCTCCACTTAACAAATAAAAACAGAGACCCAGAGAGATTATGTCAGTTCTCACAACATATATGTAGGGTGAAAGATTGGATTTGGATCTTGGTATGTCTGTCTCCAGGGTGCCTGCTCTTATCGACTCCATATGATATAATGATTTTGAAACATATTGGAGACTTCTTAACTGTTTTTTCCAAAATTAAATTTGGGGTGGACGGCCTGTAGAGTATGCATTACTTTTCACGGGGAAATGATTTTGATGATTATTTTCATGATGGCTTCATTTATCAAAGAAGAAATTTCCCTGGCAGTGACTGATGCAATTTCTGGCAGAGCTCATGACCTTCTTGCCCGTAAACTTTGTTCAGGTTACAATGCACTCTATGATATTTAACCATTAAATGGTTCAGGTTAATGAGCTACGAAAATATCTTCAAATTATCACTCATTCACTCTCAGTCCACTTCTCAACTGTACAGTCTTACATCACAAGAAAACCCCATTCCTTCCCTCTGTCTCTGTTTCTCTCTGATTAGAAAAAGTAGGAAGGCTAGAAATTTTAATACTAATAGTTATGTGGATTCTTTTCTTCATGGTAACAATGAGAGATGAACCAAGACTGTGCTACTTTGAGCCTGCTCAGCGTTTTCTTGCATTACTTAAACACACCAAACTGACATAGAGTGAGAAAATCTTAATGGTGAGAATGTTAAACAGATTCGTAGAAGAGAATGTGGCAACTTTGGCATGTATCTTGGACAAGTTAGAGCAGTGATACATTCATTGCCACATTTCCATGGGCACACTGTTCTACTTCATTAAACTGTCCCAAACTAACTGGGCTCTAGCACACAAAACAATTTTAACACTTCTGTGACCTAAGAACAATTTCAAATGGCAACTAATAGGTAGTTTCTAAGAAGGACTAGTAAATAGTAAAATTCTGAACTTGTCTCTTTTTCAAAATAGCAAGCTTTCAAAGACATTATATTCTTCAGTGGTTTTACTCTACCCTTGGGCTAAATTTTTATGAGTTTAAATTCCTAGTTTTAAAATCAAAGTCAATCGGAAAATAGTAGTCAACTGACAGAAAAAAGCGACATAGCCAAATTTGTTGGCTCACATCTGTACCATAAAATGAGATAAATAAAATCTTATAGCCTCCCTTTCTTTCAGTGTCCTTTAAATTTATGAATAAATTTGTCAGAACCAAAACATTATATTTGAAATCATTATAGAAGAGAGAGTTAAAATCATTGTGCTGGAATAATTTAGAGTCATTTCTCTGTAGGAAAAGCTGGGATGAATGCTGGACTTACCAAAACTGAGGTTACAGATATTGATCCCATTCCTCCTCTTGAATTACATACCTTTTTATAATATCTGTACACATTTAATTTCTATCATCTTTATCAAAATGGAATCAAAGTTGCTGTTTCTTTAATTATTTTGAAATTCTGCTTCTGCAGAATTTTAACCTTTCAATATGGAATGGTTTGAGAAAGGATTACCTGGGAAATTGCTTTTCTATTCATGTGTGTGACAGCTGAGTTCAGCTGTTTTCTTAAGCATCTATGGAACAGCTGAGTGCTTTCTCCTGGTTCCTAGATTTGAGACCAAGGGAACTGGAAGCAACAAAGTTACTTTGGAATGTATATGATTCAGGAATTGGCTTTCTCTTCATTTGCTACAGCTTTAAGTTATTGACCTTTGTGACACATATATACGCAAAGTCATCTTCTATAACTCTTGTCCTCCCTAACTATGAGTGTATAAATTAGCATAACTATATTCACCATAATTACAGGCTCAGTGCAATACAAACACAAATTAGGCAAGCTCCAAATTGATGTTTCAGTCTTACAAAACTTAAGCAACTGTAAAATCCTTATCTGTTCCCTGGTGCTTACGTTTATCCTCGGACAACAGGCCTAGCAATCTGGAGAAAAGGAAAATGAAACAAAGTTGCTTTTATGTCCTAGTTCTAGAATTCCTTGGGAGTAGATAAAATGATTAGGTGTCAGCCAATAAAGGCAGCTCATATTCTGCTATCGGTTAAACCTGGTTTTCTGAACAATCAAGTATTGACCGGATGGGAAGGGACAAGGGAAGAATGGGCCTGTGCTGTTGAATAATTATTTAACTGTTTACAAAACATATCCTTACCATAACCATTTAATAAAACTAGAATACAATAAAATTATTTGTCCTTTAAAACTATTATTTTAATAAATGTTAAATGGCTTCAGCTCAAATGTGTCTTGCAGTAACAGAGTAACAAAATAGATACATGTGGTCAAATTTATTTTATTTCAGTTCTGCTCTTGCTATAACTATTAAAAAGTCTCTCTGTGCCTTTCTTGTATTAAGAAATGACAGTTTAAATATTATAAATATTCTTCATCACTTTGAGTTGAATGGAAAGTGCCTGAATTTTCCCTCTAAAATTATGGTCATTTATTTCAGCTATAATTTATAAAGAATTAGTGATAGAGAACACATTAGTTCTTCCAAGAATATCACACCACAAATGATTGTAGACATGCAACACTATACCGTTCTCCATTAAAAGAAATGCTGTGCACTTTCCAGAGTTTCATTATGACATGTTGTATATCTTCAAAGTATCATGATAAAAAGATAATCCTCTTGAGTTCCATGAACTTTACTAATGTGATGCATGCGATCTCCACCCTCTGACTGTATATGGTAACTCAGATGGTTGCAGAAAGGAAAACTTCCTCTGCAAGGGAATACTGTCAGCTGTATGTTATGACATCTGGTTCTGTCTCTTTATCATCAAGGAAGCACATTATACTCTTTCTCTGATAGGGCCCAATCATCTCTGGGCTGCTCACTGGCAAATTCTATCAGTTTCTCATGTTTCCAGATGTCTGTATTGTACTGTCAGCTTCAGGCTGTGTTTTAGTGTATCTTCGATACTAATCTTTCCCTGAGGGTAACTCACTACTTGTATTTTAACTCACCATAAACCTAATGATTTTTGGTGTGAAACTTATGTGATCAACATTGCAAGAGTATCTTCTCATTGGCTACAAAAAAAAAGAAACAAGAAATACTAAAAACTCTCTCTTCAGTAACTTTACATTGTGGATTAAAGTTATATACTATTTTAACTTACTGAACATGGTTATTTCTTTACAAGAGGTATTTCTCAACAATTCATAAAATGAATTGTTGAGAAAGAGAAGAGATAAAGAATAAACAGTGAAACTTTTCTTTTTTTAAAGCGTATTTAAATGTCTCATAGCTTTACAAAACTAGTACTTTGAAAGGAGTTAAAAACTGTTTTGCAACAATAAGCTCTTGGGGGATTGTGTAGTGTATTATATTGTCAATAAAGTGGTGAAGATGAAACATAAAATTGGAGAAAGAGCAATAGTAGCTAAGCTTTTTGTAAAGATTTAAAATTTAAGTAATTTCAGGGCATCTCTGAAGGGCGCTGCCATCAGTAATTCTAATACTTCAAACGTTTTCTACAAGAAACACTTGACCTGTGGCCAGTGACCGAAGTAAAGAAGCAAATGTTAAAAATAACTGTAGAGGGCTTCCCTGGTGGCGTAGTGGTTGAGAGTCCGCCTGCCGACGCAGGGGACACGGGTTCGTGCCCCGGTGCGGGAGGATCCCACGTGCCACGGAGCGGCTGGGCCCGTGAGCCATGGCCGCTGAGCCTGCACGTCCTGAGCCTGTGCTCCGCAACAGTGAGAGGCCCGCGTACCACATAAAAACAAAAAACCAAAAACCAAAAAAAAACTGTGGAAAGTTCATTTAAAAATGTTGTGATGGGAGGTTAAAAATAACATATCAAGATAAGAAATGCACTCAGGGAGGGATTCTTTTTTCCCCAGAGGATAGAAGTTTTGGCAATCTTAAAGGGATTCTGTAAACTAGAGACATTTTTTTTTCTTTATAAAAAATACCTTCTAAATTAATCCAAAGCATCAGATCTATATATATATATATATATGCGCTATGTCTATGATCTAGTCTTTTCATTGGATGATATGGCTGCCTTAAAAAAAAGTATTATTTTTATCTTTAAAAAATCGAGAAAAGTCTCAATAAGTATTTTTTAAAAACAGAGATCATATATAATCACAATATCTAATGAAAACTCTTAATTTGGGGCATTTCCTTTAATTTAATTTCTTTTCATACATTAGTCAATCAATATATACTCATTGAATAAATGTATTTCCTAGATCCTTTACTAAAGCCAAGGGAAAAAACAGTAATAAGAGAGTCAGAGTTCTTGCCTCCTTGGAGTTTATATTCTATTGGTGGTGAAATAAATATACAAAAATATATATGAGATAAAGTTAGATAACAAGAAGTGCTATAAAACACAGGACTAGATAATTGAAAATTATATGGCATGCAGTTCTTTTTTATCTAAGAAGGATCTTATGGGTTCCTTTTTTGACTCATATAATGTATATAAATCTGTACAGGCTTTTTGCACCAAATGTTTCATTTGAAGCATTACCTATGTTGCTATTTTTTAAAACTTACTTTTATGTTTGAAAATGATTGATTTCACAGGATCTACTCTACTTACTTACCTTTCTGTCTATATTTACATTTATATATATAGTTGCAATAACTAATATTTTGATGGATAACTTTGTACATCAATACTTTTTGTCAAAGAATAAGGTCATATTCAATAATTTTACATATTCCACAGAACTCACTTAAATGATATACTATTTAAGCAAACAATCATTGAGTTTTTATGTGTCAAGAATTCTACTAAATGCTGAAAATGGTACAAAGAGTCTCTTCCTTGAGTTCATGATTTCAAGAAATAGACAAAATTATAAGCAGATGTAAAAAGTTGGATAAATGCTAAAATAAATGATCAAATTCTAGTTACTGAAAAAAATGAAAGCAACGGAAACACTTAAGGGCAATAAAATCTCTTAAAGAACATACGCAATCCATTTTGAAGTAGAAGATTTTCTTTAATGATCTCTGTAGTCTATTTCTGCTTTTAGAAGTCCATGAATAGAAAGTGACCAAAAATAAAAAGATTAATAAAGTCTCTGATATTGGCAACAAAGAATATAAACTTCCTTCGACATGAAGATCCATGCCAAAATCTGACTTAACATTCTTTGAAAATTAGAAACCCTGAGATTTCTTACCTTGACTTTTATCATTGTCTTTTAAAGTTTAATATAGAACTCTCAATTAGTTAGGAAATTGAATATCCCTCTAAATATATTCACAAATTCCCCCAGTGGATGCATAGCTTTCTGTCACAATTTACTCATTGTTGGGAGTCAATTGATCTGTAACCCAACAGGAATTCTCTTAGTTGAGAAATTCTCAGTGAATTTCTTCAGCTCTTCTCACACAAACTCTTCAACGCAAGGGTATGCTTGGATCACTCAATTTTGTGTTTCCCTGAGGTTTATTTGAAAAGTCAAAGGTTGAAGCACAAGGGTTTAAGATGTTGAATTGCCCCCCCCTTACCCTGTTGTTTTGGGCACTGAAGATCACCACAGTAATCATAATACAGGAAATTACAGTTCAGTCACCTCTTGAGAGGTCAAATAATTTAAAAACAGAAAACTGTGTCTCTACATTAGGACAATTGGTTTATCAAATTCCACCCATTTTCCCCAACCCATTCCCCATCCCCAATTTTTTCCAGGCATTATTTCCTTAAAAATAATTTTTTGAAAGTTTGGATGTATCTTGCTAATGTTCTTCTAAAGATATTTATTTATATCCAGACAAAACAAAGACTTCTGGAGTGCCTACATGAAAAAGTAACATCTTGAATATTCTCAAACAGATTCATTTGGAGGCTATTGTTTAAGAACAGACCCAAAGCTGACTCAGCAACTGGGATTTCCCACAGTCAGACTGTACTCTGAGGGAGCTTTGAGTTATGGAAAGAACACTGAATTAGAAGTCTAAACACGGTTTATAGAGCTGTCTGTAACTTAACTGGGTGAATGTTCTGGAGCAAGTCATTTAACTTTTTAGTATATCAGTTTCCTCTTCTTTAAATGCAAGTAGTCGTATCTATCCTTGCTAATGATGAAATTATTGTACATACATTTTCATATAATGGACATGAAAATATTATAAACTTACAAGGCTACATAAGCAAAAATTATAACAAATATTTTGGGCTAGAGTGACTAGATTTAAGTCCAAAGTGTGGAGTGAAACTGATGGCTCTGGGACTTTGGGGATGAATGAATTCCTCCTTATATTCTCCAGTGGGGATGCGAAATTTAGATTTCCTGGTTCCGCTTTAGAACAGAGAGGGAGAACATCAAGACAATCTTCAGGTCCAGAGAAGAAATGGTCAGTAAAAACAATCACTTGTTATTTGTGGAAAGTGTAAGTATCAGATGTATATGTATGCCTTTTCTGAATCATGAGAAGGAAAAAAAAAGAGATTAAAGGAAAAAGAAAGGAGAAAGAGGAAGGAAGATAAAAGGCCAGTAATAATCGATTACTGAGAAATTCAACTGGAAGCTGAGCAAATTAAATCTATAACTTTTCCAGTTTACCAGGCCTACAGTCCCTATTGATCTATCCATCAGAGCACTCCATGTCAGTAAAACAAAACTGTAAATAGGCCAAAGGCATGATTAAAGCAAAAGTCATAAGCTTAGCAATTAGCTCTGAGGTTACTTGAACCTTCTGAATTGTATTATAGTTCCAGTAAAATAGGGTCATTGGTATGGCTCCTCTGAGCATTCAATGACATTTTGAAAGAAATATTGCCCTTCTCCAAGCAGATTCCTTAGTCCATTTCTATATTCTATTTTTGAAGAGAGATATAGAGAAGAGGAATGCATCTACTTCTAATTTGGAGTAAAGGAATATAGCTACATGTACGCTTTCTACACACACACACACACACACACACACACACACACACACACACACACGGGACCCTTCCACCTATAGTTGTCTATGGGAGGATAAAAGGGAGAAAAGACAGTGGCTAGATCTGGCCAATTAGCTCAGAGGGAAACAAATGTCAAATCAATTCTTTCTCCTGTAATAATATCAGAAACAGCTTCAGTTCTAAAACTAAAATAGTAGTTTAAATACTATATGCCTTACATATATAAACACATTTAGTAGTGAAATTGGAGGTCTTGCATTTCCATAGGGAGAGAATAAAGAAGTTAATGACTCTAAAGAGTAATATATTTATCAACCTGCAATTCCCCGGTTGTAAAGCATAGACCCTTAAGTTATTCAAATCAGAGTGCCTATGACATTTGCTATTTCTAAGTTTCCTTTCTTGATACCCTCAGAACAAAATGCTTAGATGTAAAAAATTGTATTACATAGCTAGCATTTGAATATCAACAAATGTGAGTAACATATCTGAACTTTATGTAGAAGAGCTAATGTTCACTTACATATGTAGCCTTTACCAAACTCAGGAATTGTAAGAGTTAACTAGAGAAGCCAAGCAAAAGTCTCGCAATGGAATCCAGAACAATATTGCAGATGTATGGTGCCTACAGAAGGTTGAGCTCATTTATTCTGCATGCATATTTAATGTGTAAAATTATTTTTAAGTCTTAAAACCACGTCTTGGAAATGCTGTGAACTGCAAAGCTAGGCGGACCCGATGTATTCCTAAATAGAAAGAAGAAAGAAAGAAATGCACCAAGAGTAAAAATTCCTGGTTACTCACGATTCTTTTCCCCTCTCCACCTTGATCCAGCTTTCATTCTGCCTGAGACACCCACAGGAGAAGTTATTTCTGCCATTAAGACCAGCAGCATCAGTAACAGCACAGCCATGCCAGGTAAAAATAACCTCTGTGGAGAGTCCTGTCACAGACGAACCTGAAGGCTTTTCCTGGGAGTAGAAAACCCTGGAGCCAATCCTGTCATTTTATTCAGCAGAAATGCAAAAAGGCTATTTTTCCCATAAATTTTAAAAAAGCAGGTATGTTCTCATCAGGATTTCCATTTGAATTATACAGGGAATGTTAACAAAAATTAGAAGGGATGTAAAACCTTCCTCTATACATAAGCAAAACGTCAGGAAAGATGAGCTGACAATTTTCTCTGGTCTTTTCTGCAGCTACCAGTTCCTAACCTGCACCTGCCAACTCTCACTTGTTCCAAATGTTTGTCAACAATTTTCATAACACAGTAATAGGAAAAAGCTGAGATTTCAGCATTTTCCCACCTACCCATCCTGTACCACAGATTACAGTACTTGACGAATCTGAATATTTAATTTTGGCACTGCAAACACACCTCATTTCAAACAGAGGTAGTTGTTAAGGAAAGGAAGAAAAACGTTGCTTGTTCTCAAAGCTCTGTCTAATGTCTTGGAGAAGGGATTTGATGTATATATAAATATCTGCTGCTAAGACATGACAAAAATACCTCTGAAAAGGGGGAGTGGTAAACAATTATCTTTCCTCCTTAGCTCTTACTATGTAAATTATATATTCAAAGACTAATGTGAAAAGACAATCTGCCAAAAATATCCCAAACCCAAGAAACAGGCAAATGCAATGTACATGGCACATGTACATTGCACACTCATCAGCATTGCATCGTAAACACTTGTTTCTTTCTAAATACATGTTGGTATATTCCATCTCTCCTGTTTCCGGCAGAAGGATTCTTATCAACTCGTGAGCTGAGCAGACATTTTGGCAAATTAGACTTCTCTGTTTTACAATTAAGTCTATTTCCCGTAGGCAAATTGCAATGTTGTCGTGATTATTTTGGAACTACACTGTACCCATGTGACATGCTCCCTTTTGCTTTGGGACAAAATTTATTTTTCTAATAATAAAATGAATGTTATGCTTCTAAGAGCATTAGAGAACAATAATATACATACATTTGTTTTAACAAGCATATAAATCTATTTTAGGATACTGCTAAACACATAATAATATTCTACAACCTGACCTAATTCTACAGTTAAATAGTTCACACAGCTGCCAAAACATATTTCTAAAACACATACCTGAGAATGTGCTGCTTACTGTTAGTCCCCTATACTGCAGCAGAAGAGGGGAAAAAATGTCTACAGCAGCCAAGCAGGTAACATAAATAGGTGAAACAGGCTGAGTGGGAGACAAGGGGGAGAGGTGGGGATTGTGGCTCTGTGCAGAGAAAGGCTTGTGAAAAGTGGCTGCTGTCACTCAACCCCAGCTGAATGTCACCTTGTGAACTGCAGATTCTGGCTTGCCAGATATTTTAAGTTCCTAATAGAAGCTAGAAATTCAGATTATTAAGAGGAAGCAAAATTGACACAACCCTAAAATCCTTAACTAGTCATATAAGGCAGAACATTCTGAATCTGGTTCTAAGTTAAATTTTCTAGACTCTGATTTAAGACATATTCCTTGAATGCCTATGACATATCAGATATATTATTAATAGAAAATATCCATAAAATAAGCTCACAGTTTAAAGAGATAGACATTTAAACAGATAATTTTTCATGTGATATGATAAATGTAGTGAAAATGCACATGCGATTTCTATGGAATCAGAGAGAAGAAAATGTCTGACTTTCTGGAGGCATTAAAGAAGGCTTTTTATTTTTTTCTCATTCCTACTATAAGCCGTAAAATCTAGTCATACTAGGAAACTCCCCATTCTCCAAAAGAACATGAACTTTCCAGACTGTCAGGTCTTCTTACACTTTATCCTTCTCCTTGAAATACCTTTTACCCATCTCAACTTTGTATAATCCTATTAATGCTTAATAGCTTTAACAGAAGTTTATCTTCTCAGACTTTCTCAGGCATAATTATCCATTTTTTCTCATGACTTATTCACCTGGAAGTAGAGATCTCAGCAATTATTTTGGAGTTTAAGTGTGTGTGTGTGTGTGTGTGTGTGTATACCTCTGTTTTCAACAGGAGGTATATAGCTCACTGGAGTCCTGACTGTATCATATTCTCTTTATATCCCTAAATTCAGTAATGATTGCTGTAAATAAAGGAAAATCATCAAAAGTTTGTTGAACTGATAGTATATTTTTCCCACCTTATGGGTATTAATTTGAGTTGGTCAGTTTTTAAATTAAATTACAATATGACTCTTTAAAAGAGCCAGGATAACTTCTGCTCTGAATGTGTATTTATTTACATGCTATCATTTTCTTTCCTTGGTCATTAGTATTACAAGATGTTCCAAATAAATAGGAAACCCTACTTACATATATCCCCTTTCAGATAAAATCAATTTCAACCATCAAATAAAAGCAGCACCTTAGTCTCCTATAATCCACAGTACACCAGTGAAAGCTCAAAGCTCACATAGTCTATTAACTTTTAGGTGATAAGAACTGGGAGATCATCAAGATGGAATAATTATAAATATGGGGTGTGTATTCATTTATATGCTCTCATTTGCTTTCCTCAGCTGTTAATATTATAAGATGTTATAATAAATAGGAAATTCTAGTTACATTCCAAGACCAGCTTTCAGATCTGCAAACTTTCTAACATAAAGACACTGAAGATTATCAGCAGATGGGCTTAGTCTGCTCTAAAATTACAAATTGGTACAAAGCCAGTTATTTGGCTGAATTTAGTCACATCCTAAATCCCACATGTCTATAACTATTTCAACTTAAAATATTAAACAGGCAAAGTGCAGTTCTGCACATTCTCTTCTTTCCTGCTCCAAGCTCTCCTTCTACTTGGCTGTGCAAACAATCTAGTGTTAGTCAATGGAGGTGAGCAATCTCATTCTTCCTAAATGAAACTGATCAGTACCACCATATCAACGAACCTAATAAATAGATCCCATCTCACGGAAATTAATGGGAGCAGTCAAAAGCCGCCTGCAATTCACTCATTCAACATATGTTTTCTGAGCACCCAACATGTGTCAGGCAGGAGGCTAATTAGTGAGGAGTTGCAAACAATCGATGTGATTGTTGTCCTCATGGAGCTGATATTCTTTTAAGTGGAAATAGACACCATATCCACCAAAATCCCACCTTCAGATACATATTTTTAAATTGCATCTGCAATGAAGTGAAAGGGAAGGTTTCATAAAGAGATTATAGCAAGGGGACTTAAAGGCTCTTTGAGGAAGTAATGTGTAAGCAGAGATAGGATGAATAAGCACATATAAGGCAAAAGTGGAAAATGAAGAAAATAGGCTCAGCTGGACGGAAATCTTATGCAAAATTTTCTCAGGTGTAAAAGAGCTTGGCGCACGTTAGGATGGAAGAATAGCTACAGAGATAGGTAGAGACATTTTTGGTTTGGGCCTTTTGTTTTGAAAGCTTCGTTAAGCATTCTGAACTTTATTCTAGGGTTTTAAGTAGGAATAGATCTTTGCATTAAAAGATTACACTCCTTCCTTTCAATAGAGAGAAAAAGATGGAGAGTGTCAAAATGGAAATGGGAAAACCAATTAGGAGAGCATATCATTATTTGTGTGAAAAATTTATACTAGCAGTATAGAAATAAAGAAAAATAAATAGAAATGAGTATATTAGAAACATATTCTGGTGGCAGAATCAACAAGATTGGCTAATAAATTGTACATAGAGGGTGAGGCAAAAGGGATTCCAAGGTTGCTGTTAGGTTTCTGGGATGGACATTTTGGGGTGGAACTATGTAAGCAGATTTGAGAATCAGGGTTGACCAGTAGTCTTTTGAGCTGAAAGCCCTTTTCTTTGTTAAATAACTTTTCAAAGTGTCACTATCATTTCCAACCAGGTAGGGAAGGAATACAGAAAGTTGAATGAGAAGGAGAAAAATAATACCAATATAAAAAATAAGACCTTAAATCCAGTGAGAATGGGCATATCTCTCCACAACATAAAGGTCTTAATTCTCATATAAGGAAGATTTAAATTAAATAAAGCATAATGGTTATACTGTGGTAAATGGATTTGGAAGGGTAAGAGTTGTAACTGGAAAACCACTTAAAGGTTATTGCAGCAGTCCAGGCAAGAGAGGACAATGGCCTAGGGCTCTGGCAATAGAGATGGACAGATGGATAGACTGGAAAGAAATAAAATTGATAAGACTTGATGCTCCTCTAGTTGAGAAACATGAATCCATGATTGTCAGTTACAGACAGTATCACCCAACCATGTGTAATACTGGTGGTTAATTCTTGAACTATAAACCAACAATAACATTAGTGATATCTCCATACCATCTTTTATAGGAGAATGCACTTGTCTAGAGGATGATATCCCAGCTATAGCTGCAGATGCTATTAAAAGATACATTTGATGCCTAGGGCACTTTGCAAATTGCTTGTATAATTACCTCCCCTAATCCTTAAACCAGTTTTGTGGAAATAGACTGACTGTTCATACTTTTTCAGTTAAAAAATACTCAACAAACAAACAAATAAACAAACAAAACCCCCTGAAGTTTGAGAGGCTGAAATACTTTACCAGCATCAAATATCTAGATTAGAACACAGCAGAGCTTCTGGGGTGGTCTTAAAATATTTCCAAAAATTCTTTAATATTCCTTCCTTCAAGAAGAGGACATGAATACCCAGTCCTGAGTATAGACAGAAAAGCTATTGAAAATAAAGTGAAAGTGATGGCGTGACTCTGAGACTAGGTTGTGAAAGACATTGGCATTTCCTTTTCTCACTCTCTCTCTCCTTTTGATCATTCACTCTGGGGAAGCCAGCTGTCATATTGTGAGGAAACTCAGACGGCTTATGGAGAGGCTCACATAACAAGAAACTAAGGTTATTAGTCCAATAGTCAGCAAGCAACTGAGGTCTGCCAACACCCATGCCAGTGACTATAGGCTCTGGCCAACAGCTTGACTGCAAATTCATGAGGCCCTGTGCCAGAATCACCAGCTAAGCTGTTCCAGATTCCTGACTCTCAGAAACTATATGAGGTAATAGATGTTTGTTGTTTTAAGTCGCTGAACTTTGAGGGTAATTTTTACACATCAATAGATAACTACTGTAGCCTGGGTCAGAACATCCTCTCATTTCTTTTCCTCACAACTACTTCCAAAACCATGATAAAGCATGATTTTGATTCTCACATCAGCTGGTTGGTAAAGGCCATGGCTGCAGTCATAATTCCAATTAATCACATCACTATTTAATCTCCTTTACATGAGCCGGGGTCAGGTGAAAATATATTAATTCGAGGGACATCAACTTGCAGAACTCTATTCTAATCAATGCCACAAATTTCTTTTGTTTGATTTATTTGACTGGCAAAGTGCTTTTGAACATTTGCATTTGCATATGTTTAGGTCAGGCATATAGTCCCCAGTTCATACGGTCCCTGAGAGTCCTTAATTTTTCACTCCAGTTAGATGGCCTTGCACATCTAGATTATGGGTCTTGTTTCAGGATGTATTTTATAAACAGATTATCATAAAAATGTCATCACTGTCTTCCATAAAATGCTCTATTTCTTTTAAAAATAAATTTTCCCCCAGATTTACTAAGATATAATTGACATATAACATTGTATAAGTTTAATGTATACAACATATTGATTTGATACATTTATATATTGCAAAATGATTACTGTTGAATTGGCTAACACCTTCAACAAGTCACATAATTAGCATTTCTTTCTTTTGGTGAGAGCATGTAAGATTTATTTTCTTAGCAACTTTCAAGTATGTATATAATATAGTATTAGTAACTATAATCACTTTGTTGTACATTAGATCCCCAGAACTTATTTATCTTATAACTGGGCATTTGTACTCTGACCAATATCTCCCCTTTCCCCCTGCTCCCCCAACCTCTGGTAACCACCGGGCCAGTCTCTGTTTCTAAGAGTTTGATAAAATGCCTTACTTCTAAGGAATATCTACCCATGAGGCCCCTAGAACAGCAACTAACACATTGTAGACCCTCAATAAACATCTCACATAAGTAATTCATTGGTATGATATTCACTTAAGAAAAACATCAACATCGTAGAACAAAAACTGTGAGTGGCAGTGTCCTGTGTTTTTATCATTTTTACTTTCTCCAGGAAGCCCTAAAGCCATCTCTGGTCGCTGCTTTTTAAAGAGACACCAGTGAATTTCTTTTTATGACTTATGAAAGAGGACTCCTCATTTCTTAAAAGTATTCTGCCTATTGTTTGTTTTTGGGTATCACGTTACAGTAATCAATAGTATCATGGGACATTCAAGATAGATGAGAACCTAAAGCTCAAACACAATTACTTTTATATCGCCTGGCTTGGATTCAGCATATTAAATCTATAAGGATATATGTGGGCTGAAAATAATTTTGCAAAAATGATTTTATTGTGCCCCTAATGCCATGATCGATGAAAAATCTTCAGCCATTGTAGCATTTCACTCATTCCACCAGTAATTAGAACAGCTATTTATACATAGTTGCAATAATGACTTAATTGGATGAATAATTAACAAGCAAAGAAAGAGGACCATTTTATGCAAATAACATTAACACCAACTTTTAATTGAGCACATAGGTATACAAAATAGGCTAGCAGCAGGCATGAAATTCTTTTAGTAACTATTGGCGCACAACTGATACATACATATATAGATAGGTGGCTAGCTAGTTGGATGGAGAGAGACACTGTTTTGGGTACCAAACAGGTATTAGACATAATCATGTTCATAAACTCACAGTTGATCAGACACCAAGCAAATTTAGAAAAAGAAGTAAAAACATAAATAAGTCATATTCTAAAGAATTAAACATTTAATGCTAAAGGAGTTTGGAAAATGGATTATGTATCAAGGAAATGCGTGGGAGAAGTTTGGACTTAAGCAGGGCTAAAATTAAATGTTGATGAAGGACAAATGAAGATGAGGGTTAGGACATTCAACACAGGAGTAAAAAGGTAAGAGAAGAGACCTGGATATACATTTGTTAAGTCTATATCAAGAGGGCCTTCTGGGGCTGGAGCAGACCGAATTTGTAGGAAAGCCATAGTAAAAGGCAGGTTAGTGTCACATAACCCACAAAGCTGATTGAGGAGTAGGAATTTCAGTCTGAGAAAAAGGAGGAAATCTAACAAGTTCTGAGAAGGCAGTGTGAGGAAGAGGCCCACCGCTATCATGAACAGAAAGGTAGAGGCTCAGCAAATGGATAGATCCTTAATGTTTAATTAGACAAACAAGATGATCCCTTTGTCATGTGTTTTAATCAGCAGCTCTTCCACACAGGAATCACCTGACCAGAGTATCACAGGTTTCCCTCCACTGAGTGTCACAAGTTCCACCCTCTAAAGGGTGACAAGTCATTATTTCAAGTGGATTGTAAGGTTGTGTATATATAAAAGAAAAACTACAGTTTGAACAGGATAGGAAATTAAAGTGTCAATTGCTTAGCTTGTGGCTGGTGAGCTCCACCCCAATAACTCCTTGGTGTCCTCGTTAGAGGCAGAATTTTCGTTAAAGTGAAACGTGTTTGGCCAGATCAAGAGAGTGGAATAGAAGGAAGTGGAGCTCACCTGTTCCCACAAACAACCAAAATACATCTACACGTGGAACAACTCTCACAGAATATCTGTTGAACGCTGCTGGCAAAGGAGCTCATAGAACCAACGTTGTGGGAAGGATGGACAGGTGACCAGGTGGGACAGAAAAAACAAAGGACAGAGATTTGGGTTGGGACCTGCACCCTCGGGAGGGGGCTGTGAAAGCTGGGGGTTCCCTTACCCTGTGAGGCCCCTTTACTGGCAGGGAGATCAGCCAGGACAGAGGGGGCTCGGAGGAGAGTGCAATAGCCGGTTTGCGGTGGGTGGAACATAGAGACCTGCATAGGGAGTACTGGCAATCTTGCTGCAGTCCCCAGCCTGAGATGCATGTCGGCTGGTGTGGGCAGGGGCTGGGCACTGAGGCTCGGGCTTCGGAGGACAGGTCTGGGGAGGGGACTGGGGTTGGCTGTGCAGAGACAGGCTGAGGGGGCTGGAGTGTGGTCCAGGTGGCAACGGGGGTATGTAAAGGAAGGAGTCGGGGTCCACCACTGAGGCACCATTGTTAACCTTCATGCTTCACATGAGAGGGAGCCTGCCAGAGCAACCTCACTCTCCATGTGTTCACAGTGGGCACAGCTCCACCTCTACGAGTTCTGGGAAGGTGCAAGCACCAATGGGTTGGTCACATGCAGAGGTGGGGCTGAAATCCGAGCAGATGCCCAGGGGCCGCATGACTTGGAAGCAGGGCTAAAATCTGAGTGTCCCAGCAGTTTTGTGGATCTATACCTCTAGGCAGCTTTGCAAATTCAGTGCCTGCGGGACATGTGAGCAGATTACTGGTGCTCCCATGGGTGGGGCGGGTTTGGCAATAGCAGCTGCAGGCTTTGTGGGTGCACACGTAGATGTTGGGCCAGGGTCAGTTCTGACTTAGTAGCTCCCATGGCAGGTCCATGTGTGTGACTACAGTTGTCACAGAGCCTGACCTCAGCAGTTTTGCACCAAAGGATCTGCACTAGTGGTTTTGTGAGCACAGCACCTGAGGGTCACCTGGGCTGATTGCCTGAATTCCCAAGGTTGAGGCGGGGCTGAGGGCAGTGCCAAAAACAGTGTACTTGGTTAACTTGCACAATGGGTGACAGGTGACCCCACAGAGTACACTTCTCAGTGGACAGCTCCTGTGGAAGAATACTCAGTGGCTCTTCTCCTAATGAAAGCACTCCAGTCCCACCTACCTCACACTGAAGTTCAGAAACAGATCTGGGGACACCTACTTCAACAACTAAGGAGCAGACCCTGCCCCAAATAGGACTGTGTCAATCAGAGAGCAAAGAGGAGGCCCTGCTCAACATCCAGTGCAGGCTTTGGTCACCATAACAACAATCACACCCCTATCAAGGGGATAAGGGCTAACACACACTGAGGAAAGACGTGGCAGGCATCCATACTAAAAATAGCCCTCACACAAAAAATATTAGACCTACAGAGGCTACACAGGGATACTCCCACATGAAAACATCCCTTCAAGATCACAGTACATAACCGTTTCTCCTAAACACATAGAGTCAGAGAAATATAAGTAAAATGTAGAAGCAGAGGAAACACTCCCAATTAAAAGTTGAAGAGAATTCCCCTGAAAGAACAAACAATGAAACAGCCATCTCCAGCCAATCAGATTTTGAGTTTAAAACGGGGGTGATGAAAATACTGAAGGAATTAAGACAGGCTATCAATAGAAATGTAGATTACTGTAAAAAGGAACTAGAAACTATAAAGAGGAGCCAATTAAAATTAGAAAACTCATTTTCTGGGACAAAAGCTGAGCTCAAGGCAATAAATAGCAAACTGGATAATGCAGAAGAATGAATAAGTGATCTAGAATATAGAATAATGGAAGTCATCCAAACAGAATAGCAGACAGAAAATGGAAACAAAAATGAAAGCAACATACAAGACCTATGGGATAATATAAAGTGTGCCAATCTATGCATAGGAGGTATCCCAGAAGGAGAAGAAAGAGAAAAGGGGGTTGAAAATGTATTTGAAGAAACTATGGTTGAAAACTTCCCAACCTAAAGAAGGAATCAGTTATTCAGGTACAGGGAGCACAGAGGATCCCAAACAAGATGAACCCAAAGAGACATACATCAAGACATATTAAAATTAAAATGGCAAAAGTTAAAGATGAAGAGAGCATTCTAAAGGTAGCAAGAGAAAAACAAAGAGTTAATTACAAGGGAACCCCCATAGGCTATCAGCTGATTCCTCTACAGAAACGTTGTAGGCCAGAAGAGAGTGGCAAGTTATATTCAAAGTCCTGAAAGGGAAAAGCCTGCAACCTAGGATACTCTACACAGCAAGATTATCATTTAGAATATAAGTAGACATAAAGAATTACTCAGACAAGCATAAACTAAAAGAATACAGCAATATTAAAACTATCCTAAAAGAAACATCAAAAGGTCTTCTCTAAATAGAAAAGAAGCAAGAATCTATAGGAAAGAGAAAGTAACAACTGGAAAGTAAATCATTTTAAGAGGATAAACATGAAGATGTAAAGGAGGACATCAAAAATCACAAAATGTGGGGGAAGAGCATAAGGAAGGGTAGATTTTTATTTACAATGTGTTTGACCCTATATGACTAGAAGTCTAAAGCAAATATATATAGTATTGGGTTAACATACTTGAAAAACTGGGAAACCACAAATCAAAATATACAACAGATTCACAGAAAACAAAAATAAGAAAACACAAGTATAATACAAAAGAAAACCATCAAACCACTAAAGGAAAAACAAAAAGAAAGGAACAAGGAAGAAATACAAAGTCAACAGGAAAACAAGATTTAAAATGGCAATAAATACACATCTACCAATAATTACATTAAATGTCAATGAACTAAATGCTCCAATCGATAGACATATATGGCAGATTGGATAAAAAAAACAAAAGCCTACAAGAGACCCACTTTAGGGCAAAGGACACACATAGATTGAAAGTGAGGGGATGGAAAAAGAAATTTCATGCAAACCAAAATGACAAGAAAGTGGGGGTAGCAATACTCATATCAGACAAAATAGACTTTGAAACAAAGGCCATAAAGAAAGATAAAAAAGGGCATATATTATGACAAAAGGATCAATACAAGAAGAGGATTTTACACTCATTATCATATATGCACCCAGTATAGGAGCACCCAAATACATAAAACAAATAGTAACAGACATAAAGGGAGAAATTGACAGGAATACAATAATAGTAGGAGATTTTAACACCCTACTCACATTAATGGACAGATCTTCCAGACAGAAAATCAATAAAGCAACAGAGATCCTAAATGATACAATAGAACAGTTAGACTTATTTGATATTTTCAGGATATTACATCCCCCCAAAAAACAGAATACACGTTCTTTTCAAGTGCCCATGGAATACTCTCTAGGATTGACCACATACTAGGACACAAAACAAGCCTCAACAAATTTAAGAGGATAGAAATTATTTCAAGCATCTTTTCTGACCACAATGGCATGAAATTGGAAATCAACCACAGAAAGAGAAATGAGGGGGAAAAAAACGATTACATGGAGACTAAACAACATGATACTAAAAACCCAATGGGTCAATAATGAAATCAGAGGAAATTTAAAAATACTTTGAGACAAATGACAATGAAGACACAATCAAATAAAGTCTATGGGATGCAGCAGTTATTAGAGAGAAGTTCATTGCAATACAGGCCTTCCTCAAAAAACAAGAAAAATCTCAAAAAACAACCTAACCTTAAAAGAATTAGAAAAAGAAGAACAAACAAAACCTAAAGTCAGTGGAAGGAAATAATAAAGATCAGAGAGGAATAAATAAAATAGAGATTACAAAAACAGTAGAAAAAAATCAATAAAACCAAGAGCTGATTCTTTGAAAGGGTAAACAAAACTGACAAACCTCTGGCCTGGCTTACCAAGAAGAAAAGAGAGAGGACCCAAATAAATAATATAAGAAATGAAAGAGGAGAAATAACAAGTGATACCACAGAAATACAATAAAAACAATAATAATAACAAAATACTATGAACAATTATATACTAACAAATTGGACAACCTAGAAGAAATTAATACATTTCTAGAAACATACAGCCCACCAAAACTGAATCAAGAAGAAATAGATAATTTGAACAGACCAATCACTGGAAGTGAAATAGAATCTGTAATTAAAACAACTCCATGCAAACAAAAGTCCAGGACAAGATGGTTTCACTGGGGAATTCTACCAAACACACAAAGAAGAACTTATACCAATCCTTCTCAAACTCTTCCAAAAGACTGAAGAGGAGGAACACTCCCAAAGTCATTCTATGGAGCCACTGTCAACCTGATACTAAAACCAGTCAAAGACACTACCAAAAAAGAAAATTTCAGGCCAATATCTTTGATGAATATAGATGCAAAAATTCTCCACAAAATATTATCAAACCGAGTTCAACAACACATAAAAAAGACCATACACTACAATCAAGTTGGATGCATCCCAGGGTCACAAGGTGTTCAACATATGCAAATCAATGTGATACACCACATAAACAAAAGAAAGACAAAAACCACACAATTATCTCAGATGCAGAAAAAGCATTTTATAAAATTCAACAACCATTCATGATAAAAACTCTTACTAACTGGGTATAGAAAGCACATATCTCCACATAATAAAAGCTATGACAAACCCACAGCTAGTATAATACTCAACGCTGGAAAGCTGAAAGCCTTCCCACTAAAATCTGGAATAAAACAAGGATGCCCACTCTCACCACTTCTATTCAACATAGTATTGATGGTCCTAGCTACAGCAATCAGACATAAAATGAAATAAAATGTATTCAAATTGGAAGAGGAGTGGTAAAGTGGTCATTATATGCCAATGACATGATAATATAGAAAACCCTAGAGATTCCACACAAAAACTACTAGAACTGATAAACAAATTCAGCAAGGCAACAGGATATAAGATTAACAACATACAGAAACCTATTGCATTTCTTTACACTAAAAATGAAATAGAAAAGGAATGTAAAAAGACAATACCCTATAAATTGCACCCTCCAAAATAAAATACTTAGGAATAAACCTGGCCAAGGAGGTGAAAGACTTATATGCTGAGAACTATCAAACATTAATAAAGGAAATTGGAGATGGTGCAAAGAAATGGAAAGATATTCAATGCTCTTAGATTGGAAGAATTAATATGGTTAAAATGGCGACACTACCCAAAGCAATCTGCAGATTTAATGCGATCTCTATCAAATTACCCATGACATTTTTCACAGAGCTAGAACAAATAATCCTAAAATTTATATGGAACCATAAAAGACCCAGCATTTCCAAAGCAATCCTGAGGAAAAAGAATATGGCTGAAGGCATGATGCTTCCAAACTTCAGACAACACTACAAGGTTACAATAATCTAAAGAGTGTGGTTTTGGCACAATAACAGATATTTGGATCCAGGGAACAGAACACAGAGCCAAGAAATAAACCTATACACCTATGGTCAATTAATCTTCGACAAAGGAGGCAAGAATATACAATGGAGAAAAGACAGTCTCTTTAGCAAGTGATGCTGGGAAAGTTGGACAGCCATATGTAAACCAATAAGTTTAGAACACACCTTCACACTGTACACACAAATAAACTCAAAATGGCTTAAGGACTTAAATATAACACATGACACTATAAAACTCCTAGAAGAGAACATAGGCAAAACATTCTCTGACATAAATTGTACAAGTGTTTTCTTAGGTCAGTCTCCCAAGGCAATAGAAATAAAAGTAAAAATAAACAAATGGGAACTAATCAAACTTATAAGCTTTTGCACAGCAAAGGAAACCATAAAAAAAAGAAACTTACGGACTGGGAGAAAATATTTGCAAATGATGAAACTGACAAGGGCTTAATTTCTGAAATATACAAACAGCTCATACAATTCAATATCTAAAAACCAAAAAATACAATTAAAAAATGGGCAGAAGACCTAAACAGTCATTTATCCAAAGAAGACATACAGATGTCCAATAGGCACATGAAAAGATGCTCAACATCACTAATTGTTAGAGAAATGCAAATAAAACTACAATGAGGTACCACCTCATACTGGTCAGAATGGCCATCATTAAGAAGTCTACAAATAACAAATGCTGGTGAGGGCATGGAGAAAAGGGAACCCTCCTGTACTGTTGGTGGGAATGTAAATTGGTGAAGCCACTATGGAAAACAGTAAGGAAGTTTCTTAAAAAAATAAAAATAGAGTTGCCATATGATACAGCAATCCCACCCCTGGGCATATATCCGGAGAAAACTCTAATTCGAAAAGATACATGCACCCCAATGTTCACAGCAGTACTATTCACAGTAGCAAAGACATGGAAACAACCTAAATGTCCATCGACAGAGGAATGGATAAAGAAGATGTGGTACATGTATACAATGTAATATTACTCAGCCACAAAAGAAGAATGAAATAATGTCATTTGCAGCAATATGGATGGACCTAGAGATTATCATATGAAGTGAAGTAAGTCAGAAAGAGAAAGACAAACACCATATGATATCACTTATATAAGGAATCTAAAATATGACACAAATGAACTTCTTTATGAAACAGAAACAGACTCACAGACACAGGAAACAAACTTATGGTTACCAAAGGAGAAAGTGGGTGGGGAAGGATAAATAAGGAGTTTGGGATTAGCAGATACAAACTACTATATATAAAATAGATAAACAACAGGCCCTACTGCATAGCACGGGGAAGCGATATTCAACATCTTGTAATCAACCATAATAGAAAAGAATATGAAAAAGAATATGTATATATATGTATAACTGAATCACTTTCCCTATACCAGAAACTACTACAACATTGTAAATCAACTATAAACAAATAAAAGGCTTATTTTGAATTCTAAGTCTGTGTTCTAATTTACTCCAAAGTGTAAAGCTATGAGATGGTTTGGGCCAGTTAATCAGGGATTGATGATAGGGAACTGATGCTCATCTTGTCACTTTCCTGGAAAATGCATCTGAAAAGGAGACTGCTGGTCCCTGTTGTATGGGGGGCTCATAACCCACAGGCATACCATAGTCAAAGATACCTGGAATTTAGGTTTGAATATCACTGATTAAAATTTTTCTTAAACAGAGTAATTTTCATAAAGACTAACTTTTTGAAGAGTAGCCTTAGGACATTGGCCTTAATATTTTTCCATAATGAAATAATACTGAGGGCCAAGACTATCCATAAGATATACAGTGCTTCCAGTGTTTTCAGTTCTTACCCATGAAATATACAACTAGCCTTCTAATAAACCATTAAAAACATGACAGCATTGACAGAAAAATGAAGTCTTCTGCTAGAACTCAAATATAAATACTTACGACGTTAAAAACAATGCACTAGGAGGACCTTCAAGGTGGCAGAGGAGTACAACATGGAGATCACCTTCCTCCCCACAAATACATCAGAAATACATCTACATGTGGAACAACTCCTACAGAACACCTACTGAATGCTGGCAGAAGACCTCAGACTTCCCAAAAGGCAAGAAACTCCCCATGTACCTGAGTAGGGCAAAAGAGAAAAGAATAAACAGAGACAAAAGAATAGGGATGGGACCTGCACCTTTGGGACGGAGCTGTGAAGGAGGAAACGTTTCCATACACTAGGAAACTGGCAGAGATGGGGGGGGGAGATGCTTCACAGCCATGGAGGAGAGTGCAGCAACAGGGGTGCAGAGGGCAAAGCAGAGAGATTCCCGCATGGAGGATCAGTGCTGACTGGCACTCACCAGCCTGAGAGGCTTGTCTGCTCACCCACCGGGGCGGGCAGGACTGGGAGCTGAGGCTCAGGCTTCGGGGGTCAGATCCCAGAGAGGACTGGGGTTGGCGGTGTGAACGCAGCCTGAACGGGGGGCTAGTGCACCACAGCTGGCTGGGAGGGAGTCCGGGAAAAAGCCTGGACCTGCCTAAGAGGCAAGAGACCATTATTTCAGGGTGTGCGAGGAGAGGGGATTCAGAGCACCACCTAAACGAGTTCCAGAGATGGATGTGAGCCACGGCTATCAGTACGGACACCAGAGACGGGCATGAGATGCTAACGACCCTGCTGCAGCCACCAAGAATCCTGTGTGAAAGCACAGGTCACTATCCACACGTATCCTTTGGGGAGACTCTGCAGCCCGTCACTGCCGGGATCCAGTGAACCAGGGACAACTTCCCTGGGAGAATACATGGGGAGCTGCAGGCTGGTGCAATGTCATGAAGGACTCTGCCGCCGCAGGCGCACCCGGCATTCTGTACCACTGCCTACCCCCCCACCTGAGTGAGCCAGAGCCCCCAAATCAACTGCTACTTTAACCCTGTCCTGTCTGAGTGACAAACAGATGCCCTCAGGTGACCTACATGCAGAAGTGGGGCCAAATCCAAAGCTGAACCCCAGGAGCTGTGTGAACAAAGAAGAGAAAGAGAAATTTCTCCCAGCAGCCTCAGGAGCAGCAGACTAAATCTCCACAATCAACTTGATGTACCCTGCATCTGTGGAATACGTGAATAGACAACGAATCATCCCAAAACTGAGGCGGTGGACTTTGGGAGCAACTCTAGACTTGGGGCTTGCTTTCTGCACCTAATTTGTTTCTAATTTTATGTTTATCTTAGTTTAGTATTTAGAGCTTTTTATCACTGGTAGATTTGTTTATTGATGTGATTGCTCTCTTCCTTTATATATATATATATATATTTTTTTTTTTTTTTCCTTTTTCTCTTTTTGTGAGTGTGTATCTGTATGCTTCTTTGTGTGATTTTATCTGTATAGGTTTGCTTTTACCATATGTCCTAGGGGTCTGTCTATCCACTATTTTTTAGTATAGTTTTTAGTGCTTGCTTTCATTGGTGGATTTCTTTATTGGTTTGGGTGCTCTCTCTTTTTTTTAATTATTTTTTTATTTTAATAATTTTTTATTTTAATTATTTTATTTTATTTATTTATTTATTTTTGTTCTTTTCTCCCTTGTTTCTGAACCGTGTGGCTGACAGGGTATTGGTGTTCTGGCCAGGTGTCAGGCCTGAGCCTCTGAGATGGGAGAGCTGAGTTCAGGACATTGGTCTACCAGAGACCTCCTGGCCCCTCATAATATCAATTGGCAAGAGGTCTCCCAGAGATGTCCATCTCAATACTAACACCCAGCTCCACTCAATGAATAGCAAGCTCCAGTGCTGGACACCCCATGACAAAAAACTAGCAGACAGGAAAACAACCCACCCATTAGCAGAGAGGCTGCCTAAAATCATAGTAAGTTCACAGACACCCCAAAACACACCACCAGATGCGGTCCTGCCTACCAGAAAGAAAAGATCCAGTCTCATCCACCAGAACACAGGCACAAGTCCCCTCCACCAGGAAGCCTACACAACCCACTGAACCAACCTTACCCACTGGGGGAAGATACCAAAAACAACATGAGCTACAAACCTGCAACCGGTGAAAAGGAGATCCCAAACACAGTAAGTTAAGCAAAATGAGAGGACAGAGAAAAATACAGCAGATGAAAGAGCAAGGTAAAAACCCACCAGACCAAAAAAATGAAGAGGAAAGAGGCAGTCTACCTGAAAAAGAATTCAGAGTAATGATAGTAAAGAAGATCCAAAATCTTGGAAATAGAATGGAGAAAATACAAGAAACATTTAACAAGGATGTAGAAGAACTAAAGAGCAAATAAACAATGATGAACAGCACAGTAAATGAAAGTAAAAATTCTCTAGAAGGAATCAATAGCAGAATAGCTGAGGCAGAAGAATGGATAAATGACCTGGAAGATAAAATAGTGGAAATAACTACAGCAGAGCAGAAGAAAGAAAAAAGAATGAAAGAATTGAGGACAGTCTCAGAGACCTCTGGGACAACATTAAACACACCAACATACGAATTATAGGGGTCCCAGGAGAAGAAGAGAAAAAGAAAGGGACTGAGAAAATATTTGAAGAGATTAGAGTTGAAAACTTCCCTAATACGGGAAAGTAAATAGTCGATCAAGCCCAGGAAGCACAGAGAGTCCCATATAGGATAAATCCAAGGAGAAACACACCAAGACACATATTAATCAAACTATCAAAAATTAAATACAAAGAAAGAATATTAAAAGCAGCAAGGGAAAAGCAACATATAATATACAAAGAAATCATGATAGTTTAACAGCTTATCTTTCAGCAGAAACTCTGCAAGCCAGAAGGGTGTGGCAGGACATATTTAAAGTGATGAATGGCGAAAAACCTACAACAAAGATCACTCTACCCAGCAAAGATCTCATTCAGATTTGACAGAGAAATTAAAACCTTACAGACAAGAAAAAGCTAAGAGAATTAAACACCACTAAACCAACTTTACAACAAATGCTACAGGAGCACAACACAAGACAAGGAAAAGACCTACAATAACAAACCCCAAACAATTATAAAAATAGTAATAGGAACATACATATCGATAACTACCTTAAATGTAAATGGATTAAATGCTGCAACAAAAAGACACAGACTGGCTGAATGGATACAAAAAAAGACCCATATGTATGCCATCTACAAGAGACCCACTTCAGACCTAGGGACACATAGAGACTGAAAGTGAGGGGATGGAAAAAGATATTCCATGCAAATGGAAACCAAAAGAAAGCTGGAGTAGCAATTCTCATAACAGACAAAATAGACTTAAAAATAAAGACTATTACAAGAGACAAAGAAGGACACTACATAATGATCAAGGGATCAATCCAAGAAGATATAACAACTGTAAATATTTATGCACCCAACATAGAAGCACATCAATACATAAGGAGATACTAACAGCCATAAAAGGGGAAATCGACAGTAACACAGTGGTAGTAGGGGATTTTAACACCCCACTTTCACCAATGGACAGATCATGCAAAATGAAAATAAATAAGGAAATATAAGCTTTAAATGACATATTAAACAAGATGGACTTAACTTAAATTTATAGGGCATTCCATCCAAAAACCACTCAATACACTTTCTTCTCAAGTACTCATGGAACAATCTCCAGGATAGATCATATCTTGAGTCACAAATCAAGCCATGGTAAATTAAAGAAAATTGAAATTGTATCATGTATCTTTTCTCACCGCAACAGTATAATACTAGATATCAATTACTGGAAAAAAACTGTACAAAAAACAAACACATGGAGGGTAAACAATACACTACTAGATAACCAAGAGATCACTGAAGAAATCAAAGAGGAAATCAAAAAATACCTAGAAACAAATGACAATGAAAACACAATGACCCAAAACCTGTGGGATGGAGCAAAAGCAGTTCTAACAGGGAAGTTTACAGCAATACAATCTTACCAGAAGAAACAAGAAACATCTCAAATAAACAACCTAAACTTACACCTAAAGCAATTAGAGAAAGAAGAACAAAAAAACCGCCAAAGTTACAGAAGGAAAGAAATCATAAAGATCAAATCAGAAAAAAATGAAAAAGAAATGAAGGAAACAATAGCAAAGATCAATAAAACTAAAAGCTGGTTCTTTGAGAAGATAAACAAAATTGATAAAGCATTAGCCAGACTCATCAAGAAAAAAAGGGAGAAGACTCAAATCAATAGAATTAGAAATGTAAAAGGAGAAGTAACAACTGATACTGCAGAAATACAAAGGATCATGCGAGATTACTACAAGCAACAATATCCCAATAAATTGGACAACCTGGAAGAACTGGACAAATTCTTATAAAAGCACAACCTTCTGAGACTGAACCAGGAAGAAAGAGAAAATATAACCAGACCAATAACAAACACTGAAATTGAAACTGTGATTAAAAATCTTCCAACAAACAAAGCCCAGGACCAGATGGCTTCACAGGCGAATTCTATCAAACATTTAGAGAAGAGCTAACATCTATTCTTCTCAAATTCTTCCAAAATATAGCAGAGGGAGGAACACTCGCAAACTCATTCTATGAGGCCACCATCACCCTGATACCAAAAACAGAGAAAGATGTCACAAAGAAAGAAAACTACAGGCCAATATCACTTATAAACATAGATGCAAAAATCCTCCATAGAATACTAGCAAACAGAATCCAACAGCACGTTAAATGGTTCATACAACATGATCCAGTGGGGTTTATCCCAGGAATGCAAGGATTCTTCAGTATATGTAAATCAATGAATGTGATACAACATATTAACAAATTGAAGGAGAAAAACCATATGATCATCTCAATAGATGCAGAAAAAGCTTTTGACAAAATTCAACACCTATTTATGATAAAAACCCTCCAGAAAGTAGGCATAGAGGGAACTTACCTCAACATAATAAAGGTCATATATGACAATCCCAGAGCCAACATCATCCTCAATGGTGAAAAACTGAAACTGTGTCCACTAAGATCAGGAACAAAACAAGTTGCCCACTCTCACCACTATTATTCAACATAGTTTTGAAAGTTTTAGCCACAGCAATCAGAGAAGAAAAAGAAATAAAAGGAATCCAAATTGGAAAAGAAGAAGTAAAACTGTCACTGTTTGCAGATGACATGATACTATACATAGAGAATCCTAAAGATGCTACCAGAAAACTACTAGAGCTAATCAATGAACGTGGTAAAGTAGCTGGATAAAAAATTAGTGCACAGAAATCTCTTGCATTCCTATACACGAATGAAGAAAAATCTGAAAGAGAAATTTAGGAAACACTCCAATTTAGCACTGCAACATAAAGAATAAAATACCTAGGAATAAACATACCTAAGGAGACAAAAGACCTGTATGCAGAAAACTATAAGACATCGATGAAAGAAATGAAAGATGATACAAACAGATGGAGAGATATACCATGTTCTTGGACTGGAAGAATCAACACTGTGAAAATGATTGTACTACCCGCAACAATCTACAGATTCAATGCAATCCCTACCAAGCTACCAATGGCATTTTTCACTGAACTTGAACAAAAAAATTTCACAACTTGTATGGAAACACAAAAGACCTGGGATAGCCAAAGCATTCTTGAGAAAGAAAAATGGAGCTGGAGGAATCAGGATCCCTGGTTTCAGTCTATACTAAAAAATTACAGTAATCAAGACAGCATGGTATTGGCACAAAAACAAAAATATAGATCAATGGAACAGGATAGAAAGCCCAGAGATAAACCCATGCACATATGGTCACCTTATCTTTGATAAAGGAGGCAAGAATATACAATGGAGGAAAGATAGCCTCTTCAATAAGTGGTGCTGGGAAAACTGGACAGCTACATGAAAAAGAACGAAATTAGAACACTCCCTCACACCATACACAAAAATGAACTCAAAATGGATAAAAATCTAAATGTAAGCCCAGACACTATAAAACTCTTAGAGAAAAACATAGGCAGAATGCTCTATGACATAAGTCACAGCAAGATCCTTTTTGACCCACCTCCTAGAGAATTGGAAATAAAGACAAAAATAAACAAATGGGACCTAATGGAACTTAAAAGCTTTTGCACAGCAAAGGAAACCATAAACAAGACAAAAAGATAACCCTCAGAACTGGAGAAAATATTTGCAAATGAAGCAACTGACAGGGATTAATCTCCAAAATATACAAGAATCTCATGCAGCTCAATATCAACAAACCCAATCCAAAAATGGGGAGAAAACCTAAGGAGACATTTCTCCAATGAATATATACAGATTGCCTGCCAACAAACACATGAAAGGATGCTCAACATCACTAATCATTAGAAAAATGCGAATCAAAACTACAAGGTATCACCTCACACCAGTCAGAATGGCCATCATCATAAATTCTACAAACAATAAATGATGGAGAGGGTGTGCAGAAAATGGAACCCTGCTGCACTGTTGGTGGGAAGATAAAGTGTTACAGCCACTATGGAGAACACTATGGAGGTTCATTGAAAAACTAAAAATAGAATTGCCATACAACCCAGAATCCCACTACTGGGCATATACTCTGAGAAAACCACAATTCAAAAAGAGTCATGTACCACAATGTTCATCACAGCTCTATTTACAAGCCAGGACATGGAAGCAACCTAAGTGTCCACCGACAGATGAATGGATAAAGATGTGGCACATATATATAATGGACTATTACTCAGCCATAAAAAGAAACGAAATTGAGTTATCTCTAGTGAGGTGGATGGACCTAGAGTCTGTCACAGTGAGTGGAGTAAGTTAGAAAGAGAAAAACAAATACCGTGTGCTAACACATATATATGGAATCTAAAGTGAAAAAAAAAATGTTCTGGAGAACCTAGGGGCAGGACAGGAATAAAGACGCAGACTAAAGAATGGACTTGAGGATACGGGGAGGGGGAAGGGTAAGCTGGGACAAAGCGAGAGAGTGGCATGGACATATATACACTACCAAACGTAAAATAGATAGCTAGTGGGAAGCAGCTGCAGAGCACAGGGAGATCAGCTCGGTGCTTTGTGACCACCTAGAGGGGTGGGATAGGGAGGGTGGGAGGGAGACGCAAGAGGGAGGAGATATGGGGACATATGTATATGTATAAGTGATTCACTTTGTTATAAAGCAGAAACTAACGCACCATTGTAAAGCAATTATACTCCAATAAAGACGTTAAAAAAAAAAAGTAAAACTACTGTGCAACATCACATTGCAACAACAACATTTTGTATGACACCAGATATTGTTTAATCTAATTCTAAAAGTATTGTTATTTTCCTTCCTGAATAGGTGTTACTGAATTCATGAGATTCTACAATTTTAGAACAGTGACAAAGACCTAATTTTATCATCAACAGAAGAAAGTGTAAGGTTTGTATACAAAGGACTATTGAGTAGTCAATATTTACAAAAAAAGATCGTGTTTTTCAATTTAACTTTCTGGTTAAATGAGAGAAAGCCAGAGAATCTTCAAGTTATGTTATTATAACTTCTCTATCTTACAAATAAATATTTAGTCTAGCATACTATATTTAGTTTTCCATTAGCGACTGAGGCTTTTGTGATACATGAACTTCAGCAATGTTTTGCAGTGAACGGTGAATACAGTGGCCGTTGATCAAGATAAAGGGTACTGTGAAAGGGTTGTGATAGTGTTTGCAAAGGTGATGCAATAGTTCCTGCCATCCTAAATGCTCATTTACATGGTTCTTTTGGCGATCCTCCCATGGAAAGGCAGAGTCTGTTTCAGTACTGCTTGACTCTGGACTAGCCTGGTGACTTATTTTGATCAATGGAGTACAACAAAATTGAAATGTCTGACTACTGAGGTTGAGCTTTATAAGGTCTTATGGCATCTGCTTTTGCTCTCTTGGCACTCTGCCCAAAGACTGCCACAAAAGGAATCTGGTCTATCCTACTAGAGGCTGAGAGGCAACGTGGAGAGGAGTGAGGCACTGCATCTGACAGCTTCCACCAGCTGCCAGACATGGAGCAAGGCGCCACCACAAACTTTCCACCCCAGCTATTAGCAGCAGTATGTGTTCTGCAATGGAAAGATTTAGGTTAAATCCATATCTGCTCAATTGTGTCCTTATTTAACCTCTTTTTGGTCTCAGCTTTCTGCTGTGTAAAATGAGGATAACAGTATCATCTGACTTGTAGGGTAAGTGAGAATATTAAATGAGTAAATGCAATTAAACATCTTAAAACATTACCTGGAATAGCACACACATGAATAAAATATAAGTTATTATACAATATTAGTATTGCTATTATTGTTGCTGTTGCTGCAATTTTTATTTGTCTTTTACAGAAAAGGAAACAAGACTCAGAGTGATTAAATGTTTTCCCCAAAGCCACAGAGCTGTGGAACTAGGATCCAGACTTTTTGGTCCAGAGTCTAGCTAGCTATTAACCACCACACCTTTTGCATCCACACTGTGACTCTGATTTATTCACAGATACTATGTGCCAGCCATTGTGGTCAATGAGTTCACATATATAATACCATCAATATTGTAATTAGCCTGGTGTAACTAAATTAAGCATTTTAATGACTTTGTACAACATGCCAGGCCCTCCCTACCTGTCCAGCATCATCTTCCATGACTCTTTGCCTGAAATCCCTGGATTTCAGCCCATCTTTTCCATGTACCTCTGTGCATGCCATTCTCTCTGGTTACGATGCCCTTGGCCTCCCTTTTCTTTAGAAACTTTCACAGTTACTTTTACTACAGGACTCTGCCCCAACATCTCTTCTGTGACGATCTTACTTCCTTACTCTTAGAAGGTTCTCAGGTACTCTCTCTGCTCCCATAGTCACTGTCAACATATTATTGCTAAAATGATATGTAAGTGTTTTGAAAGTTTTGTTTACTTATGTCTCTTCCATTGACTGTGAGCTATAGAAAGCAGGACTCTTGCCTTTTTTATTTTATATCCCTGGACTTCAATAAATAACATCTGGTTGAGTGCATTCTTATGGTGCAACACATACTATTTGCATTCCTGGACCTTTTTCTTGTGTTTATGTTCTTATGCATGTTGTCATGTTTTATATTTAAAAATTACTATTTGAGATTATAGAGGAGAATCATGGTTTAGTGTAAAAGGCTGGATTTAGAGAGAGTCAGACCTGGGTTCAGATCTCAACTCCATCACTAGTTTAGCAATGCAAATTTGAACAAGTGATGTAAATTCTATGCTTCAGTGTACTCCCAAACAACCAGAAAAATAATAGCTATGTTGCAGAATTCACATATGTATGTGTATATAAAGAAGTGTGAAGATGAATTTCATCGTGCTATGCAAACTGCATTGAGTATGTAGTGGCTCAGTCGTCTGTAAAAATTATTATCATCATTAAGGAAGATTTTATGAATGAAGGGCTGCTTTGCTTTAATATTTTCACATAGGTGAAAGAGGTAGAGATTTGTTCTGTTGTCCTGTGAACATTAGTTAAGTTTTAAAAACAGTACGTTCATTAGAGAGCCCAAGCATTTATAAGAATAATGAGATGTTAGTGGACTCAGAAGATAGGAGAATAGAGCATCCAGATATAGTCATTCAATTTTTAAAGAGACAAAACTTATTTTTTTATAACCAGGACTTAATTTTTAGTATACATATTAGCACAAGCACACCAAAACAGAAAACTTCTGACAGTACAGTTACCAACAATGCAAATCTACTAACAAAGACCCAAACCAACAAACACCACCACCAAAATATTTTTAGATCTTGTTTCCCCAATATTTTATTATATCATTATTATTGCTTTTTGTTCTTGGATGGGTCTAGTCTTTCAAAAACATGGCATACAATCAACTTAAAAGTTAAAATACTATAAACAGAATTTAAAGTTTATGTATCTGTATGTATATATGCATATACATGCAGGTATATACGTATATATGGAGATGTATATGTTGTATATGTATATTTTGAATGTATTATAAATTAAATTGCTAAATAATAATATTTATGTTTGAGAAAAAATAAAGTTATTTGTATTAGCTTACTGACACAGGAATACTATTTCTATTACATCCCTTACCTTCATGATTACAACCTTTACTTTGCTGACACTTTATACATCATTAACTGCCCTTAAGAAAGCTTTTTACCACATTTCTATCAACTATTCAGCTACCTCAAATTTCAGTGCCTTTGTTCAATACAATTAAAGTCAATAGGGTTTCTATCTAAAGGTTCAAGCCTCTTTGTATGGAGAAAAATCAGTACATCTCTTCATGTATCTTGTGCTTCAAACTATATAAAAAGATCTATGCATCCTTCCAGACTTAAAAAAAAAGCTGTATGGCTGAAATTGCAGAATATTGTAAGACACTTTTTTCTTCAAATGGAAAAAACACTTTGAAAATAAATCCAATAGATAAAAGTTTAACACTAGCTTTTGTAGCTTATTTTAAGAAGCCAGTATAGAAAAGACAATATTGATTTTTGGAGTAGTAGTATATAGACTTAACTTGCCACACACACAAATACAGAAAATTGTAATGCTTTACCTTCGCTGGCATTGATTACTTCATTTTGATATTTTATTGATAATTAAATGATTTCCTACACAGTGAGATTTTTATTATAAATTTGAATTGAATTCATATCTAAAATATGGTTCTATTAACTATCTTAGTAGTTAATGTACTCTATTCTACATTGAGCTTGTCTCCATTACCCCAGTAATTTTTAGAAGGTGGAAAAGAAAATAGTGCACTTGATTTACTAAAAGCATTTTAACCAGCAACAGAAAATTTGCCTATATCATAAGAATCAAAAAACATAGCCAGGCTGTTTCTGGCTTTGAGTTGATTATCTATTGAAAAAAACTGGAAATGATACTGACATAATATGTAACTCTTTGCAAAGGGAGCATTATAAACATTTAAATTCAAAGCCTTCGCTAAGTACAATACTTCAGCTGATGTACTAATTATTTTAGTTTAACCATCTTCAGGGAAGTTGCCAGACTGTACCATTGGATCTTTTACTATAGAAAATAAAAAATATTTGTTTACTACCATGTTAGTTAAAAATGCTTGACTTAGTGCCTTTGTGTGAAGAGGGTACAGAATAGTAAAAACAGAGATATCCCAATGAGTTTAGAAATAAGGATGATTTGGTGATAAATGAGGGCTCTACTTAAATCCAAATTGGATGTTGTAATCACAGTTTTAGCAGATGTCACACCTAAATCCCCAAGCTCTCTTTAAAACTATCTGTGTCATTCTTAAACAGAACAAAACAAGTATGTGAGGATATAATATAGAAGTAGAATCAAGAGTTCTCCAGGTTTGTTCACTTTGAGTGTGTGTGTGTGTGTATGTGTGTGTGAGTGTGTGATAAAACTTCCACTTACCCAGAATTCTTCCCTCTCCCTCTATTTTGATTGTACTGTCTTGTGCTTAATTCATATTATCCTTGTGGTGCAAGTCAGTTTCCCAATACAACTTTATTTAGTATATTTCTAATACTGCAGAGGAGAAAATACCCTGTAGTGACTTGAGAGAATTATCCATTCTGCTCACGTGTCTAATACATCCTGAAATAAACTTATGGCTTATAATAGAAACATTCAAAATCAGAGTCAATCTACACCATTAAAAAATATATAAAAGTAGATTAATCAAAAAAAAATTCTGTTTTCATCATTTACAGACTAACAGGCAGTCTGAAAATAAGTGGGATTAATCAGAGCTGAATCAACCACCTTTAGAAAATAGGAAGATAACCCTCCCCAGAAATAAAATCTCTCAAGAGCTGTCAAAATATTTTATTTTTACTACTAAGGAAACTTCGGGTTATACATTGCCAGACTTCACTTTCACATTAAAGTATAAATATTCATAGGAAGTAGTGATATGTTAAATTGTTATCACACTTTCATGAAGTGTGAAATCTCAAAAGACAGCTTTAGGGTGTAATAGGCCTACATTCAGATCTTGATGATACAACTTATAGATATACGGATCTGAGTAGGTTATTCCTCCTAGGTGAGCCTCCATTTTCTCAACTGTGAAATGTACTTATTAAAAATACCTGGCTTATCAAATTTCTTGGCTCAGTTGAGATGGTACATGGGCATTTGATTTATGACTGTAAATAGGTAGAGTGGTACTGTTTTTACTAGTTTTCCTAACAGAAAAGTATTGAATGGTTTAGCATTAGCATTTTGATGAAAAACATAAAGAGTAGCTCTCAGGAAATACCCAGTGGAGATCCATAAGCACATATGCATGGAAACCTCTGATTAGTAGAATTGTGGGGAGAGTGAGAAGGACAGGGAGAAGTACTGAAAATATTTCTTTCATAATTCTCCCAACATCCTTATTAATATACACTTCTGTCCTAAGCTTTCCCTTCTTTCCTGGTTAGGATTTCACTTGGACATTCTATGGATAGAGATTTAGATGAGTTTCATTTCTGTGCAATTATGGTGCCTTGGATACATCTTCAGTAAGATTATTCTTGAATTTGCTTCCCTTACAGATGCCCCTAAAGGAAGATTTCTGGTAGTTAGATGGCTGCGTGTGGTTCAAGAGACAGTGCCTGCATTATGTGGGAACCAAGTCCATGCTCTTGTTCTTATTATTGTTTTATACTCTAAACAACAAAATTAAATATTTTTAAATTAGAGAAGATATATTCTGATATACATGACCTGGAAGAGGGTGACTGATGCATTCTGTTCTCTGGTCTGGGTAAGTCTGAGATTTCCCTCCCCTTACTCATGCACAAATTTATTCACTGTCTCCATACCTAAGCAACCATTTGAGGCTGGTTCACACTGAACATGACCTGGACCAGGTTGTATCTCCTGGTTCCGTACCATTCTGAAGTTATTGCACATTCCTTAAGCAAATCCAAATGATGCATTAGTCATTCATTTATTCATGCAGTCAGTAGATATTTGAGTGTTCACAACGTGCCAGACACTGTTCTAGGAAAAGGAGACAGAGCAATGTGTTACAAAAAGAGAAAGGCGTGGCTCTCACGGAGCTTACATTTGAATTTGTCTTTTCATGAATATGTACAAAACATCCAAACAAGGTGCTTCCCAAGACCACAGCCTCTGTAGAAGGTGTAGCAATGTTTTATACTATGTATCTTTCTGTGAAGATCTGATGGGAACTTGATCTAGGGGAAACCAATCCACAGTCTGGCTAATGATCTGTTCTTTGATGTACTGAGTCAGTTAGATTTTAATTTTTAAGAGTATGAATTTAAAGTACAAATAGACAATGCAGAGAACACAAGAAGAAAGACTGAAAGGAAATGAGGTAAAGAGAGGTTATGCAAGAGAGCAGAGGTCATGTTAGGAGAAAGTAGAGAAGACAGGAAAGAACAAACCATGATACTGAGAAGAGTAGAAGCTGAGGAAACCAGCTGATGGAGACATGCTCCCGAGACACCTAGAAACTGCCTGGGATTCTGCAGCTAGGCTTCGTTTGACTCAATCTTAAATCATTTCATCTACTTCTTGGCCTTCATGTTATCTCTGCTTTTCCTAAGGAGTGTTCCTGGGAAGCCATGTGTATGTACTCTTGCAATAAACTCTGATTACTGGTGCCAACTTGGGGTGAATTTCTTCATCTTGCAACAAATAAGCAGCCTAAATTAACCATAGGGCATATCTGCTAAAGATGCCTATGACTCCTTCCTTCCGTTTCCATTATGTATCCCCTCACATTTTATTCATTTATTAAGATGCACATTTTTGCTGGATCATAGGGAGAACAAAGTCTTGGAAAGAGACTTGTTAGTAAATGAACAATGCATCCTTGATAATACAGAAGCCAATTTTAATGATAATTTATTTCAATTGGTCTATTCAAGAGGCTAGCAAAGCTGCTTTATGAATAAGTATCCTTTATGTGACACTAAGAACAAAATGCTTAAACATTCCTGATCTATGGAAGCTAGGGGAAATATTGAAAATGTCATGATAGTTCAACATTTAGGATTCTTTTCAACTTATCCCACAATAGCACAGTGTAGTAGAAATAGAGGTGGAGAAGACCAGAGGCTGGTTAGAGATTCCAGGTCTTCCCTGGTTAGCATCAAACAAATAGACACAAAAAAATCCAAGACAGACATAAAGTCTTACGCAGATAAAGTCTACAGAAAGAAAAAAACTTGAAATCTCCTGAAACAGTAAAGACCATGACACAAAAATAAGAATAAGAATAATAAGAATGAGAATTCATAGAATAAGAATAGCGTGGGACATACACACACACACACACACACACACACACACGCACACACATGCACATACACATACACACTCAAGAGTTTCGAAAACTTGAGTGTTGCAGACCAGACCAGAATACTGACAGATCATGTTCCTGGCCACAATCTGGATAAAGAAAAAATTAGAAATAAAAATCTGGCTTCCACACTGTGTTGCTTGCTGTTGGAAACTGAATATATTTTGTTCTCATGCCATATTGTAGCTTCAGCCATTCTCAAAGAAATTTTTTTTAATCTTCACAGAGATTTGAAAATCATACAGGAATCTGGGCAGAGTGGCCCCTCTTTGCCTACATTTATTTAGTACCCAGAATTATCTGAGGAGGTAAGTAGCTGCCATATTTGATATAATTTCAGTCTAGATACACTATCTGTTATATAAGCACATATTTGAACTTCCACTCTGAATGTTTAAAAAGAACCGTAAGGGGGGTTTCCCTGGTGGCGCAGTGGTTGAGAGTCCGCCTGCCGATGCAGGGGACACGGGTTCGTGCCCCGGTCTGGGAAGATCCCACATGCCACGGAGAGGCTGGGCCCGTGAGCCATGGCCACTGAGCCTGCACGTCCGGAGCCTGTGCTCCGCAATGGGAGAGGCCACAACAGTGAGAGGCCCGCGTACCGCAAAAAAAAAAAAAAAAAACGTAAGGGTAAAAATAGCACTGTATCAACACCTGATAAAAACATTAAAGTAGGAGAGAAGATGCAATGCCTTCTTAGATGCAGTGACTTAACATAAACAATATACACAGTAAAATAAGCCCAGGTCCTTTAGAAACCAACATGACTGTTATTTCTTTCCTTCTTTCTTCATCAATTTCTATCAGGCCTATCTCCAAAAATGTGGTTACAGCGAAGTTTGTTAGAACCAATTTCATTATCTTTCTCTTTGCCTTCAACTAAATGACAAGAAAACCATTAATGAGGCTTGAGAAAGATTTTTTAAAGTGGTTCTATATACACTGTCAAAAAATTGGCCTTAAAATTTTTCCAAAATAATTAATGAAAATATAACCACTAATAATTCTGAGCAACATAATAGTGCCAAATTATTTAGTATCTGTCAATTGCCATGAGCAGTTTTATGTAATCTGCAAATAAAAAGTCTATTTTAATTATTCCAACAAGTACTTCTCTTTTTATATAATAGAATAATATCATGTTCTATTTCTTTCTCAGATTCAATAGAACTTTGTTTGTGTATTGGAGTCTGACTCTTTCAAACTCTGTTCTTATTCTCAAAGATTAAAGTTATTTTCCTTTCTGATTATAAATTTAGGCCCTTTACATTCCATCTAAACCTCCCATCAGTTTGAGGAAAACAGCTCCCCTTTGCAAAGGGATTGTGTAAATGCAGAAAAATAGGGCAACTTGTATATATGAATAGCTATTGTATGCACATACTAATGACATTTTTTTCAAGTTCTTGGATACTAACTTTTTCAGTTTATGTTCTGCACAAGATGGCTTTCAACACCCTCCTTAAGAGTGCAATTTTTAGAATTCTTCTATTTTTCTTTAGGGGAGCCAACTCTGTATTATTCCTAATGTCTATTTAACCAGTAAATGAAAAGACAGTAGAACATTGTATTAAGAGGAGGCAATCCTATTGCCAGATTGTCTAGGTTAGAATATCAGCTCTACCACTTGTAGGCTGAGACAACTTGGGCAAGTTACATGACATTTTATTGGGTTTCAATTTCCTCATTTTAAAAATAATTATGAGTATTCACTTCATGTATATCTGTGATGATGAATTAAAAATACATAAAGTGCTTAGCATAGTGCCTGTTATCTGGGAGATGCTGAAGAGGTGCTCAGCAAGATTGTTATTACTGCTATTATTGCTGATGTTATTATTATTAAGCAGTACATACTCTGATACATTGTTGATGGAAATGCAAAATGTTAAAGCCAGTATGTTTAAGTAATGTGACCATTTCTTATGACTTTAAACATACTCTTATCCTAAACCTGGCAATTCTAGAAAAGAAAGCATATGCCCATACAAAGACTGTATGTGAATATTTATATCAGCTTTATTCAGAACCACCTCAATCATGAAACAAACCAACTGTCCATCAAGTGGTGACTAGATGATGAAGTTGTGGCATATCCACACAATGGAATATAAATCAAAAATTAAAAAGAGAATGACTACTGATGCAAGTAACATCATGGATGGATCCCAAAAGCAGTATGCTAAATGAAAGAATCCAGAAAGAAAGAAAGAGCAACTTATTATAAAATTTGATTTTGATGATATTCTAGAAAAGGCCAAACTATAGGGACAGAAATCTGATCTAAGGTTGCCAGGGGGGACTGATTACAAAAGGACATAAAGAAACTTTTTGGGGTAATGGAAATATTCTGTCTTTATTACGGTGATTGTCACATTACTATATTTTTCAAAATGTAAAGAAATATACAAATATAAAGAGTAACCTTTAGTGTATAACAATTATACCTCAATAACATGACATAAAAAATGAAAACAGGAATACGTACATGTCAAGTTACCACATAGGAATATGTGGAAATATTAATGTTTTCTTCTGAGGACTATACATACACTCCCGTAAACTAAAGGCTAGGCTATGATTGGAGATTCTGGTTCATCCTAAAATGTTATGTCACAAACAAGCTACGTCCACAGAGTTTATGGTTATGCCTCTGTGATGTCACTTCCTGAGCCAAGATATAAAACTAGCTCTGCTCAAAGTCTAAAGCCGGTCTCAGCCCTCAGGTTCTGGGTCAGAGAACTTGACTCACAAGGGAGAACCGTGAAAGCTACAAAGTCTATTTCAATTTATAGCTATTGACAGAGGTCAGTTCAGCAGCCTGAAGGGGTAAAGGAAGCAGGGTTAACTGGCATTGAGCCAAGCAAGGAAGCTCCTGGCAGCAAGTGAGAAAACAACCAACTGGCACTGAATTCATAAACTGTGCAGGTTTGGAGCCAGAACATTTTGTTGGCAACATCCCAGTAAATATTGTTGTAGTGGCAATTAAAAAATAAACAATTTGGGGGTCAAATACTTCTCTGAGCTGACCACTGCATATAGCACCAATTCTCCTTATTGAATTATGTCTGTTAGCTTCAGCATTTTATTAGTTGGAAGTTCTGTTTAGCAAGCAATTAGCAAACTATATAGCATTCTTTGATTTAATTTGCTCTTCAAATTTCATTTTTCTTAAATACAAGATATATATGATTATTTTATTATTGTTATATGCCAGATGCTCCTGTAATTGCTTTTGTAAACTTTCTGAATTGCTATACTGTTCTTTCTTCGTTCCCACTTTACTCTTTTCTTTTTCTGTTACCTCCTTACTGGCGTTTGATGTTTACAATTAGCCAAAGTTTGCATTGTGATGTAATTTTAAAATTGATGATTATAATTTTTAGGGATTAAAAGTGTTCTATAATATTACAAAACAAAAATGAATAAAATTCAATTAACTCATTAAGAGACTATAGGCCATGAAGCTTAAAAAAACTGATTTCAAACTATCTTGATCATTCAATTATATTTAATAGTTTCGCTTAAAAAAGACTTACTTTGATATTTTTCAGCATCACAATAAAATTAAGTAAAAATATGCAATGCCCATGTGAAACTACATTACCATGTGCTAAGAAAATTTGTGGAGTCAAACTGAAAATTCAGTTGAAAAATGATGATAAAATCGTTCATCAGCTATAAATACTAAATTAACTTATTGAATCTTAAAAATTATTGAGAGTATGAGATTTTGCTTTATTTGGCAATATTTGATATAGAAAGTGATTGAATTCAAAATCCTTTAACATTATCACCAGAAATTTCAATTTTAAATTTAAATTTCAATTCTGCATTTGTCAAGAAGGAAATGGAAGAGTTCTTAGATTTAAAAAGTAATCACACTTTAAGTACCATTTAAGATCAAATTAACTGAATTCTTGTCATAAGTAAGAGTTTTTAGATCCATCCATGTTGAAACAAATGGCATTATTTCATTTTTTTTATGGCTGAGAAATACTCCATTGTATATATATGACCGAGAGATTATCAAACTAAGTGAAGTAAGCCAGACAGAGAAAGACAAATATCATATGATATCACTTATATGTGGAATCTGAAAAAAAAGATACAAATGAGCTTATTTACAAACCAGAAGTAGATCCACAGACATAGAAAACAAACTTATGGTTACCAAATGGGAAGGAGGGAGAGGGATAAATTAGGAGGATGGGATTAACATGTATACACTACTATATATAAAATAGATAACCAACAAGGACCTACTATACGGCAAAGGGAACTATAGTCAATATTTTGTAATAACCTATTAGGTAAAAGAATCTGAAAAAGAATATATATATAAAACTGAATAGCTGTGCTGTACACCTGAAACTAGCATGACACCAACTATAACTTAAAAAAAGTAAGAGTTTTTGCTAATTGGAAAAAAAGTGAAAACATTTTTTCCTGACACTTGCTACCATTTACTAATTTGTTTAATGTTTGCCCATAGTGACTACAATGGCTTTGAAAGGTCATTATCAAAATCTCTCTATCTAGAATTTCTCATAGCTATTTCAAGGATGTATAACTCATACTAAAATGTTATATTTATAAAAGTAAGCTCATTTTTCATTAAAAATGAAAAGATTTTATTTGTACAGTTTATACAATTTAAATATTAACATTTCTCTAATGTTTTATGTTGTATCTTAATAATATCAAGGTTACATAATGTTATGTTTTTTACCAAACTGCATATAGATACTCCAAATTCTCTCCACTTTAGTCCTTACTGCTAGATAAATATTTTTACGTGTTCTGTGTGAATGCGTTTAGATGATTTGATCCAAAGGGTAGGGAATAAACTTGACAACACTGAATTGTTCGTAGGGATTTCACACCTAAATGGAGATTAAGCCATCTTTTTAAATTGATAGGTTTCTACTCTGAAAAATACTATTTCACATTCTTAGTGCACAGTCCTAATCTTGATGCACTTAAAAATATGTTGGGAAATAAAATAGTTGATGTGAGAAAACCATGATAACTACTTCGAACTACTTAATTCCATTGAAGAGAATTGTCGGGTGCTTACTAATGACTGTCACTAGCTCCAATCATAACCTGAGCAAGAGAAACAACAGCATACTTGTCTCAGTCTCTGTCTCCCCAAATATATGTCCCTCCCAACAAAGTTCTGATTACTGTCACACTGCTTACTGAACCACGATTTTTTTTAAATGAATGTTAAAACATTTATTTTTACTCAGGGTTCATTAATGGCATCCTGGTTGATTAAATATTACCAACACATGTATAATTTAATTAGGCTATATATTATTATACCAGCTTTGAAATATTAGAAAGAGCTATCTTTGATATTAAACTTAAAGTTGTTTCCAAAGAGTTAATATATTCCAAAAATAAAAGTTCTGTAAAGTAAAATTAATTATAGTAATAATTTTGTTGTTTTTAAAATTGTTTGGAATCATACATCTACTTTTTTCCTCTAAAAATCTGGAATGTCTCCTATTAATTTGAGGCAACCAGAGTGGCAGACACATTCTTCTTCTAGTTTATTCTTCTCTTTTACTTAGGTACAAAGAACAATTTTTATAGCACTTGAGGTGAAATCCATGTAGGAATGACAATATATATACAGAATTATAGTAACCAGCAATACTACTGAGTTTCTAGGAGGAAAAATCAAAATTTCAGCTCTGTAAAATTTGATCAAATTGAATAAAGGAATTTGGTTGAGAGCATCTTATGACATTCTTTATAAAATTCTGGCTTTCTGACACTGTGGATATCCTCTTAAATGGAGCAGACTTCCTGTTCAACTTGTATCAGAGGGTCGCCCTTCTTTTGAGAACTCCTAAGCAGGCCAAGAGTAGAGTGAATGTAAAATAACTGAACCCTCCTTGACATAACTTTTACTACTTTTCTGAGCTTATTTCTCTGAGGGGAAGGAGATTCCTCCTTAAGATACTTCTTTTAAAAAGCTGATTAATCCTAAAGTCTGCAGCCTAAAGAAAGGAAGAAACTATTGTGCAAATCAGAAGAACTCATGGTGAATTCAAACCACTGTAGAGATAAAACTTGATGTGAGAGTTAAAAGATCTATATTTCAAAAAACATATCGGACCCTTGTAAAGAAAGTATAGCACCTTCTCAGTTAAAAAAAAAAAAAAAGATACTTTTAATCCTCTTCTACAGATGATGGTTTCATTTGAACCAAGTCTTAATAATATGTGCTAGTGAATAAGATGCCATTTTAAAAATATTCAGTGAAATGAAACAAATCACATATGGTTAGCTTGCATTTATAGAAACCTAAATTATCTTCCACAGCAATGATTGGATTTCTACAACAATGCACAAAACCTTTTATTTTTAGTCTACCAATCTGTACTACATTTGATTTGTACTTTTGATGAACATTAAAATTCTATATTAAAAATTATAATTCCCCTTTGCAAGGGACTTTTATTTTCTATCTACCTTCAACGGATAGTTGCAGCATCTTCAGTCTTCCATTTCAAAGTATTTATATTCAATGTTTATTCCCAAGGAAATAGAAGGCTTAGTCGACTCAAAGTTATTTATTTATTTTGCTTTGATCTGTAGGTTGTCATGTAAACTAAGCAGCACATTTCTTTCTCACTTACATATGGGCTTGCTGACTGACAGAGCTCTCGGATTTCTTTGTGGCTAAGGAAAGTTATTTTTGATACAGTGTGAGATATTTTAAAAGAGTGTTTGAAGTGTTAAAGCATATATCTGGGCCAACAAAAATGAAGATCATGTTCTTAATCTTGATCATTCCAAAAACTTCAGGCTGAGCTTCCTGGTATCAAAAGAATCATTGTGAAAAGTGAGGGTAGTTATAAAAAGATGTTTATAACATTTGGGGTTATAAAAATTAGCTTTCAAAATTAAAACTTTATCCCATGCCTTTAACATGATTTTTAGAGTGTTTAGTTTTTCTCTCAAATTATGCATATTGGTTTCACCTCTTTGGTCTTGTACCCTGATTTCCTGATCAGGTAAATCTCTGAGTTCTCTTATTCTGGACCCTGATGTATCTTAGTTTAAAGATTTTAATTTTATGCATTTAAAGCATGCATTATAATGATTAATCTACATGTCATCATTAATCTCTAAATCGTAATATTGGCGCACAGACTGCCCCTCTCATGTTAGTCACTGCTAATAAAAGTCAAAGTGAGATCAGATTGATCAGATTGAGAATCAAAGGAAAGCAGATCTACCTTACAAATTATACGAATAAAAGCCCATCAGCTTTATTCAATTTTACCAGGAGAACAGGACCAAATGAAAGAGACTGAGGTAAGTGACAAGCCAGGGGTCAATGAATAGTTAATACTGCCCAAGTTAATATGAATATCAAGCTTGTCTGCAAAGGTAGCAGATTCTGGTCCTTCCTCCTTCCCTCCCTCCTTCCCTTCCCTTTTCTTCCCTTCCCTTCCCTCCTTTCTGTTCCCTTTTGCTGACAAAATGTAGCACAAACATTATCAAAGCTGGGCATAGCCACATCCTATGACCTAACAAGTATATTCCCTGCAGGAATTTATACGTATGTTAACCAAAATATATTTGCAAGAATGTTCATAGAAGCTATGTTGGTAATAGGCCCAAACTAAAAAGTACACAAATGATTATCAACAGTAAACTGTATAAGTTGGGGTACGTTTACACAATGAGATACTATATACAACAACATGGACAAATCTCACACACACAATGTTAAGTGAAATAAGCCAGAAACAAAAGAATATATACTGTATGATTCCATTTCTGTGGAGTGAAAACACAGCAAAACTCATCTATAGTGTTAGATATTCGGATAGTGGTTATGTTTAGGGGAGTGACTAAGGTGGGGCATGAGAGGCGCTTCTGGGGAGCTGTTAATGTTCTATTTATTGAACACAAAAAAGTATGCTTACTGTGCAGAAAGTCAGTGAGCTGTACACTTGGGATTTGTATACTTTCATATATATATGTTGTACATCAATCAATATATATCTATCTATATATATATATATATAATACTTCAGTAAAAAACACATGCCCTTACAGCAAATTTGGATCATATTAAATGTAAAAAACAAAACAGAAACCCAAAAAAACCCAAAGCCTCATAAACATAATTACTATGAACCTTCTGGTGTTTCTTCTTCCAGTTTCGGAATAAAATAAATTCTAATATAACGCAGGGACATAAATTAGAATATCTATTTCCTAACTATCTATCTATCGATCTATCGATCTATCTAACTATTGCTCACTGTTTATTTCCCTTAATGTTGTATAAACTATTTATACATGTCTTTTGAGTATAATTCTTGATATTCCATTATATCAATGTATCATAATTTAAATATCTGCCTTTCTATTCTTTCCTTTTTATTCTTCAAAGGATAATTATGAGTCAAAGACTTATCCAGTTTTAAGAGTCTCGATCTTTCAAGGCTCTTGATATTGCCAACCAAATTATCTGCTCCAATTTGTATTAACACTAACATCACATTATATTATTTTTTAAAAAATCATTACAGAATAATGTTTTATCCCCAATGCAATTTTTAAAATTTAAATGTGTGATATTTTAAAATTTAAAGGTGTAATATTAAAATATGATGTTCCCAGGACTTCCCTGGTGGTCCAGTGGTTAAGACTCCACGCTTCCAATGCAGGGGGTGCAGGTTCAGTCCCTGGTCAGGAAACTAAGATCCTACATGCTGTGCGGTGCGGCCAAAAAAAAGAAAAGAAAAATGATGTCTTTTAAATCAAATATGGATGATAAAACAAAAATTGAGATACTTATATTTTAAAATATTCTTATCTATATAGAATAAAATATTCTGACCTATGGCCATTGGTACTTAAAGTATAGATGTCAAATTGCTTGATGTGAATTCTTTTTTTTTTTTTTGCGGTACGCGGGCCTCTCACTGTCGTGGCCTCTCCCATTGCGGAGCACAGGCTCCGGACGCGCAGGCTCAGCGGCCATGGCTCACGGGCCCAGCCGCTCTGCGGCATGTGGGATCTTCCCGGACCAGGGCACGAATCCGTGTCCCCTGCATCGGCAGGCGGACTCTCAACCACTGCGCCACCAGGGAAGCCCCTGATGTGAATTCTTAACTATCCCCATAGAAACCAGTGAAGGAAACTCAATAATTAATTTCCCATTTTTGTAGAAAGGAGTGACAGTAAGTTGGTTCCCCGCCCCCTGCCCAAATTATCACCATACATTCATCACTTACATTATGTTGATCAGAATCCTTCATTTTCATTTAAATTGAAACAAGATATTTAGCTATGTAAAAACATTTTCAACCAATTAGATCATTTTTGTTTTTTCTTTCCTTCCATAAGGGTCTTGGCTCCTGTGGTTCTACTTGAGTAAATAATCAGTAGCTGAAAGTAATGCATTTATTAGGCAAATTCCAATGATGCCTGCCAGCTCTTTTTTAATATTCGAAATGGCTATGAAATCATTAACTTTAAGCATCGATTCATTTGCCTCATTAAGTCGCTGCAGATGCAGGGAGCTTAGAACCCAAGAGGGTCACTAGGATAGTGAGGCTACCAACAGATTGAACCAAAAAGATGGAAGAGTAAATGGAAAAATCTGTCCAATATTCTACATCTATACCATCAGGGTCTTAATGTTTAGATGGGTAAAGGAAAAAATATATTTGTGCTTTTGAAATATTTTTCTAAAAATAAATTAATAATGTTGTTTGGGTTAGACATGCTTGTGAAATAATAATTCATAAATATTAAAAAAACTAAAAATAGAATTACCATATGAATTACCATAGGATCCAACAATCCCACTCCTGGGCATATATCCGGACAAAACTATAAAAAGATTAATGCAACCCTAAAGAAGATGCGGTACATATGTACAACGGACTATTGCTCAGCCAAAAAAGAAAAAAAAAAAAAAGAACGAAATAATGCCATTTGCAGCAACATGGATGGAACTAGACATTATCACACTAAGTGAAGTCAGTAAAAGAGAATGCAGAGACATGGATGGACTTGAGTCTGTCATACAGAGTGAAGTTAGTCAGAAAGAGAAAAACAAATATCGTATATTAATGCAGGTATGTGGAATCTAGACAAATAGTACAAGGTGAACCTATTTGCAGGGCAGGAATAGAGATGCAGATGTAGGGAATGGACTTGTGGACATGGGGGTGGGGTAGGATGAATTGGGAGATTGGGACTGACTGCAATGTGTAAAACAGATAGCTAGTGGGAACACGCTATGAAGCACAGGAAGCTCAGCTCGGTGCTCTGTTAAGACCTAGATGGGTGGGATGGGGGGCGGTGGGAGGGAGGTCCAAGAGGGAGGGGATATATGTATACATACAGCTGATTCACTTCATTGAACAACAGAAACTAACACAACATTGTAAAGCAACTATACCCCAATTAAAAAACAAAGAAAGAAAATGACTGAAAAATATGAGATCACTTATATGTGGAATCTAAAATATGACACAAATGAACCTATCTACAAAATTCTAACTGTGAAAGAGAAACAGGCTCACAGACATAGAAAACAGACTTGTGGTTGCCAAGGGGGAGAGGGTTAAGAGAGGGATGAAATGGGAGTTTGGGGTTAGCAGATGCAAACTATTACATATAGAACGGACAAACAACAAGGCCCTACAACATGCAGTGAACTGTATTCAATATCCTGAGATAACCATAATGGAAAATAATATAAAAAAGAATGTATATATATATATATATATATATATATATATATGTATAACTGAATCACTTTGCTGCATAGCAGAAATTAACCAACATTGTAAATCAACTCTACTTCAATAAAAAATAGTTATCTGTAATAATTCATAAATATTAATCACTTCTAAGTATGGAACTAATACAACTTAGAAAAAGATGTCTAAAATACTTATATAAAGTCATGATTCTGTTTTACAAAGTGAAGGCAGGAAAATTTAGTGCTGTAAAATATTACAAATGATAGTTAGCTTAAGTCAATAAAGCCCTAGATACTCTTTTTCTCCCTTCAGTTTTAAAGAAAAATGCTTCAGAGTAAGCCAGCCTTTTGGGGAGAATCTATTTTTGGTATAAAATTCACATGTCCCCCTAATCTCAAGAAAAAGTATTTAAATAATTGACAGAAATTAATTTACAAGAAAGCATGATTATCTAAATCTATTTTTATACATGCTTATGTTCTAAATTGAAGTGAAAACTAAGTAAATTGAAAAGACACTTGTTTTTTGTCTTTGTTTTCTAAAATCAACAATTATCTGACATAAAAGGAAATTCTTTCCCCAACAGGTGGACATCAGAGCGCTGATGAAGTAACAACAGAAACAAAATTAATAGTTACAATATAAGCAAGATTTAGAATTAATTTTACATACACAGTTTCCAAAACCTCTCCTCTCTTTTATATCAATACATCATTTTCAGATTTTACTGTGAATCTGTCTTTTAAAAACTTAATTGCAGTTCTGCAAATATTTGAGTGGCTATTCCCTTTTTATGTTCATTTTTATTTGGAGAGACAGCCAACATATGTCAATTCTAATGCAAGAGATAAAATGAAGATTAGAGAGAAAGTGAGAGAAGGAGAGAGGTAGAGAGAGAGAGAGAGAGAGACAATATTTTGACGGGCAAAAGATCTAGGAAGACTTCATTGAGAGGTAACATCGGACCCAGACCTTGAAAGGTACCTAGGACTCCAACATCTTGAACTGAAAGACAGAAGGTATTCCAGGCATGGAGGAGTGAATGGAAAAAATCTGTCTAATACTCTGTAACACCAGGGTCTTAATTCTGAACTCCATCCAAGCTATCCTTCACACTGTTGTGAGAGTGATCTTTCAAGGAGGCAAATAACATCAAGTCACACTCCCCAATGGTTCAAAGTATGATAAAAACCCTTTACTATGGCATGGAAAGGTTTTATCATCAACTGGACAGTATATCTCTCTAGCCCCGACTCTTGCTATTTGCTCTTCTCCCTGCCCCACTTACCTCAGACATACCAAACTATTGTAGTTTCCCAGAGACACCATGATCTGCCATAGGCTTCATCTTCTGTTTGGAGGGAACTTCTGCTCATTATTTATGTCCCTGATTTTTTTTTTTAACCTTATACATAGCAAATTTATTGCCTTTACTTTCTTTTTTTTTTACATCTTTATTGGAGTATAATTGCTTTACAATGGTGTGTTAGTTTCTGCTTTATAACAAAGTGAATCAGCTATACATATTCATATATCCCCGTATCCCCTCCCTCTTGCGTCTCCCTCCCACCCTCCCTATCCCACCCCCTAGGTGGTCACAAAGCACCGAGCTGATCTCCCTGTGCTATGCGGCTGCTTCCCACTAGCTATCTATCTTACGTTTGGTAGTGTATATATGTCCATGCCACTCTCTCGCTTTGTCACAGCTTACCCTTCCCCCTCCCCATATCCTCAAGTCCATTCTCTAGTAGGTCTGTGTCTTTATTCCCTGATTTTCACACATTTTTCAAAACCAGCTTGAATAAAACTGCAAATACTAGGAAGCTGTTACTAAAGTATGATTAAAATTGCTGATTATGTAGCTGTCACCTGTGAGGACTAGGAGAGTCCTTGCACTCAGATAAATCCTCCTTGTTTATATGTTACCCTAAGCGCACTTCTTAGCTCTATTGAAAATTGCACTTGACTGCTTGTTTGTTTCTCCTCTGGACCGTAGCTACTGGGTGGCCTGGAGTTTTTTCCTTTATAACCTAATACAAAATAGGATTTCAATTGTTTTGACTGTCATTAAATTAGACTGAATTGAGCAAAGGCATGGAAATGAGAGAATGCAGACACTCTTTGGGGATCAAGAATTGATCCTCTGTGGTTGGGGTGCAGAAGAGAAACAAAGAGCCTTTAGAAAGCTGAAGAAAATAGTTTGTGGAAATAATGGCATAGGCATGCCATCATAGGCATCAATTCTATTGTCGTAGGCTTTCTGGCAAATGTTTTCAACAGTCGAATGATCCAATTTATACTTTAAAATCTTAAATAGAGAACATTCCTATCAAATTAGAGTTTTATGCAGAGAATGATTCATATTGCATTTATTAACTAAAGTCATGCTTATATTTTTGTTGTCAACCATAAAACATATATGCTACAGGGAAGTCTCTTTAACTGTGGTTGTTAGAGTCTCTCAATAAGAGATACTGAGATTGAAATTCGCAAGAGTGTAGAACCTGTTATAGCACATTACACTTATTAGTAACAGACAACCTCAACCATTCTTTAAAAAGGCAATGGTTAAAATACTTAACACAAAATGGCATTCAATGAGCCTTGACAATTTTAACTACAAACAGAACTCTAAATAATGAATCAGTGAGTTGTAGTTCCTTGGTACTGAACTCTAGGTCAATTTTGCTCTTCTGATATTTTGTGTATGTTTATTTATATCTATATGATTTCAACTATCTATGTGTTCCTCTACGTTTGCCCTATTAGCATTTCTTACAATCATGCCCAATCAGTTTTAAAGTAACTAACTTAATATTACTTTTGCAGCATCTTTGGTAGTTCTGTTCTATGGGCTAAACTATGGAGCTGGAATAGATCTGTTTTAGACATTTTCACAGCAAGAAGACAGAATATGAGCATGTGCAAAACTCATTATTACTTTCTTTATCCCTCAAATAGCCACATCTTGAATTACTATTCTCAGAAAAAAGCAATTGGTCATCCTAGAAACAATGATATCACTCTGGTACACCTACAAGTATAGTATGTCAAAAAGAAAAAAAATGGATCTCATTTCCTAGAGTCTGCAGATTGCTAGTGTAAAGGAAGGTTAAAAGAAAACTAAAATGATTTAGAAGCAGTAATAGGTAAGACACTCTAAAGGACTGAATCTGTGCTCCAGAGATTACTTCAAAATTAACTGAACTTATAACTACAACATAAAATGATTTTGTATTTAACATAGTAATAGTTCTATAAATTTATCTGCTGTAGACATAGCAGAATTTGATTTCACCAAGTAAGCTATGCTGATCACAGTAGCTTCAGAGGTTGACTTCTAGGAAAATGAAAAGATCAATTTTTCCAGGAGGGAAAAAAAATGTAATTGAACTAGTTTTCAATCATTCATTATTACACTTTTAATCAACAACAACATAGAATGATGGCAATCCTGGTCCTTATAAGAGAACATAATTCTTCAGCTGCCTGAATCTTAGTTTTGATTTTGCCCAGATGCAAAAATATAAATAAATAATTAACATGAATAGAGAATTGCCTGCATATATGCAGTCCATCCTTATCTTTATATTCTAGATGATATCCATGGATCACCTCAAACTGTTAAGAGTTATTCATGTACCATTCTTTAGTCTTCTCATAGATTTTCTTTCCCTAGGTTGCATTTTGGTGGAATACTATCAACCTGTCGAGTATAGCTATAAGAAAATTCATGTAATGTATCACTGTACTTATTGTAGAGATGATAATAGAAAACACAGTCCCATATATTTCAGAGTATCCTTTTATGAGGATTTCTGGAGGAAATTTCTCAGGCTTTTCCTGCATATCTGGTTTCTATTTACCTCATAGACTTAAAGAATCATGTGACTATTCATGGTTTCCTTTATATTTTAATATAAGATTGCTATGAGGTCAATGTGATCTACCTATTGTTGGACTTAGGGAATATAGTTTGGTGGTGGGTAATGTTTTTTCTGCACCCAAATTCCTTTTCCCCAAAGTGCATTCATATTCCAGTAGCAGAGAGTTGTGGCTGCTTCCAACAAGGGCAATAGTACCTTCTAGAGAGAGGTGCTCCTCGAACATTTTGGGGAGAACTTTTTGGTTATTAAATAATAGGAGACATTATTAAAATTTAGTGGAAGGAAATCAAGGAAGAGAGATGTCCTACAATGTGTATCAAAAATGGCTTGAGAATGTCCCACCAGCCGCTAACATAGGAAAATAGACAGTCTTTAAATAGTATTACTTACAACATAACTTCATTTCACTTACCAATACAAAACATTTGTATTTGCTTAAACATAACTAAATTGCAGTACTATGTAAATGGGGAGGAGTTTATAATTTCCCATGTCTGAAATTTATCCTGAGCTATTAACCATTTTAGACAATCAGATTGCCAAGAACCACAAAGTTTTTTGCATTTAAATCATCAACACAAAACAGCATTAACTGTCAGTATTTTAAGCTGTCACATATATGGCACTGGATTCACAAGCCTAAGGGTAAGCATCTTATTACTTAATTAAGTTTTCTAATATATTGTGCTTGAGAATTTATATATTAAAGTAAGTGCATTTATTATTGTATATAATTTTCCATTCTTTTATTTCTTTTTCATATTACAATTTTGGCACTGAGTTAGATATTTTAATACTGTAATGCATTTCAGTTGTATGAATTATGAATTTCCTTTAAGTGTAACGAAAGGGATATTTTTCTTCATATGATAAGGAGACTGGATTAGACACATGTAAGGAACACTGGTTTAAGGAAATCAAAATCATACATTAATACTTTTGTGAAGCAAAAATATGTGCACTTAAAACATTTTATGTACTGGTAACATTTTAGAAAAGTCTGAAAGGCAAAAGATTCTATGGATAATAATATAATAAATGAATATTTGGATAGAATAATAATAGTTTAACAATATTGCTGAATTATTAAAAAGTCATGATTTAAAAAATGTTAGCAGCACCAGTTAAAACAATAAGGAAAATCAATAAGGATCTAGATATAATTTTTAAAATGATATACATGAACTTTAAGGAAAAAAATGAAAATGTTTTATAGAAAGATATTAAAGTATACCTAAATAAATGGAGAAATATACAGTACACTTCTGTTAAAATAATGAATATTGCAATGATATCGAATCTCAACAAATTGGTCTAAGATTCAATACAATATCAATGAAAATCCTTTTAGCATTTTCCATTGAACTTGACAAACTTATTCTAAAATCTACATGGGCCAAGAATATAACAAGGTGGGGACTTTATCCTACTGAATAATAAAAACTTATTCCACCTTAGACAATGGTTTTGTTACTGAAGTAGAAAAATGTACATATGGAATGGGATAGAGAACATAGGAAAAAAAATTAGGCTCATATGGGATCTTGATATATGATAGTCAGTGAAGAAAAAGATGGACTTTCCAGGAAATAAAGGCAGCATAATTGACTGTCCACATGAAAAAAATTAAATTGAATCCCAAATTCACACCAATCATAAAAAATCTATTGTGGTGGATTAAGCATTTGACTATAAATCTAAATGACAAAACTTGAGGAGACCATACAGAATATCTTTACCACTATAAAATGAAAGGTTTTTAAAAAGGATCACACAATTACAAATTATGTAAAACAGATTGTTAATTTCAACTATATTAATAACTTATTTTCATGAAAAGACATAAAAAGAACAAAAAGAGAAATCTCAAATCAAGAGAAGATTTTACAGAAATAAGATGAATGCAAAGATTATATAAAGAACTGCTAAAAATCTAAAATAAAATGGCAAAAGAATTTTAAAAATTTTTGGATATTTAATTTTAAAAAACATCCAAGTGGCCTAAAAACCTATGAAGAGCAATTAAGAAAATGCACATTAAAACTATAATGGGCAATTACCAGATTGGCAAAAATGTAAAAGCCAATCAATATTGTTTGCCAAGACCCTGAGAAGCTGACATTCTCATCTACTGCTGGCAAAAGTGTAAATTTAAACAAAAGATTTAGAAATGTTTTCATTACCTACAAAATGTGAACATTCACATGTCCTACAACAAAGCAACTCCATTCCTAGACTTATATTTCAAAGAAACTGTTGAACATGAGCCCTAGGAGATAAATATTAAAAAATCAAAAAGCTTTGTCTAAACTTTATTATTTAAAAATAATGGCAAATAACGGCCCATGAATGATAAGATGGATACATAAAATGTAGTATTTTCAGTTAACTACTGTACAGCAATGACAGAAATTAAATTATGCTGTATGCATCAACATAAATAAATATCAGTGATAATGTTGAGAGAAAGGAATCATGGAAGAATACATAAAATATATTCTATCCATGTTGCTTTTAACAACTGGCAAAATAAACTACCTTAAAGTTAAAGTTATAAGGAAAGGCAGGAGAAAGATTAACACACACAGAAAAATGATGATTGTGATGGCAGGGAGTTAGTGAGGAAGATGTTATCCAAAAACAGTGGAGCTGGGAGGATCCTACGTTACAGATGATGATTGTTTTTTTTAACCTCATTAGTTGATAACCTCAGTAATGTCTATTTTATTATTGTCGGCCCTATTGTATCCCCTTTGCCTTATCCAAGTTGCTTACACACATATAAATGCCCATCTATTACCTAGTTATTTCAACCTTGGAGTCCCATTCATTATTTTTTATTTACATACAAAATGTTGGGAAAGGCAGTCTTGTGCATGCAGTCTCTTGGCTCCCACCTGGCCATGTAAGACTGAGTATTAATTAGGTGGGTTTGCAACACTTCCTTACTAACAGATAAAGAGCTCACACAACCTGTGCCATGCTTATCACCTTGCATGGGATTATCTTCTCTGTTTCAGGCTCAATGAATGCTCTTTTGTCTCTGCTCAAAAAGCATGTGTCATATGGCACCTGGGCAACACCACTGTTATATCTGTCCTCCAAGGGGTATGGGCTACGTTCTTCCACTGCAGCACAACACAAATTGCTGTGTGCAGGCAAATGCTGAGTGACCCGCTGGCCATGGTGGACTGACTCAAGCTACTGAAACTAATCTTGCCCTGGCTTTTCTCTATGTAAGCAAAGCATTGCTCCATCTAGTTTTTGACTATGTTGTTTTCCTTGGTGACTCCAATACCAAGGTGCAATGTGCACAAGTGTTTAGAGCCCTCCTCCAGGATTGGTAACTGGTACAAGTACCCTACTTCCTTCAGACTGATAACTGGTGCACCACTCTCTGCTCAACACAAAATACCATATTTGTTTACGTCAGATCCAAATTAATGTGTATAAAATATTTATAAAAGATATATTAATAAATTGTATATAATGCATAAATATATTGAGCCTCTTTATTTAACCCCAATATGAACTTCTGAAGTTTTTATTTCAAAAAGCTACATTGGTGACACCAAAAAACTCACATCAATGATCTTGTTCATCCTTAGAAACTCAAAAGTAGAATTATGTTCATAGTAACTTTCACAGATCATATTCCATTTTTGATTTGGTTGTTTTCCCTAAACAATATAGAAATCGTTTTCTCTCATTATTTTTTCCTTTTCTCTGGTACTTATAAGGACACAAGCATCTCATCTTGCCTTTTTATTTTACCATTTGAGTCTCTTTATTCTAAACAAATCTTGAGTTAATGTAATTGCTCAATTCAAAATTTTACTTCTGTTGGGTAATATCAAAAGCAAATTTTCCAAACCCTTACCATCCTCTAAAATTCCATTTCTCATAAATCAAATGATGAGTCCATAGTTGCAGATCATCTTTCCTAAAATAAATGTCTAAAATTTTACTATGCAACATGTCCTCTATAATAATATTTCAATACATTATTTGAATAGTCACTTGAATTTGGCACCATACACATTACAGACAGTTTTTAGTGCTTTGAAATAAATAAGATCATGATGTAATTAGTGTTGCTTGTAATAGATAAGTACAAAACTTAATTAAAATATGAAAGGAAGATTTTCCCCCACCAAGCTGTCACATAATTTTTGGAGAACATCTGTTTATTTATAAACCATAGTTTATACCTTGTTCTTGATGTGCATATGCATATAAAAATATGCCCCAGTGAACTTGTACAAGATCAATTATAGCTATGTAACTATACATTTTGGACCATATCAGTATGTTTAAGTTCACATTTTATTTTCTTAATCTAGTCTTCTTGGCTTAAAAGTGAATACCTAACACTTTTTTACTTGTTCTATATTTTTTTTAAATAAAGCAAATATGTAAGCTTTAAATCAATAGGAAAATATGTTTACCTTAATAATATATATTTATAATTTCAAATCCTGTTACTATAATGCTAATATGATTTCATAGTGACAAACTGATTAGAGGGAGGTATCAACTGGTAGGTACCCTGACCTATTCAGCAGGTCAACATGGAAGTATGTGAGAGAAAAAGTCTAGTGGCAACTTGTAATGTGAAATCTTGAAAATGAACCTGAAATATGAACTGTCCAAGCATAAAAGAGGATAAAAATGCATGTTAAATGAGCACAAGGGAAAAAGACTTAGAAGTTATTGCTGACTATAAATTTAATTTTAGTCAACAGTGTAACATAAATGCAAACATAAAGTTAAACAAACAAAAGAAAATGAAACAAATATGATCTTGGGTTTCATTAACAGAAAGAAAAACTATCTAGAACAAAGAGTTGTTAGTTTACAATTTAGTATGAATGCTCACAAACTGGATGGCTTCCAAAAAGAGACCAATGATAAGACAAAATGGTATCATATGATCATTATGAGCCTCATCAAAGAAATGAGACTGTATGGTCTAGACTACAGAGAGACGTGGGGGACATGAGAGATGATTTCCAATATTGTAAGGCCATTCCCATAGCCGAGCGCTACACTTGTTTTCAGTGGCTTTAGAGGAAAAGTTTGACAGAAGTATTTTCTAACAAAAGAAACTGGTAAAAATGGAATGTATAATGATATCATCCATAGATGTTCAGCTTTACCTGAACAAAATTAGCGGCACTGAAAAAAGGGTTCAAGTATTGGATAGGGATTCAACAAAATAAACTCTTAGCTTCTCTTCAGACTTTAGATGCATTGCTTTATACAATAGATTGTTTTAAAATTTATTTGCTTAAGGCTTAACCAAAAGCAATAAGCTTCTGGAATCTAGACAATTAAAGTGTGGAAGGATTAAATTCATTAGACTACAATGTGAGCGAATTTGAAACAAATGATTATACTTGAGAAATGTAAATATAAAGCTATAAAAACTAGTCTTTTAAAAAACAAACAAAAACCAGTTGTGAAGTATGCTAATATTATACACACATATATTGGGTCAAGTTGCTTATTATTTTATTCCTTAACACTAGGTAATATTAATTGTACTGCATGCAATATAAAAGATACAGCTTGGTGAGTTTTTCGACTTCTGTCAATGACAAAATGATGGGCTTGTGTTGTCTGGATAATCTATGCCACTGTACTACCAGTGTTGCAGCTTCTGCCACCACTACTACTATTACTACTAAGACTATTACTAACTAAAACCATTTCTACTATTGCTACTGCTACCACTACTATGAGAATAGCTTCTACTAGTACTATTAGTACTACTACTACTAAAAGAAGTTACATTTATTGAGTTGTTATAATATGCTATGTACTCTTATCAGAATGTTAGATAAACCAAGTGTAAACAGCCCTATGAAGTAGGAACTATTACTAGCTCTATTTTAAAGATAAATTCAAGGTAAGCAACTTTTCCAAGATCTTACAGGTTAAAAGTGGGATGACCATCATTTGAAATAAGGCAATGATTTTAGACGTTATGCTCTTATTAATCTATATTCTGGTCAAAAATTCATATGAACTGTAATATGAGTATGATTTTTGACATAAAAGTAATATGCATCTATAGAGGAAGTTTTCTCCAAATATAGCACATTATTCTAATCACATCTTTACACTGTTCTTAGCACCTGTAAATTCAATCTCTTTGGTAATTCTGTTCATTTACTTTCCTCGTGCTTTGTAAGTGTCTTTTATATAATCTAATATTTCATAGCATAGCAGTTACAACTAAGTACCAGTTAATTGGTTGTTCATGCTTGGTATTTGTCCTCTACTACATTTCAGTATTCCTTGCCTATGATAGGGTACCCAAGCCTCCCACCATAGAACCCAAGTTTATGTTTTGCAGAGAGTAGCTCTCTCTACCATAATATGAGCTTGATGTCATTTAAATACCAAAGTTGATAGGGACTTTTTTCTTTGATTAATATCAAGAATAAAAATTAATGATTTTAAAAATCAGTCATTGTTGTCATATAATTAAGTAGAGAGAAATTTAGTGACTTCCATGAGTATCAACATGTTACCACCTGAGAAGTTACGCACTTTTGAAAGAAGCTGTGATTGAGTGAATTAGCCATCAGATACCTCGTTCAGTGATAACTCCCCTCTTGATTCTTTTCCCTCATTTGTACCTAAGCTTTTGGAGGGTATGGCAATTTCTACCTACAAGCTTTAGCACTATATATATATATGTAGGGAGATCCCCAGTCACAAATAAAGTAGGGAAAATCTTGTATTTCTTCAAACATTTTAGCAAACTGGGAAAAATCACAAAAATAAGTTATTTGATTTATTGGAAATTGGTAGAACATTCATTTCACTACAGGAACAGAAAATAACATTGACTAAATATTAATTCAAGAACAAGAATTTATTACAAAGAATCTACTAATAGGTGTACTCTAATTAGAACATGAGGGGAAAATTCCTTTGCCTACATACAGGATATACTTGGTAAAAAAAAAAAAAAAGCAAAAATCAAATGTATACATTGATGATACAATAGAAATATTCAAATGACCATATTAGTCTCTTCAATCAAGGTATGTTTGAGTATCTTAATTAGTATTCAAAAAATAGGTATAAAGTGTATTATTTAGTTCTTTCTAGAAGGAGTCAAGAAAAGGAAAATCATGCAATAATCTGAAGATAAATACATAAAGTTAATACATTTAGCCTAAAACCTATTAAAAAAAAGGAAATGTTTTTTAAACAGAAGTTCATGCTGCTACTGAATTTAAGTCCCTCATTAGTAGTACACATATATGGTGTTTATGGTGTATCACGTAATGCATGAGGGGCTATTATCATCCTCATTTTACAGATGAGGAAACTGGGGCAGAGAGTGGTTAAGAAACTTACCCAAAATTGATTTCAAAGTCTGGACTGTGTATAAATACCTGAAGTAGATGATTTCATAGTTTCTCTTTTAAACTTCCTTACAGAGAAGCAAACACTCTCCATTCCAAGAGTCAGTTTATGACTTGAATCTTCCTAATGAATTTGCCAGTAGAGTTATTGAAAAAAATGGCTGGTTTAGAAATGGGCATACGATTCAAGCCAAACCAACTAGAGGTAATAAATATCATTTCGCAGACTTTTAGAGTGTTGAGAGAGAACGTCAAACTGCTTTTACTGGGTCTTCAAAGAGAAATGATTGTAAGTCAGGAAAGACTCTCCCTGAGAACAGAACAAGCAGAGACAGGAAGGAAGGAAGGAAGAAAAGGCGGTGGGGGGGGGGGTAAGGGAAGGAGGAAGAAAGAAAGAGTGGGGGAGGAAAAAGAGGGAAAGAAGAAAGGAAAGGGAAAAGAAGGAAAATAAAGGCATGGAGAGATAAAGACAAGTTTCTTGAATATATTGAATCTGAACAAATAAAAGCCCCAAGACCTTTAAGATATATGAATTATTTATTTTTATTAGGCCAATTGAGTTGGATTTCTGTTTCATACAAACACAAGCATATTGGGTACTTAATTTGTTTGGGACACAAAATTAAATAAAGCACCTGATAGCAAATATAATGCTGAAATTCTCATCTTGATTCTTTGTATTAAGAAAATACTACTCTTGTTCTCTTTTAAACATTAAGGTTTTATAAAATAGTTTAACTATGTATAAAATAACTAATAAGAACCTGCTGTATAACACAGGGAACTTTACTCAATACTCTGTAATCGCCTATATGGGAAAAGAAACTAAAAAAAAAAAAGAGTGGATATATGTAGATGTATAACTTTGCTGTACACCTGAAACTAACACAACATTGTAAATCAACTATACTCCAATAAGAATTTAAAAAATAGTTTATATAAGAAATGTGAACAGTCACTAACATGTTTGAAAACCACAAATTTGAACAACCTTTCATGTTCTAACATTCTCTAACATTCTGAATTTCCTTTTATAAAAAAAACTAGAAGATCAAAATATGTCCACTGATTATCAGAAAGTACTTTTTCACACTGAAGAAAGAGGGCAAAATTAGCAATTATTCCACCCTGATTCTGTGCCAGACATTATTCTAGGTTCTTTGTATAAATTAACTTGCATTTCCTATTAATTTTTTAAAATATCCTCCTTTCAACTGGATGTATTGAATTTTCTTCCAACAATATGAAAGTTATGTATTCCAGGTTTTTCTTCTCTCTTTTTCAATTTTTCAGTCCCTGGTTTTATAGGCATATTATAATTTATGTGACACTTATTGTTAAATATCCCTTAAAAAAAAACAGATTCCTGAAAATTAGAAGATGTTTACAATATCTAAAATCAATACAGAAGTTTCATTTTCACTGAAGAATATATTGGAAACTTTATGTAAAATGTGGAAACACCATAAATAAATAACCTTACTTAGGGAGATGAAGCTCAAATGAATAATAACTATATGAAGAGATGCTCAAGGTCTCTAATAATCAGGGAAATGTTGATTTAAACAAGAGGTACTACATAATACCCATCAGCTTGCAAAGAGGGAAGCCTCACCATATGTAGGTGAGATATAGGTAGATATGCACAGCTGGTAGGAGTGTAAACTGGTAAAGCTATTATAAAAAGTTTTCTGGATACATTAAGTGAAATTAATTACGTACTTGCTTTAAATCCAGCTATTTTACCACAGAAAAGTTCTTACGTCAATTTGTAAGAGAACAGAATTCATTGCAACTGTGTTTAGTGGAAAGTTGGGACAATCTATATGTTCATGTCTAGGGGACTGAATAATGAAAATATGGTGATGGTTACTATGCAACACCATGCATCAGAATGAAGCAATGGTCTAGATATACATATAATAGCCTGCATATAACTGAAAACAACACAGAGTGAAAATCATAGGAGAAAACAATGAGATTTACAGCATACTATCAATTTTGTGAGTTGAACACACACAAGCACAACAATAGGAGTAAAGACACACTAGACATTGAATGTTTGTGTCCCTTCGTATCTTGAAGCCCATGTGATGATACTTGGAAATGGGAGCTTTGGGAGGTGAGTAGGTTAGGGTGTTATATGTCACTCTTTAATATAAGATATATCGTACTTTCAATTTTACATTTGTTTGTATGATAATTTGGTTACCATCCATACCACCATTATAATCTAGCTTCCACAAAGACATGAATTGGGACTTCTTTTGCTTATCTTCTCCCTGTACTTGGCTCATAGTAGGTATTGAATGAGAATAATTGAAATATTCAACTACCTAAATAAAAAGTAAAAGCACTTAGTTATGTCTAAATAGAGACTTTAATAAGCAGGTAGACGTTACCTACCTGAAGATTTTTATTTAGGAAAATACTTAGAGTTTTACCTGAAATATATATCCATGAGTGTGCATTTTATCTACTTTATTATTTTTCCTCCTATATTTCTTCAAAACACACATCCAGGATATGTGTCTCTAGTACTGGGGGAGATTTTTATTGTGAGGCATAAAGCAGAAGTTATTAGTGGATAACATACATTTCTGGCTATTGTTTTCCACAATCTTGAAGGTTCTGTATAAAGAGGGAAGGGATTTTGAAAGAGAGAGGATTAGGGGAGCAACAGAGGACATAATAGGCAGACAGGGAGATATATACCTGTACACATATGGAGAGGGGTTGAATTTGACTTCTCAAAAAATGCAAAGAAGCAGATGGACAGGTGCCTGGTGTATCCAAAAGCAAGTTGTGAACCCATGTCCCTCTCTCAAACAGCCAAGAAAGAAGGTAAGACCTCGACATTGCATGATGCTCTAACAGAAGCTAATTCTAAGTACAGGGCTTCCAGACTAAGCAAAACACTTGCCATCAAATTCAAAAGACCTCCCGGCATTGCCAAATAGGATATCATTAGTCACCATGATGGACTGAATAACTAAAACCCTTCTTCCATTTTCCTTACTTAAGGGAATAGAGTGCCAACAAAAAGAAACAAGATCCTTCTCAAAGGGTGGTTGTTGGATGACAGAACCATTCAGTTTTGTCAAAACACAGATTTCTGGGATCCAGCTCAGACCACCTAACACAGAATCTTTGGGGTTGTAGCTCTAAACTTCATGTTTTTAAAAACTTTATTTGAGCATATTGAAATTTAAGAATTATTGAGAGAAAGACAGCTTGGGTAGTCACAAGGAAAGAGTCAGAAACTGCCAATATTAGTAGTTTCAAAGAGTTGTTCAGGATTCAGACCCACCTCAAAAGCTGAGTGCTGCAAACTCAGAACAAAGAGAAGCAGCAAGTCTAGAATAAATCATAGCCAGAGACATAAGATTGTCTGTCAAAGGACCAGATCAGAGGAAGAAACCCAGAGGAAATAACTATCCAAGAACAAGGCAAGCTAGCTGCTCAAAAGACGGCACTGAATCTCAGAAACCAGTTCATCTTTATGTGAGAGACAAAGTCATGATAGAAGAAGGATCAGACAACAGCAACGACGAGTGATAGATTTTCCAGTAGCTATGGATTCCAACTGTTTAGCCTCTTTTAGACTTTTCTGATGTGATAGAAACTCCTCCCAGTACTTGGTCAGTCTGAGCAAATAAATAGGAGTATGTGACTGGAGTGAAATATGATTTTGTGAAAAAAAGGCTGACGCTCAGCTGTAAGTTCAGTTGGCTTTTCAAAAATAAGGTATTTTGATGAGGAATTCTCTAGTCTATTTAACTATATTTAAGCTTGTTTTGCCAAAATATTAAACACAGTTTTCCAGAGAGAGTAAACTATTTAGGATAAACCAGAGAAGTAACTGCAAATGATTTCATTACATAAGGAAGAAAAATTAAATATGGCAGCATGTTATTATCGAGAAATAAAGATAGGAAAATAAGTGCTATAAGTGTTTATTTTCTATTCATTTGGCAAGGCATTTTTTTTTACTTGACATACTATTTTTAGATGATTGCTCATTCAGTTATTCTACTTCATGTTAACAAGGGAAACCTACTATACTTGACATGAGCTTTGATTTATAGCCGTAAATTGAAGGAAAAAATAAAAACGCAAACATCAGACACACAGAAGCAATTTATTCACCCTATCAGTTGACAGCTTCAAATTCCTAGTAATATGTTCTAGTGTGAGATAAGGAGATGTCATTCAAAGGTAAAGGAAGAATAAACATCTCGGCAAAAAACAGTGGTCAGAAACTATAATCTCTATGAACTAATGCCCAAGAAAATTCCAAAGTGGATAATTTGTTCACCCTTGAACTATTATTTTCCCTCACTTATTTGATTATGTTTTATTTTAAACTCACATTATCTCACATTCATTCATCACATAGAGTTTTACATTTCTTTCATCAGTTTCAATTTAAAGACTGGTTCTCTCAAAATCAGTTGAAAGGTTTCAACTAAAACATGCTCTTTAGGAGTGGTCGAGCCCAGATTGCTCTGTTGGGGTATCAGAAGTGAAGTAAAACACAGAATCTGTTGATTAACATATGGGGTATCAGAATGTCCCTTTTCTTTTCCTGCTTTGACTCTTCAGTCAACCTGGCAGACACCCCTGGGGAAAGTCATCAAAACTATTTTTCAGAGGTTGGTAACAATTTCTCAGGGAACATTCTAAGTATCCTATTTTCAAGAAGGATTACAGTTTAATATGCTCACTCTGAATATCTTTTCTTATTACCTAATTGGCTGAAGTTATTAAAAACTTCTCAGTGAGTTGAGTTTCAATTCACACCTTGTAGAAAAGGCTAAATTATGCACACGGAAGACTTTTGCAACAGAACAAGCAGTGTTGCTCTTTAGAGCGACTCACTATGATGCAAAAAGTAGGGCCTGAAGCTAGACTCTGAGATTTAATGCTCACCTCCTTAGACCAGGTGAAGTGCAACATTTAACATCAATCTTTACTTTTCAGTTAATACAGCTCATTATGGACCATCTGGCTTGACTGTTCTGCCATTTCCAGCATAATTTTTTTTACAAGACTAGAAATGTACATCTTTTTCAAAAAAGTAAAATGTCATACTAGCAAGGTGGTTTCAAGGAGAGGTGCTAAGAGTAACTTTGGATTCATTCAAAAAAAGGTTCTAAAATACAGGTAAAATATTTCAGTAGTGAAATGTTTTAGAGAGACATTTAAATGCTTACCTGTAATTCCCTTACATCTATCATTGTAATTACTTCAATTGTAGGGCTCTGAGTAATTTCTCTGCACTTCGATTGTAGATACTGGGGAGAGCTATTTGATTCATGAGTTGCTCAAATCAAATCTCCAAAGTCCATAAGCAGAGATGCATTGGCTATTTCTCCATGTTCTTGACACAACTGCTTGAAGGATTTGGTCCAAAAATGAGCTTTTTCCGCTATGATTCTAATAATTTTCAATTATTTAAAGAAGCGCTCATATTTGAGAGTTACATAAATATAGCTTTGCTAAAGACTGCCGAATATCAAACATGACATTCTGTAAAATGTCCAAAGATTTCATAGAACTAAGCTTCCATCTGTATATCAGAAGTAAAGACATCCAAATAGCACAGCACTTACCTTCATGTCTTTTCTTTTTATCCTACAGGCACCATCTGCTGAGCAGCTCTAGTTAGTTTTAAGCTTCTTGTACCTAACCTTTTTGCATTCATGCTCCAGCATTGCATAAGTATGGGTTGAAACCTGCTTGACCATAGTTTTACAGTTGGAGTCTCTTAATGTGTTATCTTTAATTTCTACTCCCTTCATTGAAATAAGAGATATTAATTAGAAGTTCAAATAAATCTAATGGAAAAGTAAGATGGCCCTGAAGATGGTCAGTCAAGCATTGGGTCCTTTATAATAGCTTAATCAAAAGGCCTTTGATGATGAAATCTTAAGCATTTTTCTGAGGCCTTTAGCTCAGTCTGTTGACTTAACAGTGAGCCTAACTTACTTTAAAACATGAAAACATTTACCAAGAAACAAGAAAGTCACTATTTTACCCAAACGCAGCATGTCAAACAAAAGTTCTGCAGGCAGCGATAGAGTGGTTTGGAGGCGGAGACACAGCATGGCAAGTGGTTGTGTAGTTTGAAGTTAAAAAAAACTATGGCTGTTAGCTCTATTCTCCACACCCTCTCCAGCATTTATTGTTTCTAGATTTTTTCATGATGGCCATTCTGACTGGTGTGAGATGATACCTCATTGTAGTTTTGATTTGCATTTCTCTGATGATTAATGATGTTGAGCATTCTTTCATGTGTTTGTGGAGAAAAGGGAACACTCTTGCACTGCTGGTGGGAATGTGAATTGGTACAGCCACTATGGAGAACAGTATGGAGGTTCTTTAAAAAACTACAAATAGAACTACCATATGACCCAGCAATCCCACTACTGGGCACATACCCTGAGAAAACCGTAATTCAAAAAGAGTCATGTACCAAAATGTTCATTGCAGCTCTATTTACAATAGCCCGGAGATGGAAACAACCTAAGTGTCCATCATCAGATGAATGGATAAAGAAGATGTGGCACATATATACAATGGAATATTACTCAGCCATAAAAAGAAACAAAATTGAGCTATTTGTAATGAGGTGGATGGACCTGGAGTCTGTCATACAGAGTGAACTAAGTCAGAAAGAGAGAGACAAGTACCGTATGCTAACACATATATATAGAATTTAAGAAAAAAAAAATGTCATGAATAACCTAGGGGTAAGACAGGAATAAAGACACAGACCTACTAGAGACTGGACTTGAGGATATGGGGAGGGGGAAGGGTAAGCTGTGACGAGGCGAGAGAGTGGCATGGACATATATACACTACCAAGCGTAAGATAGATAGCTAGTGGGAGTCAGCCGCATAGCACAGGGAGATCAGCTCGGTGCTTTGTGACCACATGGAGGGGTGGGATAGGGAGGGTGGGAGGGAGGGAGATGCAGGAGGGAGGAGATATGGGGACATATGTATATGTATAACTGATTCACTTTGTTATAAAGCAGAAACTAACACACCATTGTAAAGCAATTATATTCCAATAAAGATGTAAAAAACAAAAAAACACTATGGCTGTTAGCTCTATTCAGTTCTGCTATTTCCTATTTTTAACCATTTTTAGCTGATTGTTATACAAAGTAAAGGAAGTTTATTCTACAAAAAGTACAATAAGAACCGACATGAAGTTTTCGCTATGTGAATCAGATACAACTACCAATAGTAAGTACTCTTTAGGTTAACTTCTTAGTCCTTTTGCCCAAGTTAGAAAGTTATGTATAACCCCTAGTAAGCACTCAATAAATATTTATTAAATAGATAGTTGCTTTGGTGATATTTTGTATCAACATTACTAGCTATTTTAATCCATATAGTGTACTGTCCCCTGAATATTTATAACCCTCAAGCTTCTAAATCTTACTCTAAAATTGCCACAAAACAAAGACTTTTCCAGGACCGTTCCTGCCTCATGATAGGATTTTCTTCTTTTTTTCTTTCTGTTACCTATATATCTTTCCCTTCAGGTAAATATATTCCCCAGAGTTAATATTTTGCTCATGCCCTACAAATAATGGCTTAATATCTTTCCACTCCAAAGACTCGAAGTACTTAACACTGGGTACCTAGATTCTCAAAGCATAAATTCACAGGTTCCAACAATACTGTTGAATTTTACTTTGGAAGAATCACCAGGAAGCAATTAATTTTCCTCATGATGTTCTAGGCAGACAGTCACAGCCATATGAAAATTTAGAAGCACATAATAATCAGTATAAACAAACTAAAAATAACTGGCACTCATCAATTGAACTTTTTTTGAAAAGTAATTCTTTTACCCAATTTATATGAAACATGAAGTTACATAGTTTCTATTGTGCTATGTTATTAGTTCTAAATGTTGTTTTCACTTGCAAATAATATTTTATTATGAAATATGATTAGCAAGATCATGGTGAGACAAGATGAAATCAAATAAAACCTGTGTGTGTGTGTGTGTGTGTGTGTGTGTGTGTGTGTGTGTGTGTGTGTGAATGTATCCCTGTTTCTTTTGCTTCCTTTGTCCTCTCAGGTCAGACCTTTGGCACAGGTGCTGCCAACACAATGCTAGAACACCCACCATTGTCTCCCACATGGGAAGGGCAGGGAAAGAAGAGGGAGACTAAGGTCAGCTCTGAACTGGTTCACAATTTGGGCCTTGAGAAAAAACTGAATTATGGTTTTCTACCATTCAACTCTTCATGGAGGAAAGAGGGTGACTAGGTGATCCTAGGATTTAAGAGGCTTCAGAGGGAGGAAAATAATGCATCTTCACATCTTAGTTTAAATAAGAAAAAACCTTTTTGTTTGTTTGTTTACACATAGAAGAAGGTGAAAGGGAATAAATACAAGATAGATATAGCTTCCTCATGATTAAATTAATTAGCACTAAAGTGAAGGAAATGCTAATGGGTAGAGAGATGGAGCTGACCACACAACGTGAACCTGGAGTGGGTGTAGTAGTAAGGTAATTTTTGCCTGAGAATGTTCCTCCCTTCCAAGATACCAAAGCAACAGCTCTTCTTATGAAGCCCCTTGATTTCTCCTCAGATTGTTGTAACACAACAGTGAGTGTGAAAAATTTGGAAAAATGATCCATTCTGAAGGGTTGCTTGAAAAATAGATGAGAGGATAGCTATATTATAACTTCTATATGTACAAAAGACGAATAGGGCTATAACAGTATCATATGTCTACAGGACTACAAAGATGTAACTCTGCAAAAATAAGTACTGGGGATTAAAGATTTATCGTGCTAAAAAAGAAGAAAGAACAGAAAGGACAACAAAAATGGTATCTAAAAAAGAAAATAGGGCTTCCCTGGTGTGCAGTGGTTGAGAGTCCAACTGCCGATGCAGGGGGCACGGGTTCGTGCCCCGGTCCGGGAGGATCCCACGTGCTGCGGAGCGGCTGGGCCCGTGGGCCATGGCCGCTGGGCCTGCGTGTCCGGAGCCCGTGCTCCGCGGCGGGAGGGGCCGTGACAGTGAGAGGCCCGTGCAAAAAATAAAAAATAAAAAATAAAGAAAATAATATATATATAGAGAGAGAGAGAGGAGTACTATCTAAGCATCACACAAAAGGTAGAAATATTGGGCTTCCCTGGTGGCGCAGTGATTGAGAGTCCGCCTGCCGATGCAGGGACACGGGTTCGTGCCCCGGTCCAGGAAGATCCCACATGCTTGTGTACCGCAAAAAAAAAAAAAAAAAAAAAGGTAGAAATATTAAGATGAAACACTGTAAAACTTTCGATAAGAAAAAAAATGAAAGGTAGCTGAAAGGGGCTGGGGGACATTTCCAGAATAACAAAGTGTTCATTTTTTTAACATGGGAAAAAAAAATTGAGTACCAAACCTATAAAAATAAAAAGACTACAATTTTTAAAATACGAGAAAAAAGAACACATATCCAATTTGCCAGAGTATTAAAGATAATTAAAAATCTCATACATCTTTTTAGTCATCAAAAATGCATACTAAAAATACTAATTTCACCTATGAAAGTGGATTTTTTAAGTGGTAACAACCAGTTCTTTTTTTATAAATTTATATTTTTATTCATTTATTTTTAGCTGCCTTGGGTCTTCGTTGCTGTGTGCAGGCTTTCTCTAGTTGCGGCAAGCGGGGGCTACTCTTCATTGTGGTGCAAGGTCTTCTCTCTGCGGTGGCTTCTCTTGTTGTGGAGCACAGGCTCTAGGCACATGGGCTTCAGTAATTGTGGCACGCGGGCTCAGTAGTTGTGGCTCGTGGGCTAAGAGCGCAGGCTCAGTAGTTGTGGTGCACGGGCTTATTAGTTGCTCTGCGGCATGTGGGATCTTCCCAGCCCGGGGCTCAAACCTGTGTCCCCTGCATTGGCAGGCAGATTCTCAACCACCGCACCACCAGGGAAGTCCCTAACAACCAGTTTTTGACTAAACGTTCTAGGATATGTATTGTTTCACATACTACACATTAGTATTCCTACAAATTTTCTGAAAGAAATTTTGGAAGTGAGTTTCAAAAGCTTGTAAAAAGTTAATTCCTGGAAATCGTAAAGAAACAAAGATATGTAGAAAGAGTTATAAAGTTGTATATTTTGGGGACTTTCCTGGTGGTCCAGTGGTTAGAACTCTGCACTTACACTGCAAGGGGCATGGGTTCGATCCCTGGTCAGAGAGCTAAGATCCTGCAAGCCCTGCGTGGTGCAGCCAAAGAAGAAATAAAAAAATTTACATCTTGTTATTACAAAGATTGGAAGTGATATATTTAAATATGGATATAATTTTTTACAAATAAAGTTCAGTTATTACCAGAGACCTATCTTCTTAGTAATTCATGTTCACTGGATTATATCAGTTCAACTATAGACACCTAATGGTATAACTTATATAACATATGTATAGTATGTTTTGAAGATGTTACCATTAGATGAGTTATACTGAAAAGAAGAGTATGAGTTTAGCAAACTATTGGATTTGAATCTACCAATTACTAGATTTGTGACTATGGCTGAGTTATTTTTAATTAATAATCATCCATTAAAAATACTTTAGAGGGTTGTTAAAAAAAATGAGATAATAAGTGGAAAGTACTTGGAAATGTGCTCAGTACCTGCAATGGACTGAATGCTTTTGTCCCTCCTCCCCAAATTTATATGTTGAAAACCTAACCCTCAAGGTAGATGGTATTAGGAGGTGTGGCCTTTGAGAGGTGACTAGGTGATGAGTGCTCTGCTCTCCTGAGTGGGATTAGTGCCTTTATAAAAAAGACTCCAGGGTTTCCCTGGTGGCGCAGTGGTTGGGAGTTCGCCTGCCGATGCAGGGGACGCGGGTTCGTGCCCCGGTCCGGGAAGATCCCACGTGCCGCAGAGCGGCTGGGCCCATGAGCCATGGCTGCTGAGCCTGTGCGTCCAGAGCCTGTGCTCCGCAACAGGAGAGGCCACAACAGCGAGAGGCCCGCGTACCACACACACAAAAAAACACTCCAAAGAGCTCCCTCGCCCCTTCCACCATGTGAGGTTACAGTGAGAAGACTGCTGTTTATAAGACAGTGGGTTCTAATTAGACACCAAATCTGCTAGTACCTTGATCTTTAACTTCCCAGCCTCCAGAACTATGAGAAACAAATTTCTGTTGTTTATTAGCCACCCAATATATGGTATTTTGTTACAGCACTATAAAGGGACTAAGATAGTACCTAAGAACTAAAGTAATATTGATAATAATAATAACTTAAATGCTATTATGGCCTTCATCATTACCCTTATCAGACCAGAAGTAAAACTCTTCAAACAAAACTTTAAAAAATGTCAAATTAAGACCCAGATAAAACTTTCTTTTATACTATGTTTACTAGGAAAACAATAATAAGTTTAAATGAAATATCATTTCTAAGAACCGAAAATTTGTACTCTGTGACCCTTATAAAACCATATACAACTTTATTTAATTTATTAAATGCTTTTTAAGTGAGGAATTGAATTTTTCTTCTTATGATTATATTGTTTTTCTATGAAGTAGAATACTATCAGTATGCATCCTATTTATACTTTAATAATAGGGAAAATATATGCCTTACTTATGATACTTTCCTATGTTTACTTTCCCCCTAAAAATGCCTTCCTCGTTTTACTCATTTTATAGTTGCTTAATTATTACAAACACATTCATCTTGAAAACATTATCAGTCAATCGATAGGTATCATGCACGGATTTCATGACCATACAAGAAGCAGTGGAAATAGTTATTATCTACAGAAAATGATGGCATATATTTTTTTAAATGCCAAATGTATTAAGTGTGTGGCTCAGAAGCTCCTTTGTACCTGCATCTAATTTACTGTACATGTTGACTGCAGATTAAATGAAATTAGCCCTGATAAAGGATTAGATGAGGAAGACAAGGAGAGGCCGTATATAGTAAAATTTTTATAGTGATTTACCAAGTCATTATGCTTCACTTCCCCCCACTGCTAATTAACCTATTTACACGTATTTCTACTTTAAAACTATTGTCACTTTAAAAATCTTTCAATTAAAAAAAAAGCTTGTTTAATTGAACTCTAAATACTCTAAGATGTCTTTTTAGACAGTGACGAATATATACATTTTAATAATAAATCCAGAATAACATAATCTACATTTGGGGACCCTTGCATATATAACTCGTTATTACATACAACTCATTATTTTAAAAAGAAATATAAAGAAATTGTAAAATTTCTTACATAACATGTTAGAGGCATAAAACAATAAAATAAGGTACTGTGATTCAGAACCTAGCCACAGAGAAAGACAGCAAATGTTTGTGAATTCATGGTTGCTATAATTCTGCTTATGAATAATAAAAACTGTAAATATTTAAAGTTGAATAAAGCCGCATTAGTAATAAACTTAGGTTTTCATATTTTTCCTTAGAAGTGATCTATTATAAGTAACGTATGGATATGACAAAAAAATAAAATTAATCATTCATTTTGATCCAGAAGTCCAGGACTACTTGAGATACAGTTCCTCTTATAAATTATAATTCTTACCCCTAGAAAATACAACCACTACTCTGGCTAGTTATCTTTTGCTTTAAAAACGTGCCTGGTTAGAAAGAAACAGAAATTTTGATAATTTAGATTTACATTGATAAATCTAATGTACACTTCCCATTTGCTAAGAGTTTTTCATTATTATATGGTAATTCTGCTGTAACACTGACAGTAAATATCTAAATGTGTTTAAAATTCACCATGTAACATGTGGCCCATTTAGAAAATCTACTACCATCTAACACACTTTCTCCAAAGGGAAGGAAAGCTTTTCATGAGTTAAATATATTTTAGGTAGTGTTCTGATGTGACTGCGTAATAAATTTACAGCAATAAAGCAAATGCTTATAAATTCAAAATAGCCACATTTAGGACTAAACCAGATGACTTTGTGTGGAAGTCTAATGGTCCTTAAGTCAAGAATATTTATAGATCTGAAAGAAAAATCAGAATACAGCAGCAGACAAAGGACTTAAAAATTGAAGATTTGGGCTTCCCTGGTGGCGCAGTGGTTGAGCGTCCGCCTGCCGATGCAGGGGACGCGGGTTCGTGCCCCGGTCCGGGAGGATCCCACATGCCGCGGAGCGGCTGGGCCCGTGAGCCATGGCCGCTGAGCCTGCGCGTCCGGAGCCTGTGCTCCGCAACGGGAGAGGCCCCAACAGTGAGAGGCCCGCGTACCGCAAAAAGAAAAAAAAAAAAAATTGCAGATTTTTCGGAGCCAACCAGAAAATTTAAATTTAGCCTTTTATAAACCTAATTGGGAACAATCTTTTAATGACTAACATACAACAATGTAAACAGCAAAACCTCACCTGCTTTAGCTGCCATAGCATATTTAAACTGGATAGTTAGAAAAATACTAGCTGCACATTTGCTTGGCTTAGCTACAGCAAAATCAATAAAAAAATTAGTAAGATCGTATTGAGTTTATCAGAGATGAAGGCATTGTATCAAATTACTTTATTAAAATAAAAACATTTTAAAAGGTTTTTAGTCTGACTACAATTTTTGTTAAACTAAATTTTAGCTCCAAATCTATTTTATTGACATATAAAATCATCATGTGGTAGACTAATAAGGTCACAATTTCTTTGACATTTTCTGGAGACTTGAGGTCTGTTTCCCCTCTCTTGCTTTGGGGCTGGCCTGCGATATTCTGACCAATAGACTAGGACAGAAATGACACCATGCCTGATCCAGGACTACCCTTGAGGTGAATGGTAATTCCCATCTTGGCCTTTCAGAGTTGCCTTTTGGAACTGCCATTTAAGAAGTCTGACAGCTCTGAAATGGAGCCAGACTCTATGGTCCTTGCCCCCCGTCCCCCATGTCCTCAGCCTGCCTTTCATCTGTGGAAAAACTTTAGCCAAAGAATAAGTTTAATCAGAGAAGTGAGAAAATGCAGAAACAAAGAAAAACAGTCAAAGGAGACCAAATAATAATAGTTTAGTCATTAAGTATAGTCAAAGACATTAGCTCCTTCTTAAGGGCTATAGATAATATTCTGAGCCATAACCTGTGAGCTGTCTTATAGATACTGAAAGCCCCACCAGGTGGAAGAAGGTAACTACATGATGACCAGACTGTAGCCATGACATAAGCTGCCACAATTCCAAGAATTGGCCTCAAAGAAATGGAAACAAACCAACCCTGGAACTGAAGATTAACTGTACCTAAAACAATCAAGATAACGCTGGTCAGACCACCAAAGACCAATTTCAAGATGACTGTCAGAGCTGACTGTGCTGTTTCTGCATGTAGCCTCCTCCCTCTGTCTATAAAAGCTCTTACCCACTGATTGTCAGTAGGGGGGAGTTGGCCTCTGGACAGGTATCTGCCTCCCCCACCCTCCAGCAACCAAAATAAAGCAAACTGTCCTTTCCACCAACCTGGCCTCTTTAATGGCTTTTGAGCAGTGAGCAGCTGGACCCCACTTTCAGTTACAACTCTGCTGGAGAGACCCACAAGTAGTGACCCTAAAAATACGGGAATAGGGAGAGGGGCACAGATGAACACAGTCTTCTAGCTATCTCCACCATGTCACCAGAAAGGAAGTGTAACTGTCTGGTGCCTCATCTATAGCCTATCTGCCCAGCTGCCAAGAGAATATACCAAGTGATTCTAGTTGACACAACATGAACTAGAAGAAGAATCAGCCATCCAAGCCCTGCCTGAATTCCTCAGCCACAAAATTGTGAGATATAATGAAATGGCTGTTGTTTTTAGCCACTAAACTTCGAAGTAGTTTATTAAACAGCAATAACTAACCACAAAACATAAGCTCTTAGAACTAAGACACCATGCAAAGATAGCGAGAGTATTCTAATACTGGCACTTATCTATCCTTTTGACAGTGCATTAGTACATACATTTTGAAAATAAATGTGGAGAAATGTGATCTGTTTCTAGAGCCATGAAGATTCTCCTATGCTTTGTCTCAAAAAATTTTGAAGAATTTGATCTAAAGAAGTCATTCAACATAAGCAAAAAATATATGTAATGATTATATATAAAGTATATTATATATAAATTATGTATAAATATATTATTATACACTGTATATATATATATTATTAAGTGGAAAGTAGCAACTATGATTAGTAAAAATGAGGTATAATGAAATAAGTTATGGTGTATCAAGGAGGCCAGTATTATGTATTAAGTAAAATAATAATTTTGAAGACTGTAGCTATTTGAAAAATACTTATGCATATATTGTATAGTGGAAAAAGCAAACTATACACTTGTATGTATTCTATTGTTAAATACGTATACAAGTTACATACACCACTCTAGAAAAGAGCATGAACAAACAAAAACAATATACTTATAAAAATTTTTGGAGAATTTTAAACTTTAATATTTTTGTTATATTCCTTGGATAGTAAAGTAGATTTTAAAAAGTAATAGCTTAAGGATATGGACTGACACAACAAATGCTATATATGCATGACCTTTTAAACAGTTGGTAATTTCAAAGAGCATTACCAGACAATGAATCGACTTCAGAAAGAAAATTAATTTACCCATGAAACAATAGAAGGAATATATAACCCTTCAAATGTTAGTCCTCCTCTATGTAACTTTAGGAAATCTGACCGGTTGCAACAGGATTTATACCATAATCACCTTGTATTTCTTGTATCTGACAAATCCTAATATGTAGTTAGCACTCAGAGTTTTATGAATAAATGAAAATCTGTGGCAAATCATGTTACCACTGGAATAGCTATTAATGTTACAATTTGCACATATGGCGTACAGTGCACATAGATGCACCATTCTTATACTTCAGAAATGATTTGCGATTCATCTAACAGTTTTTAAGACATAGAATGTTCTTTATATCAACTTATTTGATTTATGAGTTATTTCTTGTTAGAGGATCATTCAAGTGCTCTTTTACATGTTGGCCTTTTTACTATTGTCTATTCTCTGTCAATATCTTTCAATGAACTTCAATAAAATAAATGATTACTTAAGTGATGTGACTCCCTCTCCCAACTGAAGAAACATGACAAGACAGTTAAAAGAAAGAGGAACAAAATGATTTTTAAAATTTAATTCTTTCTCTGGTGAGTTTACATAGAAGAGCTTGAAGTCAACTTTAGGTTGTAACTTCATTACTCCTAGCACATGGAGGAATCTACTAACCAAAGCAAAATAAGATAAAACAAATGAACCAAAAAAACGAGTGAATTATTCTTAAGTCCATATTTAATCATTGTTCTCATCAAAGGAATACTGAAGTAGCTGAACTGATGTTTGTCTGAAAATACTTGCTATAGCTTCTTAACCTTTTGAGGAAGTGCCAAACTGTTTTCCAAAGCGACGCATTACTTTATATTCCCACCAGCAGGGTGTAAAGGTTTCAATTTCTCTACATCCTCATTAATATTTGTTATTGTCTGAATTTTTGATTATAGCCATCCTATTGAGCGTGAAATAGTATCTCATTTTGGTTTGATTTGCAATTCTCTAATGACTAATGATGTTACACATCTTTTCATGTGCTTATTGGCCATTGCATATATTCTTTAGAGATGTGTCTATTCAGATCCTTTACCCATATTTTAATTGAATTATCTTTTATTATTGAGTTATAAGTATTCGCTCCATTTTCCGGATACAAGTCTCATATCAGTTACAGGACTTGCAAATATTTTCTCCCATTATGAGTGTTGCCTTTTCACTTAGTTGATGATGTTCTTTGAAACACCAAAATATATAATTCTGATAAACTCCAGTTAATCTATTTTATTTCTCTTCTCACTGGTGTGAGATGGCTTTTGGAGGAGAGGATTATGATCAGTACTTTGGGTGAACATTTTTACAGCCAGAGGCCATGGATTTTGTCCATAGAACACAGGTGCCTTGTGCATGACTCTAATCCTCCAGCAACTCTTCTGGCCTTAATCACATACCAGAGTCTTTTGGCAGCTGAAGACTCATGGCACCTCTATGGGATTAGAAAGCAAAGAGACAAAGACCCTAATCCTTAAAGAATGTGACATGTTTCTTGTAGTCCAAAAAGCAGAATCCTCAGGGACCCCTGGTTAAACTTGAATTGCCTTTTAAACAATATATACACGGAATCCAGCTTGCCTGTGTTAAACTGCTTGACCAACTAGTTTTCTTTCCAGTTGTATGGCATAAACTCTTTGAATAAATATTTCATTCACTTTCTATGAAAATACTGTAAGTTATTAGCTGTTTATATATGTAAAAGTGATTATTATGAATCAAAGAATTATCAAATGCTTGATAATATTTTAACAATGGGTCTCCTGGAATGCCAGATGGTTCTCTAAACTGTCTCCATTCAAACTTATCACAAAATAAGATCCTTTCAAACACGTCATTTATGTCTTCCAGTTTCATTTCTTAATGGTGCTTTCCTTTATTTTGTTAGTTATACATTATTATCTATAATAGTAAACAGATTTTCAGAGGTTTCCATGTTGTTCTGCTTCAAAAGCTAAAGTTGGCAACTTTTTGAATTCCTAAATAATATACTATTTTAATAGCCAGTTAAATATTTACTGTCACTGCTGGATACAGTATACTTGTTCAGAGATTTGGAATCATTTTAATCAATTCTTATAAAATATTTTCATTATTTATCATCAGTGGTCAAATATAGTTTGCCAATTCCATTGTGACCCTGATTTTATACTGTTTCTAAAAAATTTAAATGATTTTCCACAATGCAACCTGGAGGTTCCTTTGTTAAAAATATTTATATGATCAAATTCTTTGAAGTCATAAGAAAATGTTTCTTCATATATCTAAATATTTTTGCAGGACAAAAGAGTTAAAGTCTTGGATTGTTTCTTGGTGGGACAGAAGACTGCCATTAACTATTATAAAAAAGGTTAGTTTTTACTCCTTCATTACCTTTTCCTTAAGAAAATGACAAGCTTCCAAAAATTAACTACAATAATGATAGCTAGATTTCTCTTTCATTTTTCATCTGGTCATTTTTAAACAATCTTAGTTCTAGGCAGCTTAAACATGTGATAATGAATTGGTATTCATATTGTCAATATGCTTGGAAAGAAACCAGGCTTGCCTTTTACTTTAAAAGGTTGAAATCCACCCCAAATCCCTCTCTAAAATGGCCATTTATTTCTTTTCTCTGGGGCCAAGAGATTGTCTTTGCTGCTGAAGGCTATGGACATATATTTCACAAAGTCTGTGCTCTTAAAAAACACATATTTTTTATAAGAAAACAGATTTTTAAAGAATTCAGACTATAATTACTGACATTTAAAACAATCTACATTTTCCTTTAAAGAAATAAAGGTTTCAATATGATCATACAAATGGCCATATCCCTCTTACTTCAAAAACTCATATGTCACTCTATTTGTAATTCCTTTCACTTGTATTTCAGCTGTTACTCTCTTTAGATTTCTTAAAAGACAAATAGCACTGACTGAAGCCTAATAAGATTGTACCTTTAAATTCCAAGGACAAAGAGATCAATACAGCCCATTTCACAAGTTAAATGAGCTACTTTTATTTAAGCGCAAAATGATGCTCAATTATTATGGTTAAAAAGAATTTCTATGAGATAATATATTAAATCTGTAGTCAGGGAGCTTGATGTTTCGACACAACTTGTAGGTTCAGGTGGATCTTCATGTGTTGTTTTCAGTAAGTTAGGCACTGGAGTAATGAAGCATCTTAGACATTAGGCACTTAGGAGGGACTGCTGGTATAATGAATGACTATACAGCATATCTCTTAGTGTTTGCCAGGAAAATGTTAATTCACTTAAAAAGTAGTTTACTGATTAACGCAGAGGAATAAATTATTACTATTTTATATTATTTTGGTGTCAATATCTATCATCAGAAGTAGTATATTTTTTCAGGAGTCAACTATCTCAGGAACTGATTAGACCGTATACAGAGGTAGGTGGTCAGAATGACTAAGTGGGTGGAAACTCTGATATGACAAAAGGTGAAGGGAAGGGAAGGGAATCACTCTGCCTAAAAAAGAAAAAAAAAAATGAAGAATGGCTTATAATAACAGCCAGATATTTGAAGGCATGGCTCACGGAAAATACATATGGCCCTAGTGGGAAAATGCAGCAGTTAAGTGAAGGCAAATGTTGACTCTTTGTGAAGAAGTTAGAGGTACTCAGAAATGGGAGGACATCCCAGAAACGGTACAGTCCCTGGAAGTATGCAAGCAGATCCTGGGGAAGGGGTTTTACAGTGGGTATTGACCTGGAGAACCTCGAGTAGACCATGATTCTAAACTTTCATTTTCCACTTTGGCATCAGTACAAAGAAGCAAAGGATTTACTGCATTCTTATTATATGCCTTCAACTGTGCTAAGCACATTTGGGAGGAAAATCTGGACTCTGTGCTACTTCTAGAAGTTTAAAACATTGATCAAAAAGGCCTAGAAATCATAAAACAAATATATAATCATACAATCCAACAGCATTTAAGTTGCAGATTAAAAATTTCATGAAAAAAGGACTCTACTAATTTTATTCACTGTTGTAGCCATAACACCTCCAGTGCCTTAAGCTAAGTACATGCTTTCTTTCTTTAACAAATACTTATATTGTGTCAGACACTACACTGAGCCGACTAGAAATCATTACTGCTCACTTAATACTTTTAGCAATTCTATAAGTGTACTATAATAATCCATGTTTTACATTTGAGGATACTGAGGCACAGAGAGATTAATTTTTCTAAATCACATGACACAGTGGGATTCGAACAGTGGCTCAGAGTCCATGTTTTTACCAGTTACTTTACCCCTTAATTCATAGAAATTAAATACGTTAATTATTAGAGGTAAGTCATAAGCAATTAAGAGAAAGATATCTTTAGGTGGCAAGCTTGCAAAAAGAAATAAAACTTGAAATTGGGGAGAAAGTAAACATGCTACAAAGCAGAGTCAAAATATAAAGAAGGTGAAGGAAAACTGCATTCATTCATTTATTTAGTGAGCACTGAAATAACCGTATACTATATGAAGCACTGGAAAAATATGAGAAATGCTAAGACAAGTTCCTGCCTCTAAGAAGGACGTATAATGTAGGAAGAGCCTGGAATTGGATTTGGACAAACCTTGATTAAACCCATTTCAGTCTTTTACTTACTATGCCTGGGGAAGCTCTTGAACTTCCCTGATATCATCCTGGGCCATTTTGAGGTTTAAAGGAGATAATTTAACAAAGATCATTTAAAGTATAAGATGCCAATAAATGTTAATTACCTTTCTCTTTCCCTCTGTTTCAAAAGAGTGTTGTGAACACTAAATGAGATTATACAAGTGTTGATAAATTTCATCTAAAGATATCTGGTACTTAGCAAGTATTTGTAATCTATTTTAAAACATACTTAGAAGACAAAATGGTGAGACAAAAATCCTCAGTGCCTGCATATGGGCCAACTCGGAGATCAGTCTGGTTAACAGTGGTGGATTCATGTTGGAAAATGATGGGACATACGTTTAGACAAGAGAGAAAGAATGGTTTGCGAAGAATTTAGAAAGACTGTAAAGAGTATGTGAGTTTTCAAGGAAAGTTATTGGAAACTATACAACAGGAAGATTAAGTGGCAGAAAAAGTCAGACAGGTAGATTAACCTGACAGCAGCATACAGAATAATTTGAATTTGATAAACTGCAATAATGACAAGTAACTAGGTTTTACTGCAGAAAACCAAGAGTGAATTAATTAGATAAGAGGCCAGGATGGTGGTGGGGCTATAAGAAACAAAACAAACAAACAAAAAAACCAAGCAAAAGCCCAAAAACCCAAAACTCAAGAAGAATGATTGCTATGGGTTTCCCCTAATCATTGAATAACACTTGTTTTACAAAAATGGAGAAGAAAAGTAGGTATAACATGCATGTACATCATGAGTTTGAAGTGAAAAACAGAAATTAGATTTGAATCTCAGCTCTGCTACACAACTGTGCTTGCCAGGGCAGTGTTCTTGACTACTGTTAAGTTTAGTTTTCTTATTTATGAAATAGAAGAATAATGTTGCATAATTGTAAGAATATTTGAAAATAATATAAAATCAGTGCTTATGAGAACAAACCCTGGTAAAGTTGTACCTGATTCTAGACTGAAAGTATTCTTCAATAACTAAGAGCTAGGAAATACAGCTCAGCCAACTTGGAACTGAGACAGTGTAGACCAAAGAGAAATCAGACATACATGCTAAGCTTTCCAATATATGACAGTTACTGAACAATGTGCCTGGAATATTTCAACAGATGTGGTTTGAACTGCTTCTGCCCCCCATTTCTCACACATCAATTGTGAGGAAACTACCTTTCCAAACTCATGTTACTCAATTCCCCAAAACCCTCAGCTCCTCAGGAGGGTTATTTAACTTTCTCAGAATATAATGCTTACTTCAAGTTTTTATCCTTTTATTTTATTCTTTTTAGTTTATACCATTCCCATCCCACCTTCCAACCATTTCAAATGTTACCTGTCTTTGTGAAGGCTTCCTCATTGTTCTCTCTTACCTGCCAGGTAGAATTGATGACTCCCCTCTTCAGTGCTCTCTGGAAACTTTGCTTAGTGCTTTATTTCAGCCTTCCCCTGATCAATGCATCTATGCATGACTGTTTCCACCATATATTTTTGAGATTTCTAAACACTTGATGTGCAATAGAGAAACTGACCTGACCTGGTTCCTATTATCAATGCACCTAAAATCTAGGAGGAGATACAGATAAATAACAACAACAAAAACAAAAGAGCATCATATTGAGTACTTATATGGAGAAAATGCAGAGTGTTCTATAGACATATCAGAAGAGGATCTTAGACAGTCACACCATGCTGTAGCACTCATCTGTTTTAGTCCTTTCCAGCCTAGCCTGTAAATTGAACTTAATCAACAATTATTGCACAAATTAAGAAATAAATGATGATGGAAAATCAATCACATTCCATAAATATCTATGATATAGAGTAGGAATAATGCAAAGGAAAATGGACCAAAGCTGGTGTCTGGAAGTCACTCTTGTAGAACTCGCTTATCTGTCAAGTCCTAAGATAGCTACCTCAAGATGAAGGGTAATGAATATAGGAAATCTACAGTATCAAAATAACCTTCATATTTTAATGGAATTCCAAATAACTCACTGATTAGTTCTCATTAATTAGGTGGGATTATTGTCTCTTAAAATTAATCAAATATATTATTATGTCAATTGGACTGATGGTTAGTCCTCTGTAATTATATCGTTCATCAAGCACCTTAGCGTTATATTAGACCCTAAGCATAAGTAGTCTAAGATATTTCATAATATTATCATGTTGTATTTAGTTCAATATACATTTACCTACTCAGACCACCGAAACACTGAGGTTCATGTTGTCTAGTTTTTTTTACTAGAAAATGAATAGGAAATTAGCGTTTATATTAGGTATTTTGACTCCTTTGACGTTGAAATCTAAGCAAACTAATGATAAAGGAAAAATGAGTCTAAAAACACACAATACAAAGTATCCCAAAGGTTATTTTTGGTGCACAAATTCTAATTTGTTTCCATAGTCAGTAAAGTCTGGTTTTAGCTGCAATTGTTTTTTTAAATCTTTGAAATCTTTGAAAGTTTTATTTTTGGGATGCCAAATACTCTTTTATTAACAAACATCAACATTATTTAGAAGACAATAATCCTTTCCAAAGTATTTTTGCATTTTTTATGTAATTGGCACACTCAATATACACATTTTGATTCTTTGATGCAGTGAACTGGGTCTTATAGAATATGTTAGAATATATTATTCAAATGAATTCTAGCCCTTGCTTTAACCTTTATAGTACAATTTCTCATGTGTATCTATAGGGGATTCTATGAAATCAGTATGGGTCTAAAGGTCTTTCCCATCTAGATGGGCACAAATCATATGCAATTTTTCCCTTGATTATAGTCAAACTCTGCTGGGTGGGTAGGTAAATATTTTTAGCTCATTTAATGCACATTATTGTACATACCACATTATCTTTTGTTCAGTATTGCTGATACACCATTTCACTGACTAAAGATTTCCAGGAACTATACAATACAGTTTTTGTGTACATGTATGCATGTGTATTTCTTAATCAAATCTAAATTATTAATATTCTCAATTTTATTTTCCGAAGTTAAAACTGCAAAAGCTAACTGTGGAAATTGATGCACGTTTTAAAAATTGGAGTCTGGTTTAGTGTGGAAGGGAATAGATGTTATCAACTTTGCTTTAACAAAAGAACCATTTACCTTCATGGGACTATGGTTCTTTTGTTCTTAGATCATTCTAAATCACTGCATTACATATGATTTTATTTTATTTCTAATAGGCTATACACATGCGTTTCCAGAGCTATGCGTAATATAGCAATTTCTCTCCAGCACAGAGAGGACATGTGAGATCAATTTTTTTCCTCCATACATTTCCTATTTTAACACACAGTAACCAATTTTACTTGCCAGGTTTTATGGCCTTTTATTGGTTATGCAGTTTTATTTATATTCTTGCTTGTGACTAATTATCACATTCTGCTAAATTTATAATGTATTCTACTGATGGTGAAGTCTGAATAATGAAATCCATCTACAGAAAGAAATCAACTGCCTCCCAATGAAAATGCTGAGGAGAGTCTGAGCAGAAATTGTAAAAGACTTAGGAATTTATACTTAAAGTGAACTCACTTCCTTTGTTCCACAAAAGAAAAAGAGTCATTGGAGAACAGAGCCCTGTTGAATTTTGTCCAACACAATTTTACCTACTTTCTGTAAACTATGCGAGGCCTGTATTGATAGTATTTAGTCTTTAGTTCTTACACCCTGCTACCTGGGAAAGAATAATAAAAAATTTTTAAAAATGAAAACCAGGTAAAATGGAACATTTATTTTATCACTAGGTTCATCTGCTGAGCTGATTCTGTGAGTAGCCTAGGTGCACATAAGTCATCATTATTCACTTTATTGAAACACAGACATTTCAAAAAGGAAGAAATTGCCTATTAATGCATTCCTTTTCATTGTTTATTAACTTGTTCAAGCCACTAATACAAGAGGATGTATTATAAATGAATGTTTCTCAAATCTAACGGTCAAGTCTTTCTTGAATTGGCTATTCTGTGCTACTGCAACTTCAGGACACTTTTTAAACCATTTTATTTCTTACTTTGTTCTTTACTGATCTTTATCTGTTATCTCATCCCATGGTTAGTCCTCCTTTAACAACCTTATCTTTTGTTTGCTTCCACTTTAGCTATTGTTACCTATAGTTCAGAGGAACTTTTGATATTTTTTCTATCAAACTCAAAAGTGCTATAATGCCTTTTCTTAATGTCATGAAAATTCAGAAACTTATTTATGCTAAATGGCAAGGATTATGTGCACAATCAGATAGTACAGAAATAGAAAATAAATTGAGAATTATGACTCCATATAAATATTACATAGAAAACATATGTTCTATGTTCTTTCTACTACTGCCTCAAAAAAATCAGATCTGTATAATCTAGATTCATTTAAATCTCAGTTTATGAATATTTGGGTATCCATCCAATCATTCATAGACTTACTCATTCAAATACATATTTTATTCATTTCTTGTGTACACTATAAGAATACTGCCAAAAATATTGACTCTGTCAGTATTATAAGTAACACTAAGCCCTTGTGCATAATTCTGTTGCTTATTTTGGAGAATACACTGATAGGCCTTGCCTATGCAAACAAGTATAATATGTGCTCCCTGGTTCCAAAAACTTAAAATTTGTTTGGGAATGCATGTAAGTAATAAGAAGGATCATTTATGAAAAGCTTTACAGAGGCTAAATAAGATACTATAAAATAAATGGAAAAATGAATGGGAAAGTAAATACTAGGAAACAGAGCTGCCAAGGACCATGAAAACCAGAACAGGAGGCAGAATTGGGTTTGGTCTTGAAACCTCAGAATAAATAAGGAAAATCATGTTTACAGTCTATGTGGGCAACAGTGTGTGACTAGTAGGACAATGATTAATTGTATTTGCAAATCCATTTTCCCTTTCTTTCATAATCATTATTTTTGCCCTGCCATCAGCTGCTCAGCTGGAGATTTCCCAGCCTTCCTTGCAGCTGTGTGGGCCAGGTGACTGTTCTTGCTAAAGGAATGTGATTGGAAGTCACGTGTGCAACCTCCAGAGCTCTTGTTTCAATCTTCCATAGCCCCTTCCCCTGCCTCCCCATAAGCTAGAATGCAACGTGACCGAGCCAGCTCCTATCAGTATCACTCAGTCAACAACAATCCAGGGGGTGATGGAGCAGCTGAAGAAAATCACGTGGTTCCTAGAGAATTTCCCATTTCTGCTCTGTCCACTGAAACTGGGCTGCTTCACGTGGAACATATAGGGTTCTAACTTGTTTGAACCAGTGTAATTTTTCTTGTCTGTTTTTGTCACAGTAGTTTAGCTTTTGCCCTATCTAATATAACTCCTGACATGGATGATAGAGACCCCCATCCAGAGGCACTGCACCAAAGGAAGATGGTACAGATGAAGTGAAAAATGGAAGAATGATCATTTACTCATAATAAAGAACGAGGGGGGCGTGAGAGGAAAGCGTTAGGGGTCATAGCAGTCAACTATGGATCTAGGGCTGGATGTCAGAGGGAAAGGCAGGGTAGGAATTCCAAATATGGGATCTGTTCATATAGGAGTGATAGTGGTAAGCAGAAGAGATGCTTTTTCAGCCAGACACATAGCTATCAAAAAGATATCTCAGAAAGAGAAACATGGGCCTGGCTGAGGATTGAACCATAAGGTACAAGGCATTTAAGAGTCAGATGACCAAACTGCTTTCAAGGGTATAGTCAGCAATTAAAGATATACATTTAACGTCGCATTTGTTAGATGAGGTCACTGCAGGAAAGTAAGCAGCTCTCCGACCTTGATCATCTGCCATGGGCTGATGTTTGCTTTGCCTTAGAGAAGCATGGGGATCAACGGAGTCACAGGTCTTTCTGTGCCTCAAAGTCCTCCTTTATAAAGTGACATGATATATGTTTAAAATGGTGATGAAGCGCTGAGCTGTTAATTTCTCTCTTCTCCGACTGATAAATTTCTAGTCACTGTTCAAGAAAACCTTTGGACATTGGCACCTCTGTGAAGCCTCCACCTGAGGAAGAATTCACAGCTTTTGATTCTGATATATTTACAACAGTGTTTCTGGAGAGAAGATGTCATTTATTCTTGTGGATTAAAGTCGCTCTGCTGGTTATGTACTCACTGTAATAACAAAGTCTATTTATTCAATAGATGGCACAAATAAGAATTTCAGACATACATATGATGATGCAATACAATTATAATGGTATTATAAGAGGCTGGACTTTAGAAAGAATGCATTAATTTAGAGGCAATAATTTGGTGTGCCATCTACTGAAAGTCTGAAAAGCCTTAATATGCATGTAATGTTTTATCATGTGTTCTACTGTATTTGAAGATCCACTGATGGAGATGGTTTAGTAGTATTGTGACAAACCACATGGTCTGTAAGCCTATAGCACTGCACTGGATCACCTTACTCTTACACTAGATTCTGAACTCTCTTAGGAGGGAGACCTTGTCTTATTAACCTCACTAAGCACAGTGTTGAGCTGGGTGACTGCTATGTAGTAGATACTAAATAAGTTTTTGTTGAAAAACAGGATGTTTGAATAAGTGAGTGCTTTGGATAAAATGAGACAATGCATCAACTCTTTTGTTAGTACTTTAATTCAAAGAACCAAATTACTTAAAAATAATGTAAATCTGGGGCTTCCCTGGTGGCGCAGTGGTTGAGAGTCCGCCTGCCGATGCAGGGGACACGGGTTCGTGCCCCGGTCCAGGAAGATCCCACATGCCGCGGAGCGGCTGGGCCCGTGAGCCATGGCCGCTGAGCCTGCACGTCCGGAGCCTGTGCTCCGCAATGGGAGGGGCCACAACAGTGAGAGGTCCGCGTACCGTAAAAAAAAAAAAAAGTAAATCTGGTCCAGTTTCCCTCTGATCCATCTAAGGTAGTCATATTTATTATAATTTTACATTGAAAAACATAATCACATATATTGAAAAAATATTAGAATTAATGGCACCATTACAGAAGATTCAAAATGAAAACCATAACTAGTTCCTACACGAATAAAAGTTAGTAAAGTACTGTCAATTGAAAGTATCCTTACAAAATGCACAACTTAGTATTCACTTCTGGTCTGTTTCAAGGCTGTTTAAAATTTATATCTGTAATGTATTTTTTAACCAACACAGGTAATATATACTATTAATCAGATGCTATTTATATCACTTTAAAATCATTAACTCATTTAATCCTCATAACAACTTCATCCCCACTTTACAGATGCAAAAACTGAGGCACTGAGAGGGATTGTATTTTACCCAGGATCAAACCACCAGTAACTGTAAATTGTAGACAATGTTGGCAATTAACATGCCCCAAACTTGCTGCATTTTCTTTTCTCTAACCCCTGACCCTACTACTCTATTCTGCCTCTAAAAAGGTAGCCACGTGAGACTCAGTCTTTGAAGGCTTGAACTTGGCAGTCATCCTCCAAGCCTCTTTCTCATATCCCACATTCAACTGGTTGCCTGACTTCAATGAGTCTCTGTCACCTAGAGAATAAAGAGTAGACTCCTAAGCAAAATTCTTTCCCACCGTGATTTCACCACCTCCACATAATAGAGCACAGACACTGGAGTCACATAGCCTGAGCTTGAATTCCAGCCAGTTCTGATGCTTGGTAGCCATGAATCCTGGAAAAATTGTTACTCCCTCAATTCCTCAGTTTCCTCATCCATAAAACACCTATAAAACAGTGCCAACATGTTATAATAAGGATTCAGGGAAAGCTCTCCGTAGAGTGACTAGCATTTAGTGAAGAGCTTCCAGTGTATTGGCTCTTTTTATAAGTTTATTGCTACATTATTACAGCTTCTTATGCATAACCCTCTCATATGCAAACAATTCTGAACTTCCTGTAGTTCATTAAAGGTATGTCTTCGTTAATGTACACAAGTAAATCTAAGGAAATACCTTTATACACAGTGCTTTCATTGCTTGGTAAACTCCTACTCTCCTTCAAAACTTTTCCTGAACACTCCAGAGACTGTTAGGCATTTGTCCTCCACTTTCCCAGAAAAAGTACCTCTATTATAGTATCTATCACAATCTATTGCAACTATTTCGTTATTTTCTGTCTGTTAAACTCATGTCAAGTCTCTATTCCCAGGAAAATGCTTCGTTTTCCAATACTGCTTGACTAGACAAAAGGTTAAAAAATGAGCAAATGAACGGTGGAATGTCTTTTTTTATAGAGCACTTTCACAAATAAGGGCTGATTTTTGGGTTGCCCGGAAAAAAATTTAGGTAGGGTTTCAGGGGCACACCTATCTTAATGATTGTTCCCAAATGTGTTTTTGCCAGTATGCACAAAATTTGGGGTTGAATGGATAATAGAGATGAAACCACAGGATAACTTTCTGTTCTCTTTGCTCTATTTTTTTTCCCCACCTGTAAAGGGTATAGACCAACAGTATAGCTAAGGTTGAGTTGACACCTTAATCTTCTTTATTTCTCTAATACTAGGTTTTGGGTCTGTGTTATTAAGAGAGGTTTAACTCTCAGCCTTCACCTCAGTCTTTTGGTGTCACTCGGCCTACAGGCTTAATAGCTTTCCTAAGCCCTTAAGTAAGTAGTTTAAGAAATTCACCATTACTCTGTTGAATTAACTTCTGAGGCCAAATTGAGAGCATCTCATTTTAACACACACAACTCATTTCTCAAGATTTAGCAGCTGAGGAATTTTATGAATGCGAAATGATCATTATATGCATGTTCCTTAGATTAAAAAGAGGAAAATGAGAACAATAATTTACAATAAGTTCCCTCTTACTGTAAAGGCAGTGTTATTTAAAGTTGCAGAAAAATTATGAAAAATATTAAAAAGATAGCCAATGAAAACAAAAGACAATTGAGTGGTTAAAATGAGCTACCTAACAGGCATTGTTACTTCCTAGGGAACAAAAGATTTATATTTAGGATCTGTTAATTCTTACTGAACAAAAAAATAACTCACGCTTTCTTTTTTAACTAAAAAAAAAAAAATGTAAACAAAGCATGTTAAAATAAAGTTAAAGAAAAAAAACCCCTGAGAGTTATCTGAATTTAAATATATAAGACCAAAATGAATATCTGAATGGTAAAAAACAATAATCTCAATTTTGTTAATAATAATAATTAGCATTAAAAAAATAAACATCCAATGTTTTCTGTTTCCTATGGCCTCACGAATAGGAAATTTTTTTCCTCAAGATATCATCATATCACTAAAATATTTATAGAGTACTTTCACAGGTCATAACAAATCATTATTGTTTATGCTACTTTTGGCCAAACTCTATAAGAGAAAGTGTACACATGAAGATACAGACTATGAGTGACATCACGAACGCCTGTATTCTTGTGGTGACTATTGCTAAATGCTGTATTTTATGGTTTCCATTCCTTCCTAAAACAACCATACGCTCCAAAATAAAAACAGCAGAAATCATGATAACAAAACAAAAGTAACATTTCCTATGGTATTATTTTTAAAAATCGGAACTACTGTCTCAAAATTACACCATACAATATTTTCAACTTGTTATTGGGAAAATAAAAATCCTTTTGGCTGGGAAACACTGTGTTGGATTAATATCCTTGGATTGTTTTACACATGCCTAATTGACCACCAGAGACAATGAATACAATTCTATGAATCTAATGGATAGACAGCAATTAGGATAAAGCAAATACTAAATCTTAGAGACATGCACTTCAGACAAAATATATGTTTTAGTCTAGATCAAGATCTATATATGCATGTAAAGGGACAAGGAAATCAGATTTAATTGTTTTGTAGGTCAACTTCTGTCCTTGAATGCTTTACGCATAACTTTTGGTGAATTCAATATCTACTCTTGGGTCTTCAAGATCCAGACTGGAGAACTGGATCTCTCCCTTCCCATTTCCACAGCAAATAATAACAAAGAACAAATGACTATAGACCTGAACATTTAGGCTCAATACTCAACATAGATAGGAAATTTTAAATGATTTTAAATATATTATAAATGAATAAAAATTAAATCTAAAAATACACACATATGTAGATGAAAGTATTAATATATATTTATATGGGTGAGAATATAATCAGATATTTTTTAAAAGGACTACAGACTCTCAACTCAAGAGAAAAAAATGGCAATTACAATTGTGGAATTAAAAAGATAGATTTAGTTATTTCTTAACGTGAGTTTGTATAGCATAAACATTTAATAAATAGAATGGCATTAATAAGAAGTTTAAAAATATTTAAAATTATAATGTATTTTGTTTATCAGAAATAGTATTGCTTAATGTTAAGAAACTAGATAATACTTTGCAAATTAAAAGAAATCTACTCTTACAAACTTAGAGGGTATCAAGACATTGATACTAAACAGACTAAACCACAGGTCTCTTCTGGTTACACGTGGGTTGTGTTTTTTTCTGCCATGTTAGCAGCATGTTTTCTTCACTCACCATTCTTCCAAATCACCATTCCCAGGGTGGAGGTACGATACAGTTCCATACACAATTCATACACACATAGAAATATACAATTCATAAGTATATTCCCACATATGGGGATTTTATATAATATGTATTTCAAGGAAGTATTCACATGCTAATGAAGAAATTAGCAACTCTTCTAACAACTTGTTTGTTAATCTTTGGAAAGGTCTCCCTCAGGGACAAATCCCAATCAATTCTGCCTTGGTGCAAAGAAACTTTGGATTCTACTTAAACATTTAAATGCCTCATTATTTATTTTATACTAATTAGTATTCTGTTTACTACCTTTGGCCTGGATATTTTCTGAAAATACAAATGTGATCATATTATTCACTATTACAAGCTTTCAATAGTTTTCTTTTACTAAAAAAGAACTTTAAATTTTTGCATGGTATATGTGGCACTTCATATTTTGGCCTCTTCAAGACATCCATTGCCTGCCCTTGCCTTATACTCTGCACTCCAGTCAAACTTAAATCACTGTAGTTCCTCTCGTTGGGTCATAGCCTTTGTACATACCATTCCTCAGCTCTACTCCTTTCCTCCACCTTCCACAAGGTGGATTCTCCCTCATCTCTGCATAATAATAAATTCATTTCACCTTCTGACCATAAATCTCTGAACTATTCCAGTTGCTTTGACCACTGTCTATTATATTTAAAGAGAAAGAACCAAAACCAGATGCATGAGAAGTGAGGAGAGAAGAATGGAAAGAACTAGAGTACAGGAGATTGGTTAAGAACCTCTCCCTGGTTTTTCAGGCCTGACCTGAGTTACAATTACAAAGGCAATTACTGGAACTCCTCACCTGGCCTGCCTCATAGGGCAAGCTGCGCTCTCCACACCAGACTTACTGCACAGCCAAGCACTGCAGTCTCTGAGTTGCAGTCAAGGAAGTGGGCCCCTCTGTCCAGCCTTGTGCTTGGGCATATTTGCATCCCTAGCCCAGGCTCCTTCATTCAGAAACCTCTTTAAGGGGGGTCTTTGGCTGAGGCTTTCCTCAGGTGCTTCTGCTGAGGCTTCTTTACTGGGGAGGGGGGAGACTGGGGAAGAGGGGAAAGGCTTGAAGACAATTTTCTTCACTCTGACTTAGCGCTCACTAATTCTCCACTCCTATCCCTCCCTCCCCCTTCCTGCTCTCCCTCTCCCTTTCTTTGGATCTTGGGTACATAGAACAACAAAAGCCTTTTGTTCGGGGCTCCCTCAATAGTAAGATGACCCCCAAGTCCATGCTGATCCACCTTAACCTTGATCCATGCCATTCAATAGGGAAACATGGAAGGAGAGGTGGGGGAGAGTGGCGCTTTTTCTGGTTTCAGCCTCTTGCTTATACGACTGCGGTAAGTGTTTAAAGATGGGACTGTTAACTTTCCCGTTTGGTTTGACCACTCTAACACCTGGCAGTTCAGGTCTCTCCAGCTCATCTGAGCTCCTGACAGTGGGATGGCGAGACAGTAATGAGCTCCAGGGAGCTTCTGTGCAACTCGAAGATGCTAGTAAATGGAGGTGCAGAAATAGAACCAAAAATGAAATACTACCTTGGCTCTGTCATGAATCACCTTTGCCAGTAATACATTTGTAAAATTTGTGAAATCATAGTATCTTCGGCATATACAGAAAAACTAAAGAGCAAAGTTGAGGAATGACAAAAAATGATGAAGCTGATAATATCTTCTGCAGTAAGAGAGGTACATTACATTTACTTTGGCCATCATCCTTGAAAGCGTGAATCTATTTAGAGCTCTGATGGTAACTTTCTTCCACATGGGAAGTAGGGTAGTAGGATGGGAGATATACAATATAATGGTTACATTTTCTTGGCAAATGATTGAATCTGGTATTTTATTATTTTAAAAGCCTAGAAAGGAAGTAACCAGATCCTTGGGCAGAAGAGGGGAGGAGGTATAGTGATCTGATCTGTGAGTGGACAGTTGGCCTGCACTGTCACAGTGTTTTGAGGATGGTCTGTAGTTGGAAATGGCTGTTTCATGTGAACAGGGGAATGGGCACTTGCTATAAGGCATCTGCCGATACCTACAGCAGCAGTCAGAATAGAGGACCATTAAATTCCCACCTAAATACTCCAGGCCAGCTGTTATTTTTTGGCTGTCACTCACATTTGAGGTTTATTCAAGATATAGGGTGTACTAGATTCCCTACATGTCAAAGGGACTAAGGATTGGACAGCCCTGAAGTTGAACTGGGGTATGTTTTTACACCACAAAAGAGGCAGTAGGGTGCAATCTAAAGGTACATATTTAAACTTCTGTAAACCATTTATGAGTTATTTTTTCCATAAGCTGAGCAAAGATATTTATCTCAGCATTGCATGAATTAGCATGAGACCCACAATTTATAAATTCTTTAATTCCACCTGGAATTAAGGTATATATTTGTAAAACTGATATAATAGTTTTACAATAATTTCTTACTGAAAGTCACATGACAGCATCCTCAACACTACTGTAATTAACGTTCCTGTTACATATCCATAATAGTCCTTTCAAATCAGAAACTGAGAGCACAAGTCAATATTACTTTGAGTAATTGAATAAGATCCAATTTTAGATGTTAATGTATAAAAGGAAGCCAGAATACTAATAATTGATAAGAAGCAATTTAAAAATTTTTGGAAGACAAGAGGTCAGGTATTATTTAAATCAAAGCTTTAGTAAAAAAAAAAAACAAAAACAAACAAACAAACAAAAACTCTAAAATAAATGTTGAAGATAGAAGAGAATTATTATAGATTAAAATGTAGGATATTATTAATATTTAAAATTTAAAAACATATTATTCTTGGTATTAATGTCTATTCATACTCCCTCTTAATTATTGGCTAAATTTCAAGAACATATTTCCTACAAAAACATCAAACATTATAATGGATTTAGAACTTTACAGGCCCAAAATTTAAAATAAAGTAATTATTGTTATATTTTGGAATGTATAATATGTGATGAAACTCTGTACTGAATGTATGAAAAAAAGGGATAGATGTTAAAATAAAATTTTAAAATAATTGATTCATTTAGCAAACCATTTTTAAGCATCTGTGCTGTCAGACACCATGCTAGGGCCTGATGACACATATTTCAAAAACGTAATTTCTGAAAGGATCAAATTGAAGTTAAAATTAACTGGTTCTTCCTGATTATTAAGTTTTTTTTTAATTTAAAAAATATCAGAAAATTTGTTAGAAAAAAGTTTGCTTTTCCCCATTCATTTAATAGATGATTCAAAAATCAAACTAATTACAAATTCCATACCAAAGATAAGTTTGATAATCATGGCAGAATTTTTGAAATTCTGTCTTATGTACATATGGTCTTTTGAATTCATCACTCTAAAAGTCACATAAGAACTAAACTGTTGATTTAAAAAAGCCCATGAAGAATATCCGCCAAATACTAAGAAAGTCAGATTTTGTGCTGCTCCAGAATATCCTTCCCCACACCTTCTTCCCTCCATGCCTTACACTTCTTTTCAGCAAATAGACAGCCACTTTCAAAAGTGAGTTTTAAGCAGAAGAAAATCAGCATGAGAACTACATAAAGACCCAGAAAAAATAATAAAAGATGAAACAACAACAAAAAAACACATTATGACTATATAGCACTTAAAAATCACAAAATTAGGTCCTTTAGATAAATAATTTCCTTTAGCGTCAGTGAAGTTTTTCAGCAGCCATGGCTCACAGGCCCAGCCGCTCCTCGGCATGTGGGATCTTCCCGGACCGGGACACGAACCCGCGTCCCCTGCATCGGCAGGCGGACTCTCAACCACTGCGCCACCAGGAAAGCCCTAGCCTCAGTGAAGTTCTATACATTAAAAAAAAAAAAAAAAAAAGAGCAACAACAAGAACCAAAAGGCCTTTAAGAAAAGGTACATTAAAAAAAAAAAGGAACTAGAGAAAGAAAGAAGGAAGGAAGGTAGTGAGGACAAATTTCAAGACAAAATAAGAGGATGAAAAGTGAGCTGACACAGTTTGGAGGAAAAACGAAGAAAAAATAGCTGCATTTCAAGGGGAGGAGGAAGAGAAGGAGGAAGAGGGGAAGGATGTGAAGGAAGAAGGAGAAGGAGAAGAAGAAATACAACTTAACACAGATTCGGTGTACTCAGGCATGGGGAATTCATGCAAAACAAAATGAAATAGAACGAAGATGTACGGTTATACATAATAGTGGAGATAGTCGACATTCAGTTGACTGGTTTTCATATAGAAATGTACAAAAATAAAAAGGAATAGAAAATAATACAAAATCATAATAAGCAAAACATAAACATTGATTAAATGAGTGTTTGAAGCTACAAATTGAAAGGAAACATTTATTCTAGGAAAAATTTATATGAAATGATCACTTTGGGGGTTTATGCCCATAAACACCCTCATAGCTAATTCATTCACATGTCCCCTAACAGGGAGGCTGTGCTAATGACTCTGCATCAAATAGCATCACCACTTATACTTGGTCCATGAATCCACACCTTGCCTTATGTATTTTTTTCTAAAGCACTGATCACTGTCTGACATTAGAGGGATACACAGATAAATAGACAAATAAATAGATATTCGTTTCTTGCCTCTCTCCCCAATTAGAATGCATGCTCCAAGAAGGCAACCTTTTTTATATACTATTTTATCTCCAGTGACTACACTATCATTTAGTAATATGGGCAGAAAAGAGCAGATCATGTTCAAGAGGCAAAACCTTATTGATCTGAGTTCTCCAGAGCAAACACGCTTGCTTAAGAACAGAGAGAAAAGTAATCACTTATTCAAAGTGTATCCTGACAACTGACTTCTAAGTGTAAAGATAATAGACAGGAATTCACAAGAATGTTTGGAAAATACATGATTCCTTCTTGAAAAAATATTTTTGAAGATACAAGAAGGTCAAGAAATTAAACATTTCAACAATGAAATCCTGATAAAGAATGGGTGTGATCTATTTAATTCAAACATAACGCTAAACAACCTTGTGAATTCTGGTCACAGAAAAGTCCAATGATAAATGAATGGATAAAGAAGACGTGGTACATATATACAATGGAATATTACTCAGCCATAAAAAGGAACGAAACTGGGTCATTTGCAGAGATGTGGATGGATCTAGAGTCTGTCATACAGAGTGAAGTAAGTCAGAAAGAGAAAAACAAATATTGTATATTAACACATATATGTGGAATCTAGAAAAATGGTACAGATGAACCTATCTGCAAGACAGGAATAGAGATGTAGATGTAGAGAATGGACATGTGGACACGGCAGGGGGGAAGGGGAGGGTGGGACAAACTGGGAAGTTAAGACTGACATATATGCACTACCATGCATAAAAGAGATAGCTAGTGGGAACATGCTATAAAGCACAGGAAGCTCAGCTTGGTGCTCTGTGACAACCTAGATGGGTGGGACGGGGTGGGGTGTGGTGGGAGGGAGGTCCAAGAGGGATGGGATATAGGTATACATATAGCTGATTCACTTCATTGTACAGCAGAAACTAACTCAACATTGTAAAGCAATTATACTCCAACAAAAAAATTTAAATACAAATTAAAAAAAAAGAATGAAATGGGAATGCTATAAACCTTGAAACCACAAAAATATTAATAAAATTACTGATAATTAAGATATAAGGGAGGTCCATCCACCTCACTACAAATAACTGAATTTCGTTTCTTTTTATGGCTGAGTAATATTCCATTGTATATATGTGCCACATCTTCTTTATCCATTCGTCTGTTGATGGACACTTCAGTTGCTTCCATGTCCTGGCTATTGTTAATAGAGCTGCAGTGTACATTGTGGTACATGACTATTTTTGAATTATGGTTTTCTCAGGGTATATGCCCAGTAGTGGGATTGCTGGGTCGTATGGTAGTTCTATTTTTAGTTTTTAAGGAACCTCCATACTGTTCTCCATAGTGGCTGTATCAATTTACATTCCCACCAACAGTGCAAGAGGATTCCCTTTTCTCCACACCCTCTCCAGCATTTATTGTTTGTAGATTTTTTGATGATGGCCGTTCTGACAGGTGTGAGATGATATCTCATTGTAGTTTTGATTTGCATTTCTCTAATGATTAATGATGTTGAGCATTCTTTAATGTGTTTTTCATACAGAGTGAAGTAAGTCAGAAAGAGAAAAACAAATACCGTATGCTAACACATATATATGGAATCTAAGAAAAAAAAATGGTCATGAAGAACCTAGGGGCAAGATGGGAATAAAGATGCAGACCTACTTGAGAATGGACTTGTTACGGGGAGGGGGTAGGGTAAGCTGGGACAAAGTGAGAGAGTGGCATGGACATATATACACTACCAAATGTAAAACAGGTAGCTAGTGGGAAGCAGCCGCATAGCACAGGGAGATCAGCTTGGTGTTTTGTGACCACCTAGAGGGGTGGGATAGGGAGGGTGGGAGGGAGGGAGGGAGACACAAGAGGGAAGAGATATGGGGATATATGTATATGTATAACTGATTCACTTTGTTATAAAGCAGAAACTAACACACCATTGTAAAGCAATTATACTCCAATAAAAATGTTAAAAAAAAAAAAGAAAGATATAGGGGAGGAATGGTTGTGTGCAAAGATTCTAATTTCTATCATCCATTGCTGGGAACTGATACTATTTAAATTTGAAATATGAGGTTAAAATAATTCAATTTTTTAAAAGACTTTTATAATCTTGTTTTCTTAATTTTAGAGATATCACTGGGAGCTGAATAATATTTTATATTTTTATTTGTGTATGTTTATGTATCTCATTATGTACAACTCTATATTCTTCCAATTATACGTATTATTAACATAGATGTCTCCATTTTCTCATCTATGAAACGGGGATAAAAATAGTATGTATTGCATAGGGAAGTAGAAGGATTAAATAATTGATACACATTTAAGAACTTAACACCTGGCCCAGCTATCACCTATTTGTATAACATGCATGTTAAAGATGATAGTTTATCAGGGGGATGATTTGATAATAGTGAAAATAAAGCTTTGCTGCTTAAATTTTTAAAATAATGAGCACCTATTATTTCTATGAAGATAAAAATAGCCTTTAATATATATTGTTATTAACTAAACAAGAAATATGGGGAAATATCACTATTTTATTGCAATAGGTGACAATTATGTCTATTTCTGTATGATATCGGTCATAGAGTTTTAAAATTCACTATCCTGGATGTACGTTTTTTATAATTTTTTTGTTTCTAAATATGAATCTATTAAAACCCACGTAATCATTTTCCAAAGCTGGTTACGTACATCCTCCCCCTGCCTTTCAATGTTGCTTTGCTCTCTCCTACAGAAAACTTATTTGGAAATAAAGCATTATGCTCTTGCGAATATCAGTGCCTTAGTGACAACCACCTATATTTAGAATTCTTTAGTAAATTTTAATGGGTAAGTGGAGAAGTAGGGAACTGAAGAGGACAGCCTGTATACAGTAGTGCTTGGGAAGACTTCTAAAACATGGCGATGCTGCCAGCCTTTAGCAGGTTCCATTTCTCAGCAAGGATTAAGAAAGCTGACATACCATTCAACTGGTCTTCCTACTCATGTTTAAAATAATCCTCGAGGATGCATAATGAGCAAATGCTTTTATTTCTTCAAAATTGAATTTCAAATTTACGACCAGTATCTCCTATGGGTTTTACTTTATTTTTCTTTAACCTAGAACTGTTTATATATATTTACAATTTAAAACACATATGGCATTAAGTACCTCACCACATGAACTCATTACGTATAAAATAATGCCTTTTTTATTTGGTGTTTATTTTAGTAATTATGATAACTGAGAAGTGTTGGTTATAACTAATTAAAATCAGGTGGAGTAACACCCATACTCTCTTTTATAAATGAGATAGCATTCACTGAGACCCAATGTGCCTCATGAAGATAACCATTCAAGACCGAATGATGGTAAATATTAAATCAATGACATTTATTCATGATAAAGAATAAAACTGGAGATTTTTCCCCGTTGAAATTACAAATGGACAAAAATCTTGGTACATGATGCCCTCTAGTGGAGTTTTTAAAATAGGCAGTTAAATTATGTTTTAGTACCCTTTCAATAGCTGCACTACAAAGTTTACTTAACAGATACTTTTAAAGACAAATTAACTTCTTTCTTTTAAAATGCTAAGTATTATAAAATAATTTTCCATTACTTGTTTGCAGGTTGTTAATTGTTTGATAGGTTTTACTTTTGAAAATCAAGAATTGTAAAACAAAAATGTCTCTTCTAGCCATTCAAGACCAAGAAGGTGTGATTCATGTAAAATGGAAAGGAGAAATACAGAACTCAGGCATATAATTTTATCTCCTTAGGATCTTTGGAAAGAAATGTTACTAAAGCTGACTCTATAAAACTATCATCAAAAACTCTTCTCTAGGGCTTCCCTGATGGCGCAGTGGTTAAGAATCCGCTTGCCAATGCAGGGGACACAGGTTTGAGCCCTGGTCTGGAAAGATCCCACATGCCGTGGAGTAACTAAGCCTGTGCACCACAACTACTGAGCCCGCGTGCCACAACTACTGAAACCCACACGCCTAGAGCCCATGCTCCACAAGAGAAGCCACCGTAATAAGCCCGCGCACCGCCACGAAGAGCAGTCCCTGCTCGCCACAACTAGAGAAAGCCCGCGCGCAGCAACAAAGACCCAACGCAGACAAAAATAAAAATAAATAAATTTATAAAAGAAAAAAGCTCATCTCTACATCTAGGATGACTAACAATGTATTTCACTTTCTTGGTGGAAAACAATAATTTGAAAAGCCCATCACTAAGTCACTAATATGAATTAGAGTTCTATTATTCAAAGTGTGTTTTAGGAAACATTTATTTCATTAATCGATTTTTAAAGTGGGAGGGCAGGAAGGGATGGTATTAGTGAGGTCTACATTCAAATAAGATTGAGAAACCCCAAGTGCTTAACCACAGTTTTCTACTTATCATACTTTTAGAAAGTCTGAACATTAAATGGGCTAGTATAGCATTGATTCAAGGTCCTAGGCATTTATTTATTTATTCAATTTTTTGCGGTACGCGGGCCTCTCACTGTCGTGGCCTCTCCCTTTGCGGAGCACAGGCTCCGGACGCGCAGGCTCAGCGGCCATGGCTCACGGGCCCAGGCCCAGCCGCTCCGTGGCATTGGGATCTTCCCGGACCGGGGCAGGAACCCGTGTCCCCTGCATCGGCAGGCGGCCTCTCAACCACTGCGCCACCAGGGAAGCCCGGTCCTAGGCATTTTATAGCAAGGCGACCCTAGCAACTGAATGGGGCTCTAAAGTGAAATTTCAAGTGACCAGGTCAAAGCAGCCATTAATACTGGTAAATTCAGATCCTTTTTCCTCCACCGCCCCTCCCCCCACCTCTCTCTCACTTTCCTCACCTCTCACCACCCACGCAGACACCCTAAATCATGACATGCATCATACATTTGGCTGAATAATTTCGGGAGACACCATGCCTCCAAAGCAAGGTTTGGCAAAGCACGGATGGCATAGCCCTTCACCTCTTTTGGTAAATACATTTTGACTGGAACACTGCCACGCTCTTCTGTTTCTGTGTTGCCTGTGGCTGCATTCCTGTAACAATGGCAGAGCTGAGAGGTTGTGACAGAAACTATGGCTCACAAGTCCTAAAAGATTTACAGATAACATTTACCCAGTTCTGCTCTAAAATATTTTTGTTTTCTCAACCAATTCCATGAAATTCTCCATCGATGACTTTGTCACTGACCCATCACAGTTCTAGAGATCCTGCCTTTCATCTTTCAGAACAGAGTAGGGCAGAAAGTTAATTCTAGGCCTTGATGTCTTCTGAGGGGATATAGTATGAAGTGCACGTCTGATCCCACGACTGCTAATGCTGATGACCCTTAGAAGTGAGTGTCTCTAAGCCAGTTCACCCATTCTGTCAGTGGACAGAGCAGCCCTGCAGATCAAATGATGTAAAAGAGAAGCAGTCAGCTGTGTTCTCTCCCTTGCCATCAGAACCTTTAGAATAAACTAGGAAAAAAATTTTAGGTACCAGTCAAACTCATTTAAAGGGTTAGTTTTTTAGTCTAAACATGTTACATTCTTTTTCATATTGTTTTCAGGTTAGTCAGGCAAGAAGTATTCCTCATCCTATCATTGCTGCTGTAAAAATTTTTTTTTTGCAAACCCAATCTCTATGTTTCTTAAGTCTCTCAAATGTATGTTTCCAAGGCCATGAGGCTTCCACTTACTAATAATGTTCATTATCAGTTTTGAGTATATTCAACAATGCCCCTTTTCCCTTTAGTTGAGTTTAGGAAATATGTAGAGTTGTTTTAGGTAACCATGACACTATGTTGACTAAAAAAGGTAAGGTTGGACTTAGCTATTTGAGTCAGACAGCTCTAACTGTAACACACGTCAGCTGAGAGAAAGCACAGTCTTTTGCTTACCTTATATGGAATGAAGCTACTAGTAAGGCTCAGGGGAATAAAGCAGGATGCTGTCCAGTGATAGAGCAGCTCTCAGAAAACTCAGGTCAGTTGAGGCTGAGTACCCTCAGGTAAGTTACTTCAACGTGTATTCAATTATCTGCCCCTCTATAAATAACAAAATCATAAGCCCCCTATGGTGGAAGGTACATGTGTAGATGGAGTGACATGATATAGTCAGAGCAGGAAGTCAGTGAAGAAGCAGCAACTACAAAAGCATGTCTATAACTTCATAATTTTCTCTGGGAAATCTGTTTTCAGTCTACTGTATAAAATCATGATAAACGGAAGCATGTTTTTCCCATCATATTTTAAAACAATGGCCATCATCTGAAGTTGTCTATAAAAAGTCAGAAATTGTTGCAATTTATTCAACAAAGACTTCTCTCAATTGGGATTAACTTTCACAGAATGGCCATCTTACGGTTTGTGAAGGAGGTTTTATGTTCTTACTGTTTAAATTTACCAGCTTTACTTTCACAAGGCACAGAAGGAATTTGATCATAATTGATGGAACTTCCAAGGTCTGGGCTCTCTTTGAGGTTCTGTAAAACTGTCTTTACATTAACCAAAATGTGATGGTGCACTAAAAGGTCATTCTCTTAATATCAAGGAATTAACAAAAATTATAACAATCACATTTGAAAATCTATAAGTTGAATTTATATGTAACATTATAATGGTATTGAACTTGTTATATTAATTCTAATAAACATTCATATTAAAATAATTTTCTATATATATCTTTTTCATCTTTCCCTTGATTTTGTGAGGTAAAATCATTGTCCTTAGGGCATAAACTTTTGTTTATGGAAATACTTTTTTGTTTTGGAAATATTTTGTGCTTAATAAATATCTGTTAAGATGAGAAAATATTAGCAAACTTCAGATTGTAACATAAATGTGTAAACATGTATTCAAATTTTTTTAGAAACATAATTTGTATTGTAAAATGCTATAAATAAAAGACCTATTTTCTGATTATTTTTTCTGTAAAGAATGCCTAGAACCTAAAGCTAAAGAAATTGTAAAAATAGAATTTAAAGCTATCTTTTTTCTAAACTTGAACACTTGAAAGAAAACTACATGCAGAATGGTTGCATTTTCTAAAGAAGCAGTTGAGTGAATTAATTTAATGAATATTATGATAGATTATTCTATTTCAGTATTGTTTAAGGTAAAGATTGAAGGACTCATGATTTGAACTTATACTTATCCCTTAATTGTTTTAGCACACTGGAATGGACAATACAAATTTCACATTTCATGCTGTCTTCCCCAATGTCTGTTTAAATGCTTTTCTCTTATTTCCTGTTTGCCACACAGATATTCACAACTGCAACAATTTTACCAATAATACAAAATCTTTAATAAGAAAAAGTAGCAGTAGCTGTGTGTATGTGTGTTCATCTCTCTTTTTCTGTGTGTGTGTGTGTGTGTGTGTGTGTGTGTGTGTGTGTGTGTGCAAGAGATGCTTGGTAAAGCATCTGAAGTTCTGGTGTAACTTTATTCAGTAAGGCAAATTGTCATATGATTGGAATGGGAGGCATATTCCATTTTATAGCTCTTCAAACACTTTATAGGTGCAACATGTGCCTCCCTGTAATAACCTTTTAAATATTCAATTCCATAAAAATTATGTTCTTACTTATACTGAAATGAACTCCTGTGTAATCCACTGTTGAGGTGGAATTAGTGTGAATTTGCTGCACAAAGCGTCATCATTAATGGAAACATTCATCTCCAGACAAACGCATTCTAATGTATTAAACTTCTTTCAATATATGTTTCCTTTCCTTTAATTGACTTGTTCTGTTCAGATCCTTTTGAGTCTTCTAGCAAAGAAGAAGAAGAAGAAAAAGGAGAGGGAGGAGAAAGAGAGGAAGAGGAGAAGAAAGAGTAAAGAAGAAGGAGAGGAGGAAGAGAAGAAAAAGGAAAGAGAGGGAGAAAGCTAGGCGGGGGGAGCTTTACCTTGGCAAACAAAAATTGGTGGTTTGGAGAGAAAAACGTAGTGGCTGCCTAATAATAAGGAAAGCTACCCTAGTTCAGAGTAGTTTGCAATATCTTGTTCATCAATTTAGCAGTCTATCTACTAGACAAAAGGCATAAGAGGGGCAATAAAGATGAAGGGGAGACATACATTATGTCTCCATAGATTTACTCTCTGGTAAAGTAGATCAAACAGGTAGACAAAGGATGATAACACAAGAGAGATTTTGCTGTCAGTAACACGCACAGTGCTGGGTTTACAGAATGATGGGGTTATTTATTGTTGTGACTTTAAGATACAGTTTCAGGGAAGAGTTAGCATTTGAGGTATGTCTTGAAGGATGGATATGGCAGTAGGTATGGGTAAAAGAGGGAATTCCAGGCCACAGGAACAGTGTGTGCGAGTGCACAAAGGGATAATCAGGGGCATTTGGGGAACAGTAATTGACTCAAGCAGGACAAAATGTAAACTCGAGTAAGAGGGTTACTGACTGGAAATATATTTAGAGAAGAGCTTGGAGAATGTCTTGTTGAGTAAATAAAGAATCAGCATTTCATTAAGACAAAAAAAGGGGTTGCAGAGGGCTTTGTTTTTATTGTTAATGTTATTATTATCATATGACTGTTCTTAATATGCAAGTGTGTTGAGATTTCATGATTAGATATTGGCTTTACAAAAAAAGTCTCTCATGGCAGTGAAGAAGACTTAAAATAGAAAAAGACTGGAGGCAGTAATAGTAATTAGAATATTAAATATGTGTGACAAATAGTAAGACCCCTAACCAGCATGTAGCATGAGGAAAGAAGGTGGAACAGAAGAGATGCTGAAGATAGAATAATTAGAATTTATCAGTAGATTGAAAGTAGGAACAAGGAAAATGGGTCAAATTAACCTACAAGATGCCAATACTAAGTTCAATACTGAGTTTCAGAGAGAACAGGAAAATAATGAGACAAAGCAATTTTAAGAAAGAATTGATGAGTTTGGTTTTGAATATGTTGAGTTTCAAGTGTCATGGAGACCTACACGCAGATCTTGAACTTTAGGTAAGTGAAAATATGAAACTTGTGAGTTATGAGGAATTTGAATTTGTTTTCCATTAACCAAATATCTAAGCCTCACACGTGAAAAGTTACAGAGTGCATAGGAGGTTACTACGAGGCATTTGTGGTAGGTGAGTACACACTGCCAGTACTTTATGCAACACCATCACCCGCATTCTGGGAGTGTCAGTTATCTGACCAACCAACTCAGACTTCCTAGAGCTCCTGTTGAGACCTAGCACTGTTTTAAATACTGAGATGAAAGCTTATGTTAGATGGAGACCCCATTAATAATGCTTAGAATCTGTTAACCAGCTTGTTAAAAATAAGAGAGTGAGAGATATGATGGTGTACAAAACTAGGACTACGTCATTTGGAATCTAATATGACAGCTTGAAAGTGGGCTCCTTGATAAAGATGTAGCTCAGAAGCAGCTGCCTACCATCATCTCTACAGACCCTGAACACAACTATGCAGGAGCCCCAAGTACATACAATGCAGGTTTTCCAGGACACAGTGGGCTGGGGAGAGGACTTTGTACAGCTTTAGCTCATCATCTTAAATCTACCAGTGGATTTTCAGTTAGCATTTGCATAGCTATATTTAAGTTGTAATTTAAGTAATTTTAGATGAATATTCTCTCCAGATATTACAAATACTATCCAGGCTACTAGAAATAAAGGTGGGTAGGGGTTTACTTACTTATCTCTCCATTCAAATCGCTGAATAGCAATTCTTCAAGGAAGGGTGAGAGCAAGAGGATATAAATTTGTAGGGAAGGTCTTTATATCCTTTCAGCAATCTCTCCAAATGTACATTCCTTTTTTAAACTAATTTTTATTGGCATATAGTTGTTTTACAATGTTGCGTTAGTTTCTACTGTACAGCAAAATGAATCAGTTATACATAGACATATAGTCCCTCTTTTTTGGATTTCCTTCCCATTTAGGTCAGCACAGTGCATTCAGTAGAGTTCCCTATGCTATACAGTATGTTCTCATTAGTTATCTATTTTATATATAGTATCAATAGTGTATATATGTCAATCCCAATCTCCCAGTTCCTCCCACCCCCCCTTCCCCTTTGCTATCCATATGTTTGCTCTCTACGTCTGTGTCTCTATTTCTGCTTTGCAAATAAGATCATCTATACCATTTTTCTAGATTCCACATGTATGTGTTAATATATTTGTTTTTCTCTTTTTGACTTCATACATTTCATATATTGTGAAAATTAGAAGTGTAGAACAGTTTTTGGTAGTCCTTTTAAACACTTGATCAATTTATCATATTGTTTGTCATCAAGAAAAATTGGTCTCAACATTTTTAACTTCACAAATCTGTGTACAGCCAAATCTCAGTTCCTTTGCAACAACGTGAGTGTGATTCTGTTGTATAAGCTGGTAGTGTCATGGATTTACCAATCTATAATTTTTCTTCAAATAACATTGTTTAGAAATACTTATGAAGGTACTTTACCAAAATCCATGGTGTTTTGGGCTGAATTGTGTCCCTTCCAAATTCGTGCATTAAAGCCCTTACTGCCATTACCTCAGAATGTGACTGTACTTGGAGATAGAGTCTTTTTTTTTTTTTTTTTTTTTGCGGTACGCGGGCCTCTCACTGTTATGGCCTCTCCCGGCTGCGAAGCAGAGGCTCCGGACGCGCAGGCTCAGCGGCCATGGCTCATGGGCCCAGCCGCTCCGCGGCATGTAGGATCTTCCCGGACCGGGGCACGAACCCGCATCCCCTGCATCAGCAGGCGGACTCTCAACCACTGTGCCACCAGGGAAGCCTGGAGATAGAGTCTTTAAAGAGGTGATTACATTAAAATGTGGTAATATAGGAAGGGCTCTGATCCATATGACTGGTGTCCTTATAAGAAGAGGAAATTAGGACATAGACACACACAGAGGAGACAACCATATATAAATCAGTGAGGGAGACCTAGTGGAAGCCAACCCTGCCAACACCTTGATCTTAGACTTCTAGCCTCCAGAACTGTAGAAAATGAATTTCCATGTGGAAGCCACCCAATATGTAGTACTTTGTATGGCAACCTTAGCAAACTAATATACTTAGCAACAAAGATACAGCCTTTGAACTGCCACTGCTCAATAGAATGAAAGCAATATGATCAATGCTTTTATATTGTGTAAATAAAAGCAATTTCCATAAAAAATATAGTTTTTCATTACCCCAAATGAGAATTCTTAGAAAGTATGTTCTAATTAAAACTTGTGTTAGTATAACAAAACAAAATGCAGTATCTAGTACCAGTTTTCTAATTATCTCTAAGAAAAAAAAAATCAGTTATAAATGAAGCAATTGGATCCTGCTCAACAAAATGAGTGAGTTTGCACCGAGCATAGTTTTTGTTGGAGGCTGGTCAAGTATTACATAGCATCCTCTCATTCAGTAAAGAGCCAGGGATTCATAATAGATATGCTTTATGGACATATAATAGTTTGGTTTACTTTTGTTAGAATCCAAAGATTTCATTAAAGGAAGAAGTTGATAAAGCAAAGTGTAAATGTCCTACAGCATTGTATTGTTGAAAAGAATACACATTTGAAGAAAAGAGTAATTTTTTTCTCAGGGTACTTTTAATATCTTTCAGTATTTTTAATAATACATTTGTAACTCCTTGGCAAACGTAACTTCTACATGTAGGGACACATAGCTAATTTATTATTAAAAGATAAAATGCTATTTTGGGGGGTCATTTCTATCATGGAGTAAGAATTATCTTAAACCTAAAGCAATCACCTAGACTTTCTTTCTTCTGAAAGAACTCGTCTAACATACCCTGTGATTATGGCTGGTTCTATTTTACTTTTTTCCAGGAAAGCAGCCAAATTCCAGTAATTAACAATATTTATAGCTGGGTTAAATCTCATTGCTGTCGTTTAAACACTTTTCTTTTTAAAGTCCTTGTTTATGCTCATTTTAAATGTGGTCTCCTGTTTACTTCAGAGCTAGTCTACACGTTGTGTCCTGCCTGAAGAAGCTTCTGGGATCTGGGGCTTTTAGGAAACTCAGAATTTCAATATTTGGAGAGTTCATTCTCTGCATGGTCATATACAGTATAAGTCTAGGAACAGTCTTGAATTTTCCACTATTTCATCCTTTCCCCTTTAGCGCATATGCAAATTTGTAATTATATATTCATTTATGAGATTATTCGATTACAGTTTGTCTCCCTTATATACCAGACTACACACATTTTTGCTTAACCTTGCTCAGCGCTTAGCTCAAGATGGACACATAACAAGCCCCCAGTAAATCCTGGTTTCTAAACTAGGTTGTACAGTCTAATAAATAATGTTGAATAAACTCTTCTTTGGTCTTAACCTCCCTCCATAAACCACATTAACATATTTCTGTGAAAAACAGACTTGAATTGTGGATATTTTGGTAATCTTTCTTTTTGTTAATCATAAATCATCTGATACCACTGTAGGATGTATACCTCAGGGCCATAATATTCTTCCCATTTATTGAATATTTAGTATATATCATGCATTGTGCAAAGCATGTATCATGACAAAAGCATCTAAGGTATGAACTATTAGAATCCCTAATAAAAAAAAAAGCAAACAACAAAAAAAGGCTATTCATGTTTAGAAGGAATAGGTAATCTTTAAGACAATACGTGTAGGAAATGAGTACAAGATGGGAAATTGGGTCTGATAAACCTACATCCCTGGGATCAACAACCAGATACCCATGTTTGAGTGCATGGCTATTTTGAACATCCTCTCTTCTTCCTTTTATCTTTTGAGTGAGTGGGGTTAGAGAGCATCTTAAGCTCCTTTATTATCCCAGCCATCCATAGCCAGTTGCAGTGATTGGGTAATTCCATTCTAGGAAATAATATCACTGCTGATTTCCGCCAAACAGAATCAAATGAGCTGGGAGAAACTAAAATCTTTGTAAGGTCTAAAATGTCTAGGTAACAAGAGAAATTAATCTGTTTATATCACATGAATGTGTGGGCAAACTTTAATTTATGAAAAAGAAATGACTCCAACTGATACTGCTTTTATGTGAACATGGCTAACATGAGCTGAAAAGTGCCACCGAGATTTTATAAACTATGAAAAAAAAGAGACATTAAGCTTATTTAAGATCACTTATGATTATTTTGGTATCTAAAATTTTTCTGTTTTGTGATTATACCTTAACCTTTAAAATTAGAATACCTTACATATTTATTTTAGTTTCTCTTTTTCAAGGGGGTTTACCTATACTAATTAACTTGGTTCTCTCAAACCTGTGAAGTAGCTTGGTGCTCTGGTCCTATTTTCAAAGATGAGGAAAAGAAGTTCTGAGAATCTTGGTAATTTGCCCAAGGTCATTCATAAAAAGGGGCAATTAAGGCTTCTGCTGCTAGAATTCTTTGTGCTATATCTCACTCCTTTTCTAAAATTTGAGTGTTATTGTTAATGGACCTTACCAAAGGGAATAAGCCAAACAAATGCTAATGATAATATCCTTTTCCTAAACAGGAAATATTTTATCACATAGACTTTAATTACTATCATCACAATAGGATAATATATTCCAAAACAAAACAAAAAAAATTGGCATCACTCTGAAGAAAGAGAAACAAACAAAAGACTGAGAACTTACAGGGAAAACCTGGCATTAGACATTCAGAAATAAACAGTCCTAAACTATAAGCAGTGCCGTAAAAACAAAATATACAGTGCAGGATTTTAATCCAAGCCTTTCAAAGTTTTCCTTAGAAAATATGATATGTCTTTCTTCAATAATGCAAAAAGCAGATCTTCCAAGTTAAAATGCCCATAATGTACAAGAAGAAAGAAAAAAAATAAAGAAATCATGATTTAAAGGGACTGAAAGCTGCTGTTTGTATCAAGTACTATGAATCAACCCTAACCTGACCTTCACATGGAATATTTAATATCTAGCAGAGGACTTGGGCTTTGAACATCAAAATCTCATTTCAGATTACTCATCTGTGAAATTCTAGGAGACATTAGAAAATCCCATGGAAGATAACAAATAACCAAAAGGAAATATCAGCAAACAAACCAACAGTGTCTTTAATGGAGCATAAGAAACCTTTTTGAAGTGTTCTGACTGATCTATGGAACTTGAAGTCTCATATTTTATAAGAAAATATTTTAAAATGTAATAAAATATTATATATTCTACCATAGAAAACTAGCAGATGACTTAAAGTAACCAGAATATGTAAAAATACATCTATAGATCTATAAACAAATATATTTTAATGTATTTTCTTCCAGAGATATAATAATGCTCAACCATCTTTTTTTTTTTTTTTTTTTTTTTTTGCGGTACGCAGGCCTCTCACTGTTATGGCCTCTCCCGTAGCGGAGCACAGGCTCCAGACGCGCAGGATCAGCGGCCATGGCTCACGGGCCCAGCCGCTCCGCGGCATGTGGGATCCTCCCGGACCGGGGCACGTACCCGTGTGCCCTGCATCGGCAGGTGGACTCTCAACCACTGCGCCACCAGGGAAGCCCTCAACCATCTTTTAAATAAAATAATTTTTAAGTTTCAAGGAACATCAGTAGAGAAAAAACACTGCACTAAAATGATTATCATGGACTCAAACCATACCGTCGGTTATGGGGGGGAAAGTAATCAAATTACTGTTCTCCTGCAAGTCAGCCCCCACCCACCTTCTAGTAAAATCACAACACTCACTATATAGCTGAGAAGTAATTCAATTCATGATGACATCTTTATAGAATGATTACATCACTTTTTGACCTACATAAGCTAAGGAGAATGTTGCCTTATCAGAGTCAGCATTTACATTGAAGAAAACTTGACAACAATAACCTGAATTAACCATGGTAAGAAAGAGAAATCCCACTCTCTGTGCCCATGATTGTTCATGGTTGGATTTATTGGTCTGACAACTTATCAATATGTATAGTAGTGATTTTTTTAAGATAGTGTTATTGTTTAATTTACATGACACGAAATAGCAAATTTGAATACCTCTCTGGCAAAATTATGTGGCTAAAAGAGCCCAAAGAGATGAGTTGTTTTCCTTTTTTGAATTTTATTGGAGTAGAGTTGATTTACAATGTTGTGTTAGTTTCAGGTGCACAGCAAAGTGATTCAGTTATACATATACATAGATTCATTCTTTTTCAGATTCTTTTCTCATATAGGTTATCACAGAACATTGAGTAGCGTTCCCTCTGCTATACAGTAGGTCCTTGTTGGTTATCTGTCTTACATATAGTGGTCTGCGTATACTAATCCCAAGCTCCTGGTTTATCACTCCCCCAACATTTCCCCTTTGAGAGATGAGTTTTTTTAAATGGTGGCGTTTCAGAAGCTTTAGGAGAAAATAATCCTGTACAGCACAATAGTAGCTACAAGTGTCACTAAGAGCTTCTTCCTTCTCTTTTCCCTGGTGAACACCACTGAGATCAAAGCCTTTGGTTTTCCAGGCCATGACCTTTATCCACCACTTCTCATCAGGATTCTATGCGCTTGAGGATTGTTTCTCAGGACAGCGGGACCTGGAGAAGTGGGACTGGAGGGTGAGGCTGACGCAGAGAAAGGTGAGGTTTGTAGGATGGAAGCAGGGGGAGGCTGGAAGATGGAAGGAGGTAGGTCAGGCCAACGGCATTCGTAGAGAAGGCCCGCCTGCTCTTTTGGAGAGGAGAGAAAGGGAACAGAGCCTAGCACTTATCTGTGGCTTCAGTTCCGAAAGGCACCTTTAACTCTGAGATCCATGGGGGTGTGTGTGGGTTCAGTTCCTAAGAATATCAGTTCCTCTGATATTCTTACAGCATGGTTTATAGCCCGGTCCTTTCAAAGTGTTTCTGGAAGAATTCAGATAAGGCATAAGTGTGTTCAATCTGTGATAGCAAACTGGTAGACCTGATTGACCTGTTAAAAGTTCAGTTTGGCCAATACCACGTTTTACCTTTTTTTCTTAATAGTTTGGGTTTGCTAGGGTCCACACATCTTCTGTTGTCTTACACTTAGTCCTCTTCAAAAGGGCATGAAGAAGGGCTTCCCTGGTGGCGCAGTGGTTGAGAATCTGCCTGCCAATTCAGGGGACACGGGTTGGAGCCCTGGTCTGGGAAGATCCCGCATGCTGTGGAGCAACTAAGCCCGTGCACCACAACTACTGAGCCCTCAAGCCACAACTACTGAGCCTGCGCTCTAGAGATTGCGAGCCACAACTACTGAAGCCCGCATGCCTAGAACCCACGCACCACAGCGAAGAGCAGTCCCTAGTTGCCACAACTAGAGAAAGCCCATGCACGGCAACGTAGACCCAATGCAGCCAAAAAAAAAAAAAAAGGGCATGAAGGCATGTGAGTTTTCAAGCCCTTTTCCGGAGCACTGGACAAGGAGTCTAGTGTTGGAGGCTATTAACTCCAGAAACACTATTATCACTAGAAAACCTTTAACCTATTGGGGGGTGTGTGTGTGTGTGTGTGTGTGTGTGTGTGTTTGTTTATGAACCTGTAGTAATTTCCATGTAATGTTGGATGTTTTGTCCCTAGAAATATATACTCAGTGCTAAAGAATGAGAAATGACATTTTTGGTTTAATTCGTATATTGAGCAAATTCATACACAGTGACTAAAATGTACAGATTTAAAATAGACACATAATATTTTGAGCTACTCACTGACCTTTTATAGAATGTAAAGAAACATGTTTTTGTTCTTAGGGTTCCTTCTCTCTATATCAAAAAAGTTTCATTATTTAGCTAACTTTTAAAGCTATGTTATCACATTTTCAACTGCATTTTCTCATTTTACTCTGTTAGAGAAAGGTTTCTGTATAATTCATATAAATGCTAGGCCACCGTCTTACTATTCCTTCCTGGGAATTTTTTATTGCAAAAACAAGATTGACTCTATTAAATGTAAAGTTCTCCAAGGCTTGTTTTCTCACTTCTTCTTCCAAACAGAGCCTGGAGATGGGACACTTAGTGGCTCATGGCAGCGTGCTCATGGTCAGCACAAGAGCCTGAAAAATAGCCTAGGCCCATCTTCCGCCGTCTCCCGCCAGGCCTCCTCATGTATTATTAAAGCCAGCAGAGCTTCCTGGATGGCTGAATAGAGCTGACCATCCTCCACGAACGAATTCCATCCGCAGGCTTCTGAATGTTCGCCAATGCTCTGTGTCGCCTGCACATGGCAGATATAATTGGCAAACTGAATGAAGAATTTCCTATTCTTACCAGGCAGTATTCGAGATAGAAGATAAGAACAGCCTGAATAGCTAAGCTGGCATGTGAAAGGGGCTCTTCTTTTCATGTAACACTTATTATGAAGATGCAAATTTCCTCTCAACCAGAAGCGATGTTTGTGGCTGCGCAGCAGACATTCCTTTAGCTGGTAGCAATTTGTGTCCCCAGTGTCTTATTTTTCAATATTTTCCAATTTCATTTTGAGATGATATAATAGCATCTTCTCAGAATTCTCTGTAGACATATATTGACAAATATTTGTAAATCATATCAAATTATATCCTTTGTGTTGTATTATTTGTATATTCAAAATGCCATAACCAGGGATTTGTCCTATTCCACGTTCACTTCACTGAAACCTAAGTTAGTAAAACTGAATGAAGTCATTGGTTCAGACCCACATTTTGATTAAGTAATATCCCACAAAAAGAGTCATTAAGTATCTATGCATCATTCTGGCCACTTGGTACGTAGCTATTTTTAAAAGGTATCTGGTTGATATGTTTACACTGTTCACAAAGGTTATTTTGTAATTTTGTTCCCATCAGTATACTTCATTTACTAAGTCATATATGCTGTGCATATATGCTCTAAAATAATCATTAAGCTTTTACAAGGAAAAGAAAATAACCTTGGTCACACATTTGACTCTCACTCTCCAAATTTCTTCCCTTGGTGTTTCTAGATACTTGGTTTTCCTTCTAGAAATGGTCAATGCATATAAAGAAAAAGAAAAGGTCATACTTATAGGACCCTATACTAGGTTTCCACACCTTAACTTTTCACCATAACCACTTTTGGAACCTGACAATTCGTATCAAGTTGACAACTAGATTTACTATCAGCATAATTACTAAATTTTAATTTGTTATTAGATTAAAAGCAAGCATATAAATATGAATACAGGGGACACAGAAATGCTATTCACTCATTCTTGAACTCACTGCACATTCAAGACCGCATGTGTTGCGTGCCAACTATTGCAGAGCACTCCACTAACCCTGCAGATAATACCCAGTTCTACAGCTCACCCTCTGCCATCCAGGACCTCACAGTCAGAGTAGCGATGCCTAGCTTGCTATTTAGCATGTCAAGTGTCTTTTTAGGCCATCTGATCTTTCACCTCCCCCCTCACTCCCTCTGTAAGTCTCTTTGCCTCTTTCTGTCTCCCTGAGGGTGTTTGTTTCACATCCTCAAGTGTGGCTCTGTACCCACAGGTAGATGTTTCCTCTCTCCCTTGCCTCTCTGTCTCTATCTTCCTTTACCTCTTTCTAGCTTCCTTTCTCTCATTCCCTCTTGCTCTCTGACCACCATTTTCTCCTTCTGTCCTCCTCTTACCCCTCCCTTCATCCTCAATCTTCAGAAATACACCATCTTTCTATCCTCTTCTCTCTATTCCTGCTGTCCGTCCAGTTTCTGCTGTCTGTCCAGTTTCCTATGTCTGTACTTCCCTTTCTCTGCCTTCCTCTCTCTTCTCTTTGTAAGTGAATAGCCACTTGCTGGTCACACTCCTGTCCCCCCTCACCTGGTCCACTGCTACTTACACATCAAGCCTTAGTATAAATGCTACTTTCAGAAAGCTATCTCCCTTAACCAGATTAAATACTTTTTTTTAACCTATAATCCCATACTCTTTCATTCTTTCTTCAAGGTCTCAACTCATCTACAATTATGTTTTTAAAATGGGTTTTTTAGATTTTTGAAAGAAAACACATAATTTTAAAAGAGAATATAAAGTAATGCAGTAGAAAGTCTCCCACCTACCCCTCTTCCCCTCCAGCCAAATTTCCCCACAATTCTCCCTACCACCATCTGCCATATCTAGGTGACCATTAATTTTAGTTACTTTTGAATCTTTGCATAGTTCCTTTGTCTATTTACAAACAAAAATGAATATGTATATTCTGATTCCTTTCTAATTATACACAAGGTATTATCAGCTTATACATACAATTACACACTATACTTTTTATCATAATACGTTCTGGAGATCTCTCTATATTAGTAAATAGACAGCTTAATCATTTGCTTCTGAAAGCTGCGTTCTATTTTATTGTTTGTGTGTATCATAAATTGATTAAATCACTGCCTATTGATGGGTATGCCAGCTGTGCCTGATACAAACAACATATTTCTGGAATCTTGAGTATACATTGTTTCACATATGTGTGAGTTTAGGATAAATTTCTTAAAGTGGAGATGCTTGATAAAAGATGATGCACATTTTTATGGGCAATATACGAGAGTAGCTGTTTCCCCACATTTTTGTCAAGAAAGTATATAAGCAAACTTAGAAACTTTGTCAGGCCAGTGAGTGAAAAACGGCATTGCAGTGTATTTATCATTCTCTCTAACATACCATAAGAATTTCCCACTCTCTTGAATTCTTTCTTAGCCTAAAAACATGCTTAGTCTTTCCTTACTTTAAACGAAGGAAAGTATTTCCCTAACTTGATTATCTCTCCACCTTGTTATCATTCTCTTTCTCATTTTCCTTCACTTCTTTACAACCAGTGATTCTTTTTTTTTTTTTTTTTTTTGCGGTACGCGGGTCTCTCACTGTTATGGCCTCTCCCGTTGCGGAGCACAGGCTCCGGACGTGCAGGCTCAGCGGCCATGGCTCATGGGCCCAGCCGCTCCGCGGCATGTGGAATCTTCCCGGACCGGGGCACGAACCCGTGTCCCCTGCATCGGCAGGCGGACCCTCAACCACTGCGCCACCAGGGAAGCCGACAACCAGTGATTCTTGAGCCCGTTTTAATCTGACTAGTATTCTTATCACCCTACTGTTAATGCTCTTATAAAGGTTACCAATAACTTCCTAATTCCCAAATCTATGGAGGATTTTCTGCCCTTATCTCACTTGATTTTTTCTGGAATATTTGAAACTTACCATCATGCTCTCCCTTCTAAAAATTTCTTACCATTGATTTCTGTGGAAAACCTCTTCTGATTATTCTATAATCTCTTTGGTTAACGCTTTGGTTGCTCTGTGTCAATCTCTTTGGTAGGCTTTACATCTGCTTTCACCTTGCTCTGGGTATTTGTGTAATAGAGAAGGGCACAGGTGTAAAATATTAAGTTAAAATCTTCAATTATAGACTTACGGAAAATGGATTGTATAAATTATTAATAATAAGTAACATTTATGGAGTGGCTTGGTATGTGGCAAGGACTAAAGTATGAGTTGTAGACATTTTGTTATTACACTATGAAATAAGTCCCATAGCAGAGCCTCATTTAAGCCTTCAATTGTTGAGAAATGAATGAGGAAACAATGATTGAATAAATATTTAGTATTCTAGGGAATGATCATCTAATCTCTTCCAGAAAACTGAAAATATGATCTTCTGGAAATATTGGAAATATATACTGAAAAGATCTCTTGTAGGATTTATTGAAATGGTTGGCTTGGAGAGCCACCTGGTGGTAAGAGAATATGTGAGGAAAGGTGGAGCTTGCACTGAGCCTAAAATCGCATCCCCTGAGAGGTATACTGCTTTACCTAGAACGATTTGGGCCAGAACTGTTAGGATCTAACTAGATCTCATACAGGATTCTACTCTTACAACTTTGCTGTACCAGCTTATCTGATTTTCCTACACGTTTTCAGAAGAACATAATTCTTTTCCTATGGGTTTATTTAATTTATCAACCTGGCAGTAGATACTCAGAATTGGGAGAAGAAATGCATGAGAGTGAGGTATGTAAAAACAAAACAAACCAAAATGACGGTTGAGCTTATCCCATCAGAGGGTTAGAGATGGGGGCAATAATGGCACAAGTTGCTGCTAAGAGCCTCCTTCCCTTCCTTGTCTCCCATCTTTCTACTGTCTGATGTGGTTTCAGAGTTAACTATTGCCTAAAAACATGCAGCTTCTTGGTGTATGCCAGAGATAGGTTCAGAATTGTCCATAAAAAAAGTGAGTCAGGAGACCCAAGAGGATTTCTTTTAAGATTTAAGAATGAAAGGCCAATAAACAAAGAAACTTTTGCTACATTATGCTAAGATAATAAAAAAATCCCCAAATCTCAGTGGTTCTCAATAGTATACATTTCTCATTCATGTGACATGTGGATGGTGGCTGCAGCTCTATTCTGTTCAGAATGGAATGCTTCTCAATCCAGAATTCAGGCTGAAGGGAAAGTTCAAATATGAGACAGGTTATTCCTGTGGCAGAGGGAAAAGACCAAGAGATCTCAAAGACACTCTCACTGCCTCTTAAACCTCCTCCTCAGAGCCAGCGTTGGTCTCTTTCCCTCATATTTCATTGGATAAAACATGTCACATGGCCAAGCCTGATACTGATGGAGATGTACATATACTCTCACTTAAGAAGTAGATATATACTAAGTGTAACATAATTTATTGTCCAAAACAGGACAATGTTGAGAGTGAAAATATTTTTCAATAATTAAGCCAGGACAATAGGCATAAATTGGGATTGTCCTGGCAAACTTGGATATATTGTCACCTTCTTATAATCCTCTTACAGGGGAAAAATGAGCAGGTAATTAAGAATAATTGAGTCGATCACAAGCTTTGATTAAAAGACCCGGCAAATACATATGGATACATACACTTGGGCCGAGGAAAGCAAGGGAAAGCAGGAAGGAAGAAAGACTAGATCAGGTGCATCAGGAAGCTGGATATTAGCCTTGGGCTGTGAGATCTTTCCTGAAATAGAGGTCAAGACAAAGGATGATGAACACAGAGTAGTTCAATTTAACTGTCCTGCTTCTCAAAAGATAAGCGATGGTAAGAAAAGGAGAGTCTGGGTGCCATTTCTCTGGCCTCAGTGGTTGAGTCACCTGCCCTGGGGCTCAAGGCCTTCGTGGGAGAGGACAAGAGGGCATAGAGGATCCAGGTTTGTTAGTTCAGCGACTGCAAGTGTTTAATATGTAAAACAAAAAATGTTTATTCAATTACATTCCCAAATGAGATAAATTGGAATCATTTACAATGAGAGAGATTGAAGAATTAAGATAAATATAGAAAAAACCCACAAATCTTATGGGTCTAGGCTATTTTTTTAAAAAAAAAATAGAGATTCAGGGCTTCCCTGGTGGCGCAGTGGTTGAGAGTCCACCTGCCGATGCAGGGGACACGGGTTCGTGCCCCAGTCCGGGAGGATCCTACATGCCGTGGAGCGGCTGGGCCCGTGAGCCGTAGCTACTGGGCTTGCGCGTCCGGAGCCTGTGCTCCGCGGCGGGAGAGGCCACAACAGTGAGAGGCCCGCGAACCAAAAAAAAAAAAAAAAAAAAATTGGGATTCAAAATATAGCAGAGATTAATTACCTGGATGATATACAGATTGATATGGAGTGGAATAGTGATAACAACATGCGAGGGAAGATCAATTAGCCAACCAATGAATTAGAAGTTAACATATTTCTATTGCTAAAATTTGATTCTAATCAAATTAATGTTTCTTAGCTCAGTAATAGTTTTAGAGCATGAACGTAAAAGCAATCCTGAGCCATTTAAAAACAAGTACCTTTTTGTGACAAAAAATATTTTTGAATGAGATTAAAATCAAATTTTTTATTTTAGGGTGTAGTACAAAAATATGTGGTTTAAAGAAGAGACACGTAGTTAATAAATGAAATTCTCTAGACAACAATTCACAGTGTTAAAGAGGGAATATGTATTTCAGATATTCTCTAGACATTAGCGGTTGTCACTGAACAAAGTGACACACTTTGTTGTCACACTTTGATCTTACTACTACTGTATCATTTTTTTTGACCCCATTCAAAGAGCAAACCTAAACAGGTGGTGGCCTTGGGAAAGCATCACCCCCTGTTTCAATTGCTCCTTTACTAACTGCAGTATTTAATTACATTAGTTTTCTTTTTTTTTAAAATAAATTTATTTATTTTATTTTTGGCTGCGTTGGGTCTTCATTGCTGCGTGTGGGCTTTCTCTAGTGGTGGCGAAAGGGGGCTACTCTCCATTGCGGAACACAGACTCGAGACGCGCGGGCTTCAGTAGTTGTGGCGTTCAGGCTTCAGTAGCTGTGGCACACGGGCTTAGTTCCTCCGCGGCATGTGGGATCTTCCCGGACCAGGGCTCGAACCCATGTGCCCTGCATTGGCAGGAGGATTCTTAACCACTGCGCCACCAGGGAAGCCCTAATTACATTAGTTTTCTATTCTTAAATGTGTTCCAAGAACATGCGATTTAATTTTTTTGTCATTTCTTTATGCACTCAAAGAAAGCACTATATTGCCTTAAATATGTACATATTTATTCAGAAACTATATTTAAAAACAGTGTTCTTAGTGATTCCTATTTATGAAATAGTGGAAATTTCCTGAGGTAAAAAATACTTATTTGGAAATTGTTGGTGTAATAAAAGTTTGCTGTTTTAACCACAAGGTGGCAGAATAAGCTAGGTGCTCCATGTGTCTTTTCCAAATTGCTCAAAGTATCTTCAGACACCTAGTTCTATCAAATTCAGAAGAAAGGTGCCAAAATAAGTGTACGATGTGCCTTCATTGACCTGGATATGTGCGTAAGACAAGTGACTATATAAGTAACAGCTTTTGAAAGAAGTTAAAACAACTGAATACTCTTTCATATTGTCAAGACAAATTACATTCAAAAGGTATTTTAAAGTTGGTTTCTAGTAAACATGCGAGTTGGTTTCAAATAGACACTTTCTCACAGCAGACTTTTTAACACTGTGACCATATTTGGCCTCCTGCACTGTGAACCCAGGGACTTTTTCTCTCCACAGTCTGTTCCTGAGATCACACAGAGGATGCCCGGGGAGGTGCCACTAAAAGATGTCTTGAACCTCTGTGCCAGTAGAGAGAGGCAGCTATCTTCCTCCCTCCCCCTACCCAACACTATTGTTTGTGGAAACATAAAACACACACTTACCTTTGGAAACTAATCCAAAGGAAGTAACATAGTCATCCTAAAATAATAAAAGAAACTATACTTTATCATAACCTCCAATATGGCCAAATATACAAAGTTAACAAAAACACTACAGTCACGATGTCATCTACTAGCATATTTCAGTGCATCTGAGGCAATGTTACTATGAAGAAATCATAACTGAATAGTTGTCTTGGTATAATAAATGCTGAGTTCCGTATTTTAATAACTTGCTGGCAATTGTATTGCTAGAAGGAAATCCAACTTTCTTCAAGTGGCATTCAAGACCCTATGTTATCTGTTATTCTTAGGCATTCATTCTCTCTATTTATCTAAGCAGACCATGGCCTTTTACACTACTGTCTTTGCCAAGACTCGTACTTCTTGGAATGTCCTTTCTTCCTCTGTTACTGCAACAGGCAAGTTGCCATTTTTCCTTCAAGAAATGACTCAAGATATCATCTCTCTGAAATCTCTCCTGAATTGCGCTTTGAAAGTGGAAATAATATTTTCCTCTTTTGCAATCTTAGAATCATTGTATCTATCTTCATCACTTTGGTCATTTAATTCTACTTGCTTTTTGTACATTTATGCCTACCCAAGGAGAGGAACCTGATCTCATCAGTTTTGTACCTCATGCCTACTGGGGAGATATAAAACAGAAAGGGCACTCAATAAGCCCTTTGGTGAAGGAATGAAGGAGCCAATAACACCTATAAATTCATGCAGCAAGTAGCTCAATGTAAATCTACATTATCATTTCTATTTGAAGATGACATTTATATTCAAAGAAGAGAATGTTTTTAGAGTTTATCTTTAGTTGATTTATTTTTATATTAAATTCAGAAAAAAACTTCAAATTGTGTTTAAATTGTAGAGCACAAATTTTTGTGCCATTATCCTTCAACTCCTCACATCCTCTGAAGTCATATATATAAAAAAATTCAGCATGTTAAAATTGGAATTTGAATAACATATCCTGTGGAGATTATTGCTCCTAAGTACAAAACTTTAGCATTTCCTTAATATTTTGAGTAAACAAACACCTATTAAATCCATAAAATGATAAAGGTGATGTGCCAGGTATACCTTACATCAAATAAATAACATTTTATACTTACTCTGTGGACAGTAGACCTGACCGAAATGGTTTTAAGAGAAAATTATCTGATATTTATGTCCTTAAAACAACAAGCTCAGTTTGACCATAATGGGGGGGGGGTCATAAAAAATAATTAAGCACAACATTTATCCAAATAAACTGGATAACATTAATAGACTTAATCCTTTAGCCAAAAAAAAAGTCTCAGTGATATTTGTTTTAAGATACCTGAAAACACAGACCTTGCATTTTTCATGCAAAAGTGTCCAGGAGAAGAGACTCCACCAAGAGAGTGTTAGAACACTGATGCTACAATCAGAAAAGCAGTCAGCATTACTTCAGAACTATGGGTACACGCTGCTGTCCAGGTAAACTATGACTCTCATAAACTTATTTCAGTATCTGGGGCTATGTGGTTTGATATTTAGATTTCTGGAGGGGATTTAACATTTTGATAAGGTAATCTACACCATCAGTGGCATCAGTCACCTGCCTGAAAAGACTTTTTCATGACAAGAAGGAAGAGATACCTAGAGTCACCTAACAGAAAGGAGTTTGGGATCAGCATTAGAACGTTGGTCAGGGTAGGACTGAATACTCCCACTCACTTTCCTCCATCTAATGTGCATGCATGTATGTTTGAGTGTGTGAGTATCAGCATGATTTAAACCTAATAAATAAATGAATATGTAAGAATTAAACGTTAATTATATATTTCTTATAGAGAATTTTAAAATTCCATTTAGAAAGCATACTTTAGGCATAAAATCTAACACTCTACGTATATACACATCTAAAGAGTCAAAAATTATCTCTTTAATTTTTAAAGCGATTGAGTGTATATAGAAAAAAGAAAAGAGTTGATAGTTTCCACTTGAATCAGATTAAATACTATCATAAAAATGAAAAATATGAATAGTGGTGAATGGGTATGGCTACACTATGTTGAAGATGAATTCTTTTCTATGGTACAATTGATAAATACTGTTCAAGTGACAATTCTAAGGGATTTCCAGTTTGTTTTTTAAGCTAAGAAGAGCGTATGTCTTAATAACATCAAAATTATTTAAAAACTGGGAACAAAGCAAAGAAGAAACTGGATTCATCTTAAGTTAACCATATTTTGTTAAATTGATCTATGTATATTAATCTATACATATGTATCTCTCAAAGAAGACTTGAATGGTCTTCAAAAATGGGGAACATGTCTTATTCATTTTGTATCATAATGGTTGGACATAAAGGTGTATACTATATTTTTAACTGAATTAAAACAAAACCTGTACCTCCAGTAACACCAAGGTACTAACTTCTGTTATTCCTCTCGTCATATATGACATTCTAGAGATTTCAGACTAGTAGCTATTAAATCTATTTGGACATCTGTCATAAAAATTCTCAAGCATTGAACAGAAAAATATGTTTTTTCTAACTTATATTCTTCATTTATTGCCAATGCAATCCCAATTTCTTTAATCAAAAAGATTCACATTATCATATATTTATCATATTTGTTAATATAATAAAAATTGGAGAAAGCAATATTTTTTAAATTTTTATTTATTTATTTTTTACATTTTTATTGGAGTATAATTGCTTTATAATGGTGTGTTAGCTTCTGCTTTATAACAAAGTGAATCAGTTATACATATACATATATATCCCCATATCTCTTCCTTCTTGTGTCTCCCTCCCTCTAGCCCTCCCTATCCCACCCTTCTAGCTGTTCACAAAGTACCGAGCTGATCTCCCTGTCCTATGCTACTGCTTCCCACTAGCTATCTATCTTACATTTGGTAGTGTATATATGTCCATGCCACTCTCTCACTTTGTCCCAGTTTACCCTTCCCCCTCCCCATGTCCTCAAGTCCATTCTCTAGTAGGTCTGTGTCTTTATTCCAGTCTTGCCCCAAGATTCTTCATGATCTTTTTTTTTTTTTTTTTTTTTTTTAGATTCCATATATATGTGTTAGCATATGGTATTTGTTTTTCTCTTTCTGACTTACTTCATTCTGTATGACAGATTCTAGGTCCATCCACCTCACTACAAATAACTCAGTTTCGTTTCTTTTTATGGCTGAGTAATATTCCATTGTATATATGTGCCACATCTTCTTTATCCATTCATCTGTCAATGGACACTTAGGTTGCTTCCAAGTCCTGGCTATTGTAAATAGAGCTGCAATGAACACTGTGGTACATGACTCTTTTTGAATTATGGTTTTCTCAGGGTATATGCCCAGTAGTGGGATTGCTGGTTCGTATGGTAGTTCTATTCTTACTTTTTTAAGGAACCGTCCATACTGTTCTCCATAGTGGCTGTGTCAATTTACATTTCCACCAACAGTGCAAGAGGGTTCCCTTTTCTCCACACCCTCTCCAGCATTTACTGTCTGTAGATTTTTTTATGATGGCCATTCTGACCGGTGTGAGATGATATCACATTGTAGTTTTGTTTTGCATTTCTCTAATGATTAATGATGTTGAGCATCCTTTCATGTGTTTGTTGGCAATCTGTATATCTTCTTTGGAGAAATGTCTATTTAGGTCTTCTGCCCATTTTTGGATTGGAGTGTTTACATTTTTGTTATTGAGCTGCATGAGCTGCTTGTAAATTTTCGAGATTAATCCTTTGTCAGTTGCTTCATTTGCAAATATGTTCTTCCATTCTGAGGGTTGTCTTTTGGTCTTGTTTATGGTTTCCTTTGCTGTGCAAAAGCTTTTACATTTCATTAGGTCTCATTTGTTTATTTTTGTTTTTATTTCCGTTTCTCTAGGAGGTGGGTCAAAAAGGATCTTGCTGTGATTTATGTCATAGAGTGTTCTGCCTATGTTTTCCTCTAAGAGTTTCCTAGTGTCTGGCCTTACATTTAGGTCTTTAATCCATTTTGAACTTATTTTTGTGTATGGTGTTAGGCAGTGTTCTAACCTCATACTTTTACATGTACCTGCCCAGTTTTCCTGAGCACCACTTATTGAAGAGGCTGTCTTTTCTCCACTGTATATTCGTGCCTCCTTTATCAAAGATAAGGTGACCATATGTGCGTGGGTTTATCTCTGGGCTTTCTATCCTGTTCCATTGATCTATATTTCTGTTTTTGTGCCAGTACCATACTGTCTTGATGACTGTAGCTTTGTAGTATAGTCTGAAGTCTGGGAGCCTGATTTCTCCAGCTCCGTTTTTCTTTCTGAAGATTGCTTTGGCTATTCGGGGTATTTTGTGTTTCCACACAAATTGTGAAACTTTTTGTTCTAGTTCTGTGAAAAATGCCAGTGGTAGTTTGATAGAGATTGCATTGAATCTGTAGATTGCTTTGGGTAGTAGAGTCATTTTCACAATATTGATTCTTCCAATCCAAGAAGATGGTATATCTCTCCATCTCTTTGTATCATCTTTAATTTCTTTCATCAGTGTCTTATAATTTTCTGCATACAGGTCTTTTGTCTCCTTAGGTAGGTTTATTCCTAGATATTTTTTTCTTTTTGTTGCAGTTGTAAATGGGAGTGTTTTCTTAATTTCACTTTCAGATTTTTCATCATTAGTATATAGGAATGCCACAGATTTCTGTGCATTAATTTTGTATCCTGCTACTTTACCAAAATCATTGATTAGCTCTACTAGTTTTCTGGTAGAATCTTTGGGACCCTCTATGTATAGTATAATGTCATCTGCAAACAGTGACAGCTTTACTTCTTCTTTTCCGATTTGGATTCCTTTTATTTCTTTTTCTTCTCTGATTGCTGTGGCTAAAACTTCCAAAACTATGTTGAATAAGAGTGGTGAGAGTGGGCAACCTTGTCTTGTTCCTGATCTTAGTGGAAATGGTTTCAGTTTTTCACCATTGAGGATGATGTTGGTTGTGGGTTTGTCATATATGGCCTTTATTATGTTGAGGAAAGTTCCCTCTATGCCTACTTTCTGCAGGGTTTTTATCATAAATGGGTGTTGAATTTTGTCAAAAGCTTTCTCTGAATCTATTGAGATGATCATATGGTTTTTCTCCTTCAATTTGTTAATATGGTGTATCACGTTGATTGATTTGCATATACTGATGAATCCTTGCATTCCTGGAATAAACCCACTTGATCATGGTGTATGATCCTTTTAATGTGCTGTTGGATTCTGTTTGCTAGTATTTTGTTGAGGATTTTTGTATCTACGTTCATCAGTGATATTGGCCTGTAGTGTTCTTTCTTTGTGACACCTTTGTCTGGTTTTGGTATCAGGGTGACGGTGGCCTCGTAGAATGAGTTTGGGAGTGTTCTGCCCTCTGCTGTGTTTTGGAAGAGTTTGAGAAGGATAGGTGTTAGCTCTTCTCTTAATGTTTGATAGAATTCGCCTGTAAAGCCATCTGGTCCTGGGCTTTTGTTTGTTGGAAGATTTTTAATCACAGTCTCCATGTCAGTGCTTATGATTGGTCTGTTCATATTTTCTATTTCCTCCTGGTTCAGTCTTGGCAGGTTGTGCATTTATAAGAATTTGTCCATTTCTTCCAGGTTGTCCATTTTATTGGCATAGAGTTGCTTGTAGTAATCTCTCATGATCTTTTGTATTTCTGCAGTGTCAGTTGTTACTTCTCCTTTTTTATTTCTAATTCTATTGATTTGAGTCTTCTCCCTTTTTTTCTTGATGAGTCTGGCTAATGGATTTTCCAATTTTTTTAATCTTCTCAAAGAACCAGCTTTTAGTTTTATTGATCTTTGCTATCATTTCCTTCATTTCTTTTTCATTTATTTCTGATCTGATATTTATGATTTCTTTCCTTCTGCTAACTTTGGGGTTTTCTTGTTCTTCTTTCTCTAATTGCTTTAGGTGTTAGGTTAGGTTGTTTATTTGAGATGTTTCTTGTTACCTAAGGTAGGATTGTATTGCTATAAACTTCCCTCTTAGAACTGCTTTTGCTGCATCCTATAGATTTCGGGTCTTTGTGTTTTCATTGTCATTTGTTTCTACGTATTTTTTGAGTTCCTTTTTGATTTCTTCAGTGACCTCTTGGTTATTACGTAGTGTATTGTTTAGCCTCCATGTGTTCGTATTTTTTACAGATTTTCCCCTGTAATTGATATCTAGTCTCATAGCATTGTGGTCAGAAAAGCTACTTGATATGATTTCAATTTTCTTAAAGTTACCAAGCCTTGAGTTGTGACCCAGGATATGATCTATCCTAAAGAATGTTCCATGAGCACTTGAGAAGAAAGTGTATTTTGTTGTTCTTGGATGGAATGTCCTATAAATATCAATTAAGTTCACCTTTTTTAATGTATCATTTAAAGCTTGTGTTTCCATATTTATTTTCATTTTGGATGATCTGTCCATTGGTAAATTGGGGTGTTAAAGTCCCATACTGATTGTGTTAATGTTGATTTCCCCTTTTATGGCTGTTAACATTTGCCTTATGTATTGACGTGCTCCTATGTTGGGTGCATAAATATTTATAATTGTTATATCTTCTTCTTGGATCGATCCCTTGATCATTTTGTAGTGTCCTTCTTTGTCTCTTGTAATAGTCTTTGTTTTAAAGTCCATTTTGTCTGATATGAGAATTGCTACTCCACCTTTCTTTTGATTTCTATTTGCATGGAATATCTTTTTCCATCCCCTCACTTTCAGTCTCTATGTGTCCCTAGGTCTGAAGTGGGTCTCTTGTATACAGCATATATTCGGGTCATGCTTTTGTGTCCATTCAGCCAGTCTGTCTTTTGGACAGACATTTAATCCATTTACATTTAAGGTAATTATCAATATGTATGTTCTTATTATCTTTTCTTAATTGTTTTGGGTTTGTTATTGTAGGTCTTTTCCTTCTCTTGTGGTTCCTGCCTAGAGAAGTTCCTTTAGCATTTGTTGTAAAGCTGGTTTGGTGGTGCTGAATTCTCTTAGCTTTTGCTTTTCTGTAAAGGTTTTAATTTCACTGTCAAATCTGAATGAGTCCTTGCTGGATAGAGTAATCTTGGTTTTAGGGAGAAAGCAATATTAAATGTAGAAGTGTTTTATTAAAACACCCACTAGGAGGATATGGAATTGAAATTTTTAAGCTGTAATACATAAGCTATAGTGAGTATCCTTATTTAAATAATTAAATAATTAAAAACCTTAATTGCAGTGATTATTATTGAAGTTACTGTGAAAGATAAGAATTTCCAGTTCTACCATGAGAATACAATAATTATACCCTTTGGCATGTATATTTTCTGACAATTTTATACTTGTATAATTTTATTTTATGCTTGTATAATTCTATTTTACATACATATTTTATCAATAATCACATTTATTTTTCATCATTTTTTCCCTAAGTATCAGAGACAATTTTTTTAATTGAAAAAATAAGTTTTATGTGTTGAGTTTCTTTAGAATCCCATGTTCATTTCAAGGCTTTTACTCTCTGTTAATTTCCTCACTTAAAATGTGCCACTAATAACAAAGTGCCTCCAGAATTTTTGCATTAGTCCCAATGAAATCTCAGAGATAACTTGGGCAATAAAGGCACAGAGAAAAGTTATACATGGGTTAAAAACCTGGCTGTGTACTAACTTTGTGAGCATTACACAAGTGCTTTTATGTGGTAACTGAGATGAACTATGTCATGAATTAGGTGCAATAACTCCTTGTAGAGAGGCTTGTTAAATTCAAAAAGAACATAAGTAAAGTTAATAGCCCAGTGCTTACCAAGTAGCAGGTATTTTAAAAAGTGGCAACAAGTATCATATGCTCTCTGTTACCTGAATTTATATGTCATTTGATTTCAATGATTTTGTTAAGAAACAAAAGTTCAGAGATGATGGTTTACTTGCATTTAATAACAAATGAACACAAACTTTGTATCTCGGAGTTTTTGATTTAAAACCCATACCACGAATGCCTTTACAATTCATGAGAATGCTATATTTGTCTAACTACTCACTGATCTAGTGACTTAGGTAGATTTTCTACTTTTAAGGGCTTTAATTTGTAAAATAAGGAGATTCGATTCAGTAACCTCTTGCAGTTATGATTCTAAAGAATTAAGATAAATCTAGAAGATAAAAACAAACCCAGTTGTTAAAAATGTGTGAACCAACATTACGGATTTTTCCCCATGTTGCATTCTAACAGGTTGTCTAAATATGACAAAAATTTTACCTAGTCTAAGTATGAACTGGGGTTTACCACTCTTCCTATGCATTGAAATCAATTTTATTCTGAATCCACAGGACGTTCCCCTGCATAACTTACATGAAACCTAAGGGTAATTATTTGAAGAAATCAGTCTTATAGTTGCCTGGGAATATATTCCGAAACCAAATTGAACAGATACTGCATTATTTAATTTTACTCAAATAAATCCATTCAACAAGATCACATTTTTCCCATACAGGTAAACTGAGGTCTATAGCTCAATGTTCATCATTTGATTTTTTGTAATGTTAGACTAAACTTTCAAAAAATTTTAGAAAGCCTTTACCAATAATTAAAAAGAACACTTTGCTTAAAGTACTGTAAAACATGTTATAATTTGATTCAGGTGTGGCAGATATTTACACTCATGTGTGAGTAAAATAATGGGACTCCACTCCACATGGTTAGAAAATAAGGTATGTGTGAGAATTGTCTCTCAACAACCGAACTGAAAAGATATTTTACTGTCCAAAATATAAGAATAATTTTCTGAATATGAAGTTTCAGATTCCATTTCTCAAGGTTTTGGTTGATGACTATGGAAGATTAGATTATATGAATCTTTCTATCACAATATATGAATATATATCCAATTATTTAAATCTTGTAGTAAGTTAATAAAACACACAAAAACATTTTGTCATTTATATTAAAACAAATGAACGAATAGTAACAGTTTAATTATGCAAAATCATAAAGTTCTTTTGTATCCCATTTAGTAATCAGAGATCTTACTGACCTTATATCTTTTTTTTTACTTTTTGCTTTGCTTGTTTTCATGCTTCACTTTATGGAAAATGCTTTCCGGGTTATCATACGAACTTTAGTTTTCATAACATTGCCGTGAGATTTGGATTAAATCTGGCAATATAAAAGACCACTGTACTTGCTTCATCTACATTTTTCACTGTTTGGAATACCTTAGGTAGACAGCAAAATAAATATGCATATACAAATAGGTGTGATTTTATCAAAATATTGCACATTCAAATATTGAAAGCGCTTTGGTTATTACAACAAAGCAGCTAAATCCTTCAGTCTCAGCACTGAGAATCTTTCATGTTTTTAATGGGAATTTGAGACCCAAAGATTAGTATTTACTATCTCTATCAGTATTTGAATCATTGCAACAGTTATTGTCTGTTGAAATAAACGAGGCTCTTGTTCCTAGATAGCTTCCTAGACCAAATGACAAGGCTCAAAATGATGCTCATTTATGACCATGTAATTTAAAAATCGGTTAAAAGAAAAAAGCCTCATGTTTTTCCTGATAGAATTCAATGTCTTTTGGAAATATTGTCAGTGATACAGTTCAATGTCCCAACCACAGAAATGCGGAGAAATATCTTGATATTATAAAGGAGAAACAACTATCTTTCTGGAATATCCTATTTAAAAAAAATTATGATAAGCCTTCTTTACATATTATGTATTTAAGACACATAATACCTCCATTATGCATGATTAAATGCATAAAATTATTTCTGCAACACATACTTGAACTCAATGACAGTAATGCCATTTCATAACACATTTTGTTGGTTTTTAGACAATGCCTTGTAGGACTTAATCTACAGTTTAATATTCTGTGGTCTCTATTTATATGTCATATATAGCAACAAGTAGGCTTTTTAGCTTTAATAATGTCTTACCTAAAGAGATTTTGAGAAAGGTCACTTCTTATTAGGGATATTATTTAAGAAGAAAGAATTCAAAGTTTGGGTAGGATTTAAGGAAAACTGGGCATTGGATCAAAATGAGTTAACTAAAAAAAATCAAAATTTCTATAGAAATCAAGTCATAGTAGGAAAAATGTATTATTGTGATATAATAAGTTAATATATTAAAATCTTCTGATAATAAATTTTAATTAATAGATTCATGATGTACCTCTTTATTTGCATTCATAGAGAAAATGTATGCAAAGGTAAAATAGTTTAGGACATGGTGTGGATACTTGGAGAATCCTCCCTTCCTTACCAACCTAACCAAGGAAATATCTTTGTTCATGTAAAGGTAAAACTCTCACGTTATACTTTGCTTTAACATAATAGTATAAAATAACATAATACATAATAAAATTGCTATAAAAGTAACAAAATTTTTCATTCATAATCTCAAACTTTCTCTAATCTAAAACAGAACTATTTTAATATTGCATTTTATTATTTTCAAAGCACTCACAGCACTGATATTTTTTCTGGTCAATTTTGCCTCCTAGGCACCTTTTAAATGCATCCACTCTTAGTAAACTCTTCCACGCCTACTCTGGTCAAAGCTGGGTCATGTCTATAGTAGTTTCCTTGATGACTTGGCCCCCACTCTAACCCCTTACTGAGCAGTCAGAATGATCTTTTTGAATTGCAAATGTTTAACTCACCCACACTCACACCCTCCAACCACACAAACACAAACATCCTTCCATGGATTTTCATTTTTCTTGGAATAAAGATAGAAGTCCTCTACATAGCTCACCTGATCTTGCATGATATGTCCTCAATTACTCTCTAGCCTCATTTTGCAGAACACAGTCCTTCCTTCTGCTCAGCCACACCAGCTAAATTTCACTTCCTTAAATGCATCATTCTTCCTCCTGACAATTTTTTTTTTTAATTTTTAAATTTTTGGCTGCATTGGGTCTTCTCTGGTTGTGTGAGCGGCAGCTACTCTTCGTAGTGGTGTGCAGGCTTATCATTGTGGTGGCTTCTCTTGTTTCAGAGCACAGGCTCTAGGCAAGCAGGCTTCAGTAGTTGTAGCATGTGGGCTCATTTGTTGAGCTGGCTTCAGTAGTTGCAGCGTGCGGGCCATAGGGCACAAGGGCTTCAGTAGTTGTACCACACAGGCTCAGCAGTTGTGGCTTACGGGTTCTAGAGAGCAAGCTCAGTAGTTGTGGCGCACGAGCTTAGCTGCTCCACGGCATGTGGGATCTTCCCAGACCAGGGATCAAACCTGTGTCCCCTGCATTAGCAGGCAGATTCTTAACCACTGTGCCACCAGGGAAGTCCTGCCAAATGTTATTTGTGTATGTTGCTACCTTTACCTGGAAACTCTTCCTTGAGCAGTCACCCAAACTTTTTTATTATTCATCAGATCAGAATTCATATCTCTAGGAAACCCTTTCTTGACAACTCCATCATGGTTGGTGTCTTTTGTTTTCTACTTGCATGTCAGCAGACATGCTCTGCAGTGAACTGAATGTTTGTGTTCCTCCAAAATTCCTATGTTGAAATCCTAATCCATAATGTGATGGTGTTAGGAGATGGGACCCTTGGGAGGTTGATTAGGTCATAAGGGTGAAGTCCTCATGAATGGGATTAATTCCCTTATAAAAGAGACCCTACAGAGCTCTTTAGCTCTTCTTTTCATATGTAAGGATACAGTTAGAAGGTGATCATCTATGAAGCAGAAAGTGGGTCCATACCAGACATCAAATGTGCTGGCAAATTGATCTTGGACTTCTTAGCCTTTAGAACTGTAAGAAAGATACGTTTGTTGTTTAAGCTACCTAGTCTATGGAATTTTTGCTCCACAACAGGCCAAATGGACTAAGCCCCTGTTCTTCAAAGTACTTATACCTCCAGTTGACATCAATTTGTATGATCTATTGCTTAATTTTTCCATAAGTCCTAAAGTTTTTAAGAATAGGAACCAGTAGTAGTCATGGTAGGTGCTCAGTAAACATACTGAATGAAATTAATGAAATATTATCTAGCAGCTATGTAAATGCATGACATAAGACTGTAACAATCGAATTGAAATAATGTACGCTTTTATCTATGTCTTAATATTTAGATGTACATACAAAACATGAATATAAAGGTACAATACTCGAAACTCTAGGAAATATAACCAATTGATCTTTGACCTCTGTTTTGTGTTTTCTACAGGAATTTATAATCCCAGTGCCTAGCTCAGTAGATTGGCAGAATTAGACACTCCTTTATTCAATATGTAAACACTTTATATTAAACATGGTATTTGCCTTAAGAATGGCATATTGCACTAGGAAAATCAAACTCCAAGCACGAAACATGAACCATGCCATGGGTTTGAAAGTATAAATCAAAAGCTATCACTAGGAAAAGACCAGAATTATCATCAGATAAGTTGCATAGACAATAGACACAGGAGAACTGAGAGGAAATAAAGAGTTTTAGCACTTGAGAAGGTGGTATGCTGGAGAGAGACCTCGAGATCTGTTCTGAAATACCAAGACGTTTGACTGGCATTGGATTTTTAGTTAAGATGGATGGTGTATGAATAGAGGGTTTGACCAGAGCTAAGGTAAGGAGATGCTGGTTGACTCTGGAAGGGAATTTGAGTGATATAATTTGACTTTGTCCTGAAGGCAATGAGATTTTTTCAGGGGTTTTTGGTTGATAGTACAAATTAGATGAGAGAGAGAGGGAGAGACTGACATTAGACTATTTCAATAATTCAGTATGAAGTGAAGGTCGTTACAGTATAACAGGATGAATGAAGGATAGCGCATAACTGGAACATACTAGAACCAACAGGAAAAGGAGAATGACATCCACTTAACCCTTAAAACACAAGTTGACTCCAAAGCTTTATGCTTACAATATTTTTCCAAATAAAGGTTAAAGAAAGATAAATTCCATTATAGATTTATTATAAAATGACAAGGCATACAAGTAGAACCATTTAGCAAGTAACTGAAAAAATGAATCCAAAAATCGGTAAATAGGTCAGGAGTGACTATTATTAAACTCAGTAGGAATCCAGAATTTCTCAAACTTTAGGACTGTTAAAGAGAGAAGACCATCAGGCAGTGTATATTTAAATCACTGATATTTTCTTATATACTTCACAAACATATCCAAATACAAATTCACGTCTCTGATCTTCTCTGTATCCTGAACTACCGTCAAAAAAACTTAGAATTTTAAGAGTCTACATGTTCAGAGAAAGAGGAAACGAGGAAGCAAAAATCAGGAACTGTTCAGAAAAGGGCTTGCTCTCAAACTCAGCCTCAAAATGATTTCCTTCATCCCAGAAGCCATTTCACACCATTATCTTACATTATTAGAAATTCTATCATTAGTGGTTTCTCTTAGATTAATCCTTTTACATTGAATTAGGTTTAGGAGATTATCACTCAGTCATCATCTGTAATAGTTAAATTAATCGGATTGCTTTTTAAAAAATATGTTTTAAGTATTTTGAAGGATTAGGCTCCTTTAAATATAAGGGGGGAGATTTTCTTCCACTATAGAATATTTCCCAGTGCTGGATAGGCCTGGGCCATGGAAGGGGCCCACGAAGTCGATGCTGTGATATCTGGGTGGGGGGCGGGAAGCAGTGCCAAAAGAAAAGGGAAAGGAATAAAATACAATTCCTTTGACTTTACAATTCCAATCTTTAGGGACTACATTGATTATTTATTTTTGTGAATATTTAAAACATTTTCTATGTCATCCATTTGATCATTAATTATGTAGTACCTAGTAGTTTCTTTTCACTTGCTTTATAAAACTATTTTAAAACCTTTATCTTAATATTATTTCAGTTTTCGCATAATTTCTAATTCAATATGATGACTTAATGGGATAAGAGTAATTAAATTTTCTTACTTAAAATTTTTTTCTTTTGCAGTAAGTCACCAGTTTAAATATCAAATTACTAGTAAATATTTAACTACTTATGGGGTGATATCATTGCTACTCTTTTTGTATTAGACATCTATAGGTAACTGGAAACATACACTTTTGTGGCCTCTAGAAAGTAAGGATAAAGGCTCCAGAGAATCAGAGGGAGAAGATGACTGTCTAGGAATCAGGAAATGGGTTCTCACCAGACACCAAATCAGCTGGAGTCTTGATCTAGGACTTCCCAGCCTCAAGAATTTTGAGAAGTAAATTTCAGTTGTTTATAAGCCACCCAGTCTATGGTATTCTGTTATAGATGCTCAAATGGTCTAAAACAGAGGGTGTTTTTTTCATATGTTTTGTCTGTATACCTATGCATTTATGATATACATACAAATACTTTATAATACAGTGAGATTAAATAATACCTATTAGTCCTTAGTTCTATGCCTTGCTTTTTCTATTAACAACATATCCTGGAGATCTGTCCATCAATAAACACACACACACACACACACACACACACACACACACTTTTTAAACTGCTACATAATATTTCAAAATAACTTTGTATAAATGTATATATGCAATAAAATATTTTTTTGTATAGGTGAGAGTTCTTTTTCAATCAGGATTGTTCTTAAATGTTCTTCACATTTTCACATTTCAGATATATATCACAGAGAGCTTTCCAAATTGATATGCCTGTATATACAAATACACGCCCATGCATACATCCGCACACATATATCCACAAACACGCTCAAATAGATATACATGTATATGGTAAGCTAGTCTGTTCTAAGTCCTGTTTGTCTGTGGGTCTAGTCTGGTGTCACTACCATGCACTGTAGCTTTGTGAAATGTTTCTGAGAGAGTAAGTTCCATGAGCGCTATCACCAAAAACATGAATAAAAGTCAGATATTACACACATTATATAATTTTCGGTAACATTCTTACATCCGTGTTTGATAGCCTTTGGACTTTGGATACTTAAAAGTTTCATGTCTGAAAGAGTTAATACAGATTTAATGTATGTGTCCAAGTCATAAGGAGTAGCACAAAAACCAAGAGTGTCTGGTTCATTTTCCCCTACTTTGAAGATGTTAAAGTTTAAGGCAACGAAAATATACTTCACTATCGCATTACCAGATTTTAAAAGAATATTTCATTTGATAATTCTAAATATACCCCAAATTTTGTCTATATGAAAAAAAGGAGGGCATATTATAATCGACACTACCACAAAAAACGTATGACCCCAAATCACGTTGTGTCAGCTGTGCTCAACTTAGGCAGTTACCTTCTTGCTTCTAAAATATTCACTGTTGGTCAATTGCAGCCCAAAATGTACATTATTGACCTTGGCACATCAGTAAGACTATACATTGTAAGTGACAGTAAGACTATACATTGCATTAGCAAATCCTTATCTGACAGTTTTCCAGGATCTCCCCTTTCAAACTGCTAACATTCCAATCGATTTCATCCCTCTTCCCCGCCACTTCGTGAAAGTGTTTCATTGTTTTAGAAACTGTTGTCCCCATGCTTTAAAAAAGTTTTTATCTCTTAAATGCTTAAAACTTATTAATAATGTTTCATCTCAGAGTCGTATGTAAATGCCATGTTAGGTTTTATTTTTTGTAATCTCTTTAATCAGAAACAAGGGAATTAGCCAGCTGTTTGGAACTCATGTTAAGATGTAATTAAACATCTGATTGAATGTCTGTGCATATCATATAGGAGAGGCTAGTGTTTGTACACAAGACAGACCATGCTCATTAGAATGAAAAAAGGCCCTACCAGATGACAATGGTGGAGTGTTGGTGAGGGTTTTCTGCTAATATTTTGTCTGGGATAGTGTTAGTCAAAAAAAAAAAAAAAATTCCCATAGTTTGGCAGAGATTAGCATACTATGTAAATCATGGCAATCAAATTCTTTATCAGCTGAAACATATCTTTAAGCTGACTACCAATGTATTTTCAAAAAAGCAAAAAAACCCCTAGGTTTGGCAGAGATTAGCATACTATGTAAATCATGGCAACCAAATTCTTTATCAGCTGAAACATATCTTTAAGCTGACTACCAATGTATTTTCTATTATGCAATCTTTTCAAAGAAAGATTGCACATTTTGCAAGTTTTACAACATAGAATTATCAGATATTTTGTTATGGAAACACTCCACAACACCTCTTTCATTTGAGAATAAATAGAAAAATGCAAAAGTTTTTTGAAAACACTTTTAAGTTAACATTTATATTAGTTGTTTTAGGGAAGGTATATGATATGTTATCTTTTTAAGGCTTATGATGAATACGCTGTGTCCAGAATAATTATCGAATAATTTAATATATTTATAGGTCTTTTGCTAAAGAACCATGCCGCAATATTCTCTGCATTTAAAAGTATATGTTTTGATAGATGAATATGAAAAAATGAAAATAAAATATGAGTATTAATACTAAGTCTTTGCTTAATTGATATCATGCTTGGACAAGCAAGGGCTGTTTTAAATCATTTGAGGCTTGGAAAAAAATTAAAATGTTACATCTTTGAGCTTTATGTTAAGATATGCATAGTACATCAGACTATTAATCTTTTTAGTCCAATATCACATACAATTTTTCATGCTAAAGAAGAAGAGAAAATCCTACATAACACATATGCCAAATCGTGCAGTGAAATTTTATTTCCTGGACTTCTTCAGAGTAAAAAGTGTCTATTCATCATTATGTTTGATTTTATGATGTGGGCTATTGCCCAGAGGAATTCTGCAAAGATCTGAAGATTAATGTTACATGTGGCACCAACTTGGACTTAAATCTAGGCTTTGAAACGTGTAACAATTCTTTCACTAATATGACTATTTTTCATAATTCCTTGGAGGTTACTGTAATTCTAGTACATGAGCCAACATTGTTTGAGACGTTGCAGTAATGACATATTTCAGGGCACTGAAATTTGGCATATTTTACCGAAGATTTTCAAAGTTTACTCTTACAACATCTGATAAAGTTATTATAACACAGCAGTTCAAAAAGTTGTTATCTTACATTTGTATTGTAAAATATAATGGAAAGGAGAGTTTAACAGTACTCAGAAACATTTTCATAAAATATGATTTAGCTTATAAGCCCAGAATTTAGAGAGTTACATATTGACTATAAATTGTCAATTGATTATAAATTTAAAAAGTTGTCTAAATAATGCAATACAGGTTCAGTTGATAAAATAGACATTGATTAAAATTATTTTATTTTTAGAGGTTACATTTAAACCATCCTAAAGGTGAAGGTTTTGCAGATTGTGTAATTGTATCCAATTATTTACTTATCAGCTCAAGGCCCCCAAAATAAATAGTATATGTTAGCATGACTTTTAGAATGTCTATTTCTTCTAGCTCTTCAACAATAAGATCAAGTAAGTTTTTGTACCCAACTAGATTGTCTTGGTCCTGACCAGGTTGACGAGGGGGTGCTGAGGTTCAACAATGAGAAACTCATTCCTGATCGACTGTACTCTAGTGAATACTGTGGTCATGTTGCATTTTAGCGTCTGTCAATATTGATGAGCTGCACCTGATGCAGGTTATGTGGGCTCCAGCACACATCCTACCTATGTAAGTCTGGGCTTGGGAGTGGGGGATAGATAAGCTTTTGGGAGGTCTGGTATGACCCTTCTTATTCAGGAATATCATCTGCAACAATGTGCTGATGTGACTATTCCTTGAATGTACTTCTGTACCTTTTTTTTATCGGTAAATGTCTAATGGGAGATATTCTTGTCTGATTTGTCTCTTATAGTCTGAGCCTACTACTTGACATGTGTCACTGTAGTAATTAAGCACCAGTGAAACATGCACAACACCCCAATCTAGTTCCCTGGTGCCCCTGAGTGTGTGTGTGAGTGAGTGTGTAGTGTGTGTTTTATATTAAAATTTCAAAAAGTTTAGAGGACTGTGTAATAAGCCCTCATGCATCCATCCCCCACTATCAACAATTATCAACTCATAATCCCACCTACCACTCCACCCCCACCAAGAGACATTCATGCTCCAAACATAACAATCCACTCTCTGGTAAACACAGGCATTTCACCCATTTCTTACACTAATTTCTGTCTGAAGTGCTCTCACTATCTCAGTTCTTTATTTTCAGCTCAGCAGACTCCTTTACTGTCTAGTTTCACTTTTATCTTCTTTGAGAAGTGTGACCTGAAAACCAAATTTTTTTTTAGTATGCCCCCTCAGCATTTTGAAGTTATCCATAAACTTTTAAGTTATACTTTTTGTGTGCACCTCTATGCTCTTATCAGGTAGTGCTTACTTAAAGCCATGGCGATGATCTTTTCAATGTTTTTACTCTCTGTTTATAGCTCTTAGGGTTCAAAAGTGTTGGAATGAATATTATCACAGACTTTTAATAATTACAGTATTTATTATATTTTGTATAATAATATAAATGAAATTTTCTACTACATTTCTCTTTTAGATGTAATAGATGAAATATACTTCTATTTGAGTATATTTCTCATGAGTAACTTTTCATCTTAATATCCTGGCTAAAATAAAATTATGAAATAGTGTCAACTTCATATTGGTTATAAAAATACATAGGTAATCATACGCATATTTGCCTCACTTTAAATCAAAGTTTATGTCTGAAACTGTACTAAGTGTAAAAACGGCATCAGCAATACCAGTTACGAATTCCTATGATCTTAATCCACCCACATTCACCCAGATTTCACTATCTGGTTCACAGGGTTATTGAACCACTTGTAATTTAAGTGAAGTGACAGGTCAATTCAAGCAACTGATTTGACCTTGCTTCTGCCCCTTGATTTTGGTTGAAATTACCACAACAATGTTTCAAACCTGCCTCCTCCACTTACCCAGTGATTTCTCTCACAAAGAGCATGGTAGAAATTAGGAGAGTTTTTTGGGTATGTGTGTGTAAGAATGGGGGTATTGTAATTATTTCACAGTTTCAAGAGAGATACAGAGTTCATTTTAGGAAAGTGAAATAGTTGCAGTAACACACCTGCATATATAATATGCTTCTCTTCATAATATATCTTATCAAATTTTTAAAGTTGAGGTTAAAACCCCACAGAATACTTTGCTAAAGTTCATCCACTTTCTTTTGTCTCCCCAAAATTCAGTTGTGCATTCTCTAGAGGAAATATATCTTTACATACAACTTCTATAAGTATCTATAATATATATGATATATTAATTTAACTATTACATTAAAATATATATGAATTTTCTAATTAAGGATAATTTAACCAAAAGAATGATGATTTTTAGTGGTTGGTTTCCTAAATTACATTTAACTCTAATAGAATTACTAAGCATATTGATCAACCAGGTCATCAACTCTGATCTTACAGGGTTTGCTCTTCAGTTAAATTAGATCATCCACTGGTGGGGAATAATATTTTTCCACAGCCATTGGGCTAAACCTGAAAATATAATGATCTTTCATCTCTAAAGGACTGTCAGTAGCAATTAACAAGATTTATTATTAAAGTGTCTAAAATCACAGATTCTAATTTTCTGCTTCAGTGTATGAGTCTGTACTGTTACATTGGCTCATGAATTTACATAATTTAGAAGTTTAAGATATTACCAAACTTAAAGTATTTATTCTCTGTCATAGCAAGTGTATTGTCACATATTTCTCATTTGCTTTTCCAGGTTACAAAACTGTGCCAAGAAAAAGTCTCACTGTAACTTTCTGAATAAAGCTATTCACCAGAGGTGCATTAAAAAACACAAACATTTTTTTAAAGCTAACTTTAGCGAATTAGCATTAACGGAAATTCTTTCAAGGTTCACCCACATCAATACATAATATATATTCAGAGGTTTGTAGTGGATCCACATATTAGAAATAAATAAAAGTACTAGTAATAAGGCATGATTTTGATTATAAAATTAAAATATCTGCTTCTCAATTATATGGCATGTCTCATTTAATCCTCACAAAAACTCTATTATTTGCATTTAATGGATGAGGTAACTGAGATTTAAAGCATCTGAGCTCCCAGTCACTCAGCTAGTAAGCTGATGCTTCAAGATTCAGACACTGCTCTAATTTCATAGCTTACTTCTTCCCCACTGCCTTATTCTTCAGTAGTCAGGAAGGTGCAGGAGTGGCACTTCAGGTAGTTCTACATGCCAAATCATCAGCCTATAATTTTTAAAAATATATCAATATGCATTAACTAAATAAGATACATTTAAACATAATGGCCTTCACAGGAATATGTCACATTATAGAGTATGACAATTCATAACTATACATGAGAATGATGTAAAAATCTAATTTAAAAGTTTTTAATATTTATTTGATTAAAATACCAACCTCTATGTGTATTTATTTCGTATAATGAACTGCATAATATGTCTGACTTGGCTGGAAAGCATTTGTTCATCACACATGCAGGAGGGAGAGAAGTTATTCATTAGCTATCATCTTCTGGAGATACATGTTTGGAATCACTTTGGGGAATATTTTTCTAGGGGAAAATATATGTATACGTAACAGCTAAGCAATCCTAAAGGGTGAGATTCTCCAGATTCACTTTTTTCAAAGTGAATCTTAAGTTTAGTCTTAGGAACTGTCATTTCTCTTGTTCTGCATAAAATATGGCATTAAACCAGGCATACTGTTCCTTTCAAGTTGATTTGTGTTCCCTGACACAGGGGCATCAAATTACTGTGGGGTAACCCCTGCCCTTGATTGCTTGGGAGAATAAAATTGGTAGAGATAGTGCATCACTGTAGAACCCGACTGAAAGAAAGCGTGGAGCAAAATCATTGATTTGACCTGTTAAATGGACTATTCAAGCTGCATATAAAATATTCTCATATTTTAAAGTTGTCACTAAATTGATTTATGATTAACGCTGGGTGAATAGTTCAGAATAATAAATCTGGACTTAATCCATACAAAAGCATACATAAGATTCTGTCCCCCAACAGAAGCAAACCCTTTTTATTAGCTGTGTTCAGCTCTGACTTGTGAAATCCTTCACTCTAAGCAACTCCTGATTCAAAAAGGGAACTCATCTAGTTCTCATTCTATTCCTTTGGAGTCCCCATGAGGTTTTCTAAATGCATTTATGGAAATAGACTCTAGGATTCAAGGTAGTCTTGTGCATGTAAATGTGTTGGTGAATTTTACAGTTTCATCATCTATTCCTTCCGTGTATTTATTGTCTTTCCTTTTAAGCTTGATGGAAGCAGAAATAAGCAAAAATGGCTAGAATAAAAGAAAAAAAATGATTCCAGAATGCATGGAAATTACACACAATAAAGTGAGACCCCGTGGTACACACTGCAGTGAAGAATATTTAATACAACACAATATAGTATTCAGTCGGGTTTTCATTAGACTTACCCAACTGAAGACTGAAGAATATAAGCAATATTAGTAATTCAAATGAATAAAAAAATTCACATTTAATATAAAACCTTTATTTCCTTTAGCCCAAAGCCTACTTTGAAGAAGCATTTTTTTTTATCATATTCTCTTTAAGAGCCCTTTATCTAGATATATAATGTAAGTTTTTTTCTAAGAGGAATATTTTAAGTCTCATTTTGAGGTTTTAATCTATAACTTATTTTTCCTTTTTATGTTTTGAGTCATTTAGATTATTTCAGTCTTCATGAAATTTGAATATTTACATTAACAATTTGAGCACTCAATACATAGGTTATAGTTACTGAAAATTAGATCAATTTTAACCCACCCATATAGATTAATTTGTCTTCAAAATTAATTTGAAATTAATCAATTAGATAAAATGTTTTATATAAAGTATGCCACTTTTAAACAGCACTGCAGATACCAATACAAGTGCAGAGATGGGTATATTCACAAAACCTCAGTATCTGTTGTGGGAAAAGTTTGAAATGCTATATGTTGCTATGTTGGGTATAAATTATAGGCTGTATGCTTTCTAATTTTTTGAATATATTTTTTCCCAATAAGCAAACAATATACTTTCAAGTTGAAGAAATATTAACTTAAAAACATACACATATTGAATATTGCAAATTATATTTTTTTGGCCAAAATCTTGTATCTAAATAAGCATTCTTGTTAGGGTAGAGTAAGAGCAAGGTAGGAATTATGAGCTAATTTCTTAGCCTTGGACTTTGTATTGTTAATTAGCACGAACTTCAAATTTCTTTTTATCTCTAAAATGACATGATATCTGTCCAATTTGCATAGTAGGCTTTTTCTGAAACATAAAGGAAACCCACAGAAATGGTATAATATACCTTATACCATTTTCTAATCTCTAAAAAGCTATTTGGTGATGGCTTCTCAGAAATCGATATTTAATATTTTCCTAACTTACACAGATAGCTAAATAGCATCTCTCTAGAAATGGATTGAAAAAGCAAGTTTTACTCAATGAGCAGCATGTGAACAGAAACCAAATAAACTGTAAATTCCAAGAAAATTGCTAGTGAATACTGAATGAACTCACTGGTACCTCAGAGAATGCAGTGATAACTGGAAAAAGTGATGGTTGAGGAGAAGCGTGCATCAAATAAAATCATCAAGTCCTGAAAATCAGATACATATATTCTTCCAATCTGTAATTTTCTCAGTAACTAAAGCAGTCTGTATGGGAATGCCATTTTCTATTTCCTCACAAACAGATAGGCTGCACAGATTAGACAGTAAGAAGATGTCACCTACCCCTTCCCTGTTACTATTTTTCTTCCAAGTCTTTATATTATGTAACTCTAACCTGATTTCATGAATATACAATAGTTGGGATACGTGAAATGAGCCATTTGTCTGGTTCTTGAATACTCTAGTGATGCCCTAGTTTTGGGGGGAGAAAAAGAGGTGGAGGAAGATTGAATTATAGACTCTGAGAATGAGGTAGTGATGGGAAGATCATCTAAACATGTCCAATTTGTAGTTAAAGATAAGCCTTTGGACCTGAAATAAGAGAACCGACTAGGCTTAATTCATTATCTAATAAATAGTTCTACCTAAATATGAGAATTACATTCAATGATCTTTTTTGTTTTTCACAGAACACATGTACTTTAAAATAATTACATTTTCTTATTGGCAATCAAAACAACTCAGGGACATCAACTAGTATATTTTGTTTTTATTGTCCAAATAAATAGAACAGTGGCTTTACTTTCTCACATTTCCATGGGACTGATTACTGAGGAACAGAACACTTCAATCTACATTGTGAATGGCATGTTTGATTTAGGAAGGTTTATCGAATAATGCTAAATTTACAAAAGTGTTCATTTTTTATTCTTGCAATTTTTATACCTTTTGGAACATTTATTCATTTGCAATGTAAATTAAGAACTAAGTTATGTGCGATTGCATTTAACAAACATGGAATGACAATTTTTTAATGAAAAAGACTGAAACACTTTTCCAGCAAGTATTTGAGCACTAATCATAGTAATAATAATAATAACAATAATAACAACAAAAATAAGTGCTATTGAACTTTTAATGAAAATCTAGAAATTCAATCATAGATTGGCTTGTGTCTCAGTCTATGCTCCCCATTTGCTTAGAATTGTTAGGGTGCATGAAAGTTATTAAACCAGAAACTCATCATGGAGAATGTATTCACTACCTTCTTTGCTACTTATAATAAAATACAAATGGCTTTAATATGGTTTTGAAGGCCCTTGTCTTAGTTGCTAGGGCTGCTTTAACAAAATACCATAGACTGGGTGGCTTAAACAACAGAAATGTATTTCTCACAGTTCTGGAGGTTGAAAATCTGAGATCAGCATGCCAGCATAGCTGGGTTCTGGTGAGAATGCTCTTCCTGGCTTGTGGATGTCTGCTTTCTTACTGTGCCCTCCCATGGACAAAGAGAGTGCTCTGACGTCTATTTCTCTTCATATAAGGCCACTAATCCCATCATGAGGGCCCCACCCTCATGACTATATATAAACTTAATTATGTCCCAAAGGTATCATCTTTACATTTCATCCCATTGGCAGTTAGGGCTTCAAGATACAAATTTTCAGGGATATAATTCTGTCTATGGCAGTCCTGTAGGATTTGGACCCCAAATACTTCATCATGCACTATTCTCAATTTTGCTTAGTAGATTTCCAGCCCCTTTGGCTTTTTTTGTTTTGTTTTGTTTTGTTCCAGGAACACAAGTTGCTCTTTCCTGCCCCCTTACCTTTGTATGTATATTCCCTTTCCCTAAAACTCTTCCCCCAGGCCTGTGCTTGCTTGGTCCCTCTTCTTCATTTGGTTCTCTACTAAAACAGCCTCCTCTGCCAGCCTTGCTGACCCCTCAACCTCCTCCAGCCTCTCTCATACCATATTGTTCTGCTTTGGTTTCTTCACAGCACTTATGAATATCTAGAACAGGCTAGCTTGTACACTGCCTTACTGATTTTTTGTCTATTTCTCTCAGAGATGTGGATTTCATGACAGCAACCTACTCCACTGCCCTGTCCTCTGTTTTTTCCCCAACGCTTGGTACCTAGTAATCACTCCATAAATGTTTACTGAATTACTTAATAAATGAATAATTTGCTTATGAATTAAAAACAATGACAACATCATTCTGGACCTTAACATTTTAAATTGGCTCCAGACATAAAAGTGATTTCCCTTCCATATCCCCTCAAAAAAGTAAGTAATGAAGCAGCACTTCCTATGCCTTCAGCCACAGCAAGCTTGGCATTTTTAAAAAAGGTATTAAAAGAACAAACTTACATTCAGTATTGTGTGAGAGCTTGTTTACTATGCAAAAGGAAATGAATTCTCTTATTGGTAGATTTTTTCCGGTATGCGGGCCTCTCACTGTTGTGGTCTCTCCCGTTGCGGAGCACAGGCTCCGGACGCGCAGGCTCAGCAGCCATGGCTCACGGGCCCAGCCGCTCCGCGGCATGTGAGATCTTCCCGGCCGGGGCACGAACCCATGTCCCCTGCATCGGCAAGTGGACTCTCAACCACTGCGCCACCAGGGAAGCCCAGGTAGATACTTTTAAACTAAGCATTTTCTTGTGAAAGTGGAAAAGAACAAGAAAAGTGACATACGACAAAATGTAAAGAAAAAGCAGAACATGGAGAGGAACACCTCTCTTGGTGCTGGGGATGGTTAGAATGGATTGGTGGGGATACAGGTTCCTATACCTGAGAAGAAAAGAGTGAGCAACAAAGAGAAGATTGAACCTTTAGCTTGTGAGAGAGGAGGCAGAGTCCTTCATTGTCACTCTTGCTGCCCTTGGCAGAAGATGTCACATGACACCAAAGAGATGATGGTCTCTTGTTGAACAGGACTGGCTTCAGTCCCAGCCCAGCCACCTACTGTGTCACTTAATCTTCCTGAACAAGTGTCTTCAATCTGTGAAATGGAGATTTTATCTTGGGGGGGCGGGGCCATCTTAATGAATCTTAATCCCAACACTTTGTAGCATTCAATTATTTTTTTTTTTGAATTTTATTTTTTTTTAATTTTATTGTATTTATTTGTTATACAGCAGGTTCTTATTAGTTATCTATTTTATACATATTAGTGCATATATGTCAATCCCAGTCCCCCAATGAAGTGATTATTATTTTTAACAACATTTAGTCAATTATGAATAAAGAACAGGGGGATAAGCGTGCTCTACAAGATTACAAAACTTGAGACAGTAGGGTTTTTATAGCAATTATACAGCTGCCACTGATATGAAAATGAGGTTGTTTATGATTTTTATTTCTCTGCTTTCAGAAAACATCTGCATTCATTAAACACAAGCAGAATCTGGTAATAAGGCCTGCATAGTGGTTTGCATAGATGGCCTGGCCAAATTAAGAGGTAAGCATATGATAGAACTATCCTAGGATTATATACAGTGAAAGAACCCAGTCCTCCTATAGGAAGAAAATGACAAGAGTTGGAAAGTACAACCAAAAAAAATGGTTTTCATTTCTGATCAAAATGAATATTTGTACATGATTTGTAAGAGTCAAAATTGGTTCAATATTTAGAAAGTTTTCATTGCTTCATGACTAGGCGTCCTGCTGCTGCACAGGGCACACTCCACTTTTCTCAGGAAGAGAAAGATGACTGAAATTCTTGCTGATAATGGGAAATTTTTCTTTGAAAGCAAGTTCCAGGACAATCATTACTGACCAAGCCCACTCAGCATTATGTCCAGTGTATTGACGGCGGCTCACTGTAACAGGGTATTTAATGATGGTCTCCAGGCACTGTGAACACGTTATGATCAGAATGCTCTTTAGAGCAGTTATGTTTAGAAATACTTATCAAGGGCAATTAAAATAGAAAAGTGCTGATTCTTGAAGTGAAATAAGTGAACTAACTGTGATCTTGGTGCGATTTTATTATGCAGTGTAGAAAATACTAAATTGTTTGGGATTAAAACCAAAGCTGTTTAGTTTAGAATTTAAGGTAAGAAACACAAGCAGTTCATTATGGCAATTGCTAATGTAGATTTAAAAGGCAGTGAACGATCAGCGATGGTGGGTCTTGAACTGGATTTGGAGGGGTTTGCAGAGTATTTGTTTATATAAAATGGAGGAAAATGAGAACTAAGTGTATTGAGCATTGATCCAGGTCCTTCCACATGTTCTCACATTTCATTTCTTCTAATTCTGATGTAGTTAATTTTAATTCTACCTTGCAAATGATGAAAGTGAGATTACAAAGTTTTAGGAATTTTCCAAGTACATATAATTTAGCCTGAGTGCAAAGAACTTGTTCTATACTGTGCTATTTTTAACTTCTTGATAAGTAAAATGTTATGAGACAATGTTTAGGTGTGGGAATGTATGTGATACTTGTGCAGACAGAAGCATACAGAGGATTGTATGTATTGGGGATACAGCATAATCCTCAATGATTTTTGAGGATTCTAGGAATGCTTCCTAAACGTGTTAAGATTTCTAGAAAAAAATCCTTTCCAGGATGGTGGGGCCCAAGGAAATGGGAGTTTGTCTTTTTAATCTCATTCCTGAATTAATGCTTTATAATGAAAATGGCATGTCCCATGGTGTCTTCCCAGGGCTACACAGTTGTTTTAACAGAATTGAAGTTCAATGAGGAGGACTAATATCTAAATCTCAAGATGATAAATGTCTCATGTTGTGACATTTTCTTCCCATCTGTTTTCCCAGTGGGATGGAAACTTCCAGAGGAAGAAGCATAGTGATTTCATTGACGTTGAAGACATATGAGTGAGGCTTCCCCATATCAGTGTAGAAACAGCTTCAAATACTCATTGTCACTCTTGATTGAATCACTAGCAAAATGCCCAATGGGTGGGCATCAAAACTTCTGAGAGGAAAGCACTCATTAGGTGATGGTAGCAAACAACTTTCTCATTCAAGAGAAGGTTTCCCTACCTCCTCTCTGCTGACCCTCACTGCACAAGTCCATGAGCCTGTGGTGCTGAGAGCGAGACTCCATCACCAGGTTCACCACTGATCCACATTTTTGCTGGTCTGTTTTGCTTTCATTAAATCTCTTACAAAATGCTGGCTTGAGTAGTTATAAGACAGAAGCAGGACACTGTGCAATGAGTTTCCCATGCCCCAAGAAGTGTGAATACTCAGCCTAGAGCAGGTATCATAGAGTTTCTCTTTGTATGAGAAATCTACCAACATGGTTCACATAAAATTAGACAACTAAAGTAGAACCAAGCTGTTAAGAGCACTGTAAAGATAAGGAACATAGCACTGATCTGAGAAGAACAAACACTTGCATATTATAAGCTAATGGCTGTATTCATGTAGTAATGAACAGTACATCAAAATTGGTACTTCTTTCTCATTGACAACTTTCAATATATAAAATAAAACAGCAACAACGTTAAGACAGTTTTTATGGTGGCAAGGTTCAAGATTCATTTGATGTGAATAGGACTGGGTTGTGTATAGATCTACCTATAAGCACTAGATTCTGTAAAAAGAAGAAGCACATTCTGTAATTCCAATGTGGCCACTCCTGAGTATGATTTTGTGCTACTCTCTGAGAGTGGTGACCAGACTTAGATGCCAATACTCATGCCTGGCAACAGCAGAATTTTGAATCACTGCCTGCCTCTGCCATGGAGGGGCAAGCAATCAGCAAGTTGAGAGTACTGGTTAGTGCACAGGTAGAAGAAAGTGCCTGTGAAGAGGTCCCTGTGATGCTCTCCTTTTCTGCTTGGTGGAGAATCTGGGGTCATTGCCAGTGGATGATGAGACAGGGTTTTTGTACTCACTGTTGCTAACTGAATTGTTCTTTGCAGGAGACATTTGCTTTAGAAAGTATTCTGGTCTCTCACTGGCTAAGAAATACTGTAAAAAACAATCCAGTTGTACCAAAATAAATGTATGAGGGGGAAAATAAAGATTTCAAGCAAAGCAATTTTGAGCAGATTGATTTTACTTGTATTGAACTCATTAATTCATTGTACTTTTACTAAGTGCCATTTATACTTAGACATGAAAAGAATGGGGGTGAGGGCAGAAAGAATATACTGCCTTCAAGGAACTTATATATAAGTTTTGATATTTTATATATATATATATATATATGATGTACACATAATACATATAAATGAGTATTATTCCATTATGTATATGTGTGTGTATATATATATATATATATATATATATATATATATACACACACACACATACAGCACATCTTCTTCATCCATTCATCTATGGATGAATGGACGGACACTTAGCTTGTTTCCATATTGTGGCTATTGTACATAGTGCTGTAATGAACACAGAGGTACATGTATCTTTTTCCAATTGGTATTTTCATTTTCTTCAGATAAATAAATTTTATGGGGATGTAATGTACACATAGGGAATACAGCCAACAATATTACATACCAGCTTTGTATGGTGACAGATGGTAACTGATCCATTTCATAATTATGAAAATATTGAATCACTATTGACGTACCTATTGATATATTGTACATCTGAAAGTAATACAGCATTGTATGTTAATTATAATTCAATACAAAATAGGGTCTCAGAGTTAAGGATCTGTCTTCCTCTTCAGCTCATATACAAGAAGCACTATTCCTCGGTTAACACTAACACATTTCTAGTGGCAACCTAACTTCACTGAAAAGCTATTGCTCTCTGAATCAGCAGGGTTGATAAGCCAAAGTACATAACAAGCATGGTTTTTACAGAGCTCTCTCACAGGATGAAGAGAATGGGAAGCACTTTAGAAAATGGCTCTATACAAGTCATGATGCCATTTGGAAAATGAAGTAACTTTTATTCAACAGCCAAGTCTGCAGTCTTTGTAATACAAACAGATTTAATTGTTTTAGTAGACAAAAAACCATCCTCTTCCTAAAGTTATGGCTTATGTTTCAGTATATGCTTAGAAAATTTGAATAATTTATTGCACAATGGTGAAATATTGGGGGAAACTCATCCCTACTATAGGTCAAGACCAGAATGAATAGTTCAGTCACTTTGGTTTTTAAAAAATTTTTTATTAATTAATTTTTATTAGAGTATAGTTGCTTTACAATGCTATGTCAGCTTCTATTGCTGACATATAATATACATATATCTCCTCCCTTTTGGATTTCCCTCCCATTTAGAACACCACTGTGCATTAAGTAGAGCTCCCTGTGCTATACAGTATGTTCCCATCAGTTGTCTATTTTATACATAGTATCAATAGTGTATATGTGTCAGTCTAGTCACTTTAAAACAATGACTCTTGGAATAAGAATTAGAGGAACACATAAGAAAAACTTTCTAAGCGTTGACAGCATGTAAATATTTTCTAATCAAGAAATGGAATTTGGAGATGGGGTGGCAAAAAGTAGATTCGCTTAGTAAGAAATGTATTCACTTTGCAGTTAAAGAGGGAAAGCTATTCTAGATTTATACTGTATATTTTATATTGTAAGTTTTGTAAAATAAAAATGTGTTTTTGCTGAGTTTTCTTTATTCTGTACCTCTAGTCAAGACTGGAAACTATGCAGACCTATTTGGCTGTCAAAACAAGCAAAGTATGGGCAGGGAGAGAGAAAGAAAATATTAATCAAGACAAAGAAAAACTCTTAACTATTTCAAGATTTATGCCCCCAATTGTGTGGTATCCAGCTATTGGCAGAACAGCAAGTTCTTGGTGACTATGATATCCCTGAGGTGGTACTTAAACATCTTGTCTTTTATGTGACAAAATAAATGTAAGATGTTATGTGAACCAGGAGTAAAAAGATCTTTGAAAGGAAGATTTTATCAAACCTCTCCGTTCAGGCATGTAAGGTAGAATCACCTCATTTTATAGATGAGTAAACTAAGGCCACCTAGGAATTAAAATATTTTTTCCTCTTTTTGCACTCATGTGCTCCTTTAAAACTAACAATATATGGGTGATGGGGGACTTCATCTTACATCCTATGATCCCTCTATAGACTTAAGAAGGAAAGGGTATGAGACTATTTTTCCATAGAGTATTACTAAAAGTGAGAAAAAAAGAGCCTTCTTTCATCTTAAAACTGTACTCTGACTTAAGAGGCTACCTACTGCAATGGAAAAGTTACTAGAAACTATCACCCAAAATGTCTTCTGCAGAACAATAATTCCAAACACACATACACACACACACCCCACGCACACACACTAGACCTCTGGTTAAATGTGTTTCAACAAGAATACATACTGTCATGAATATTCACTGCTAATATTAACATATTTGAGATACAAAAAAGGTGCACATATTTTCTTATGTGATTCAAGATATTTTCAGTTTCACATGTGAGATTCAATGCAGCATTCACACAAATTAAAGTAGCAATTTTTCCTTCCTGTGTCTCGTGCAATAAGAGCATTCATCGCCTCACTCTCAGATCAGTTCTTATGCATTTTATCTTTTTAAGTTGAATGTGGGCATAAAGAGGAGGCTGTCATGATACAAAGTTTTATAGAAGCAACCTCTATTCTCTTACGGAATGGTAAATTCACAAATTTAACGGGTAGAAAAACAAGCATGCATTTTAAATATGCAAAGTATAACCATGTGAAACACTCCAATGTTCATTCCCAACTGAATTCCCTGAACCAATAAAAATTATTTTCTAATTTAATAGTTCATTAAATTAGCTTGGCATTGGCAAATAGTTGGCAGTTTATATAGGAAATAAGAAGCAGATCATTTCTGTTCGTTAGGCTTCAATTCCTGCCTGGATGTGTTAAATCCCAAGAAAATGCAGCAGTGCTCAATACATGCATTTTGTAAACTTTCACACTGCAATTTTCTAGGGGCTCAGGTATTTATTACTACTACAGCTGGTACTTAGTTACGAGGATATAATAACAGATTGGGGTGTTAAATATATATTGAACATTCATTATTGCTAGAGCTATTATAGCTCACATAAACAAATGGAAATACAAACCTCTGCATTGTTTTTCTAACCACCATAACTACAGAATCAGACTGCTCTTCAGTAGGTGTGAAATTCTGCTTTAGGTACAAGCTACTCCAATTTCACAGTTGAATCCTAGAGTTGTCACAGAGCCCCACTGAGTAAACCTCACATTTGCATGCGTTCAAGGTCATTACTGAATGTGACTGCAATGAGATTTGACACCTCCATTTATTTGTTGTCAGGGAGTGAGTTTTAAATTTGAACAAACCTTAATTGTGCTTATTTCATAGCAAGCTGGGGTGATTTCTCTCCTGACTTGACTTGTCAAAACAAAATTTCCACTTCTAAAACACTGTCCTTCAATAATTCTCCTCTTTGATCAGATTTCCAATGCGGTATTCTGACAGATACTGAATTTATATCATGCCACATAAATATACAGGGTACAGGTTTATCATTTCATGTGATTTCTTTCTGAGAAGGTAAGAATATGAACATTTTCTATTAGAGTATGCATAAAATGCTCATTCAAAAATGAATCTTAGTACAATTTCCAGGAATTTAAAATAGCATATAAGGAAAATTTTCTCAATCTATGGTCACAAAATGCTCTATATCAGATATGTACCAACAGTAATTTTTTTGAACAGTACAATTGATGATGTAAATAGGGTCGTCAGTAAGAAAGTAACTACTATTCAAAATTATATTAAACTCTACATTATTACTAAATACCATAACATTTAAAAAGGTAGTTTCCTTTTCAGTGTCAAAAATTAAAGAATTACAACTTCGTAATAATATTATGGTCAACCTAATTTTACATATTACAATATTAATTCCAATGAAGATCTCAAACAATGCAGAATGCATCTGTGACATAGGCATACTGATTGTTATTCTTTTCTAAGTGTTGAGGAGGGCCTAGGCTGTTGCTTTTTGACTATTTTAATATAGATTAGTTCTTACTGCATTGCAATTACAAAGGAAAAAAACAACTGATTTCCCATTACTCATTATAAAATTTTATGTTGAGCTAATAAATAAATAGTGAACTGATGTGTGAGAAATCAATTAACTCAGGGTATTTTAGCATTTTTGGTTGCACAGATAAATAATAATAGTGGTTATACATTATTTTATACCAATAAATTTAAGTGTAGCTTCACTCTAATCTAATTTTAGTAATTAAATAATCTAGGATATCATTAGCTCAAAATGTCTCAATATGTACAGTTAATTTCAGAGAACACATTTGCTATCCCATATGCATTTATTCTGTGCAAATCTGTGATATTGAGCTAGATATCATGGAACCTAGAAAAGGGGAATAATATTGGAAAAGGAGAATTTAATACTTAAATTGCTTACAGTGTAATGGGTGATAACTTATAACTATATAAACGATAATTCTTTCTGAATAATATTGTATTAAGTCCCATAAGCGTTGCACATATAAAATGCTTTGGAACTGCACAAAAATAGATATTACTAGCTGGTGATGACAAAGTAAGATGGATTAGAGAGAAAGTAAACATTTAAGCAGTGTATTAAAGGATGGTTAAATGTATGCTTAAGAGAAATGCACAGAAACTTATCCCAGGCAGTAGAAGTGACATTAGCCAAAATCATAGAAAAAGAAAGATAGGGCACATTTATGGGTAATTGTGTATGTTCAAACTTAAGATGTATAGTAAAAGATAGAGTTGAAAAGATATGTCAAGCAAGACTCTAGAAAAACAGAATGACACTCTAGGAAGAATTAATTTACTTATAAGGCCAAATTGCTGAAAAAGGAAAGCTCTGGGTAGGCTGTTTGATACAGTGAAAAGAACATTGCACTTGGATCCAGAAGATGTGCACTGCAATCATCTCACAGATCTGGAAAGGTTGCTTAAACTTTTATTTTTATTATTATTTTGGCCACGCCATGCAGTATGCGGGATCTGAGCTCCCCAACCAGGGATCGAACCCGTGGCCCCTGCAATGGAATTGCAGAGTCTTAACTACGGGACATCCAAGAAAGTCCCATCCCTTAAACTTTTAAATGTCACAGTTCTGATCCGTAAAATAGAGCAACTCAGGGCTTACTGTAAGAGGTAACTGAGAGAATAAAGGTTGGAGATTCTATGAACATGGCACAAAGAAGATATATCTCAAAAGGTATGAGAGCTTAGCCTTAAAACAGTTAAACTGGCCTATAGGGTGTGGAATGACTGAATTTGGGTTTAAAAAAATGCTGAGGTAAATTGGTCCTAAGTCTTGGGGTGACAATGGGAAAAGAAAATAAAAATACTACTACTGGGTGTCTACAAAGCCTTTTAGTCACTACAGTCTCATGTTGTTTAAAGAGAGGTAATTTGGGATTAATTATCTTTAATATATTGCCATTTGCAATGTTCTATGTATTTTTAAAATATAAATTAGACTGTATTTGAGATTACCTCTCATATTGCCTCATGTTATTTGATCCAGCTTCAGAATGCTTGCTGAGTTCAGAGCCTCAGTTGGGAGAAATGCCAAGGTTGGACACATTCTTGATGACCCTGGCCAAAGCTATATGAAGCAGGAAGAAAACTGATTCCTAGGCAGGCAAACTATAGCATGAATAATCATTAATTAAGCTAGTAAGGCTATTCCTATTAATGTCCAATGTGAAATACAGAGCTGGTAGGGGGAGAAGAAGAAAGACAGAGAAAGTTTTGTTGATTTACATTAATGGTGCAGTAGAATAAAGATGAATGAAATTCTGGCAGCAATGTAAATTGACTGCCAAAGTTGTGTTGAATCTAGACAGATCTCCTAGTTTCTGAGCTGCATTTTCAGCTGGCCTTGTGACCAATAAGAATTGAGATTTCAGCCTTGTTATGGAGCCAAGCTTTTCCTGGTTTTCTGTCAGGCTTGGTTCCATGGTTAACATTCTGCTCTTCTTGATAGCCATCACATTTTTTCAATAAAACCTTCAAGATTTCACATAACCTGAAGAATTTCCTTAGCAAAAGAAAGTAACCAACAGCAAAATTATAACTCTCAACAAAATCCATTCTATTATCTAACTTGAGTGCCAGAATCGTGATGTTAGAGCTAATATACCAGGAATTGCATATAACCTTCAATCTATCCAATCAAAGGATAGATCCAGTGGAGCACACCATGCATGCTAATATGATTTTTCATATGTGTTGAAGCAGATCAAAATATGTAGCTTCTATGTTATATAATTCTCTAAGAATTAATCTGGTTGTTCAGTGGACTTGTGTAGGAGGATGTGTTCTACATTTGCTTTCATAAATTTACATATCAAAGTGTCTTTCAGTATGGTAATGCATATCTGTAAATCTTTATCTTTAATCTTTTGAATACATAGAATCAGATAACTTCAGTTCTTGAAGGGATTTTTAAATACCATATTTGATCAAATCTAAGTTACCATCATTTGTAAGGTATAATATGTATGTATGTCTTTCCCAAAGTCACCACTGCCAAATATGGTTGTGAAAGTCATCTGATTTCAGAAATGTTGATACGTGAAAAAATGTATATCTTAGAATTGTTGGAAAAGTATGTAAATAAATCATCTTGTTACTCAACATGTTCATTCTGATGATGATTAAAAAATAACCATCACAAAGAATGGACTAGTTTTCTAGTTTCTGGCAATTAAAACTCAAACTTGAGTCTCCACAACCATAGTTCAATATAATTTCCACCCACCATATTGCATGAAATTGTAGGTAATCTACAGTCAAAGAGGTTAATTATTTTTATTACTTACTCTGACAAATTAAGTTGTATTAATGTATTTATTCAATAGACTTTTAAAAGTATTTTATATCATATATGCACACATGTAAGCTACATATACACTATACATACTAATATAAAAATTAGTAACACACCATCATTTCTATTACTAAATGAAATGTTACTTCCCACCTCTCTTGATAGTTTTTATGCCAGATTATTCACATTTTAATAACATTTAGAATATATACTTTAATTTCCACTAAATTATAATCAACTGCTCACTTTGCTCCATACATATAAAATTTAGCCACATTCTCATCCACAACTATACTCAATGCAATATTTTTATTTTTTAAAGAAGAAATTGTTTTTCTCACTTTAGTGTTACTATGGGCTCTTAGTTATCTCTTGTCTTGTATTGAAAGTTAATCACTTTCATACAAAGATTTTGCCTTTTAACCACTTCCATAACTCTTTAACAACCCTCCATGACTTTTAATTCAAAGAGTTCCAATAATTTACTTCCTTTCCATTTTTAGAGAACCAGCAGGGTTCCTATACTTGAATTTAAGCTCTTTTATTCTATAAAAAAATTTAAAACTCTGTAGAGTTTTTGCCTCACTTGGCACCCATTGCATTATCTGTCTGATATCAAAATCTTTGGTCAAGAAATTCCAGCACTTTAACAATTAACAAAAGAAACACTAACTTTAATAGGAGTTTTCTTATTCTGAAAAGAGAAAAATTATTTTTTATTCTAAAAAAATTCGAAATCTGAAAAGAGAAAAAATAGCCTGTAATGTTAGAAGATGTTTAAATAAATAAAGCAACTCAATTTTCAAGCAGTATCTTTGTACATACCTTAATCAAACTATTTGAGGATCTTTTCAACTAACGTTTAGTCGAGGATCTTTTTGACTAACGTTTAGTCTAGTATCTAATCCAATTATCTGTGTATATATAGAGAAAATCATGTAGATTTAAAAAATGCATATCCGCTGTCATCTTCATTCACTTCAACTTTAAATTTCGTATTCACATATGAATTAGTGGCTGTAAAATGTTTAGATACATGATTTAGAAGAATAATTTCTGCTGCAACTTTGTCTATATTTCCCATTAGACTTGGAAAGACAATATATATATTTTTTTCTATGCAAACTTGTTTTCCAGAGCCCTCAAGCCAGTGACAGCATGACAAATGAGGGAAAGATACACAGCTCTATTAAATCTCATCTTTGATGAGCAGGCCGTGGGACTCATGCTTTGAATCTATAAACTTTAAAAGACCTCGAATTCTTCATTCAAGCATACAGTCAGCATTTGATTCATTGTTATTTAGTTATTGTGTAATAATGAGCCTGATTAGAAGAGCCTGTCAAACTTGTGAATTGTTTTAGTGAATTTGCAGCTAACGTAGTTTAGCATTAGCTCTAAGTTAACCGGTGCTTGGGGGTAAATATCATTGAATTTTCATATCTGAACCACATTAGATATGTTAAAAAAAAGTATTGCTTCAAATTATATAATCATGCTTTTCTGTTACAAATATGGTCTTGGGTTAAATTAAAACTCTATAATACAGTTACTTAAATATAATTTTAAATAAAATGTGATCACATTAGCATAACATGTGCAGAAGAAAAAAACACACAGAATACCTAAGTTACACATCTTTCCAAATACTATTTTCTCCCCTTGAGTGAAACCTTTGTTTGGCACACACCACCAGAAATTGATGTCCAATCACAGACCACTAATCACCTGTGGGTCATATTATACTATAAATATACACCTTGAATTTACACAATGTTACATTACAAAATGAAAACAGATTTTGAGCAGATAAACAGATTTCAAGGTACTAAAAATTAATACTTCATGATGCGGGCCTCCTGAAAGAAAGATACGGCTTAGAGTAAGATTTCCTGCAATAAGAAATATCTGAGCTTAGTCTTGTGACAATGGGGGCATGCATAAGGTTTTCTAGGCAGAGCCTCAGCTTATGGGAAGCCCTTGAAGTAAGAAACATAAAGTTGGGATTGAGGGCTTTCGCCAGTGTACCGCTGTTGAGGCTCAGACCGAAGGCAAGAGTGAAAACTGAGGATATAGATTTAAACATAGATGAGATCAGGACACTGTAAGCCATGCTGTGGATGGTAAATTTTATCCCTGAGGTTCCAAGAGGCCAGTAAGTGATTTTGAACAGGAAAGTAACTTGGTCGGATTTATAGTTTTAGAAGACTGCTTGTGACATTGTTTGGAGAATGAGTTGAAGTTAAACAAGACAGATGGCAGGTTGCAGTAAAACCAAGTAAGAAAGGATGAAAGACTAAAGCAAATACACAACACAGTGAACAAAGAGATTTGGACCATTATGTTCAACAACAGCTAGATGAAGACCGCAGCGAGGCAGCATAATACAAATCACTGGGTTTAGAAGAATCCCACTTGTCTACTAGACATAAAATGCCTGAGGTGAGAAGAAAGGGGTAGACGGAAGAGAGCACAAGGATAATTCCTATCATCTCAGGGTTATTTGTTGATCTCCTGAGGATAAACGTCATTTCTACATGATTAGAATTAATAACCCTTAGGTGAAAACTGGCTTTACTTCTTAACTTCCCAATCTAAAGTTTATACGTGTGGCCTCCATAGATAAACTCAGCCATTAATCTTTATCCTTTGACAAATGGCTACTTCTCGTCAAAAGGCTCAGTGGCAAAGGTCAGAGGCCAAAATGCTCTCTCTGGATATAGTCTCTGAACTATGTCATGCACTGTTGTCATAAGATGTCACGTAACCATAAGTAAAACTTACTTTTGCCACTTTGGTGTACCTAAAATCATTCCCATCTTTAATGTGGCAAACATTCCACATATGTACATATATGCATGCACACAAAAGGAGTAAAAAAAAAAAGAAAAAGAAATAGCACAGGAGAAAACACGAAGATTTGAGTATTAACTATTTTTTCTTGTATATATCATTTAAAGATCATCTGCCAAAGGGTATTATAACTTTCTCTGTCCTGATGCTCAGGTGAGATTTAGGTTGAAATATGTCCAAGAGAACAAATTAAGACTAGAATAATGTTTTTCTGAGTTGAGGGATAAATATGTTCAGTGAATATTCAGTTTTATTAAATAGTAATGAGATGCAACCAAAACAGTCACGCAATCAAAACGACAGCATGCTGTTCCAGCAGATTACTGAATTGGTTATTTTTAACTTGCCACATTTATTTCTCATTGGTTTTCTCAATATAATGTGGTAAGTAAACAACTCCACATTTACACTGAAGTTTTCATACTAATATAAGGTGATATTCATTTCAAAAAGCAGGCCAAACAAAAAAGCAAACTTCCAGTGGGTTTTGCCCTTCCCATGTACCTCAAATAGTTTATTTATTTATTTTTGTTGTTGTTGTTGTTGTTGTTGTTTTTTTGCGGTACGCGGGCCTCTCACTGCTGTGGCCTCTCCCGTTGTGGAGCACAAGCTCCGGACACGCAGGCTCAGCGGCCATGGCTCACGGGCCCAGCTGCTCCGCGGCATGTGGGATCTTCCCGGACCGGGGCACAAATCCGTGTCCCCTGCATCGGCAGGCGGACTCTCAACCACTGCGCCACCAGGGAAGCCCCAAATAGTTTATTTTTATACAAATATCTGTAGCAGATAGGTGATAAGTGAAACATTTGAAGAAATTCAGTTTAAAAATAACAAAGTTATAAAAGTGTTTGAGATTGTATTTCCAGTATCCTATTTATTTCATCAGTATGTGGTATCTAGTGGTTCAGACACTTTTCCTTGGGAATACCTATGTGGCTAGAGTGAATTACTATACTTACTGTCAGAATATGATCGTCTATGAGCAAGAGATTGTGTCTGGACATTTCATATCCTTTTCTTTTTGGTATTGCTTATTTTGTTCTATTGTAACTCCCTTCTACTTGTAGCACACAAACCTGATCTTGAAAAGTATAAAATAAATTAAATAAAATTGACACCAGGAAGTTTCATAAAAATGATGCAGAAAATTAGATCATGGTTTCTAAAGAAAAGAGATGAATGTCAACTATAAATGGTGTAATGTACTCAGAAATACCTCAAAAAGCAAGTCCATCCATTTACGCCTACTGCCTCGCTTTTGCTTCAGTGTTTATTGCTTACACCTTTGTTGATAGTAATTTATTCTTTTGGCATTGAAGGTCATTTTGGTGGTAAGTGTGCTTATGCCAAATGGGGTTTTACTATCTTCATTCAAAAAATAGCTAGGCTTATCACAGACTTTTGTAAATATAATGCAAATTAAAGAATAGAGGAGAAAAATAGTAAAAATCAGTAAAATCTGTTAAGATATCCAATAAGAAAGAAATTACTGTTTGCAGTTTAGAGCTTAATTATAAAACTTAAAAAATCCATCGTAGAAAATGAAATCATTTCTGTTCATGTTATAAAATTACTTAAATTTCATATATTGCACAGTATATCAGGGAGCCAAATTTGGACAATTTTACATAAAAACATCTCAGTCAAAGTAAAATAAATAAATTAAGCTTACACTTAAATTTTTGCAAAAAAGTAGAATTTAAAGTGATTTAGTAACATTTATTATTCTTTTCTGCCTTAAACATTAGTTGAAATATTCATATTTTTGCTAAAAGATGCCTAATAAATGGAACTAGGTTTGTCTTGATATGACAACATTTTAAAAATTAAGATTTACTTTATGAACATTTATTCCATAATATAGATCTTAGAAAATTAATACTGAATTTTGAAATAAAAATTATTCAGTGGAATGTCATTCTAAAGATAGACATGAGACAGAAAAAATGAAAACTGGTAAGAATTTGCAAGGACTCCAGTTCCACAGTAAACACTCTTTAAGTGGAAAATTGTTCTTATGTATAATTATAAAATTCAGGTAGAACAACATGGATAAAGGAAAATTGAAAAAATATTTTTTTCTGCAATATTTCATGTGAAATAGCACACTTCTAGTAGAAATCTGAGGTTTCTGTGGTGAACTAATTCTGCCAAATTTCCCTTTACTAAGAAGAGTGTAGGCCACCCCTGGTGTAGCTCAGAGCATGTGGATTTTCAGTATCAAGCATGGTTCACTGCACTGCATGATACTGCACCTCTTTTAGGAAACAGTAATCATATGGCATTCTGTGATCTGCTGTGTTCTGCTACGGGTTACATAAATAAAGTTGTGAGGTCATTTCCACTATAAATATCTGTTTGTCAGAAATTTTCAGTCAAAAGAGAATATGTAATGGAGGGTGGAAGGCCAAAGTCAAACACAAATTATCCACCAAGGTGATCTTTTATATATTTAATGCTGGTCAGTTTAATTGTGAAATTGCAAAGACTGTATCAAAAATTATTTATGTCATAATTTTGTAAATTTATAATATGTGCTTTCAGAAAGCATGTATTAAGATGCCTTTGTACAAAGAAAGTTTTAAAAAAATCTTTTGTTGGTTAAAAACATGCTGCTTTGTGTAAGAGTGCAAATTCTTTTAAAATATATTGCCAGAGATTTGATAGCATTGATATATTAGTAAACTACCTGAATATTTCATGCTTTTAAATTTCAAAACTAAAGATATTTATCAAGTGATATTAGTCTGCATGTAGACGAAGAATGCCCTGATAATATAACTGATGGCAAGCATAGCCAGTGGGATACAATTCATATCATTACCTAGTATAGGTTTCCTTCAGGTTTTTAAGTAAATTTTCAGTAACGATGAAAAAGGAGTTGTCAAGTAAAATGCTAACACACAAATTTCAAGTTGCTAAAAAGAATCATTAGGTTCATATGAATGTATTTATGCTCCATAATATTTTTATATGAATGGCAATCAACACTAATTCCTATAGAAAACTGTAGAACTTTAATCACAGAGTTGGCATCAACTACAAAAAAATTAACTGCTAGAAGGGACTGAAAAGTTCTATTTTCAAGTCCTAGAGTCCAGCCTACAAGATACTGGGTTAGAACCACTGTTAATGGTAGAGAAGAGCATTGCACAGGTATCTTGTTCATCACCAAGAACGGGAAACTTGAGAGGCATATAAGTGCAGTGGGATGAAGCACAGGTTCGGATATCAGAGAAAACTGATTACATTTTACTACTCCATCATTTCTACATGTGATCTAGGCAAGTGACATGTTGTTTGACTTCAGTTTCTTTGAGTGCAAAATTGAGAGACTAATACTTAGTACATAGAAGAATTTGGAAAACTAAACTTGAAAATGCATGTAAAATGCCAGTTGGAACACATGGTAAGCAATTAAACAAGTGCTAATAATAGTTATTAATATGATGACCCTAAAATGAAAATTTTGAGATGGATGAAGTATAGGCTCACAAACCCACATCTGCTCAAATCCACTTCATTTCTTCAGAGATAGGTCTTAGAGAATAAATCTGGAAAGTACTTTTTATCAAAGACCATACCATACAACGAATATAGAAAAAAAGGAAAGACACCTCCAAGGTCAAATCAGACTCATGAGAGTGAAAGCTGATTCTCTGCTCTGCTCAGCATATGTCACATCAGTTGAGAAGTCCCGAAACGCTGGGCAAGCTCCTGGAAACTTTATATTCTCCTACCAGCCAGCATAGAGCACTGCGCATTGGGATACACTCATAATCAAACCACACTTGTTACAACAAATTTCCCATTGCTAGTAGAAAACATCATGGGACCATTTTGACATGGAGATACCTTGGAATTCTCACTGAAGTGGCAATATTTCCTCCAAATTCTGCTTAATTCTAGACTGAGTAAAGTGAAAAGACATAAGATAGAAAAAAAAAATTCTCATAGTAAAGAACTCTCATAGAGCTACTTGACTTGAGCCCTTGTCTCCTGTTCCATTTAAGTAAATATGAATCCCTGGGTCTTCCTCTGAGTATTAAAAGCATTTGAAGTCTAGAGAGCACTCTTTGGCTCTGAATTTACTCTTGAACAGCAAAACAAATTGAGTAACACTGACCAATAAAGGAAAATATTTTCTCTTTTACAGGGTGATCAGGAACAACTTAATCATGTTAGTTCATTCAACTTAGATCATAATGCTACCCATTCTAACTTAAGTCTAATCATGTAGTATCATGTATCTCACAACAGACCTTAACAACTACACATCTGGAAAAAGTAGATAAATAGAAAAGCAGAAAAAATTATAATTTGCATTAGTTTTTAAGTTCAACTGTTTCACTACTAAAACTAACCTAGTAAATATATTTGCCAGATCTGGCTTTAACTGAAGGTAACAAACCAAAACTATTTCGTTTAAACAGATTGACGATAATCTGCAAACTCTATGACACAAATCATAATGAAAAGGGGAACTATTTACTCTCTTTTCTCATAACTAATTTGGAAGATCTGAATATTGAAAAAAATTAACTGTGCCTATATGATATTTTCTGCAAACACAAGTATCATCGAATGATATGTACCTGGTATTCTTACCACTTTAAAATGTATTGACAAACTAAAATGGTTATTTTGGTCCTGCTTCAAGTCTTTTCATTAAGTCCATGAATTATTATAACTTCTTGAGAAGCTAGGGCAAAGGATTGATGCACTTCCTTCTAACGTGTTTCATTCAGAATTTTTAAATTAAGAAACTGATCAAATATTTCTCCCTGTAAAAGTGTGATTTTTATCCATATCAGTCTACATAAATATATTTTAAACAGTAAGTGGCCCAGGACTTCTTTCATAGCTAATAAAAATGTTTTTGGTAAATGTAAGCTTTGATGCATCAAGCCTGATTCTTTATATTGTGAACTGTCAGCAATTCCACCTCTCTATATAGATGTGCTTTGGAAGGTAGATCAACTCTGATGTTATTGTTCCTATTTTAAAAAGGAAACCAGCAAATCTGTAGTTAAACAGAAACAAAATCTGTAAATAATTCATGCACTAAAATTTAACGGAAAGATGAACTATTTCTTGTCAATCAGCAAAGTAGAGGCCAACTAGATAGATAGTACACTTACAGGAGGGCAAAAGGAAAATTGATTTGAATGTCTTAATGAACCATAATCAAATGATCTCTCTCCATTTACAAGTCTTCAAACAATTAGAAAGTGAAAAAGCTGGATTTGCTGATTGTTGACACCTGAACTTCATTTTCAGCCTTGACTAATCCATAAAGTTTTTTCACCTCTGTTTTCTACATGAAGAAAAGCAGACCAACTGCATAACTTTTTTCTAATTTTAACTCTTTATTTCTCTCTGTCTCATCATTGAATAAATAGGGGGTCCATGAATCAACTTTAGGGCAATCTCTCATCCTCCAGAAATTATATATAAAACTGTAAAAGTTCATGCCTGCATGCCCTTTGCTCTGGGAGAAAAAAAACACAGCTTCCAGAATTTACATAGAATCGACCCCTTCCCAAAAGGGGAAAAGTTGAAATGACTTGCCATGTCACAGTGCAAAAGTAAACTTTAAATAATCCCAAATAGGGAATTGCTTTTTAAAGTAAAATAGTTATGAATATAGTATGTTACATTAATATTGTTTTATACTCTGAGTTTTAAAAACAGAAAGTCCAGCTACAATCTCAGAAAAGGAGTTTACAATCTACTTATAATTTTGTTATACTTTTACTGTATGTAATGTATTTAACTCAACTCTTTGGGCAATATAACACATTAAGGGGAGCTAGGTGGGCCACATACCTGGCTATTACCTCTTTGAGAAGAATGTAGTATCAAATTTAATTTTTAAATTTTTATTGGAGTATTGTTGATTTACAATGTTGTTAGTGTCTGCTGTACAGCAAAGTGAATCATTTATACATATAAATATACCTACGCTTTTTTAGATTCTATTCCCATATAGGTCATTACAGAGTATTGAGTAGAGTTCCCTGTGCTATACAGTAGGTTCTTATTAGTTATCTATTTTATACAGGGTGTTATGTCAACCCCAATCTCCCAATAGTATCACATTTTATTAAATTTGCCCTCAATAGATTTGTGTTTGGAGATCCAAATTCTTCTCTTCCTTATTAACCAGGTTTACCAACATTCCCTCTCTCTCTCTCTCTGTCTCTCTCTCTCTCTCTCTCTCTCTCACACACACACACACACACACACACACACACATATACACACACACACTTAGTTATTTTGAAAGAAAAAAATGCATGTTGGGTCAGCTGGGCACCCTTTTGATCGAAGTGTTAATCAGATAGTTTACTTTGATTGGATTATTTATTCAACCAAACCCCAAATAAATTTTAAACATGTTGATTTCTTTTGCTAACAATTTATTAAATGTATAGTCTCTCAAACTAGTAAAACTAATGCTGAGTTAAAAGCATCTTTGTTAAAACTACAGACTAACATAAATTGAAAAAGTTTGGAGCTTAAGCCAGCAAATATAAAAGCACTACTGGGCTTCCCTGGTAGCACAGTGGTTGGGAGTCTGCCTGCCGGTGCAGGGGACGTGGATTCGTGCCCCGGTCCGGGAGGATCCCACGTGCTGCGGAGCGGCTGGGCCCGTGGGCCATGGCCACTGGGCCTGCGCGTTCGGAGCCTGTGCTCTGCGGCAGTGAGAGGCCCGTGTACCGCAAAAAAAAAAAAAAAAGAAAAGAAAAAGCACTACTAATAGCCTTTTATATCTATGCTGACAAGTGATTAAACCATTAAAATTTTCATAGAATGATCATTCAATTTATACTATAGTCTTCAGTCATATTTTTCTATTTAAAAATTATGTTCTCTATGTCCACAGTGAATTCAGTTACTGTATGAACTCTACTAACATAAATGCACATGTTTCAATGTTTACATGTACACTATTTTGCCCAACACAGAGCACATTAATAAGGTGGTACAATTAAAAGTGAAATATGTCAATGCAATCAATGAAAGAACTGGTAAATATTAATAAGATCAAAGCAACTCACCTGAATGATCTCCTGTAGATAGACACTTCCTGAAGCTTTGCTGTACCAGACTTCTGTGAGGTAAACTGAAAGCTAAGGAAGTAGCCAGAAATGATGGCAACCACTCACTTCAACTACATAACTGCATAACTAGGTTCACTTTCTGAATATCAATAGATGACCTATTCTCTATTACCTCCAGAAAACTGAACTACTATGTGAGTGTGTGTGTGTGTGTGTGTGTCTTGTGTGTCTGTGGGAGTGAAACTGATTGAAAATTACAGATAATAGGATTAGGATTATAATGAGCAAAAACTATTTTCTAATTGCAGCTATTTTTACATCCATGCTTAGTCTCCCAAGAGAGAAAGTTTCCATTTTTCAATCAGAGTCATGATGTTAACAAACTGTGGATCACCAGAAGCACTCACATCATTAAATATTGATGGTCATACCACATCAAAAAAGCAAATGTTGACACTGACAAGTAACGCACAGACAAGAGGATATGACTAGGAGAGATCAGAGCATGTGTGTGTAAAATTAAAGGAAAACAATCTCATAAAAGTAAATTAAAATATTATGAAAAGGGTGAAAATAAACAACTGTAAAAATATGATAGTTAAAAGACAAAATGTATATAATGTGCATCACACATTGTTCTTGATTAAGAAAATGACATGATAATAAAATAATTATAGTCAGAATCAACACTGTGTTTTATATTAGTTTATAGTGTTCCTTACTACAAATTATTAGTACTAGTTTGTGCCTTATATTTAAAATTATAGTAGTGATTATATTTAATTCACACTACCCTTTGAAAATATAATAAAGTGACTAATCTTTAGAATAATTTGAATCAAAGGAAAATTTAGATTTGATTATTACAGTGCAAACCCATAATGAGTTACTTCTCTGGCCTTGAATAGAACTGAGTGATAACTGTCATTAACATTCCTAGCTATAAATTAAAAAGGATTATAATAGTGCTGAAATAAAATCATTCAAGCAGAATCTCATTTCATAAACAGTACCACAAGCTGAGGACTAATATCACATGTATATTATTGTTATGTCTGCACTGTTGGGTGATAACGATTTTGACTGTAATTCATGGTGTGTTTTAGGTTGTAGAAGCAATAAAATATTGATCTTCAGCATGTCCAGCCATTATTCAGAAGATTAGATCAATTTATGAGAGGCAATAAACTGTAAACAAACAAGTGACCTTCCAAAGGCCAAAAGTAATTCCAAGGTAAAATTATCGCATATCTAGGGCTCCAGATGAAACCTAAGTTACTAAAAGTCAGATATTGGAATAATATATAGTTTTGAGCTCAGATCATATAATAAGTTATTTGGAACCATTACTCTATAAATATAATATTAAATATGTTGCCAATGTTTGATAGCATGTGTAGAAAGTTAATAGTTTATAGAAATTTTTAAAGCTTTTAAATAAATTATTATTTTTTATACATCTTTATTGGAGTATAATTGCTTCACAATGCTGTTAGTTTCTGTTGTACAACAAAGTGAATCAGCCATATGCCTACATATATCCCCATATCCCCTCCCTCCCCATCTCACCCCTCTAGGTCATCACAAAGCACCGAGCTGACCTCCCTGTACTATGCTGCTGCATCCCACAAGCTATCTATTTTACATTTGGTGGTGTAGATATGTCAATACTACTCTCACTTCACCCCCTACGTGTAAAAGAATGAAATTATAACACTCCCTAACACCATACACAAAAATAAACTCTAAATGGATTAAAGACCTTAATGTAAGACCAGACACTATAAAACTCTTAGAGGAAAACATAGGAAAAACACTTTTTGACATAAACCACAGCAAGATCTTTTTTGATCCACCTCCTAGAGTAATGAAAATAAAAACAAAAATAAACAAATGGGACCTACTGAAACTGAAAAGCTTTTGCACAGCAAAGGAAACCATAAACAAGACAAAAAGACAACACTCAGAATGGGAGAAAATACAGAATTTTTTTAAGATAAAAACCTTTTTAAACTCAAACACATAAACAAACCTAATAAACACATCATTTAGTGCAACTCAGGTTCAAATAGTAAATTTATAAAAGGAATCAGTTTTCTAAAAATATGAAAATAAATGCCAAAGTTGATGTAGAAAAATACTACCATTACTTCATTTACAAAAATGGAAAAAATTGGCAGTTAGTTTCAGAAAATAAAGTGATATAAATGTTCCCTACATGTTTTGATTTAGTAAAAATTTCAGTTCAAATTGGTTCATTACACAGTAGACTACTTTGAATTATAATTAATTCACATGTCTATGTGATACATGCTCAATTATTAACCCTCAATGGAAGGACAGTCTATTTGACTTATTTCTAGCAACAACACTATGATATCTGTGGACAAAAATTCATTGAATATTCTGGAAAATCATAGAAGTATTTTTGTAGGTTTTCCAAATTTAACATAATTTTCTGAGCCTTTTGTATTGATACCAGAGATTAAATGGCTCTATACAAGTTTGAAGATTAAAGAAAAAAAGAGGTGGAATTGAAGAAATATATTTTAACATGATAATAGAATTGTGAAATAAATTGTGCCACTCTAATTGTAAAGACATTCTTGATGGAATAAGAAAATGATTTACGAAAATATGTCAATAGCATATGTTGAACATTAAAAAGCTTTATTAGAAATAATGTGATACCTCAAAAAGATTAAACATGCAATATTCAATGAAAAATCTTATTATGTGTCAGTATGTGTATTTATAATACACTCATAACACAACCCTTTTTTGATTAGATGAAACACATTAATTTGATCCATATAATCATAAATACTGAACAAAATATTTGTGACATAATTCTAGAAATGTTAAGTTATAGCTGTTTGACAAATATACTAACATTACTATGGTTGAATTTTTTTAAAAGACTAAGAAAATACATGATTAGGTAATGAAAATTGTATGTAATGAAAATTTATTATCTATTTATAAAATTTTAGCTAAGATTATTCTGATTGCTTTTCTCTAAAGATAAGTTATTATATGGTATCTAAGGGAAAAAGCATGGCATTCTGAAATGATACAATGCTATCCTAAATTAATCATAAAGTATTTTATAGCCTGTGTATATTATACTCTGAATTGTAATACCCATTGTCCAGCTAAAGAAGAAGTAGTGAAACAAAAGAGTAAAAGTTAGAAACACAAAAGTAGGCTTCTAAGCAAGAAAAACACAAATCAAGAAAATCCAGTTAAAAATCTGAAACATGATTTCCTTTTTTTTTTCCTGGCAGGAAAGAGAGATTTAGTCCAGGGAGTCTTTCACCTTTCAACGTTCCTAATATACTGTGTAGACCATGTCCTATCCTAACTCACAGTTAGATATACCAAACAAGATTGGGAAGATCCTGTGTCACATACCACCGGTGGGGTGGCAGAATGGACTGACATAGGATGAACAATATCATCATGAATTTTGGAGTCAGACAATCCAAGCTGGGTTCAAATCCTGGCTCTAGTAATTGTTAAAATGGAATTAATTCTCTTTCACAAAGATTTTTCAAAAATTAAATGAAATCAGTGCAGAGAAGAGCAAATAGTGAGTGCTCAGTGAATGGTATCCATTGATGATAAATGTATTATTTATTACTCAGGAATTAAAGACACAGTAAACTAGATATGTTACAGTCTTTAATTACATTTATGATTAATTTGTAAAGTTTGTTTATAAAACTTATCCTCAATTACCAATGGCTAAACATTGTAACAATGAAGAGAGATTATTCATGTAAATAATTCTTTTGGAAAAATGCCACAAAGTTGTCATTTAATTAAATTATCAATATGAAATTATTGATAATTTAAAGAAAAATGACAAATTACCAACACATGCAATCAAATTTAGCTTTTAGCTCTCATTTCAGATAGTTATTTTTTTTATTTCTGTAGACCACCCAATAATCTTAGTCACTTCATTAAAATTACCTTAAATTCCCACTAAATAATTTCCAAAATATCTTTTAATCAATCAGAAGTCAAGATATAATAATTAAACACCTATCTTATAGCAAATTCTATTCTATAAAAACCAGATGAAGAGCAACACATTGTCCAAATATGCTACATAATTGGTAATTGGTTTTGTTTGGTTAACTTACAGTGGAGATATAAAAGTAATATAATAAATATATAATGTTACATATATAGTGTAATATAACATATATAAAATATATATTATGCAGGAACACTAAGCATGGAATGGGGACTATTCAGAGAAACCTGAGACAAATGGTTGCTTGTTTTCACTGAGTCCACAGATATTTTTTGTACTAACAGCAGTGTATAAAAGATAAGCCTTTTTTCTTTTTCTTTCTTCTTTTTTCTAGGGTGGTTATGTTGGATCAGTTCTCATAAATTTTGTTGTCACATGACTTGGCTTCTCATGTAATTTGATATATTTGTATAAAATAATGACATTTCTGGGTTCAATGTTTCATGATTTTACTATAGCATTTTCTATATTTTAACTGAATTGGTCAAACTAGTTCCTTTGATTCTAGTTTTACAAATAATTTGTGCATTTAGATACATTCTCTTCATCCATGTTACTATGTATCTGTTTTTGTGTTTTGTACACTAATCACTTTTCTCAGCCTTTATGGAAATTTGACAACTCTAGTAACTTTAACTAACTGTTCTAATTCATAATCATACTTTTACCTTAAATTTCACTTTTCTTCCTCTTTTGGTGGCCATTCAATTAAAACATATTATTAATTTATTATTTAATTCTTATAACTAATAGAATCATATTATCTAATTCTTTTTTTTTTTTTTTTTTTTTAACATCTTTATTGGGGTATAATTGCTTTACAATGGTGTGTTAGTTTCTGCTTTATAACAAAGTGAATCAGTCATACATAAACATATGTTCCCATATGTCTTCCCTGTTGCGTCTCCCTCCCTTATCTAATTCTTATAACTAATAGAATCATAAAAATTAAGTCAGTGGCAATTCTACCGATCAAATAATTATTGTAGTCATTTTACTTTTTATTATCTACTTTAATCAGACTGCATATATATATCAAATACCATGTTATGTGTGGATCTGTGACTTTTACATCAATTAGACCACTCAGGTTTACCATATAATAAATTTAACTAAAAAAATGCCATTCTTGATAAATTAGAGTTTATTTCCCATCCGTTAAAATCAAAGTGTATTATGATATACCACGAAAGTGAATCAAATTTTATTTCAATAATTGAACTCCTCGAAAACTCAGAATGGACTAAATGCAAACATAAACAGTACATATTGATAAACAGACAAAGTAAAACTACACATTTACCTCCTACTAGACAGCAACTGACTAAACTTTTCCTTGGCCAATTCTAGTCAACATTTTGATGTTTCATTATATGCTTCTCTAGTTTCTTTAGACTAGTGATTTTCAAATATTTTCTGCAATTAGTATATATTTTAATGTCTTTGTGTGCTTTTTAAAAGAGAAAATGCAAAGAAATACAAGAACAAATGGTATATGTTTATAGTTTTCTTGTTGTAAAATACTTCACTAAAACAGTACAAAATTATGAAATTTCTTCTATCACCAAGACACCTAAGAAAATAAATGTTAACTTGTGGGCATTCTCTGTTTGTTTCATGCCATGCTTTCAAAAACTAGAATTTTTGGTGACATATTTATAACTTTAAGATACTCATCATGCTAAATAATCCAGTAATAATTATAACAAAATCACCACTGTAGTCTAAAAATATGTCACAGTGTCCAATAAAAGCATTCACAATTGTCACATTTCCCTTTTTGCCCTGAGGCATTATGTTATGTTTGAGTAGAACTAATAGTTATGACTTAACTTTCTTATATACTTACAAGCCAAATTCATACATATCCTGTTAAATTTGCATTCTTTGCTTTGATTTTTGTTGTAGTGAGGTTGTGTCACATCTGTTTGTCACAGCAAATTATAACTTCCTTACACTGCTTCATATTTTCTGCTCACTGAATACTGTATCTGACATTACACACTGCATAGTCTGTTGCGACATCCGAAAGGGGTTCAAAGCATTGCATAAGATCCACTATTCTGAAAAAGTGATTGTTCTCACATCCATTATTCACATTGAAATCCACCTCTTTTAGGCCACGGTGCTTTCTCTTTTAATTCCTCCATGCTTCTGGAGCAACTCTCCAAACACTGTTGGTTTCAGTCATTGACATCATCATCTAGGCTCAAAGTTATCTGATAATCTTTCCCTCATCTATTTCACCTGTCCCCTTCATATTCCAAAAATTCACTAGCAATACATGCTTTTCAAATGATAGTAGCTACCATTTACTGAGTACCTTCTATGGATGAGATATTGTATTAGATACTTTATAGTCTTTATGTAATCTTTACAACCACACCACAAGGTAAATATTGTATCCTTTAAAAAAACAAACAAGTAAACCAAAAAACCAGTCTGCAAGTTCCCCAAGTTCACACATTCCATACAGAATCCAAGTAAGCTTGACACTAAAGCTACTGCTTTTTTTTAATATCATCTAGCTTATTTACTATAATAAAGCAATCTGTTAAAATGACTGATTCCTACATATACTTGATAAAAGCTTACAAAAATGAAATAGGAAAAAAAGGGCAGCTCATCTTGAAAGAAGCAGCATGATACAGATAGTTAGAAAGTGAACTGAGAGAAAGATTAATGTTAAACCTTGTGGTTGAAACTTGAATAAACCATCTACCTTGTAATGATTAAAAAACAATTTCCAGACCTTCCCAGAGTGTGTGGAACTGCTTCCTGTGCATCCGGAGCACATTAATAAACACTTGACCCACATGAACTTGTTCTACCCAAATAACACTTCTGAATTTGCCCCCCCGTCTCCACTAAAACTACTAGTTTCTTAAACAAGTCTTTCCTTTTCACATAAATTGTCTCTGGTCTTTCTTTTCAAACTTAATTTTGTTTGTCCTGTCTTCAGCTGCATTTAATATTTTAAAATGACAAAAAATTATTTTGTGATAAGACAATCATTTCCAATTAATGTGTAAATTAAATTTTATAGTTATCTTGACAAAAATAACATTAATATTACCATTTTCACATATGATTCTGATTTCATATATCAATGCTACAGAAGATATTCTCTGCAATATCATTTCTTTACACTGAAAATATTACAAGGGGACTACATATTTAAAATACACTATCTTATGTAAAGCAGGGTAATGTCACATATTTAAAAGTTCTTACAAGAAAATCTAGGTGACTTTCGATTTGGCAATGGGTTTTTAGATACAACATCAAAAGCATGATCCCTAATTGAAAAAAATGATAAGTTGGACTTTATTAAAATTAAAAACTTCTGCTCTGTAAAAGACAGTGCTTGTAAAAGACAGTGCTAGGAGAATAACTAGATAAGCCACAGACTGGGAGAAAACATTTGTAAAAGACACATCTGATAACAGACTGTTATCCAAAATATAAAAAGCACTCTTAAAAGTCAACAGTAATAAAACAAACAGGTTGATTACAAAGTGGACAAATGATCTAAACAGACACCTCACTAAAAACAAACAAACAAACAAAAAAAGAAAACATGGCAAATAGGCATATGAAAACAGGCCCAACATCAGATGTTAATACTGAACAGCAAATTAAAGTAACAATCAGTTACCGCAACACACCTATTAGAGTGGCTAAAATCCAGAACACGGACAACTCCAAATGCTGACAGGGAAATGGAGCAACACCAAACTCTCATTCATTGCTGGGGGGAAGGCAAAATGGTACATGGACAGTTTGGCATTTTCTTACAAAGCTAAACTTAGGTTTACCAGAAAAGTTCTTTGGTGGTGATGCTAAACATAGGATTCAATAAAATAAATTTTATTCCATTGGCAAATTGATTAAGTGAATATAATTAAATATGAGTTAATTACAGATTGATTAAAGAGTAACATTACCTTCTAATCAATATTAGCCAATTTTTAAATTATATCCACTATTTAACTGATGAATACTTAGCAACTACTCCTCTGTACATAATTAAGTTTTAGTATACTTTTGAAAGTATAGTATTATAAGCTGTTCTTATTATTCAATTGACATTACTTAGAATCTCACAAACTTGTGGGAAAAGAGCACAGTATCAACTAAAGCTATTTTTTTCTACCTAAGAACTTCTGTGAAAAAATTACACAGCCATATTAATTAAGACATGTTATGTTAATTTCAGCACTGTGCATATACTGCTTAGGAATTTTAAATCTCATGATAGTAGTAAGATCGCAAGTGAATAGGCTTAGTTTTCTGATGAATAGATTTCTAAACCTGAGAAAGACACTACATCTGGAAGAAAAAAAAAATGAGCCTCTGAATGGATAAATTTTAATCACGCTTGTATTCTTACTATACTATTGTTTTCCTTTACGTTCACCAAGCTTGTGGCTTTAAAATTAGGATCTATTAAGAAGACCTGGGAACCAGCAAATATTTGTACCTTTACATAAAACAGCTTTGAGGAACATGAGGACTACGTCAGGCTCAGTTTCCCTCCATATATCATATTTCATTGGTTCGAAGTAATTTTTTTCATATTTTGGTTCTAAATTTTTATGGTTGATGGCATCTTACAATAGCTATGAGCCAGACAGCAATTTTGATATGATTGTCATTGACTGTGATGTGAATCCTTTGTCGTAACTGCTCACATTGCTGTCATTCCAGTTAAGTTATGTGCATTATGGGGGACATACAAGTTGAGTTTAACTATAATTTAAAATGTCTTCCACAATTCCTCTACAATTGAACATTGGTAGTAAACGTTATTGTTATTTGAGGCTTAGAAACAAAATTCAGGTATAGATTCCACATTGTTAAGGAAGTATTTATTGTTGTAAAATGGCCACAAAACTATGTTTTTTTGTGAAACAAAAATTAAGCTACTTAATAAAGGAAGGAAGACATGCTTAGGTAGCACAAAGTGTCTGCTTCCTGAGATATTTCAAAAGGATTGTTTGTCACCACCAAACTAAAGGCAAGAGAAATTGGCTACTCCTTCAGAAGGGATGAAAGAATCTTCAAAGCATTAAGAGGTTGGTTTGATTAATGTATCACACAGAACTATCCTTAAGACATTGTGTCACGGCTTAATTGGTAGTTATATTTTTTCTCAGATATACCACTGTCACCTTATATTTGGTGAAATTCAGTTTATTTAAAGAACATGAAATCAGCTATAAAATGTTAGAGAGAAGTAACACTCTTCTGAAACTACCTAAAAACCACAATTTTCTCACCATATTAGAAAATAAAAATCCAAGAAAAGAAAAAATATGTGCAGTGGAAGATATGAGTGATTATAGTCACAAAGTTATAAGAAAAATCTATGAGCCAGTGAGTAATGACACGTCATGAACAAAAACAACAACATAGGTTGTAGGGCCCCTACCCCCAGCTTATTGTAACAGTTATACCATGCTTATGACTCTGATTGAATTGCATGTCAAGCTATGAACCTATATAAGGTGAAACATTAAAGACCATTTAGATAGAAAAATGAGAAATTATTTCTATAGAATTATTTTCATATACAAATAATTCAGTCATTGGTATAGAAACCTCATACCAGTACCTTAGGAATTTAGAGAACGACTATTAACATAAATGGAAAAAATGTCATGTCATGATAAATTTTATATTACTTTTAAGAGGATAAAAATTATTTTTTAACCTCTATAGCAGTCTGTATGTATTAACCAGACCTATATGAATAATTCAGAATACACACAAATACTGCTTTATATGTACACCTGTGTTTAAATATATGTACCAAAATACAAATATTATATATGTATATATACATGCATACACATATATGTATATTGTGACATTTATTTCTTATATATGTATGTATATATCTATATAGTTATAATATGTTATATCATAAAATGTCATGTCTTTCAAAATTTGCAGTGTGGATTATTTTCTAGGAAGAATGTCAGTTTTTTATACTTTCAAGGCCCACATGCATTCAACTTTTTGTGTTGAATTATTTATATGTTCTTTTTAGTAGTCCAACATATCCATTTTATTTACTATTCAATCAACAAAAGAAATCATTTTCAAAGCAATTCTCCCATGTGAAAACATGACAGAGGCTGGGTATGTTCATACAACAAAGGACACAAGCGTGTCGACATAGGAAAGCTGCAAGTAAAGAGAAAGAATAAATGAATGCTCACTAGGCAATCTAGGGAAAATAGTTGAATGAATTAATGACAGTATCTCTGGCAAATAGAGAATTTTTTACAAAAGGTTTTCTCTACCCTCAGGCACAATTACAACAGCTGTACCATATAGCCTCTATCAGTCATAATCTAGAACAGAGCCTCTTTCTATTAACCAGGCAATAGAGGAGCAAAAATTACTTAGACTAGTCCATATGAGGCACTCTGTTGGCTGCAATGCATTCTGATGGCTTAATTAAGTGAAGCATGGGGCACATGGGGTTTTTCAAGCCAGGTTCATCATAAAGGCCATATCATCAAAGCAGAATGGTCCTGGGCTCTACAGCTAGATTACAAAAATGAGCTTCTTCATTGAGTGTCTTGCAGCTAACGGGGCCTGTTAGTTTGCTTCCATCTACTTAAACAATTAGATGAAGTCTTACACTAGTAGACCAAGGCTAATGAAGAGCCATGGAATTGAGTACAGCTGGCAATTCCTCTCTTAATTAACGTCTCATCTGTAACTGAGTGATGTTCTTTAGAAAGTAAGGAATGCATTTTATTTTTTTCTTTAAGTATTTCTTCTTTTTAGAGACTTGACACTTCTATTGATAAGGTTTCCAATCCTATTTAACACCCACAGCATGCGTTATAAACAAAAAGTAAACAAAGATCACATCATGATGCCAAATGACACGTAATCTAAGAATTTTAAAAATGTGTTTGTGTCCGTGAAGGAATATGAGGGAAAAGCCTGAGAAACACAATTACACTGAGAGACTAAATCATGTGTACTAGATATTTTAACAATGATTTACTCCATAATTTGATTGTATTATTGATCTTATGAACACTAAGTTTAACTTGGTTAATTGTCCAGAAAAGTTTGAATGGCATTAATATCCATACAAGAGATAATAGCAAATAATACATATATATGAATATATATATGAATGGTGACTTTAAATCACATTATAAATTCATTCTGAATTTAAATCCAGCAAACCACATAAAGCAAATATTGGCTCTGAAACCAAATGGAAGTATGCTATTACCCAAATATTTTTTCTACTTGATCTTGTAAAAAAATTATATATTGTAAATCATCAAACAATAAATACATAAAATCAAATCACAGTGTAGCACGCTGTGCCTTCCTAATTTCATTAATGATGTCACCATGGCCTACCCTCCAACAATGAATCTTGGGGTCATTCTTGATGCCTTGCTCTCATTCTCCCTCCACTTCCCATCATCACTCAGTTTTTCTGACTCTATATCCTACACATTTTTCCAAACCTATCCCTTTCCTATCTCTGTTGTCCCATGGATAATGAGGCGTCTGCTGTATTTTTTAGCAACCTCTTCCTCTTGTTAATTTATTCATTTATCAAGAAACATTCCAATAATTTCTATGTACTACTTACATTTTTAGGTATTCATAATACTTTTGCAAATCTCCAACAGTGTTTTCTCCTCTTCTATCATAATGATAATTTACAATTAGAAAATTAGGTGTGTAACTGATTTTTATTATTTTTCCTCCACAGAGAAAGAGTAAGGAAGAAGATACCAAGACTATCTTCATTTCCATCTCCTCCAACCTTACAACAGTACCGTGCAGTATTAGATGTCAAATAAATATTTGTTGAATTAATAAATAAAAAAATAGAAGAAACAATTTGATGTACCACATTTCCACTAAATTATAGTTAAAAAAAATCTTACTAGGCTACTCCCCACCTTTAACTCTCTCATTGGCTCCTTTTTGACCAGAGTTTACATTTAAAGCTGCTTAGCTTAGTATACAAGACTCCTCAAGATTTGAACTTCAAATTACTCTCTCGACTCATCTCCAAACATCCCTTAATATGCAATTTTCCTTTCTACCAAGCCAAACAAGGGTTCTCACAGTCATCAGAGCTGTGTCTCTTGGCACAAGCCTGAGATTTTCTTTCCTACTCACTCCTTTTCAACCAGACAGAACTCCTAAAACTCAAGTATCTAGCCCATGGTAGGTGCTTAATAAATGCTAACTTTCCAATGGACTCTTACCTTCTTGTTCACCTGCTCCATGAAGACTTCCATGTACTCCTCAAGTTGTTGCTGTACAGAACCTCATCCTTACTTACAGGACATGTCTGTTTTCCCTCGGTGGCACTTGTAATTAGCTACTATCCCACTACAACCATATAGCACAGACTAGGCCAGTGACACTCAGTTATAAATAATAATGAGATTATTTCAATGTTAGTAAGAGCAACTCCATACAGAAAATCCTCTCAGTGTCCCAAATTCTTTGATCGTTGTATCTATAATTCAGATACAAATAACACAAGGTAATTCTGACATTCTTTCTGAGGAGTAAACTGACATAGGGAGAGATTAAGTTATTGACCAAAGTAACACAACTAAGATATAGAAGAGATGTGGTTCAAATATAGCCCTTTTGAACCAAAAGCCACCTTTTCTCCACTAAGACCTTCTGATAATCTTGATGTTTCCTGAGTAGTCTTTCTTTCCCTTCCTTCCTTCCTTTCTTCTTTTCTTGGTATGTGTGGGTTCTTTAATATTTTTGTAAAAATTAAATTCCAAGAAGTAACATTCAGAAAATATCTGGTTTCTTTTATTGCATGATTTTCTTCTAGCTTTCTATAATGCTTATAGAAATGTATAAAACTAAATTTTTATTGTAAGTCATTTGTAGTGAATATTGTTTCTAGATATCATATTTAGGCATAAGTCATGAATTAATACTTTGTCTTTTCATGGTCCTTAACAGAACTGACTTACCTACTAGACACAATGATATAGTGTCAGCTAACAATACAGTTGGGGCCCATGAAAATACTTTAGTTCGTTTTAAAATCAAAAGAAGAAAATAAACATTTATAGCCAAAGATTATATTCATGTTGATGCTAACACAATTTTAAAATATAATGCTTTATATTATCTCATAGCAAAAAACCCAGAAAGGCAGAAGTACCCATTAGTCATAATGCAACCCTGATTCTTAGTTCTTTTATACAGAAAATTTGCATAATTGATACATTATTCTAATTTGGATATAAATTCCCAGCCACTTAATGTCTGAGTCAATAGTTTATTAAGACTTGGACAAAGTTTAGGAAAAATTGTACCCATTAGGGAAAACTAAGTTAGAATCCTGTAAAGTCATTTTTAATTATACAGGTTAATTTTCACTGATCTATTCATTTGTTCAGTGGCTTTTTTCTTGAGCTATTGACTTTCAAAATTATATTTTTGAAACTGTAAATATTATTATGAGACAAAAATATCAAGAAACGTAAGTAAAAACAAGGCAAAATAAAACAGCAGTAGCCTTAAATCTGCTCCTCAAATCCCTGCAATATATAAATGTCTTCAAATACTTTCACCTCTTTCTAAAGGAAATCGTTCCTATACATATACTATGTAGTTTTGAATGTATTCAACTATTTCTTATATCAACCTAAACTTTTGTCAAAAGCTGTAGTTCTTAAATTTTCTGGGTATTACATTAATTGGGGATATTTGTAAAACTGCAGGTTCCTGGGCTCCAAAACCAGGCTCTCTGTTTCAGAGATTCTATCATGGGCCCTTGGAAACTTTATTTTTAATAAACATTCAAAGTGTTTCTGAAAAAAAAAAATCACGGAAGACATGTTGAGAAACACTTCTCTAGTCATATAGATTTATTAAGTAGCATTTATAATCAAATCATATTTTTAATAGTAAAAACTCTACCAATGCATAATTGGAAGAGTTAAATGACATTTGAAAGTACTTTTAAACCTAAATATTATATTCTAATAGAAAAGACAAGTAACCTTGTAAATGTTTTAAATTAATTGATAAACGTCTGAATAGTCAGTGCAATTTTAAAAAAAGCAAACTGCCTATGAACAAGCAACACTATAGTTTCTAAGTGATATGCATTTTTCTTATCACTGCTCATGGCTACTGTGCTTACAGAAACTAATCACAACTATTGAAAAAACATTTCTGTGGATAAAACCCTTTGTAGAATGCATATATGCAATATTATTAGTTAAATAAATTTGGCAAATAATGAAAGAAATGTTTAAAGAGTCTATCACATTTCAATTTCAGAAATTTACTTTCAATTTTTTTTTGGTTAGCAGATCTTAAAAATTTGAAATAATTCCTCAAATCTATTCAAAATCTGTCAGGCATGTAAAAAATAAATCACAAAAATTAGGAATATATGAGGATTGTATGTAGATACTTCCTATTATTTCTAGAATTTTACATAAAGAATACTTTTGCTAAAATGTACAGCTTATCTGTGGATGATGATTCAAACCCAGATAACACTTAGCTCCTTGCAATTACCTTCCTTTGGATAAAGCAGCAAGGTACTGAAGTGGTGGGATGGGTGGGGAGGGTAAGCAGTAAGTCATTTCAGACAATTTCACACTCAAGGCTTGTTGACATGAGGCAGGGCAAAGGAAATAACCCTGTCAGCTCCTGCATCTTTAATGAGGGACAGTGCTGCTGCACATTCAGAGAAGAGAGAGGGAAAAATAAATTACATTTAACTTAAAAGGGGGCTGTTGGATTTATTCAAACAGAAATGCAACCTTGTATGCTTCCCCATCCCCACATATTGCCATTTAAAATCTTACAATATACAGCTAGAATTCAACATTTTTTTTACCATCGATGTTCTTCAAATTTTCAATTCAATCCACTATGTGTGAAATGTATACTTTTAAAACATATCCTTTAACATTTATCTTTTATTGTCTTTCTGACATCTGTTGCAATCAGAGGTAGATGTTTAAAATGGAAAGATAGGTAACTGTCAGATTTCTTTGTAGCAGATTAGATAAAGATGTGGCCTAGCCCAGATACAGCATGCCTCAAAGATAACCGCAGCTGGCTTAAGAGTACTTTATATGTGAATAAGAGATGAGGAAAATTGACAAGATGAGCATCTAACAGTGGTTTTACTACAGAGCCTTTAATGAGCTCTATATGCAACGAAGGCTACAATTCACATGGTTGGAGAGGCTCAATCATTCCTAGAATTCACTTCTTAATTATTCCTTTTCTCTTAAAGAGGATCTACTTTGCACCAACAAGAGTATTTCTTCATTTAAAATGTACAAGTAATTTCTAGCCATCTCCCTAATATACCAACCACTTCACATACAATATTGTAAAACATAACAGCAGTTTTAAAAATGTATTATACAGGGGAACAAAATAGAAAATAAACAAAGGAAGTGGGTAATCCATCAATTCAAGCATTGTTTTAATATTTAATTACACCAAGTAACCACATCACAGTTTGACTGAAAACCTCTTTATTATTGTGGTAATAAAATAACCTACATTACATGGTTATCTTCATTGCTCCCTATTTGGTACCCTGAGGCATCTTGTTCTGGTAGATTCTCTACTAATAACTCACCATGTTCTATAGATCATATATTGCTCCTTAGTTTTTTAGAAACATGGTATATTTATTTTTTTAATTATCTGACTTTTGAAATAAATTTCTGATAAAGGAGGATATTCTTTCCTCAAGGGAAAGAGCGGAAGTAAATCAGCTGAATGAGAAACTATGTTTTTGAAAAAGTCGCTAATATTTGATCTTCCTGTCTTTGATCTTCTGAGCTACGCTAAACTCAGTCCAGGTCAAGGGCCTCTACGGAACATAATAAAGCTGGAACAGCAACAACAGAAAGAATCAGGATCTCACTTCATTCTGAGATTAATGTGAAGGAGAAGAGATTCTGAGGCTGATGACTCCTTTTAGCAGGTTTTCTAAGCTCCTTAGCCTGAAACCAATGCTCCTGGATGGAAGGCAGTTATGAAAATGACTTCCACTCCGCAGATGTTCCTTTTGAAAAGCTAACAGCATATTTCTTTTGACAGGTAAATTGCTTTGAAATAATTCTTGAACTCTCTGGCCCTGAACAGGAAAGGCATTTAGCTTTACAAATCCCATTTTTGGGTACCCTTATTTCTTTTCAAGGTGTTGCCTCAAAACGGGCCCCAAGTTACTAATCCGTATGACATATTTTTGCTAACTGCTAACCAATTGATCACCTATGTACCTAATCTACATGCTGCATTAAGCAATAAATTCATGTATTTTAAGTTCTCTTTAGTCTTAAAATGCCTGCATGTCAAATAGCAATTGCAGAGTTTTGACAAATTTTGGAACCAAATGTTCAAGTTGATATGTCTTCTCTGAAATTATACAGTATCTTCTTGAATGAAAAGGTAACTTCGTATTCCACAGATAAACCTTACATCCCTACCACACACTGTATGCACACATTCCTTCTTCCATATATCTAGATAAGTAAAGATGATTCAAACCACACTTGACCATTTTGAGATTTGATTACGTTCTCAAGAACTAGATCATGGACTGAATTTGTTGACCTGGAGCAGTTATGAGCTAGCAAGGCAGTTTAAGGACAATTACACCTAAACCCCCAAAACTATATCTATATCTAAAACTGTAGTCACAGTTTCCAAAACACTTTCATATAACCTCTTTATCCTGATGATCTGAAAGACAATGAACTACTTTGTACTTATATTTGCATTTTTCATATAATCAAAAATGCTTAACATTTTTTCATATTGTCATTTTTTGATATTGGGTTCATTCATTCACTTTAATAAATAGTCAACAGAGTAGTGGTAAGAGAATAGAATGTAGGAACAGGTTAAAATTAAAAACTTGTAGTAATTTCAGAGTGTTAACCTAATATAGTACAAAGCAGCTAAATTAACTCTGTTACAACAGATCTTAAATTTTCTATATAATACCACCCTATGGAAATGTTTTTAACAGATCTAAACATACTTTGTGTTCACACCTCCCTTATCTCCTAAATAAAATGTCAACCCAACAGAGGAAAAAAATTCAAGCCCCAAGATTATTTGAAAATCCTGATTTGTGTGTGGATACACATAAGTTACAAATAGTTGCTGAATATTAAAATAAATACAACAATAAAATAAAAATCAAGCTTCACATTTTGGTTTAACAAAATACCAAATACCATTCTTTTATGAATAACTTGGCTAAATTATGATGATATATTAAATATATTAAAGTTAACTACAATTTTCCCATAGTTTTAACTAAGAGGAGAGTTGAAATTACATTGTGATTAGTGTATCAACATATTTTTCTATTTTCCTCTACCATAACATAGGATTTAGTCAATTTCCTATAAAAGACTTTAAGTAAAGCTTTGTACAGCACCATTAATGAAATTATGACGTCAAGGAACCAGATTTCTAACATCACCAAAAACAACAGTAACCACGGCAGCAACAGAGCAGCATGTTGCATTTTTATTCTGACCTTGTTCAGCCTGTGAATTAGCACGTCACTACTCCAAAGGAATTTCAGTTTTAAATATTTTACTTTTTTTGAAGTTCCTTTTCCATGGTATTAACATGCATTATGACTTTGCTCTTCTTTTTGTTACCCATTTTTTCCTATTACAATTATTCTTGCACTTAATATAGTAACTTCTTACATGTTTCAGTAATAGTGAATTTTTCTGAATTTTCTCAGTTTCTCTAGGGAATTAATAAAATGCTCTGTATTCAAGAATAATATTTAATCCCTGAAATTTATCAGCACACATACTTAGGAAACCATTCACAAAGACTTACAAGCTCTAAAGAAAATGAACAAATTCAATTTACAACACACACAATAAAAAATGAATTTAAAGCAAAGAACGAATACGGATCAAGGTTTGATGAAACAAATGCATGGCACTTACCTGGAATAAGCTGTGCCAGGAACAGGTGGCTTTTTGACAAGTTGAGGAGTGATATTATGACCAAAAAAGGAGCATGTTTCCATTTCATCTTTGTCCCTTCCTTGCATTACACCCAGCCAGTGGTACAGATATGTTTTATCTGCGAGAAAAAAATCAACAGAATTTTTTTAATGTTGAGATAAAGACAATATTAAAAATATTTTGTGAAAAATCACAGTATAAATGCATTTAAAATATCATTTTTCAAAATGATAAAACAAATAGTTAAAATGAATATAACTTAACACAAGTATATTTTAGGATATACATTTTGAACAAATGTAGCATTTATTAATTTTGAAAATTCCTTTCAATGAGATATAAATAGCAAATGATTCCTTGGTTTTCTCTATCCTTTAGGGGATGACGGTTTCTGATTTCCCACCAATTGAGTTAGAATGCTCTCATCAGGTCTAGAAAACCTGATGGTTATTCATTTACTAGATAAATATTTACAGACTGTTCATACGGAGCCAGTCACTATGCTACTTTGGGGACACAGCAGAAAAAAAATAAAAACTAAATTCTTTCTTCATTCACATACATAAGAAATTTAAGGCCATTTTAGTTACATCTCTTTATAAACAGATTCAAAACAAAAAAACCCAAACAACTTTTGTAGCTGTTCTATTCCGAGAGGCACTGTGTATCAATCACAAAGGGCCCAAGAAAGTGCCTTGTAGGCAACAGAGTCTTCAGTCAACAAGGCCTTTGACAAGATGATGACTCTAACAATGGCAGAATAAAACTACAGGTATTCAAGTAGATGACTGATCAGTTTTGCCTGGGAGGATTTGAGACAGGCTGGGACCTGGGACTCTTTGCTACAGTGTTGCAATATTTGCACCTACACAAAGAAAATACAAAGAAACTATGAGACTAAAAATAACTGTGTGCATAAGCAGTTGGGGCAAATTCTGGACAAAAGATACTGCCACTTTTTTTTTTTTTTTGGCATTTGCCTTTACTTTATAAAAATACACAACTTAAATACATATGACACTCTCTATACAAGACATAAACAGCTGTTAGATACTGCCACTTTTGAAGAGCCCCTAGCAAACACAGGGACAAAAGCAGGGTACTGTGCATGCCACCTGTAGAAAATGCTCTTCAGAATTAGAAAACATAATAACCAAGTATCAAATTATATATAATATGTATACATAATATGTGTGTGTATGTTTTTCCCCTAATAGTATATTGGTATATTCAGGAAACTTTAAGGGGAGCTGTCTGCCTGGGTGATAGTTTGCCAGGATATAATATGATCGAAAACTGAGAAGATAAAGACAGGTAATGAGGAGTCAGTGTAGAGTTTAATGACAGATGATAATATGATCTAAATTACACTTGTCCTTATGTATCCACAGAGGATTAGTTCCAGGACATCCCACGGACACCAAAATCTGCAGATGCTCAAGTCCCTTATATAAAATGGCATGGTATTTGCATATAACCTACACACATGCTCTCCTATACTTTAAATCATCTCTAGATAACTTATAATATCTGATATAGTATAAATGCTATGTAAATAGTTTAAATACAATATAAATTCTTTGTAAATAGTTGCCAGTACACATCAAATTCAACTTTTGCTTTTTGGAACATTCTGGACTTTTTTTTCCAATATTTTTGATCCTTAGTTGAACCCAGAGATGAAGCGCACAGATATGGAGGATCAACTGTTATTTAGAAGATAACTCTGATGAGAATGTGAAGGATAAAGTCATTCTGAGGAAAATTAGCACAGAGGCCATAATAATAGTGCAGAAAAGTATAATGAATGCCTACAAAGGACACTGGCAGAGGAAATGGAACAAATGGCTCGTAGGGAGGGTAGGGGGTAGGGAGGCACATAAGTGACACCAAACAAATACACTTTGCAAAACTTGGCAATTGATTAGATCTGGGAGATAGGAAGTGGAAGGACATTTATTCATCTACCCAAAAACACACACATAAATCTAGCACAATATACAATGTAATTCAGCCCCAAAGAAAAATAAAATTCTATCACTCATTTTTGTGGCTCTCAGAGTTCCAACTTGAAAAAAGGATGACTGACTTCATTCTGCCGGTTTATCTGCACCAAGCTATTGTCAATCTGTCTACTTGAGCTGAACTGTCCTTACTTTATTACTTATCACTGCAGAGTTAATTGCCAACTTTTCCTTTAGCAGAGCTGCCTAATCCTCCGGCCAGACAGCTATAATCATCTGGCCTCACTGAAGATATATGAGGATTATTTCTTCCCTCTTAAGAATTCTGCAAGCGACTCCTGTCTAGGCTAGAACTTTGCCTCCAAAGAAATATTCCTGGTTACGATGGGTTCAAATTTGTGGTCTGTCTTCCTTGTTTGGGGCTAATGACCCTCTCACTTTCTTTTTTTTAATTAATTTTTATTGGAGTATAGTTGATTTACTCTGCAACTTTCTTTATCCTGGTATGAATGACACTCATAAATGACATTATATACCCACGTTATCTTTCATACATTTTCTGTCTTAAGTGTCAAATGAGAATAAAAAGTAGATTATATTTCTACAGAAAAGCACAAGCCTAGATGGTCAGTTCTACTCTTCAGTCCATACTATGCAGCTGTTAGTTTGTCTAGAGGCTCTTTTTCAGGGTTATCCATTGAATGTTCTGGCTTAGAGTCACATTTTGCAGTGATGTGCCCATGATTAGCTCTTCCAGAGATAATGTGTAAATATACTGCATTCTAGTAATTTCTGCTTGACTGGGTTTTGCTATAATAGCTACCCTGTCTTCTTGGATCCTGCTTGCCTAGGGATTTCTCACATTCCTCCTCAGTCTGTTTGATTATTGTGTGCACTAGACACTAGAGTCCCTGTTTTGGAATAGACCCTAGACCTCTGATTCCTTAAATGTGCATAAGCAGTTTTGCCTCAGCTTTTGATATAAATAAAATCATGTATGAATCTAGAGGCTGTTTCTAATTTGGTTATTATTTGAAGATCTAGAATGATTTTATTAGTTAAATGACATTTTAAAGTCTATTTATTGAAACTGAGGTTTTCATATCTGGGGTTAATTATAGTCCAACAATTGCATTAACAATTATATATAGCCTGTTAGTAGCAGTCAGTCTTGATAAAATAAAGGTCCTTATCAGACATGTACATTCTTCTTTTAAATCAATGCAATAATCATAAGATCATAAGAAAGTAAAACTGAAAGTATAAACATTTATTATAGTTGGTTGAACTGCTACAAGTTATGTTAACAGACAGATATGTATTTCAAACTTCTATAATGTTTTAGTATGAATATTCATCAAACAAATTTTTATTATCTAAGGACAATTTTGTGACTTTACAAAATAGTCAGTGGCTAGTAATATAACATGATTTTGAGCTAGGATCCACAAATCAAAAGTGGCAATTGCATTATTTGCTGTGTACGCACATCACAATACATTGAAGTTTTGATCTTCGAGTCCTCTCTGAAAAGGAAAGTAACCCAAGATAAAAAATAAGCTTAATAGCAATTACAATGACCTTTTGTTTAAAATCACTTTTTGACATATTAACAACAGGACAATTGATGTTAGTGAAGAATGTGATGCAACTGTGCTTAGATTCTGAGTATTACGAAATAGTGAACTCAACAACCACAACCACAACCCCTTATAAGAACACTTTTCCCCATAGATGTGTATATATACACAGTACTGCCTACTGTCAAAGTATTAAAAATGAATATCTATACAGTTTTGAGTTAAGAAAACTAACATGATATGAGAAAAGAGAAAAACAAGCTACAATATCCCTTTCTATTGTGAAATATTAAGCTAACTAGACATTACAGAATTATTTAGTGCAATATAAATTCTCTGAAATGTAATTTATTTGGGAATGATAAGTATATAGTAGTAATATAGTGTAGTGTTTTAGAAGCATAGATGGTACAACCAAACTATTCAGGTGTGAATCTCAGCTCCACAACTCAGATGTTGTTTGATGCTGAACAAACAATTTAATCTCTCATAGTTTCATCTTTCTCAAATATAAAATGTAAAGTAATAGTAATAGTCACAACACCGGTTGAGCTAATATGCATGGAGTGTTATAAGACTGTCTGTTCCATCATTTGATATCTATAAATATTAATATCATAATGACCCCCAACTTCAAATAGAATCCAATGAGGTTCCCCAGTGATGATGGACCCAATCTTAGATTTGTATTTACATGTTGCTTTACATTTTATTTTATTTTGTTTTGCTTTACATTTTAATAGTGTCTGTGTTAGGTTTAACTTGCAAGATGTTAGCGGTCTTGATTTATTTTAATGAACTTTATTAAGATGAAATTTATATATGATAAAACGAACCAATTTAAAGTGTAACGTTCAGATTTGTCACACATAGAGACCCATACGACTTCCACTCCAATCAAGATGCAGATGCTTTCTACAGGGGCCTTGGTGTTGAAAGATAATATGTTATATGCATATGCTGTGTATATGTACATGTGGCTAATGCAGGTTTTCAAATAATAGGCTGGTCTATCCCCTGTTTTTAAGAGGATGATTGCTCAAAGAGAATTTTTGAAAATATATTTTGGGATAATCATGTTCCTCTGATTACTAATGAAATTTCTTACAAAGTAAAAATGTCCCACATGAAATTAATTTTGGTAAATGCATGGATCAACAAAATAAAAACATTTCTTTAGGCACACATTTTGGATTACTTAAGATAATATAAATATTTGCTAAGCTTATCAGTGCAACATGATGACTGTTTTTCAGCTTCTTCTGAAACTCTTCATCATAGGTAGCTCCCCCTTCATTTACCTCTCCCCCTATTCCCCTTCCTCCTCTTCCTTCTTCTTCTTTTTTTCATATTTGGAAGGACAGAAACTGTATTTACTGAGGCTTTCCTCGTTATTAACCATAACTTATTATCTAAGTTACAGTACTCTCTTGCTCTAGAGAACCAAAATATTTTTGGAGTCTTGTCTTCTCAGTCTTTTCATTTTATTCAGCTTAATTTTTTTTTTTTTTTTTTTTTTTTTTTGCGGTACGCGGGCCTCTCACTGCTGTGGCCTCTCCCGTTGCGGAGCACGGGCTCCAGACGCGCAGGCTCAGCGGCCACGGCCCACGGGCCCAGCCGCTCCGCGGCATGTGGGATCTTCCCGGACTGGGGCATGAACCCATGTCCCCTGCATCGGCAGGCGGACTCTCAACCACTGCACCACCAGGGAAGCCCTTCAGCTTAATTTTTAACTGCTGATCATTCAGTGGGTCAAAAGTTAGGAAAAAGTTGGAAATTTTCAATAACACAACAAGATCAACAACTGTTGATTATTTCTGCCCTAGTCTTGGATAAAAGAAACAACAGTGGCAAATAATAGCTGTTTCTAAAAACCATTTGTCTTTGTGAGATCAATGACCTGAAATGGCCAGCCTCATTTTGGTTATTGCATGTAACAGATGAATCAGTCAGCAATCTACATATGGAGTAAAGAGATATTCTCCGCCTTTACAAATTGGATAGACTGAAGCTTGGTCTACCCTATAGGACTATCCACCTAAAGCTCATAAAGGAAAACCAATCATCAGAAATTGAAGGTCTCTATTTAAATCAGTCTTTGGAAAATTCTGGAACTTAAATTAAAAATCCAAAATTAGGTTTTGCAAAAGAATTATAATTAAACAAATAATCAATAAACACTCTTGAATAGTTAATATATGGAGGCAGTGGAGATTCAAATAGGTGTGAAACAAATCTACTTTCTTAATGTAAGAGCCGAAGATAATTTATTATATACTAGTGACAAAGATAAAAATGATTAAGTTGGGCATGGAGGAAGTAGTCTGAAGGTGGTCTGGGGATAGGGCTGGTCTAGCCTTTAAAGAGTTTGTTGAAGTTACACAACTGCTGAAACTGGTAAAATGTATTCAGTGAGAGGACACACTCAAGGTGTAGATAAGTACGGCAAGAATGGAAGGTTTGTATAAGAAGGTAAAATTAAATAATACATAATATATATGCAGTACTTCAAGGTTTACTTTTTTACTAGCCCATCAGATTTAATATTAGGAAAATAAGTCATTAAATATTACCTTCACATGAGAATATAAGTTCAGATCTTTATGAGACTGGTCCGTATGAATACATGTATTAGAAAATAAGTGAACTGGCATCAAATCTACTATTTTTCTTATTACAAAATCAAAATGTCAAAGAATTGCAAAGTCTTGAATGCAAGACTAATTCAAGGCTTTTCTTTATCCACAGTGTGATGGCATAAGGGAAGATAAAGCTTGGTAACAAATATATAACTTGGAAATGAAAGTGAATCAAGACAAAAGAAACCATGTAGAAAATTATTAGTATGTTCTGGTATGTATGGTTAATAGGATCTTACATAAAAGTCTACTAAGTGGATAAAAAGATGGAATAAATATTAAGACATTGCAAAGGAAAGGCAATGGAATTTGATGATGCACAGAACACTGGAGCTTAAAAAGAAAAAAAGAAAAGAAATAAACATAAATGTATAGTGCCATTCCCAAAATTTCAACCTAGAAAATAAAAAGCTTAATAAGAAATGTGTCTGTGCCTTTGTGTGTGTTATCTTTGTAAATGACTGGCTAATCTACTCTTACTCTGGAGTTCTCTAGAATAATAATATGTATATAAATCTATAGTTAACTCTACTAAGAGTTTATTATTACTCTGTTTAGTTGGGATGCATTTAATTTGAAATAATAAGAAGTCAGAGGTGTATAATACCTTCTAAAAATGTAGGCTTAATGTTTTCAAATAGACAAGGCAAACTGGAAAAATTTCTACCAAATTCTTAAGTTTTCACATCTCCTAGAAAGAATGTATTATTTGAAAATAGCATAGTGCATATAAAAGCCAAGTACTTAAACCACAGATTTAGAGCACCTATGTATATATTATAATTAATTTATGATACATTTAGCTTCTCATATACTTAGAGAACCCTTCTCTCATAGAAGGAGTCAAATACTATATATTTAGTCAGATGTTTAAATTATCCTAAACCCCAAATATTAATATCCTAGACTTATTAACTTATTGTCACTATTAACTTTCTGACTTCGTTTATATACATAGATATTTGTAGAGGAAAACAAGAGGAAAGGAAAGAAACTAAGAACAAAAGACTCTGGAAAGTAAATTTGAAATCAATACTGAGAATAAAATACGTTAAAAAAAGTACAGAAGTGAAGACAAGATTAAGACAACCCTGGAAAATTGGGTAGAGAGCTAATCAGGAGAAGCAGAAATAAGAAAATTAGCAAGGTTCTCAGTGGTTTGTCACCTAATTTCTTGAAGATCCTGGATATGTATGCATAGCTACATTACAGTGTTATCTGAATGGATCATGGACCCTATATCCAATTAAGACTTCATTCATTTCACAAAAGATTAATTAATTCTTATCAGATTTCCAGGAAACACAACATTTTAAACATACTGTGAAGAAACTCTGGGCATGATGACAAACCTCAGGTTGTATATAAAGAATGAGACCTTTATTCTATGTCATAAATGTACTAAAATAGCTTATCAAGTCAGGATGAAGACTCAAATAAACTAATTTTTTATTTAATTAGTTCACTTAACATAGTCCTTCTATGTGTCCCAGGTAGACAGATATATTACCATAATTAATAGTCAGAGAGAAAATTTAAAAAGTTATCTGAGACATACTTTTTTTTAGAATTCTTACTCTTCAGCCTATATCAAATTCAGAGAAACTTCCATAGACTCTTTGTATCTGCTTAAAATTTTTATGTTGAAACCTAATCCCCAGTGTGATGCTATTAGGATATGGGTCCTTTGGGAGGTGATTAGGTCATGAGGGTGGAGTCCTCATGCATGAGATTAGCATCCTTATAAAAGAGATCCCAAGGGGCTTCCCTGGTGGCGCAGTGGTTGAGAGTCCGCCTGCCGATGCAGGGGACACGGGTTCGTGCCCCGGTCTGGGAAGATCCCACATGCCGGGGAGCGGCTGGGCCTGTGAGCCATGGCCGCTGAGCCTGCGCGTCCGGAGCCTGTGCTCCGCAACAGGAGAGGCCACAACAGTAAGAGGCCCGCGTACCACAAAAAAAAAAAAAAAAAAAAAAAAAAGAGACCCCAGAGTCACAGTGAGAAGAGAAAATGGCCCTCTATGAACCAGGAAGTGGGCCTTCACCATACACCAAATCTGCCTTGATCTTGAACTTCCCAGCCTCAGGTCTGTAAGAAATAAATTTCTGTTGTTTACAGGCCACCTAGTCTAAGGCATTTTGTTGTAGCACCCTGAACAGACTAATACAAGAAGCACTTTGCCATATAGAACTAAATGTAAATGTAACGGATCTGCTATACTTCTAAAGACTTCCAAAACTTTGAACTTCTGGTTTTGTACATTTCACTGATTAGAATGTTTAAAGACATAGCAATAGAATGGATTATTAATATTTCTTAAAAGGAAAACATTAAAAGAAATGGTACCAACGAGCAGTAAAAATGAACATCATCACCTCACCAACCCATTTTGTGACCTAAAGATGTTACTATGCTATAATTTTAGAAGAATCATCACAAAGAAAGGACAAATAATTATTTTATTGCTACAAAATGAGAATCAGAAGCATCAGATGGTTCTTAAAACACTGCACATAGAATATTCAAAATACTAATTGACACCTTCAAAGAAAGTACTTTGAGCAGCCTGAAGACAGCCCAATTAATGGTCACTAAAAGTTCTACTTAATGTTTGGTCTCCTTTCAGCACGTTGAATCTGATACTTCATCAGTGGTTAAAAGCCACGGTGGCATGACTTTTGGATTAGATATATTTTAATGTAGTGCATTCCAAGAATTCACATATGCATTTCAAGATTAAAATCAATAATGACACTAAGATGGTTGTCATCCACTGGCTAGACTATGTTATCAAAATGATGGAAATGCAGTTATGTATAAAAATAAACATAATATGCTGTCCACAGGGCATGATGAAGATAAACACCAGTTTCTCTACTGTAGCTACCATAATCATTAAAGAATTGATGGCCAATTAAACTGCACAAATCCTTAGGGGGAGAGGGGAAAAAAAAGCACAGCAGTAAATGCAGAAAGGTTCAGATCAATTTTTCACCCTAAACATAGTGAAGTTCATTAGTATTGCTAACACAAAGGCAAAGGTAAAGATAGCAAAATGAAGATTTTATCTTCTTTTCACTTTAATTATAGGGGTGCCTCGGGCAACCTAGTTTTCTAACTTGTTAAAAAAGATTGTATTAATATACTAGTGGAATTGTATTATGAATAAAAAATTTAAAAGATGATTTAATGCAAAGAAATTCTACATGTAAAGATGTAGAATGTAAAGATTTGATATGAAGAAGATTCTACAAGGTTTGTTTTTTTTTCTTTTTCTTATTTTGCAGCTAAAACAAAGGCTGTCTACATCAGGAAATTTTCAAAATGAATGTTCAAATTCACAAAGATGGTTCCTTAAAAGTATACTCATGTACACAAAGACAAAAAGAAAGCAATTTTCAAACAAAAGCAATTTTCAAAATGGTGTGCTCACACTGAATCAGTCAGATGAATTCTATGCCCACTTGACCTTCAATCATATTTTTCATTTCATCATTCTGTTGAAAATTAGTGGGACAGATGATATTTGGTCATCCTAGCTGAAAGTGAATCCAGTTGCAGACCTATGTTTCTGGAAAATATCATCTTTCAAGTAATGTAGCACAGAAATAAACATCAATAGATTCACTATTCTAAAATAAGTTTTGCCTTTGATAACTTATATTTATCTGTGCACTGATAACAAAAACAGAAGAAACTGTCCGGGCATTGGTTTGGTCAAAGGAAAGTTACATATTAAGCTGGTCAGGCTTGACACCTATGTTGAGAGTGAGAAATGTAGGTGGTAGAGAGGGCAGAGGATGAGAGCGCACAAAAATGAGAGAAGTGAACAGTTGGTTTAGCAAGGATGTTCTGCTGGCCGTTCCTGGAATGAACAACAAACCAATTGTACAAGTGAGGTAGTTATCCTCTGAACATGTCTGGTGACTTTATTTTTCACTTTAGAGACCAAGACTTCAATTAAAGCCAGCTACACTGCAAGTTAAAATATCTGATGAGGTTAAAAAAAGTATATTTAACGGAATACGATGTCACTATTAGATTACTTTCTCTAAAACCAATACAAAACAAGAATATACCCAAAAGTATATTAAAATGACCTTACTCATGAGCCTATAGTTCATCCTTTTAACACTATTTCTCCAAGAACCTATTATGTGGCATCTTAACATTCAAAAATAAATAGGACACAGTCCCTGCCCCGGAACAGTTTATATTATGGCAGGGGGAAGCAGACCCACATAAACTAAATACAGCATGGTAATTTCCATAACAGAGTTTAAATTTTGTTCCATGAGATCAAAGAGAGAACAAGGCAACCAGGCTTCTGGTAAATTGGAAAATGTTCATCACAGAAGTAAACATTTCAGATGGATCTCGAAGGAATAATAGTTGTTGATCAAACCAAATGAGTTTAGGACTGGAGAAGAATGTAATTCTAAGCAAAAGTACCAACTGTGCAAAAGTATGAAGCAAAGAGACTGTTTAAAGAAAAATAAATTATTTTATTTAAATGGGATTTCAGATGACCTATATGTGTGAGGCTGTGATTGGACAGAATGCTGGAAAAATAGAATTAGGCTGAAATGTAAAGGGCTTTGTGTGCAAAAAAAAGATGTGTAATCAGAAGAATGAATTGAACAAATGTGGTTTCTAGGCCAAAAACTCTGTGAATCATGGCCATGAAGTGGGAAAGTCTGGAGACCACCCATGAGGCCGCATAGGTCACTATTGCAATATTCTGCAATCCAGCACCATGACTGCCATGTAGCAAACACTAAATATTTGTTGAATTAATGATGGGTGAATGAACACAATGATATGAACACAATGATAGTCATCTGAACTAATGTACTTGTAGAGAAGACAGAAATACACACATGAAAACTATAATATTCATGAAGTCCATGTCTATGAAAATGGTCATTATGTTAGGCAAGAAATCGTGGTGATTAAGACAGAGGATGCTTACAGAAAGCAAAATTACTTACCAATATTAACCAGAGCAAAATGCCCTCAGTTTTCAATGTTATGTGCCTTTATTTTCTAAGCAAATTGATTTTAAACACACTGCCTTGAATGTGAATGGAAACCTAAAATTGGTTCAATTCTATTGGGAGATGAGTCACAGCATCATTTTTAAATGGATGTGACATTTAAATTAAAATCTACTACTTCGGGTTTGATTTTTTAGTGCCTAAATAATTATGTTTTTTACAGCTATCCATATTAAAGCTCAATATTAATTTCCAAACTGTGAGTGCATTGCACATTAATAGTTAAATGAGCTGCAAAATTTTAGATTACTTAAGAGCAAATCGGTCTAGAAATATTATTATCCAAAATGCACATATAGCCCAGTCAATCTTAGCAATTGCCTTCACTTTTGTTGGGTTAGTTTATGAAGATATAGCAGCAGAGAGGGGACAGAAGGAGTAAGCATTAAATTTCAGAATACCAGTAATGCTACCTTAAAATAGACATTAATGAAGTAACAGAAGAGCAGGCCAAAAGTCATTTTAATATGTCAACATGCACAAATACACAACAAAAAGATTCGCACACAAAAGGCTGTGCATAAATGATGGAGGAAAAATTCTGTGGCTGGCGATTGTGTTGCATGCATTCTAGAAGGTAAGGGTTTTTGAAAGGCATTTAGCTTTAAATTACTCTGTGTTCCTTTGAATGTCCTCGGCAGGACCAGAAATGGAGGATTCAATTTTCAAAGATAATTGTGTCAGATAACTATCTCATGCCTTTTCAGCAAGAATCTGATAAACACCTAATTACTAACCAAGTGATTTTAGAGCTACATTGCTGGGCTGATGTGAAGGCTACCTAGAAAGACCTGGTCATTCAATGTATCAGAAAGGAAATGTAGTTGGACTGTAAATTAATTTCATTTATTTGGCCAATGAAATCTTATCAACTATCCTAAAGAAATAATTTATTATTTTAACAAAAGAGCAGAAATTTCATCATAAAATCAATTATAGCCACAAAAATAAACTTTCACCACAGCACATCTAAAACAACCAAGTGAAAATAAAAATAGATTCAGTTGGAGTTTCAGGCAGTTTATCTTCTTTGGGAAAGCTTTGTGCAACTATACGGATGCCATCTATTATGCTGGAAAAAAGCATAAAGTTAATAATTTTGGATGTTAGAATTTGGTTCGGGGACTTCCCTGGTGGCACAGTGGTTAAGAATCCTCCTAACAATGCAGGGGACGTGGGTTCGAGCCCTGGTCCGGGAAGGTCCCACATGCCGCAGAGCAACTAAGCTCGTGTGCCACAACTACTGAGCCTGCGCTCTAGAGCCTGCGTGCCACAACTACTGAGCCCGTGTGCCACAACTACTGAAGCCCGCGCGCCAAGAGCCCGTGCTCCGCAACAAGAGAAGCCACCACAATGAGAAGCCTGCGCACCACAATGAAGAGTAGCCCCTGCTCACCGCAACTAGACAAAGCCTGCATGCAACAACGAAGACCAAACGCAGCCAAAAATAAATAAATAAATTTATTTAAAAAAAAAAGTTGGTTCAACTCTTTTTTTTTTTTTTTTTTTTTTTTTTTTTTGCGGTACGCGGGCCTCTCACTGTTGTGGCCTCTCCCGTTGCGGAGCACAGGCTGCGGCCGCGCAGGCTCAGTGTCCGTGGCTCACGGGCCCAGCCACTCCGCGGCGTGTGGGATCTTCCTGGACCGGGGCACGAACCCTTGCCCCCTGCATCGGCAGGCGGACTCCCAACCACTGCGTGACCAGGGAAGCCCTGGTTCAACTTTTTTAATAAAAGATGTTAGCCATAAATACATGAGTATTCACCTTCAAATGCATTTGTATACACACTCAGCTGGATTCTCCATTATTTCTACGTGTGATTCCGTATCATACCCCTGGCCTTTACTTGCGGTTTCATGTTGTCATATATAGTGTAAGGCCTAAAATTAAGGTCAAATATTATGTGCTGTCTTGACATCTGGTGAAACTGATATGGCCCAAAGTGATCTAACTGCAAGTTTCCCTCCCCACTCTACTCCTGTGAATAACATCCTCTATCCAAACCCCTTCCTTAACAGCCATAGTTTTTGCTTATATTTGAGGATGAGGTTTCCTTACTCAGCCAGTCTATGGAATTATTCAGACAAGCCAATCACACTCTCCCAGGAGAACTAGTGCACATCACTCTCTTGATACTACAAAGCTTGCCTCCCACAGACTCTAGTTCTTTCCTCTGTTCCAGAATGCAACCCCCATGTGACCCTGTGGAGCACGTGGTGTCCTTTTCCCCTAGGCCGTGAGTGTGAGTGATAATTTGCTGTTGGTCTCATCTGTCCAGTGCTGAATGCCATGGGATCAAGCATCCCTAAGTCTCTTTGGTGAGAATCCCTCCCTCACCAAAGGGGAAAATATGAGGTGATTAAAACATCATAGGACAACTCAGATTGGTCTAAAGCGCAGACTTTCCCTTTCTTTAAATAAATATGTCGTTTGATTGGTATATTTCCAGGGTAACTGCCAAACTGTGGAGATCAGGAGAGGCAAATAAAACGATTGGAGGCTTTGAGTAGAATGCCTTCCTATGTCAATGAATAACATATACTGAACATGTATTGAACACTTTCTCCCATTCCCTCAGATAGTTCCTATTGGCTTAGTAGCTACTTATGTAAAATGATAGAGGATAAAATCAAAAGAGGACAATATTAACAAAAAACAAAAACGAGGCGGTCCATTACCAAAGGATAATCAGAAAAAGGATTCATCCACTGAAAACTTAAAGCTCACTGCAATCTCAGCAAATTATGCATAACAGATTAAAGAACAAGTTTCATTCTTTAACCATTTTCATCTTAAAGATAAGCAGATGAGTATTTGGCAGTGGCAATGTTGTTTTCTTTTCATTGCTTTTACATTTTCCCATACACTGTCTCTATTTGCCATTATTTCAAAATCTTTGGTCCTCAAGGTACCCCTATTTTAGGCCAGTTTGAGATCAGAGGATAAAAGCCTAATTAGTGTAAAAGTGGAAAAAAAAATAAAACAAAAATAGCTATAGGAAGTAGAAGGAAAGTATATATGTTTTCCTGATAAAATTGGGGTATGATAATTATTTGAAGGTAATTATTACATCTCCACATCTATACATTAAACTAAAGCACTTGAAAGATTTCTCAGTTTTTCAAATAGTGAAATATTACAAAGCAATCAAGGGTAAAATGGTGAATTTTAGCAATTGCAAGATCATAGAAATAGTAGGTATTTGATTAATTATTTTTCTCTCTTGGTCACTTTTAAATCCAGGAACTGGTTTGAGATGCAAGGTATAAAGAGTATTTTTTTGTTGCAAAGTAAATACACAGTTAAATAGAATTTGCAAAATTAAAGTTCGAGTCCATGATCCTTTCCTGATAATTACGTCGAAGATTAAAATTTATGCTGAGGGTGATCCCCCATTCCCCAGTACTAGACAGAATTCATTACTTTCCACATACTTTGTCTTTTGCATAGTAAAAAAAAATCTGAAAAATCATTACTTAGTCTTCTTATTTTATGGTCCTTTTGCTAGAAAATGCTATCCCAATATAAAAAGCTATTTTTCTTATTTTATTCAACCCAATCTTATATTCTCTTTGTTATCTTTTCCTCTTGAATCAATAATTTCCACCAACCTTCAAATGTGCTCTACTGTCTCACGACTACAAACATAATACAGAAGACAAACGAAGGGCAAAAGTATTTGTCTTTCTCTATCTAACTTATCTCACTTCACATAATGTCCTCAAGGTCTATCCATGTTGTAGAAAATGGCAGGATTTCCTTTTCTTTTCTCATGGCTGAATAATATTTCAGTGTGTGTGTGTGTGTGTGTGTGTGTGTGTGTGTGTGCATGTGTGTGTATGTGTACACACACCTTTCCTTTATCCATTCATCCACTGATGAGTACTTAGTTCTTTTCCATATCTTGGCCATTGTGAATAATGTTGCAATAAACATGGGGTACATATATCTCTTCAATACCCTGTTTTCATTTCCTTTGTGTATATACTCAGAAATGGAATTACTGGATCATATGGTAGATCTACCTTTAATATTGTGAGGAACATCCATATTGTTTTGCATAGTGGATGAACAAATTCCTACCATCAGTGTACAAGGTTCCCTTTTGTTTACATCCTCACCGACACTTACCTATTGTCTTTAAAAATATATATATTGGAATATAGTTGCTTTACAATATTGCATTAGTTTATACTGTACAGCAAAGTGAGTCAGCTATACGTATACATATATCCCATGTTTTGGATTTCATTCTCCTTTAGGTCACCACAGAGCACTGAGTAGAGTTCCCTGTGCTATACAGTAGGTTCTCATTAGTTATCTATTTTATACATAGTATCAATAGTGTATATATGTCAATCCCAATCTCCCAGTTCATCCCACCCTCCTACCCTTTCCCCCTTGGTATCCATACATTTGTTCTCTATGTCTGTGTCTCTATTTCTGCTTTGTAAATAAGGTCATCTATGCCAGTTTTTTCAGATTCCACATATACTCATTAATATTTGATATTTGTTTTTCTCTTTCTGACTTCACTGTGTATGACAGTCTCTAGGTCCATCCATGTCTCTACAAATGACCCAATTTTGTTCCTTTTTATGGCTGAGTAATATTCCATTGTATATATGTGCCATATCTTCTTTATCTATTCATCTGTCGATGGACACTTAGGTTGCTTCCATGTCCTGGCTATTGTAAACAGTGCTGCAATGAACATTGGGGTGCATGTGTCTTTTTGAATTATGGTTTTCTCTGGGTATATGCCCAGTAGTGGGATTGCTGGGTCATATGGTAGTTCTATTTTTAGTTTTTAAAGGAATCTCCATAGTGGCTGTATCAATTTACATTTCTCCACACTCTCTCCAGCATCTATTGTTTGTAGATTTTTTTGATGATGGCCATTCTGACTGGTGTGAGGTGATATCTCATTGTAGTTTTGATTTGCATTTCTCTAACAATTAGTGATGTTGAGCATCTTTTCATGTGCCTCTTGGCCATCTGTATGTCTTCTTTGGAGAAATGTCTATCTAGGCTTTCTGCCCATTTTTTGATTGGGTTGTTTGCTTTTTTGATATTGAGCTTCATGAGCTGTTTGTATACTTTGGTGATTAATCCGTTGTCAGTTGCTTCATTTGCAACATTTTCCCCCATTCCGAGGGTTGTCTTTTCGTCTTGTTTATGGTATTGTCTTGTTGATGACAGTCATTCTAACAGGTGTAAAGTGATATCTCATTGTAGTTTTGATTAGCATTTCCCTGATTAGTGATGTTGAGCATCTTTTCATGTACCTTGTATGAATGTCTTCTTTGGAAAAACATTCACTTAGTTCCTCTGCCCATGTTTTGGTAAGATTTGTTGTTGTTGTTATTAAGTTATTGAATTCCTTATATATTTTGGATATTAACCCCTTATCTGGTATATGGTTTGCGACATTTTTCTCCCATTCTGTATACTGTCTTTTCATTTTGTTGATTGTTTCCTCTGCTGTGCAGAAGTTTTTAAGTTTGATGTATTAATAGTATGATATCACTTGTATGTGGAATCTAAAAAAGACAAACTGATTAAAAAATAAAAAGTAAAATGGCAAATTCCCTGGCAATCCAGTGGTTAGGACTCCACACTCTCACTACCGAGGACCTGGGTTCAATCCCTAGTCAGGGAACTAAGATCCCACAAGCCTCATTGTGTGCCAAAAAAAAAAATTAAAATGGTGGTTACTAGGGGCAGAGGGATGGAGGAATCGGAGAGATGTTGTTTAAAGGTACAAACTTGCAACTAGCAGACAAATACTACAAATTTAACTGGAGATCTAATGCACAGTATAGCAAATATAGTGAACAATATTGTATTATAGTCATACAACTTGCCAGGAGACTAGATCTTAATTATTCCAACCCCCCAAAAGAAATTATAATTATGTGTAGTGATAGAGGTGTTAACTATCGCTACACTGGCAATCAAATTACAATATATTGATATAAATATATCACATCAATATTTTATATACCTTAAATTTATATAATGTTATATGCTAAATTTATTTCAATTAAAATGTATATATTAAATCTGAATCTGTGACCAAAAAGAAAAAAAAAATAAAGTATTTGTTGCTTGACTCCTTATTCCAGTTATGGCCAAATCCAGTTATGGCTCTTTTGCAGTTAAGTTTCTTTAGAAGAGTTGTCTGTTTTCACTCTCTCTGTTGCCTTAACTTCCCTTCATTTTCCTGACACTCTAATCTGGCTTCTACTCCCATCACAGTGCACAGTGCTAAATTTTTCTTCCTGATGTAGCCAATGACTTTCTTCATGCTTTCTTTAGTTCTTTCTAAAGAAGAACTGTTGGAAATATTTAACACACCTTCTTGACTGTTCTTTGGAAATCCTCCCTTCTCTTAGTCTCTGTTTCACCACTTATTCTTGGTTTTCCTCCCGTCATCTAGCTAGTACATTTTAGGTACTCTTTCTGTATCCTCCTCTTCCTCTTTCTCTACCTTACTCCTAAATATTGAAGTCTCTAAAGAGACAATCCTGAACCTTTTCCCTCTTTCTGGAAATTTCACCTATAAATACTTTCTATGTGCTAGTATTTCTGCAGTCCAGCCCTCTATCATGAGATTCAGGCCCACGTACCCAAATGATTATTTGCACATTCACTTGCCATCTTAGAGACATCGCTCATTTAACATGTCCAAAATTGAATTATTGATTAAATCCCTCCTCGCCCCACCTCTCAACTAAATATATTTATGCCCAGTCTCTTTCAGCTCATCCATCCAGGTCCTCATTTAATATACCTGAGAACCCTTTTACCCTTGCCCTGCTTTCCACACCACAAACATCATTATTTTCTACTGATTTCACTAGGTATTCATAGAAACTTGAGTTCATCATCTCCCCTCTTTCCCTTTCATACCTAAACCATTACTAAGTCCTATTGATTCTATCTCTAAATTATTTTTCAAATCTTCCAATTTCCCTCCATTTTCATTATATCCACTCTTGACAAAAATCACCATCTTCTCTGGCCTGGATGTGACAATTGACTTTTAACTGTTTCCTCTATTCCTATCCTAGCTTCCATTTAAATGGATAAACAAAAACAATAAGGGTTTATAAATATTTTTGAGTAAAACATATGTACTATAATACATATAAAGTATATACTTAAGTACGATCTTAAGTATACAGCTCAATAAACTTTTACTATTGATCAAGATATAAGATATTTCCTATATTCAGACGTCTCCCTCCTGTTCTTTTCCAGTCACGTCCCCTATCTGAAGAAACTGCTATTTTGACGTCTCATAATCAGTTCTGTCTTTTCCTGAATTTCATATCCACTAAATCATATGTACTCATATGTGATTTATGTCTCACAATACAATGTCTGCAGGGTTTATTCAGGATGTTGTCGGTAGTGGTAGTTTAGTGTATTTTTATACTAGGTAATACTCCATTATATGACTATACCACAATTTATTTACCCCTTTTCCTACTGATGGGCATTTGGATTGTTTCCTATCCATGTGGCTATTCTTACACATGACTATTAGATGGGCTTCTTTACAGCCTTATCTCCATCAAAATACATATGTCTCATAAATTCAGGGAAATCTTTATAAAAGCTTGATTTTAATATGCCATTTTCTCTCCAAAAACTTTTTACAGTGTCTGTTAAGTGTTCATCCCATCAGGTCTAAACTTGGAAGCCCAGTCAAAGGCTTCCATAATTGACCTATCTTGTATTTTTCCAGGTTCATTTGCCAACACTCTTCCAGAAGGACCCTTTGCCCAACAGACCAGCTTGTACTTTCTTTTCCTCTTTACCCTCTTCTTTTTTTCTCTTATTATTTCCTAGCAATCTATTTTCCTAAATGTTTCTTTACTCAAGGATAACTGTGTATCCCTTCTTTTCCTATTCAACTTATGCTGTCCTTTCACTGTCTTTGGTATCTTACTCAAGCCACATTTGTGTTGAGACGTCTCCTCTGACTGAGAGTATGGGCAAAACTTCAACTTAGTACTTGACTGTCTGCTTTCCCTTTTCTATTTTATAACTAATCAACTACTAAAGCTAGATAATGAGACCAAACCCTCCATGTACTTTTTAATGTTAAAGAATTCTCCCAATCAAGTCTACCGTTTCATAATACTTTGATAGGCATGTTAATTTTGAGATTACATGTCAGTACAGTTTCTAATAGTATTGAAGGTTACATCAAATAACATGGCATCATTTTATGATTTGTATTTGATTTTTTTAAAGTAGGAATAGAAAGCAAGACCTTGTGGTGTCAGTTCTAGATCTTATGCTGAGGGCCTGAAATAAAGGGTCAAGAGATATGCCATACCAGAGAATGTAGTGGCAAGTCCACCGAGCACTGCAACCGAACATGAGGACACTGTAACTGCTGAACTCGACTGAACAGGCACACTTGGAAGCAGTCTGTTACTGTGGCCACTTTTCCTTTCAATAGAATTGTAAAAACAGAACAGACATGGGATCTTCACCTAGAATTTACAGCTACCATCACCTTCTCAAGAGCACCACTACCTCACACTCAACACCAATTTCATGGTCCATTCTTTAACCTGGAGATTATATACACACACACACACACACACACACACACACACATATATATATATATATATATATATATATATATATATAAAACTGAAATTTTGAGAATAGGTAACTGTTATCAGATTATTTTGTAAAATCCTAAACAAACTTAAAATTTTGGGCCTCTTCAGAACAGCATTTATTCTTGAACCAAGCCACAGTCTTTTCTAAGGCTTCAGTTCCCTCATGTGTTCTCATTCATGAAATAGTCTCTTTTGAACACTGTAACTCATGAATATAAGTCAGTTTTTAGTAGATCAATCATGAATACCCATCTGCTTGTTTTACTGTGAATCTACCTGGTCTGGATGAGCGGATTTCTTAACTTGTGACCCTATCATACTGCTGCTGACTCTGTCAGCCCTGTAACCCCACTGGACAGCCTTCTTCAGCTCCCATCGACTGGGGACATATTACTAGACCAATGGTCACCTGTGATCTCATGCCTGGCAGATTTCTATCTTTTGGATCACTTAGGGATCCTGCCATTATTTATATCAGTATTATGACATGTTTCAAGTTTTAAAGCAACTCAACAGTTTCAAGAAAAACATATTCTTAAAGAAGGATAAAAGGGAACAATGTGCTCCTAAAACATATTGAATTTTTGAAATAAAATATTGCTTTGCTAACTACACTTTATTTATTGGAGCACCATCAATAAAAGGTACATCAATAATTTTTATATAAATAGTCACCACTATTAGTACTCAAAATCCCATAATTGTCCTCACTGTGATTCTAGATAGCAATTTCCTTAATGTATAATTCAAAATATTGTATACTTAATTTCATCATTACTTTTTTATTTTTTAATTGTCATTAAAAAAAAAAACATAGTGGAACTTTAAAATAATCGTACCACTAAGAACATTGAAAACTGGAATGGTTTTACTATATGGAACAAACACTTTCTTTTTACATTGTTAACGTTTGTATGTTTTAATTTTCTTAATACAAATGTTGACCCTTATGAATAAATTATAGAACAATATCTATTCATAATACTAATATTATTTAGTATTACAGTGACCTGAAAAATCCACATTTGACAAATCTGTTGCTCTCACAGGTTTTAAGTTACCCATTAAGTATCAATTTTTTTTCATTTGATGGACTGTTAAATTTAAGCCAAAAAATCAGAAGAATAAGATAAATTTAAGCATATAGTTAGCACATTTTAAAATATATTGACATTAAAGGATTGCCTGCTCAGTAATGAAAAAATTCCAAGATATTTATTTTTCACTCATTGTATTATAAAATTGTCTTCAGTTAAAAACTTGATAATTTTGTTTTCCAAGATATTTTTGTGTTCTCACTGTGCAATGACTTCAACTGTATCCATTTCTTATTATCCCCTAATGCTTCTTGAATTGTTTATTGATGAAACTGAATGTAGATAAACATGGCAATTTAAGAAGCTGTAAAACTGGAAACTATTTTAAATAGCTTTTAATTTCTAAAATAAATTCTTCTTCACTCAGGCTATTGGTTTAAATGCATACTCACACGCACTGCCCTCCCAGGAGAGGAGCCATCTAATTGAACATGATATTTTACAGCCGTAAGACATGTTTGTCATACCCAGGATGTTGAATATTTACAGTCATTATAGAAGTGCCTGTGTAATAAAAGTCTCAGAGGATTTAAGACTAAACAGAATCTTGAAGCTAAACCACATTTACACTGTATATATGTGGTACTATATTGCTCCATTAGTCTAATTTCATCATATAACTATGTGAATTGTATTCTTCACAAAATTCGAAAATAAATATTCATGTTGTCAAGTATGCATAGTCCTTGATATACAACTAAACTGTATTACACGAACATGCTTACTAGTTGGTCATTTGGAACTGGGTTATATTTTCTTGTAGAAATTATGATTAAGTTTACTGTGTGGTCCACATATACCTCTTGAACCAAAAATGTGTCTGTAGTAATTTTGAGCCCTTAGTCTTTCTTTGATATTATGTTTATTCAAATTTGTACAATGTTTAAGGCAAGGGACATTTTCTGGCTCAGAACCACTTTAATTTTGATCCTTATCTCTTTCAAGATGTGTTCATTTTGAGTTCTGCACTATGTCTCTGATATATTAAAAAAGAGCCTGAAGTGAGATATGGAAATGTTACCATGAGTGTGAGAAAACACTCATACTTTAGAAGTTAGTGACGTGGGAAAGGAGGAGTTGGGTTGGGTGAGAATGTACTGGCAGAGGCTGTTTATATATACACGTTCTACTGAATAAGCAATTCGTAAGATGCTGTTTACCTAAATAGACTTCCTTGGATTTTTTATCCATTAAATTAACTAGCTTTTTAACTAAATAAAGCAAATTTACCTGCTAGTTTAGCATCACATACAGAGCCACAGTCAAATAAATGATTAAATTGAACAAGGGAGCAATTTTCTTCCTAATTCCAAATCTCTACATGTTTAAAGCACTTTATTTGTTCCCTAATATATCACTGTTGCCCTGTGGTGGATTTTACCACTAGCAAAAGGCTCACCTTACCAAAATATCACCACTGCCTTCCCCAAATAAAAGTGTTTTTCCTGCTAGCAACTTCTATGGTTAAAAAAAAGGGATAGAGGAAAAGGCACTACCACTTCACACCCACTAGGATGACTATCACCAAGAAACAGAAAATGATGAGTATTAGGGAGGATGTAGAGAAATTGGAATTCTTGTGCCCTGCTGGAGGAATGTAAAATGGTACAGCTGCTATGGAAAACATTATGGTGATTCCCAAAAAAATTAAAGATAGGCTTACCATATGACCTAGCAATTTCACTTCTGGATATATACTCAGAAGAATTGAAAGGAAGGCCTTGAATAGATACTTCTGTACCCATATTCACAGCAGCATTATTTTTGTTTGTTTGTTTTTGTTTTGTTTTGCTTTGTTTAATGTGAACCCTAACCTCACATTTTATTCAAAAATTAACTGACTGATCATAGATTTAAATATAAAATGTGAGATTATATAAGCTCTGAATATAACATTCTAGAAATTCTTCATTACATAGGTCTTGGGAATACTTCTTTGAGGCAACATTATGTGCAGAATCAATAGAAGAAAAAAATCCATTAATGAGAACCCACCAAAATGAAAACAAATAAACATATAAACCAACTTCTGAAGCAATTATACTCCAATAAAGACGTTAAAAAAAAAAAAACTCTGCTCTGCAAAATAAATTTGTTTTGTACTTGAATTCTCAAATTGAGAACTTTAATATTTTATTTTATAATTTTTTTTTTATACTATGAGTGATTTCTTTCTGAACCTGACCCTTGTCACTTTGTTATTGACTTTGGGTCATGTCAGTTCTCCTGGAGAATGCTGGCTTTCCTTTCTTTGCTTCTTTGGCTGATGTCACCCCAGTCTGAGGCAGACTGCAATCCTGACCCACCTGCTGTTGGCTCTGGCTCCAATGTGAGTTTTGTTTTCAGGTTTTGAAGCACAATTCCACACTGAGGATGCAGTCTGGAATCATTACAGTAGTCTACTGCACGCTGTAGTTCTCAGAAACTTGGTTTTGTGGATCCTGTCCATCATACAAGCACAGACTAGGAGAGAAGCCACGTGTTTACACAGAATCGACGGATTCCCTCTGTACTGGCCTCATCTCCCTGCTCTCCCCTCCACACTGTGCATCCCAGGGGATTCCTTCCTGTGGTTGTTTCTACAAAACCTAGGTTTTCACTGGTGTTGGTGCTTGTCTGGTGCAGAGCAGAGTGATTCAACAGGTCTCCATGTCTCCACGACCAAAGCGCGGCAGCATTATTTACAATAGCCAAAAGATGGAAGCAACCCAAGCGTCCATGGACAGATGAATGGATAAACAAAATGTGGTACATACATATAATGGAATATCATTCGGCCTTAAAAAGGAAGGGAATTCTGACACATGGCACAACACAGAAAAACCTTGAAGGCATTAAGCCAAGTGAAATAAACCAGTTATAAAAGGACAAATATTATATGATTCCACTTACATGAGAAACCTAGAGTAGTTAAATTCATTGAGACAGAAAGCAGAATGGTGGCTCCCAAGGATTGGGAGGAGAGGGAAATGGGGAGTTACTATTCAATGCACGTAGAGTTTTAGTTTTGCAAAATGAAAAAGTTCTGGAAATGGATGGTGGTGATGGCTGCACAACAAAAATGCACTTAATGCCTCTGAACTGTACATTTAAAGATGGTTAAAATGGTAAATTTTATGTTATGTGTTTTACCATAATTTAAAATATATTACTTTATCATTTGCCTAAAGAACTAAAGTATTAATGAGGCTACTTTAATAAGGTGTTGTTAACTGAGGTCATTATGAAACTCCAGATTATCAATATTTAAAAGATTTGGGGATTTTTTTCTTCTGATAATGGAGGCATTTGGATTGACTGAAACTTTATAGAATAGTGGACCACATTGAATTGCCTAGAAAACAAATTTCACATTCAAACACTGATAAAAGTTTATCCTTGAGCACCAAAGGGCTTTGGGAAGCAAGATCAGTTTCCAGTTAACACAGAAGTTCAGATTCTGTGGGTAAGCCTTGTAATTCATACTGTTGAAAAAGGGGATATATACCCTTTTACTAGTTAGTTACACTTTTTGCCTCAAGTGATGGAAACCCAGCTCAGCCTATTTTAAATATTAAAAGAAATTAAAGAAAGAATAGTAGGCTAGCTCTTGGAATCCAAAGATGTGTTCAATGATCATACTACAGGAAGGATGGAATTGTAACACAGGTTTCACTGAGAAGAGTAATTCAAAACAGTAGGATCTTATCAACTGTATGTGCTTCTCTGAGCACTGGCTTCATTCTCTCTCTCTCTCTCTCTCCCCTCCATCCCTCTCTACTGAAGTTCTCTCTCCACATGGTAAAAAATATAGCCACTAACAGGAGGTGCTTTATTATAATATCTTCAGCTCTTGAGAGACTGGTCAACTGTTCTTAGATCTTAGATACCAAAGTCCTAGAGAAGGAATTCACTGAGCTTGCTTGGGTCAAGTAACTAGCTTTTAGATCAATCTATTATCACCAGAATGTGATGTTTTGTGAGAACCTTACACTTCCCATATGGATAAAAGAGTCAAGGACACAATTTCTAAAAAAAAAGTGATGGTGGATATACAGAGGCTAAGCTGAGCAGACAAAACTGTATTTTATTTATTATTATAGTAGTATTATGGTATTTATTTAACACTTTTATTTCTTGCATTTTATTCTTTTTATCTATGATAATTTTTCCTTGTTTATTTCTGATCTCAGGGATTGTTTTTCAACCTTGACTAATATATAGGCATAAATTAAAAGAAACATTCCATGGCTCTTCAGTGCTAACATAAAGTATATTTATGATCATGTCATTTAAATATGTACAAAGTACATTAATTCATTATGCTTATAGCTCATAAAATATAAAACAAAAATTATAATTAAACACAAATGTTAGCAAGCCAATAAAATTAAAATTAAAGGCATTTGATTTAAATTACCTAAATGTAATAGATGATGTTATAGTTCTGTAATGAAAATGTTTTCTCAATTTGAATATTATTCTGATGATGGTGAAGCAATGTTTTACAACTTTCATGGATATAATACCATATAAATTGTGATGGCAATTCTCTTACAAATATTATCTTGTACAAACACAGCAGAACTCATTGCTACTTAGTACTATATTGTTATTTGGCCTTCATTCACTCATAATTTCTGTATCATATTTGCCTCTGGTATTTTCACATTGTTGTGTAACTTTTAAACCGGTACTGTTAGTTACTGAGAGGATCAAAAACTGAAACATGAAAGTTATGTGGTACTACATACTTCTAAAGTTGGTTTTTCATATTTTGCAGAATATGGATATATAATTTAGATAATAATTGACATAAATTCACACTGTTAATTAGTTGCTGTACTAAAACATAACACATAAAGTATTACAACATAAAATACATGTCCTTATCTTGAGAAACACAGAAATAAAACTATAGACAAAACAGATAGAGGAGTGGAGATAGAATGAAAGACAATCAAGTATATGTTGGAGAATGAACCTAATTTTCCTCATTTAGCTACACTACTTAATTTGAAGGGTAAATTCAGCTTTAAAACTGACATTTGCTAGCGTTACCATATGCATCACTTACTGACTTCACCAAAATTCTATATTCTCATTGATAATGCACAGCAACTGTTTTTGGATTAATATTACATCCAATGTCCGAAAGGAGAAGAATCTCTCTTTTCTAGAATGTGGCTTGTGTTAAAAGATGACTGAAAAAGTCATCCCAGATTTCCCTTAGATGTCACCACACACACTTTGTTTATTTCAAAAAGCACAAGAAGAGTAATTTAAAAATTATAGTTTTGTAGCAGAAACAAGAAGAACTACAATCCTGCAGCCTGTGGAACGAAAACAACATTCACAGAAAGGCAGACAAAATGAAAAGGCAGATGACTATGTGCCAGGTGAAGGAAGAAGATAAAACATCAGAAAATCAAATAAATTAAGTGGAAATAGGCAAGATAAAGAATTCAGATAAAGAATTCAGATAAAGAATTCAGAGTAATGATAAGGAAGATGATCCAGGACCTCAGAAAAAGAATGGAGGCAAAGATCAAGAAGATGCAAGAGATGTTTAACAAAGACCTTGAAGAATTAAAGAACAAACAAACAGAGATGAACAATACAACACCTGAAATGAAAAATACACTAGAAGGAAACAATAGCAGAATAACTGAGGCAGAAGAACGGATAAGTGACCTGGAAGGAAGAATGGTGGAAATCACTGCCATGGAAGAGAATAAAAAAAAAAAGAAAGAAAAGAAATGAAGACAGCCTAAGAAATGAAGGCCTAAGAGACCACTGGGACAATATTAAATGCACAAATATTTGCATTATAGAGGTCCAGAAGGAGAAGAAAGAACGAAAGGACCAGACAAAATATTTGAAGACATTATAGTTGAAAATTTCCCTAACATGGGAAAGGAAACAGCTACCCAAGTCCAGGAAGAACAGAGAGTCCCAGGCAGGATAAAACCAAGGAGAAACACGTCTAGACATATAGTAATCAAACTGACAAAAATTAAAGACAAAGAAAAATTATTAAAAGCAACAAGGGAAAAATGACAAGTAATATACAAGGGAACTCCCATAAGGTTAACAGCTAATTTCTCAGCAGAAACTCTTCAAGCCAGAAGGAAGTGGTGTGATATATTTAAAGTGACGAAAGGGAAGAACCTACAACCAAGATTACTCTACCCGGCAAGGATCTCATTCAGATTCGATGGAGAAATCAAAAGCTTTACAGACAAGCAAAAGCAAAGATAATTCAGCACCACCAAACCAGCTCTACAACAAATGCTAAAGGAACATCTCTACATGGGAAACACAAGAGAAGAAAATAATCTACCAGAACAAAACCAAAACAATTAAGAAAGTGGTAAAAGGAACATACATATTGATGATTACCTTAAATATGAATGGATTAAATGCTCCAACCAAAAGACACAGACTGGCTGAATGGATACAAAATCAAGACCCATATACAGGCCATCAACAAGAGACCCACTTCAGACCTAGGGACACATACAGATTGAAAGTGAGGGGATGGAAAAAGATATTCCATGCAAATGGAAATCAGAAGAAAGCTGGAGTAGCAATTCTCATATCAGATAAAATAGACTTTAAAATAAAGAATGTTACAAGAGACAAGGCAGGACACTACTTAATGATCAAGGGATCAATCCTAGCAGAAGACATAACAATTATAAGTATATATGCACCCAACATATGAGCGCCTCAATACATAAGGCAAATGCTAACAGCTATAAAAAAGGAAATCGATAGTAACACAATAACAGTGAGGGACTTTAACACCTCACTTACACCAATGGACAGATCATACAGACAGATAAGGAAACACAAGCTTTAAATGACACAAGAGACCAGATAGATTTAATTGATATTTATAGGACATTCCATCCGAAAACAGATTACACTTTCTTCTCAAGTGCACATGGAACATTCTCCAGGATAGATCACATGCTGGGTCACAAATCAAGCCTCGGTAAATTTAAGATAATTGAAATCATATCAAGCATCTTTTCTGACAACAATGCTATGAGATTAGAAATCAATTACAGGGGAAAAAAAGTAAAAAGCACAAACACATGGAGGCTAAACTATACGTTATTAAATAACCAAGAAATCACTGAAGAAATCAAAGAGGCAATCAAAAAATACCTAGAGACAAATGACAGTGAAAACACAATGATCCAAAATGTATGGGATGCAGCAAAAGCAGTTCTTAGAGAGAAGTTTATAGCAATAAAATCCTACCTCGAGAAACAAGAAAAATCTCAAATAAACATTCTACCCTTATACCTAAAGGAACTAGAGAAAGAAAAACAAACAAAACCCAAAACTAGTAGAAGGAAAGAAATTATAAAGATCAGAGCAGAAATAAATGAAATAGAAACAAAGAGAACAATAGCAAAGTTCAGTAAAACTAAAAGCTGGTTCTTTGAGAAGATAAGAAAAATTGATAAACCTTTAGCCAGACTCATCAAGAAAAAGGAGAGGATTCAAATCAATAAAATTGGAAATGAAAAAGGAAAAGTTACAACAGACACCGCAGAAATACAAAACATCATAAGAGACTACTACAAGCAACTCTATGCCAATAAAATGGACAACCTGGAAGAAATGGACACATTCTTAGAAAGGTATAACCTTCCAAGACAACCAGGATGAAATAAAAAATATGAACAGAACAATCACAAGTAATGAAATGGAAACTGTGATTTAAAATTTTCCAACAGGGCTTCCCTGGTGGCGCAGTGGTTGAGAGTCCACCTGCCGATGCAGGGGACACGGGTTCGTGCCCCGGTCCGGGAAGATCCCACATGCCGCGGAGTGGCTGGGCCCATGAGCCATGGCCGCTGAGCCTGCACGTCTGGAGCCTGTGCTTCACAACGGCAGAGGCCACAACAGTGAGAGGCCCACATACCACAAAAAAAAAAAAATTTTTTTCCAACAAACAAAACTGCAGGACCAGATGGCTTCACGGGTGAATTCTATCAAACATTTAGAGAAGAGCTAACACCTACACTTCTCAAACTCTTCCAAAAAATTGCAGAGAAAGGAACACTCCCAAACTCATTCTACGATGCTACCACCACCCTGATACCAAAACCAGACAAAGATACTCCAAAAAAGAAAATTACAGACAAATATCACTGATGAATATGATGCAAAAATCCTCAACAAAATACTAGCAAACAGAATGCAACAACACATTAAAAGGATCATACACCATGATCAAGTGGGAGTTATCTCAGAGAGGCAAGGATTTTTCAATGTATGCAAATCAATGTGGTACACTGTATTAACAAACTGAAGAATAAAAACCATATGATCATCTCAATAGATGCAGAAAAAGCTTTTGACAAAATTTCAACACCCATTTATGATAAAAACTCTCCAGAAAGTGGGCATAGAGGGAACCTACCTCAACATAATAAAGCCCGTATACGACAAACCCACAGCAAACATCATTCTCCATGGTGAAAAATTGAAAGCATTTCCTCTAAGATCAGAGACAAGACAAGGATGTCCAATCTCGCCACTATTATTCAAAATAGTTCTGGAAGTCCTAGCCATGTCAATCAGAGAAGAAAAAGAAATAAGAGTAATACAAATTGGAAAAGAAGAAGTAAAACTGTCACTGTTTGTAGATGACATGATACTATACATAAAGAATTCTAAAGATCCTACCAGAAAACTACTAGAGCTAATCAATGAATTTGGTAATGTTGCAGGATACAAAATTAATGCACAGAAATCTCTTGCATTCCTATGCACTAATGACAAAAAATCTGAAAGAGAAATTAAGGAAATACTCCCATTTATCATTGCAACAAAAAGAATAAAATACCTAGGAATAAACCTAACTAAGGAGGTAAAAGACCTGTACTCAGAAAACTATAAGACACTGATGAAAGAAATCAAAGATGACACAAACAGATGGAGAGATATACCATGTTCTTATATCGGAAGAATCAATATTGTGAAAATGACTATACTACCCAAAGCAATCTACAGATTCAATGCAATCCCTATCAAATTACCAATGGCATTTTTTACAGAACTAGAACAAAAAATCTTAAAATTTGTATGGAGATACAAAAGACCCTGAATAGCCAAAGCAACCTTGAGAAAAAAAAAAATGGAGCTGGAGGAATCAGGTTCCCTGACTTCAGACTATACTGCAAAGCTACAGTAATCAAGACTATATGGTACTGGCACAAAAACAGAAACAGATCAATGGAACAGGATAGAAAGCCCAGAGAGGAACCCATGCATATATGGTCACTTTATCTTTGATAAAGTAGGCAAGAATATACAATGGAGAAAAGACAGTCTCTTCAATAAGTGTTGCTGGGAAAACTGGAGAGCTACATGTAAAAGAATGAAATTAAAACCCTCCCTAACACCACACACTATAGTAAATTCAAAATGGATTAAAGATCTAAATGTAAGACCAGACACTATAAAATTCTTAGAGGAAAACACAGGCAGAACACTCTTTGACATAAATCACAGCAGGATCTTTTTTGACCCACCTCCTAGAGCAATGGAAATAAAAACAAAAATAACCAAACGGGACCTAATGAAACTTAAAAGGTTTTGCACAGCAAAGAACACTATAAACAACATTAAAAGACAACCCTCAGAATGGGAGAAAATATTTGCAAATGAATCAATGAACAAAGGACTAATTTCCAAAATATATAAACAGCTCATGCAGCTCAATATTAAAAAAAAAACAAACAACCCAATAAAAAAACGGGCAGAGGACCTAAATAGACACTTCTCCAAAGAAGACATACAGATGACCAAGAGGCACATGATAAGATGCTCAACATAACTAATTATTAGAGAAATGCAAATCAAAACTACAATGAGATATCACCTCACACCAGTTAGAATGGGCATCATCAGAAAATCTACAAACAACAAATGCTGAAGAGGGTGTGGAGAAAAGGGAACCCTCTTGCACTGTTGGTGGGAAGGTAAATTGATGCAGCCACTATGGAGAACGGTATGAAGGTTTATTAAAAAGCTAAAAATAGAACTACCATATGACCCAGCAATCCCACTACTGGGTATATACCCTGAGAAAACCATAATGCAAAAAGACACATGCACCCCAATGTTCATTGCAACACCATTTACAATAGCCAGGTCATGGCAGCAACCGAAATGCCCATCAACAGATGAATGGATAAAGAAGATGTGGTACATATATATAATGGAATATTACTCAGCCATAAAAAGGAACAAAATTGGGTCATCTGTAGAGACCCGGATGGACCTAGAGACTGTCATAGAAATTGAAGTAAGTCAAAAAGAGAAAAGCAAACATCGTATATTAACACATATATGTGGGAATCTAGAAAGATCATAAAGATCAACTGGTTTGCACGGCAGAAATGGAGACACAGATGTAGAGAACAGACATATGGACACCAATGGGGGGAAGTGGGGTGGTGGTGGTGGTGGTGGGATGAATTGGAAGACTGGGATTGACATATATACACTAATACGTATAAAATAGGTAACAGTAGAAACCTGTTGTATAAAAATAAATAAATAAAATTTTTAAAAAGATGATAGTCATAAAAGTACAGAAATATTAACAAGTTGAAAAAAATATTTTTGTAAATAAGCTCGTTTTTATCATTTTGTTTAGATTCTGCACATCAGTGATACCATATGATATTTCTCTTTCTCTGTCTGACTTACTTCATTTAGTATGACAATCTCTAGGTCCATCCATGTTGCTGCAAATGACATTATTTCATTCTTTTTAATGGCTGAGTAATATTCCATTGTATATATGTATAACTGAATCACTCTGCTGTATATACCTGAATCTAGCACAACGTTGTTAATCAACTATACTCCAATATAAAATAAGAAGTTAAAAAATTATAGAATCCAAGCATAGTGAAGTGTCCAATATACTTTCTTCTTCTAGTATTTTAGCTTTATACTTGCTTCATACTGCTGGCAAACTTTATCACTTTTATTATACATAATTTTATCATATGAAATCCTGATATATTGCTACAGAACTCCTACAGTTTTTTTATACCAGAAAGCCCATATCTCTGGAATGGAATACAATCAAAATCCTGGGAGGAAGGAATGTAAAGGGAATGATAAGTAGGAGACCAGAATGAAGCATTTGTTCAGTCTGCAGTTTGCTACCAACCAACTGGCAATCTGTCCTCCTGATCTCAATTATTTTAGAAAATTTCCACAAATTCAATAAGATATATAAAATTCACATTCAGAATTATTGTTCTAATATATGGAAACAACATTTGGTTGGGTGGAAAATATATGTGTGGCATCCAAATCTGATTTGTGATATCTCATCTTTCTAGTCTTTTATTCTAAATGTAAGAACTCAACAAAAATGTTTTTCCTCTCCCAAGTGTGGGATTTAGTTACAAGTAAGAGTATAAAAACTTGGAAATAAAGATTTTAAAGCCTTTTGGAATCAATTATCATCAAGTTGTTAGTAAACTGAATACTCTCCCAGTATAGCTATTAATGTTCACTATTATTTATATGTATACATAGGAGAAATGTGGAGAAGGCTGTCATACAAAAGGACTGAATCTTAGCCTAACATAAGCAGAAGTTTTATTAGTGACAGGTATCAGATGTTCACTAATCTCTCTGATGATATGACAGTAACATAAGGATATAACATTAATGTGAAAAACTATTTTAACAAAAATTTGAATGGTAGGCATAATTAAGAGAAAGAAAATCAATAGATCCAAATGTATGGAAATTCATGAATTAGGAGACAAATTAATTTTAAAATATCAGATTAAGTAGGACTTTCTGTAGAGAAGAGAAGAAGACAGCCTAGAATACAAATGGTGTCAAATGAATGGTTTCAAAGAGTCAGTGGAAGTAAATATCTAAAATATATAATGTAAACTAAGTACAATGAAAATGTATAGAAAAGAGTTCTTCCCCCACAATCTGCCATAGTTGCCCATAGTCTTTTAAAAATGGCTTCAGCTCTGAATTATATAATAAATTGGGAACACGGAAAAGTTAGAGATATTAAGTAAGAAAAATCATAATTATTTTGATTTTGGAATTTGGATAAAAACAGAAAGTCCATAAATCCATTTATATTGCAAGGAAAAGAAAAAGTATTGGAAATTTTTTGTGTCTGAATACAACTATTCTCTGATGCCCCGAGTACTGTTCTATTTTCACTAAAACCTGGACAAAGGGAATATGATAAGGGCATTTGAATAGTTTTCATTTGGGCTGCATATACCTTGGTAAATTGAAAACAGTGTGCTGGATGAATTTATTCTAACAAGAGATTTGGGGATGGATCATCTGTTTTTGCAAATTTGAAAATAACCCCCAAAAGGAGTCCATAATTGTTATTGAAAAACAAAGAGATATTAACTTATTCTTCACATTATTTCAAAATATGATTTTTACTGAAAAGAATAATTAAATATCCTATCATTTATTATAGACAAAATGTTATCATTAAGGTGCCTTGAGAATCATTTATGGTAACTAATTAACAAAGAGCATGACATATTTGGGCTTAAGGAGTTTGCGGTATCAACATCACACAGGTAAATAAGTATAATATTAAATAAAATAGCTAGCAAGATGGTAAATTTAAGTTAAAGCATGTAATTAAGTGTAAATGGTGTAAACATGTCAATTAAGACAGACATGGTCAGACTGGATTAAAAAAGCAAGAACCAATTAGATGACTTGTCTATAAGAAATACACAATAAAGATAATAATATAAATGGAATAAAAGTAAAAGTTTTGAGGAAGACATGTCATGCAAACACTAAACCAGTTAAATACGGAATGGCTGTACTAATATCAGACATAGTCAGGTTCAGAACAAGCAGTATTACCAGACGTAAAGCGAAAGATAAATGGCTCAATTCATTAAGACAAAAATCCTAAATACATACATACATACAGAGCAGAGTTTCAAAATGCATGAAAAAAAATGAAATGAAAGAATAGATAAAAATTCATTAAGACAAAAATCCTAAATGCATGCATACATACAGAGCAGAGTTTCAAAATGCATGAAAAAAAAATGAAATGAAAGAAGAAATAGACAAAACCACAATAATAGTTGGAGATTCCTGTCTCAATAACACATAGAAAAACAACAAATAACATTAAGAATACAAAAGACCTGAACTGCACTATCAACTACACTGCTAACTGATATTTAGAGAGCACTTGATCAAACAGCGAATACACATTCTTTTCAACTACATATGGAACATTTACCAAGATATATCTCATCCTGGGCCAGAAAACCACCTACAAATTGAAAAGAATGAAAGTCATACAGAGGTTTTTTTTCCTAAACAAAATGGAGTTTAAAGAGAAAACACTAACAGAAAGATACATGGAAATTTAAAATATTTGGAAATTAAATATTACATGTATAAATAACCCATGTATCCAAAGAGGAAGTCAAAACAAATATAAAATGTTTTGAATTAAATGGAAAGGTAGCTACAACATATAAAATTCATGGAATGCAAATAAGTAGTGTTTAGAGTAAAATTTAAAGCATTAAGATAATAAATGGATTTAGCAATGCCTCATGATAAATGATCAAAACCTAAAAATCAGTTGTATTTATATAGTCTAGTAATAAATGACTGGAAATGAAAATATCTTTTAAAACTATGTTTTATTAAAGCATGAAAAAATATAATGTCCTTAAAGATACATTTACCAAAATATGTGAAAGATTTGTATGCTGAAAACTCTAAAATGTTGATGAGAAAAATTGAAAGCCACCATTGTAAATGGAGAGTTATACCAATTCCATAAATCAGAAGACAATGTTATTATAATGTCAATTTTTATCAAATTGATCTGTAATTTCATTGCAACCCCAGTTACAATCACTGCAACATTTTTGTAGAAAGAAAGAAGCTGATTTGAAAAATTCACATTGAAAATTAAAGGTAATTAACTAGATTAACTGATGTGGTTCTAAAAAAGAACAAAATCAGAGGATTCAAACTAGCTGATTTCAAGATTCAAAATCAAGACAGTTTTGTATTGACCTAAGGATAAACATGTAGATCAAAGAAATAGAGAATCCAGAATTAGACTGTACATATGTAGACTCATAAATATACAGTCAAACCAAGGTGATTCAATGGGAAATGGTCAGTATTTGCACAAAAGTGTGTCTTGACATTTACCAAATAAAAAATTAACCCAAGATGGATCACAGAGATAAACATAGAAACTAAAACTATACATATGTACTAGCAGAAAACATGAGAGAATATATTTGTGACCATAAGTTAAACAAATATTTTGACAAGACATAAAAAGCACTAATTATAAAAGAAAAAAATTGGACTCCTTCAAAATGAAAATCTCTTGCTCTTCAAAAGACACCACTAAAACAATGAAAAGACAAGCTAGAAAATGATGAGAAAATATTTGCAAAATAGATTTCTGATAAAGGACTTGGATCCTCAATGCATAAAGAGCTCTTCCAACTCAATGATAAGAAATAAAACAAAACCCCAATAAAAAAGTAAGAAAACATCTTGAACAGACACATTAATGAAGAAGAGATACAGATGGCAAAAAAATCAGATTAAAAAAAAAAGTTCAACACTGAATTATAAAAGAAATACAGAGTAAAACACATTGTTATACTACTACGTACATACTGGTATGACTAAAATTTCAAATAGGGCAATATAAAATGCCATGCAGTGCTATGTACTATAAGAAAAATAGTCTGATTTCTATGTATACCTGTTTGTTCTTATTTCAGAATCACTGGAATAGATGTCTAATTTAATGCAACTGAAATCTAATGTTAACTACAGCTAGTCCTAGTTTTTCTCTCCAAGTAGTAAAAAACCTGGAGTCACATCTAGAGTAAACCCTATATTCAGCATAATTCTGACCCAATAACCCATCCTTAATTGTTAATAGCTAAGGGCTTGGTATCTTGTTCCTCTGGAATAAAACCTTTTATATTAGTACTGGAATGGTGCTTTTAAAAAGAATAAAGAAAAACAACCTCAGATAATCACCAGTCAATTCTCAAAGTTATTATTAACAGATCTCTAATTGAAGCAAAATATCTTTCTTGTTTGGTAAATGTTCCAGCTTCAGCCGCTGAAGCCATGTCTATCTCTGTGGTTCAGACATGTCTGGGCTTGGCTGACAACCCTGTAGGACAAGGCCCACTGGACTCAGGCGCTTCCCCGTTGGGAACTCATTCAGGAAAAGAGCAAGCCAAGTGTGACAAGCCTGACTCAGTACACGTCTAGTCACTGGTAGGAAGAAGTGAGTCTGAATAAAGATTTGGAATATTAACTGAGCTCTGTCTCAGACCTAAGGAGCTTAGGGTGGTGGAGAGAGAAGGCTGTTGCTAATAACTAGGAACACTCTGTAATTCACTCCAACAGACTGCTTTCTGCAAATTTCTGTCCCTCTTTGCCAAGGAACATTGCATAGTCCTGACATGCCTAACCCTGACACACAAAGGTTCAGGGTATGCACACAAGAGGTGGCACGAAAAGTGGCAACAGTGCTCAGAAAGGGCGTTTGTTTGGGTTCCTCATGGTCAAAGTTCCATCCAACAGCTGGGGAACAAAGCAGGAGAACAAGACAAGTGCCAGGCAGTTACCTGGGTTTGCTGATGAATAGATGAGACACCCTGGACTCCCAGCATTTCTGGGACTCTTCACGGTTGATGATCGACATCAGAAGGTGGTGACGCAAGAAACAAAAATGGGTTACACTTCATAATTCTGTCAACATTCAATACTCTTTTTTTTTATTTTATTTTTTTTTTTAGCGGTACGCGGGCCTCTCACTGTTGTAGCCTCTCCCTCTGCGGAGCACAGGCTCCGGACGCGCAGGCTCAGCGGCCATGGCTCACGGGCGTAGCCGCTCCGCGGCATGTGGGATCTTCCCGGACCGGGGCATGAACCCGTGTCCCCCGCATCGGCAGGCGGACTCTCAACCACTGCACCACCAGGGAAGCCCAACATTCAATACTCTTAATTCATTTCCCCAAGATACAATACCTTATTACTTTAAAGCTCTTTCTTTGAGAATTAAGTAAAATTTTCTATAACCTGGAGAAGAAAGGGTTAAGAGTTATTTAATAACTTCCTTTGAGAATCCTTTTATAACTTATATCTTGTATTTATTTTTACAAAATATTAACTCCACTTTGGTAAATTTTCATTTGGGCCTAATATTAAAAATATAAAGAGGCACAGCATGATTTGTATCTAATCCATTAAAATTCACCATCATAAATTAATTTAAAATTATAAACCGGATGAAAAAAGGGCAGAAGTCATTTAATTTCCTGCGTATTACATCATCTATTGGACAGAAAAACAGTGTTCGTTCTGTGCCTTCAATAATTATAATGCAGTTATAATTTAATCATGTTTTCCCATCATATAGGAGAATGGGAAAATCAGGATGGAAACCATTTGTATAAAGCCTTCTAGCCCAGGTCCAAGAAAAATTAGCAGTTAATGCTGTATGGTACTTAATATGTATCAGGCACTCTTCCACACTTCACTTCCATCCCTTCAATCCTCATAACAACACTATGATATAGTAGATGGGTTCTTTGAGAATAATTTGAAGTGTCAGACCTCCTGTATGCTCTGTTTCAACAGTCTCAACTTTTAAATGCAGATGCTTGAGTGTGGACTTAAACACAAGTGGCCACATTTTCACATAACTACATTTAACTGACATATTTTACAGTCCTTTTTTCATTAGTAACTTGTGGCGTGGCCTTTGGATTATACTCTGAAGCTACATGCATGATGCTTACATAAGCCATCCAAATAGCAAATTCAAACAGGATGTTAATTCTGTAAACTTGAAAAAAAAAAGAAATTTTTGATTTCTAATGTTATGTAAAATGGCATAAATAGAACTGTAATTTTCCTGCTCTCAACAGCCAACGTGTATCCCATTATTGCTAGTGAATATGATATCTCTTCCTTCTTATTAGAAAATAGTGAGTTACAGCACGGTAAGTTTTGAAATCATATATGGAATAAGGATTATTGAAAACCATTTTCTGAAGTTACTTAAAACAAATATTTATTCTGAAAAGTGGAGAATATTCTTTGAATTTCACTTTTGTTTCACCTCTGTGGGAATTATTTTCCTTCCTAATATGTTGCAGGATTATTATTACTTTGATTGTTAATAAAGTTGCTCATTGTTAATAAAAGAGGTTAAACTGAGATGTGTACACAGTCACACAAACTAGATGTTAAATCAGAAGGCAGAGATGTGCAGAGAAAAAGGAGTGAAAGAGTGTGAAGGAGTATGGAGGGAAGAGAGAGTTGGGATACTTGGGATTCTTCATTACTGCACTTATTCTTTTAGTTAGTCTCTTGTCTCTTCTAACCACAGCTTCCTGTTAACTAAGGAAAATTAGCAGTAAATAAATATCAATTGAAATATACACACATATCTACTTGGTTATTTTTTCCATAGAATTTTCTTTCACTTATTTTGCCACTTCTATTATGTCCATTATGTTAGTTATCCCTACCTCCATCATTTTAAGTACTTATCTGGTTGAAATCTTAATTAATTTATATATGGAATCCTTTAGAACAGATTTTATATTATAAAATAATATAATGCAGTTAGATTTTATGGAGAATTGAAGCAGAATTTCATTAGAGAAAAAATTCACATGTACTTTGGCTTCCTTTTAAATATGGAAGTCTTGATATTAACATTGAAAGTGATGTCGGGGGCTGTCTTTCATCTTTTCATCAAATACAAAAGTTCCGTCCCTGAATTTATTCATAAGTGTATATGCACTAGAGAAACAACAACCAAGAAACGGTGCAAAATATCTTGAATTTATATCGAATCTGGAAAAGACAAAAACCTTGTGTATCTATGAATTTTAACAAGACACTCATTAGGTATTCTCCTCAAAGTTCCTGAATACATTGACTTGTTACAGATTTTCTTCTCCCCTATTCTTACACAATCCCCAAGGCAGTCACTCTGCCCGTCACAATATCCTGTCAGAAAGTGATTCTTCTGAAGCTTCCTATGACAACCTCTTACTTTTTTCTTATTGCATTATTGGTGAGGTGTTCCTGGTTCAAGACATTGACGGAACAAGGCTTCCTTCACATATACTTTTTATCTCTATCCTATAAAAGCCTATTTTTAGAAGCTCACTGGATAACACAGGCGACAACAAATGGTTTGCTTCTGACGTGAGTATTGAAGGCACTATGACTTGCTTCAAAGGAGGATTTGAGGCTACAGCAAGGATGTTCCTGAAATAATTTTGCATGACCAGGATTTACAGAAATGACTGAAGCATGTTAGTTACATAATAAAAATCCAAACTATGAAGGCAGAATATTTTATTTTAATTCTACATCTACACTGCTTCTCTACAGATATCAAACATTCTTACCTTAAAAAAATTATGAAACATTTTGATAGCTAAGAAAAAGAGGGACAGCTTTGTTGGACATGATAAAGGCTAAACCCATGAAGAGCAATGAGTTTGTGATCATTAAAATTAAATAAAATTAGAAACTCACAGTAATTTCAAGAGCTCAGCAGCCACATGTGGCTAGAGGTTGTAGTACTGGACAACAGAGTGAATATTTCCATCATCATGGAAAGTTCTATTGGACAGTCCTGATATAGAATAAGTAATTAATATGAAATGGAAATTTTCCAAATTTTGTGCAGCAATCTTGTAAATGTATGTACTTATTTATGATGTGATCTAAAAGATCACAGTTAAAATACAGAAATCTTTTGCACTTCTATATACTAAAACACAGTATCAGAGAGAGAAATTAAGGAAACAATACCATTTACCATTGACCAAAAAGAATAAAATACCTAGCAGTAAACCTACCTAAGGAGGCAAACGACTGTACTCTAAAAACTATAAACCACTGATGAAAGAAATTGAAGACAAAACAAACAGATGAAAAGATATACCATGTTCTTGGATTGGAAGAATTAATTTTGTTAAAATGACCATACTACCCAAGGCAATAAATGTCAGTGCAATACTAAAGCAGTGATATTTAGTGACTTATTTCTACAGATTAAAAAATACTTTTCAAAAGGTTGCATACTGATAAAATGTTAGTAAGATATGGGGGAAGAAGCACATGTAATTTTGAAACATTTATATTCCAAACTTTTGTGTTTTGTTTACTGCTTAATATAGTAAACCTTCATTTTATGTATAGCAAAAAACAAATCTTAAAACGTGAGCCTTCTTCACAAACCCCAAGTGCCTGAGAACACTTTTCAAAAGAAAAACTTATGTTTGAGTTTTACACTAGAAAACAAGTCTCTGAGAATGCTTCCAACCTTTAATATGCAATGTTATAAAAAGTTTAAAAATATATGATGAATAAAGCAAAAGTAAGTAATACCGTATGGTGGTTTAGTCTTATTTGCATTTGCAATTTTACAGCTAATGTACAATCTCATTTTCAGATATCTTTAGCTATGTTTACTGTTTCATACTGTATGAGATCTATATAAAGGGGACTGGACTGATCACTCGATGCTTTAACATGTAGTACGATGCTTTATTACTACAGCATGACTTTCGAATGACTCCATTTCCTAAAGGTGTTAGGGCTGTCTTGAGTCATATTAGCAATTCTAAATGAGGCAATAAACAGCACTATCAAGCACTCTGTTTATTCCATAAATAGTATAGTAGCCCTCTAATCTTCTTTTTAAAAAAGAATTCTGACTTGAGTATATTTTAATCTTTTTTCCTTGATATACGTATCAAGGCTAGGATGAGAAATTGTTGAGCTTTTTTTCTGAATTATTTTACTGTGACAACAAAAATGAAAAGGAGGGAAATAACCATCCGTTAAACAGGATCAAATGCAAACAGATATGGTATTTTCTAATTTTCACCTAAAGCTTCAGAAAGCTCAATAGACTTGGGCTACATTATTAGGAAAGTAAGATTAAAACACTGGAACGGCAGCCATTGAAATTGGCATAGGCCGTGTAACAGAGTATTAGTGATATTTAACACCATTCAAATGAAAAACAGCCATGTTTAGTACTGCAAAAGATCCAGTATCAGAGAAGGCTCATCTGTCAGATTATATGTGCAAAGGCAGGAAAAAGTCGTCTGATTTTCCCTACAGTAATTCTAATTTATTTAGTGTGAATCTCAGTTCCTAACTTGCCAAAATACAACCATGTGTATCTTCTGAATTATATCATGGTCTGATTTTTGAAGAACCTGGCAAGCAGACTAATTTCTATATGAGGAGATAAGTCTCATTGTTTTTCCAAGAAAGAGTAAAAGAACAGAATTAAGGACTCCTTGAAAGAAGGAAAAGCTTTTTCAATTTTAGAGCTTGACAGATGCAGATGAAATACTCTTCCTTTCCTTACCAAGCTGGGAAACTCACTCACTAAGCACGGAAGTAAAAGGTGCTTCTTGGTTCTTTTCCAATCTTCCTTCCAATCTGGTCCCACATAACCCAATATTGGCACCATGGAAAGAACCATGTGCCTGAGACCCTTGAGATTCAAGAGAAAAATTCCTTGCTTTCAGAATATCAAAAACCACCATGCTGTAAATTTATCTTGTTAAATTTGTTTTTTAAAAAATGGTAATATAAAATGGAAGAAGATATAGTGTTTGAACAGCTATATATATATATATAAAATGTCCACTGGCATCAAATCAATGGTTTCCAGAAGAAAGTTTCTATATAAATTTGAATTTTATCTGAAAATTATAACCTCAGTTTCAGATTGCATTAATAATTCTATAGGTAGCATTTTAGGTTTTAATATTCTAGAATACACAATCAAATGATATTCTTGAAGTATGTGATAGTTTAGAGATAGCACAGCTAAATTAAAAGGTTTTATCCAGACAGTGCCCTTTATTTCATTATGAGGAATGTGTTTCTAAATGCATCTTGATGCATTAATTTCTGATACCTTCCTTAAAGTGAAAAAAAAAAAAAACCCTGTCTTTTCAGAAGGACTCTGTAGTATATATCTATTTTGAAGTGCAAACAATATTCAAACTATGTAATTAAGTAAACTGTGAGAATAAAGGATATTTTCCAGAAAGGCATAAGGCAGTAGCATTTCACATTAAATAAAACTAGGCTGGAGAAAAATTCATAAGCAAATGGCAAGGATTTTCTCTACCTTTAATTCATACTACAAGGGAAATGTTTGGTATTTACCTGGATATGCTACTAGTGTTGATGTTGTCTTCTCTGCAGACTCAACTATCACTTAATGATCTTTATCAATAAAGTAAAAGTAAGTTTTTCAGGAAAGAAAAAGATATCCTGAGTATTAAAATGGGACTGCTAGCTAGTGCCCCTCTCATTATTATGGCATGGCTATTTGAGAGCATTCCTAATTTCTCCTAAATTATTGAAGTAATACATTTTCATAGGATTTTAATCATCCATCCTTCCAGAGGTTTCAATGATTTGATTCCTTAATATTTAGTGAGCATACGCATCAGTAGCTTTTAAGAGTTAAAATGAGTTTTCTTCTTTTAAGTATGTGCATATTAAAGTTCTCTTTGCTCCATCACCCAAAGAGAAAGAGAGAGAAATAAGAAGTGTAAAAAAAATTGGTATTGAGCCAGCAATTTTAATACCATTGCCATTGCAAGAACAACACTATGAATTTAATCTACTAACTTTCCCTCTCTCTCTCTCTCTCTCTCTTTCTCTCTCAAGTTATTTAGAAATCAGGAGACAGTTTCAGGGACCTGTGAAGGAATATTTACAGAATATATATTTGATATGAGAAGAATGTCTACATTTTTGAAAGTAATAGTCATAGCATTAGCTTTAAAGTTATTAAAGACTCATTTTCATTTGGTGTTATGCACAAAATTGGTTGTTTTCTTTAGAATTATCAGAAGTGATTGGTTTTACTTGAGCCATCTTCAATCTATATAAAGGCAAAGTATAAAGGCAAAGTAGTAAAATCTATATAAAGGCAAAGTAGTAAAAATACTTTTTTGTATTTTAAAAAGTATAAGATTAACAGTAGAAACTTTCTTCTCCTTTTGCTTATTGTTCAAATGTAAAGTGCTGGTTAACTTGAAAAAGCCCTGCACACACCAGAATTTTTACAGTTGTAAACTCATAAAATCAAGAATGGTTAAAGCCTATGATGAGAAACATTTTCAAAGAAAGAAAAAATATAAACTCTCAGTAATTTAGAATATTCTCGGATTCTTCATGGTTTCATTTTATTTTTCTCTTCATTTACTCTCCAGTCATTGTCTTTCACTGGGGAATTGAAGAAAATGCAGACAAGGCACATGATAGATGTATAAATACTCTGCCAAGCTTTTCCTACTATGGAAATAGTGAACTCCTTTAAATGGTACTTAACCCTGCCCAAAGATTAGGAGACTAGATCACCAAAGTGCTTGAAACTACTCAACAGAAAGGTAATCAATACAAATCATTATTATAAGTGGATTCTCACATTAGCATTTTGAATCTTTTCTCTGGAAGAAAATTGTTCATCAAACAGAAGTGAACGAATGCTTTGAGATGAATTTCCTAGGATTCTGAATTATTTGGCCTGGACCTTATCTCAAGTGAGATATTTTTTAAATGGAGATATTTGTCCAAAGCAATCTGATAAATCATAATGATGGCTTTTAACACATATTGGTAACCAGTTTAAAAATACTTCCAGTTTCTAAATCACTTGGAAGTACTTTGATTTTAGAATCTATACCTTAAATCATTTCTTTTCTTTCACTACTTTTATCTATTGATACCTCTGGCTCTTATTATATCCCTTTTCCATGACTTTTGTTTTTGTCTGATTTCACTTATAACCCAATTCAGTTTTGATATCAGTGATCAGTCATCTCAAATACTAATCACCCTTCTGGGTCTGACTCATATACTTCAACTTCAAGGAAAGCTTCCTTTAATGTTCTATCTTACTTCAGTTCCCATGCTACACTGTGGCACTATTCTACAATATCATTGACATCTGCCATTTTGTTTTGTTGTGATTTCTGTAAATATCACAGTCCTCTACTGAACTGCTATGATAAACCCCATTGAGGAGTCATTTATCCCCCTGGGTTTTTTCACCTCCTAGGGATCATCAATATTGAAAGTCAAGAAAGCTTAACTCCTTGGCTCACTACAATTTCTCAAGTTATAACCGCAACTGAACTTCCAGAGAATATACCATTGGATTTTGTCTTCTTAGGTTTTGCATTCCTCAAGTTTTCTTTACTGATATGCCTGAGACTGTCCTCAATAACTAAAACTAAGCCTGCCTTTACTCTTGTCCAGGTCGAATGGGTATAGGGAAGGTGTACTTCCTCCAACCTGTATGGGATATTTAAGAATGGTCTGTGCCACAGAACAACGGGGGTAGTGATGGTAGTGTGGTGGCTTTGTTCATGGGATAACTTGAAACAATTTCCTCAAATTTTCTACTGATGAAGAGTAATGAGGGAAGGTATTTAATTTTTCCATGAAATATGCTGCTCAGAATGCCCTTTTCATCCTCCATTTTTACTAGTCAAAATCTTATATTATGCTTTGAGACAAAGCTTAACTGGTATTACTTTAAACCACTGCTCTTCAACCTCACTTACCAATCTCCTTCTCTTTAAATATCTTAAAATACCTAGCTTAAATATGTAGAATTTTTCACATTTTAAAATATTTTCTGTTTTTATTTTTAAATTATCTGATTCATAATTTCCATGAGAGTGAAATAGTAGGCACTGTTTTTATATCTAAAACCATATAGGAAAACCATATAGGAAAAATTTAAAACATATAGCAGATGAACAAAAATATTTCAGTGAATAAAAGGTTCAGTCGTTCAGTGAATGACTATATTATGACGTGATAGTTCATTTAGGGGAGATAAATCAACAAACCAATATGCATTCCATTGATACCATCACTTTAACATTCATAAACTGGCAAACTATAATATCTGAGTCTGGTTGGGTTTACTATAATCAAATTAGATAAGTGACAAGTGGTAAGTAGTAAAAAAGAAATAGAATAATAGTAATGAACTAAAAAAATAGAGGAGCTAAGCTGTTTATTTGATTGTAATCACAGAGCTAGCTAGAGGTAGAGCCAACATTTAGAATCAAGGTTATCTGACTCTTCAGCTGTGTCCCATCATAGTAGATAGCACTTGCTGTGTTGGAACTAGAACACAGGTGTTCTCTCTAATCATGCTTATCTAAATACTACATCAGAACTACATGACCAATTAACCCATGGTCAGAATTTATCTTCTTGTCACATTATTTCAGATTAAAATATAATTTAAAGGGCTTCCCTGGTGGCGCAGTGGTTGAGAGTCCACCTGCCGATGCAGGGGACACGGGTTCGTGCCCCGGTCCGGGAGGATCCCACATGCCGTGGAGCAGCTGGGCCCGTGAGCCATGGCCGCTGGGCCTGCGCATCCGGAGCCTGTGCTCCGCAACGGGAGAGGCCACAACAGTGAGAGGCCTGCGTACCGCAAAAAAATTTTTAAAAAAATAATAATTTAAAACTTCAGTTTTGACAATATAGAAAAATTAAATAACTGAAAACTCCCTTTCTATAAAAATTCCCTCTACAGACACTAGATAGAATATTATTAGACCTCCTATTAAATATGTAACTGAGCTCACAAGAAAGTAAGGGGAATTTCTAGGAGTTGTAAATAAGAACCAACTGAAAACCAGAACATTAAGTACATGAGCTAATTCAGTCATGAGGTTGCTCTAGAGGGCTTGCTGATCTCAATGATCTGGGACAGTGGTTCTTAAGTGGGGAAACTTTGTCCTCCAAGGGACATTTGGAAATGGATGGAGACATTCTGGTTGTCGCGACCGGGAATGGGTGTATACTACTGGCATCTTGTGGGTACAGAGTAGGACTGCTACTAAATTTTTCACAATGCACAGGATGGAAGCCTCCCATCTTTGCCCATCACAACCACCACTAAAAATTACCCATTCCAAAATTCAGTCAACAGTGTTAATGTAGAGAAATCCTGCTCTATAGCCTAGAGATTGACTCCTAGTTGAAGAAGGGAAAGAAATTGGGCTTATTGGGCTAGTAAAATTAGGGAGTTAGAACTGAGACACCTTATGTTACAAAGTTAAGACTTTTTCAGGGCTAACTCTAAGTAAAATAGAGAACTAGAAACAAGTCTACTTTTCAGACAAAAGGGGATTTGTGTGCTTTGTCCTGGGACTGAAAATTTGTAGCCATGGTATGCTTCAGGCATGTCTGCATTTCAGGCATCCTCTGTTACTAACTCCTAGATAACTCCCAGGCATAAAACTTATTCTATTGTAGTAAAACACTTGGGATTCCAACAGAAGCAAGTGTAAAGAGCAGTGGAGAAAAGTATTTTCAACACAGCCACACATACCTAAAGGCTCACTAAAGATAAACTCATAATCTAAACCATAAAACACACCAAGAGCAAAAGAGTTCACAGGTAATATAACAGGATGAAGTCCTTAAGCACTTCAGATAACAGATTTCTTTTTCCACACAGATATATTTTTCAAACAGATGTGTTCAAAATAGTTAAATATATAACCTAAGGTTTAGAAATAAATGAAAAGAAGAAAGCACTATCTTAAAAAATTAACCTGGACAAAAATGAGTTGGATGGTATTCAAAGAATGAATGGCTGAATTTTATTCAGTTTTGATAAAATACATGAATCCTTAGATTTAAATATTATGCTAGTCTGAGAAAGTGCTGAAAAATACAAATATCACATATCAACAGACATGATAGTGAAACTACAGAAGACCAAAAGTAGACAGAAATTCTTAAAATCAACTAGAGAAGTAAAGGCAAATGCCCAGCAAAGAACAATTATCCCAACTGCAAGTTTCTCAAATGAAATACTAGAAAGTAGAAGACAACGCAGTATCTTCAAAGTGCAGCAATAAAGTAACTGTCAACCTGGAACTCTATGTCCTGGAAACCTAATGATATTTTCAAAGGATATTTGAAAAAAAACTTCACAAAAGTTCCTTGCTGAAAAGACTACAAGAACTTGCTTTTCAAATCCTGCTGACCATTAACATCATTTGGAGGACTTTTAAAAATTCTCAATATCAAGCCACAGCTCAGATTGATTAAATTAGGATCCCTGTGGGTGGGACTGAGTTACCTGTTTTTTTTCTAAGTTCTGTAGATAATTCTAATATACAACTTGGTTGAGAACCACCCGTTGACATGTATTGTAGCAAGAAAGCAGTCAAAACCAAAAGGAAGGTAGAAGTAAGCAAGAAACTGGCAAGTAAGTAATTGTTGAATATATAACAATCCATAACAATAATAATGTTATTTAATCTTCTGTATGTATATATATACACGCATATATAATATATAACATATATTCATGTCACAAAGTAAATATAAAAGAATAATAAGACTTGCCACTTATAGACCATGTTTTCTGACTGTAATATAATAATTCAGAGTCTAAAAAAGTAGCCCAAAATACACATATTTAAGAATTTCAGAACCAAGTATCTGAAAAATGTCCCCCAAGTAATGTTAATGGTCAGCCAGAGTAGAAAAACAAGCTTTTGTAGTCTTTTCAGCAAGGAAATTTGGAAAGTTATTAAATTTTAAGTTTTAATTTAAATATATATGTAATAGAAATATGGTATATCCAAACTACAGATGGTTATTATCTCTTCAAGTTTAGGAAGAGATGGAAATTTCAGGGAGGGGGTTGTAGGAGTCTTCAACTGTATCCCTCATAACTTATTATTTCCAAAAATTTTAGAAGTGATAAAATTATGGCAAAATATTAATTTTGAAGAGCTGATTGACAGTATAGAAATAGTCACTATTCTTTTCTGTGCACTTTTATAGGCTTATAAATACTTCCTAATATTTAAAAAAAGAACACTGCTATTTTATAAAAAGCACCTATGACTAAAATTATGTGTAAGAAAGTTAATTTCGGAGCAGCACAGATATATAAATATTGTTTGTTCAAATTTACTTCACAACTGGCAGGTTGAAAACCCACTTCCTAAAACTGAAGTCAACTGATTTATTTGCAGAACTCATCGGTGCATCGTATAGTCAGCCACCTCTTAGCCCTAGTCTGCAACGTGAGTGCCCCAGGAGACCAGCCACTGTACCACTTCCCTCCACATTAGGTCTGGAGAGCCTGAAGCGTTCATGGGTGAAATGGATACATCTAGAGGCTCTCCTTGGCATGGTTTAATGTTTCATTTGGTACCAAAAAGTATTATATTTTCATTCCACTTACATTCTTCTTCTATTTGTGCATGACCGAAAAATCTATTAAATGTCAAAAAAGATCACTGAAAAGAAACTAATATTGCTCAAAATAAAATCTATTTTACCAGAATTCACCAACATTTTTCCTCCTCCTGCATTATGATTGAAATCTAGGTCACAGTACAGTTCAACTTATACTTTGTAATGCCAAATTTTTATAGATAGCAAAATGCTCAACTCTCTCTCCATGGATTAATTTCACATGTAAAGTCAGACATGTCAGTGAAACAGAAGCCCTCAAGTGTCACATTCAGTATATTAGTGATTTATTATTGTACTATTTTATTCTCAACCTGATTTTTCTAGTGTATTTTTAAATGTGCCACACTAGTTCCTTAGAATACAATGGACATTCATCTTTGTAAATCACCATTTAACAATTGGTGGGATTCTTCACGGGAAATTTAAAGCAGAATCATTTAAATCCTCTTTAACGTGACTGAGCTCTTATGTGCTCACATGAATGACTAAGGTGTGTCATTTCATCTCTCTTGCATCCCATCTCTAAAAACTATTTCCATTCTCATACCTCATCCACACTTGTTAGCATTCTACTATTTGCTAAAGGAAGTAGCTGCCAGTGTAATCTTGGATATGTAACCTACCTGCAAAATTATTATGGGGTCTAAAATTGTTCAGATGACTTTGGAATTTTGTTTTGGTTTTGCACAATCACAACTGCTTTATAGTACAGGATTAAATAGTAGAGTCTACTACACAAGACTTCTATGAAGCTTCAGTAAAATAATCTACGAAGGTTACTTGGCTCAGGGTTTGGCATATATTTTCTATGCAATAAATGTTACCCTTAGAAGGAGCTTCAGTGTTGGTGGTATTCATAGTAATAGTAGTAGTGGTGGTGGTGGAAGGTGTATTTGTTATTATTTTAATAGTAATAAGATGCTAATAACAAATATGAAAAATTATGAAACAAACTGTCCCATAGGAAATATATTTGTTGTGTTACTTTCTGAATTTGAAATTATTCTAAGAGTTCCCTTTCAAGTATTCTTTTTCAGAATGTGTAGCCATAAATAAAGAACAGATAGTCCTTATTAAGGAAAATAATAAAGCTTAGCTCTGTTACTATAGCATTTTATTTGTGCTGGCTTAAGCAGACTTGCATATTACCCCAGTGAATACTAAATATATTTATTTACCTAATCAAAGAAACCATTAAAGTGTTCCTGACTAATTAGGAATTTTTATTATTGTTTAAGTTTAAATACTAAAAAAAATCAATTCTAATTCAGGAGATAATTTATTGGAAAATTATCATATATAAAATTACTACACATGTGCCTATATCTTACATATATATCCATATTTAATAATCATGTCAGTATTATTTCAAGAAAAAATAAGAAATAAATTCATTTAATAATAAAGAATGATTTTTGTTTATTGACAAAACAGAAAACTGTTCTGTCAAATATAACTCTTGACAGTGAAACTTATCTCTTAAGAAGCTAAAAACCCACGTCTACTAGTTAGACACATTTTGCTTCTCTTGTTCAAGTTCATTTCCCAGGAAGCTGAAACCTCTCTCATATTTCACTGCCTTTAAATTGAATAATAAAATGTTAATTTGTATTTTATGCCAAGTTTTTTTTTTTTCTCCACAAAGGATTTTGCATTGATGTGAATAGTCATTATACAAGGTCCTTCCAAGAACCATACAAAAGAAATACTTTTCAGGCATTTGACTAAGATCTCAAGTTGAAATGATTTGCATTCCCATTAGGGCATCTTTTCTGAAATGCATAGATCAGTGTCTCAGATTGTTCAAAGGCCATCAGAAGATCTTCTTTTGTGTAACGTGTCTGGAGAAGGCCCAGCAAAAGGCAGTTCCTAGGGTAAGAGATTGTTCAATAATGTCAGGTGAATCTCTTGAGTCTTGCACCCTGTCACATTATTTTCTGCTAATGTTGACACAAACGGAATAAATCTTCAGTTTCTATTCATCTATACATTATTATCAAAAGGGACAGCTGATAGCTATATCAACATGGTAATTTAAGTTTGCAAATTGTAACTGGGAGTGGTTCCCTAAACGTCTACAAAGTAAAGGTTAAGAAAATCATATTTTGCTTTGTAAAAAACACAAAGCCTATCTGTTGAAAATTGAAGCTATCAATTTGTGATTTTAAAGACAGCATGATATGTCAAGGATTGAATTTGAACTTTACCTTGTATGTCTGATATTAAGTACAGAGATGGGCCTAGAAATAAGTGATAAGCACACTGATAAAATATTTATTACAAACATAGATATATTAGTCCATCTGTTTATGAGAGGATGCCTTGAGTTTATGGATATAACTTGATATTTAAGGACAATTCACATGAAATTAATTACCAGAGAAGAATGAGAAATCAAATATAGCATCACAAACAAAGATTACTAAAAGTTCTCACAAATTACAAAATAAAACACTTAAAATGACTATACTTATGAAGGATGGAAAGTTATTTCAGTACAGTGGAAAATCATGTTTCATGGAATCATGCAAATTGGAGACCAGAAGCAAATAAGATGGGCATCTATTCCAATACTGTCATTTTCTATAAAAGAAAATTGAATGTCAAAGATAATAAGTGACTTCCTCTCTCAATATAAAATAAAATGATTTTTAATTAGGTTTACCTATAAAACAACCACAGTGAAAAGTAGAAATCGCATTCCATATATTTGGAGATATATGTTAAAAATTTGTATTAAAGAACAACTTTAATTTTTCTATTTATTCAACTTCCTTTTAAAAGATGCATATAAAAACAAAAATTTTCACATTTACTCACTTGCAGACTATCTTTCTATTTCATAAAATAATTAACATATGAATTCCATTCCATCTAGCTTTTCCTTTTATATCAATATATGTTTCTTCCATTTGCTCACACAGGGCACATTTTCTTTAGCCTCTCTATTATCATTTTGATTTAAGTCCTTTGCTTTCTTGGATTGACTGCTTCTGATAGACTATTCCTACTTCACCTTTTCTGTTTGGCTCTAATTATCCACAGTAATTTTGTAGCCTTTGTTACATCACCACCTCTTAGGTCTGGGTAATGAGGTATGCAGTGCCTTCATTTTTTTCCCCTTTATGCTTCAATCCTAAAGTATAATGTGAGAAGTGAAATTGATATTTTGTTAGTTAGGAAACTCATTAACAGCCCACTGCTTTATAAACTGTCAACTGTCAACTGTCACAGGAAAATTTGAGGGTAATTGTCCTACATAATTATTCCCTCCCTTTCCTTTAATAACAAAGCAATTACTTAAAAATATGAGTAAGTCTGCTTAGACATTTTATCACCAGACCATATAAAGTGAATCCCAGAACATTAGCGAATATTCAAAATCAAAAATATTATCGACATCAGTTTATCTGGTTTGCTACCACATCATCTTAATGACAAATGCTATATATTAAAACTTGCTCAAGCCTAGCCTCATTTTCACTGAGACTAGCAACAGAGACTTTGCTGGTATAAATGGCAGACCACTGTTAAACATAAATACTCTTCTAACTGAACATATTTCTGACAGAAGGGAATGTAGAAAATAACAGTCTATCTTCAAAAGGGAAGTTTAAAAACATGTACTGTTCTGACATGGAAGACTAGTACAGTTTTAAGCCTGTGAAATGCATATTGGAGTATAAAAATCAATCAATTTTTAGAACTCTGATGAAATCTTCAATTAAGTTCTGGACAACATTAAAGGCAGACATGTAGTTTAATACCTCATTTGTCTTAAGATCACTTATCTGGCAACATCAACTATCCAGAACACAGCTGAGAGCAAAGAAGGAAATAGATAATACTTGAATGCTTAACATGTACCACAACTTTAAATATATATTAAACTTCACAAGAATCATTTGATATATATATATAGATAGATATAGCAGTAGAAATTAAATCACAGCAATTAAATAACTTGTCATGAACATAAGAACAACAAATTTCATAGTTAAGACTCAAATTTAGGTATTTTGACTCCAAAACCTATACTTAATGTATATAACTAACCTGTAACATATACTTAACTTCTATAATGTAAGGAAAAAAATAATCTTCAAACATACATACATAAAATAAAGCAAATGCTAAGATATCTGAATAAAAGTTAAAAATTCCTTATATTAAATGTTTGCCTTTTCGACACAGGAGCTCTAATACTAACATTATTGGCTCATTTCCTGCCACTGTGCCCATTGAAAATATATACTTCTCTATACAGCCAAGTTTAATTTACAGTTTCTTACATGTAACATAAAACTGCTCCTAACTCTTGCAGATTATTTTTTACCTTTGCCAAGACCCAAGACTTCTTAGGGTGAAAAAGGTAATGCATTTACTAATCTAAACATTTACATCAAAAACAATCCATGTAGAGTTGTAATTCTAAGAGGTGGGCAAGAAGAAATAAGTGGTAAGGGGCGAAAATGTCTGAATCACCCAAGCTGGTTTTTCAAACCGGTCAACCCCTCTTTCTTTCTTGTCCCAAGGTGATCTAATACTATCCACCACTTTAAATAAACATTATGTGTCAGAGATTCTTAGAGTCCTTACTAGAACTGAGTGTTGGTTCATATATTTGCATTTGCCTCCTAACTGTTGACATTACCCATACCTTCAAAATTCATATATTGAAGACCTAACCTCCAATGGGATGGTATTGGAAGTGGGGACTTTGGAAGGTGATTAGGTTTAGAAGAGGCTTGAGGATGGGGCCCTTGTGATGGGATTAATGCCCTTATAAAAAGGGGAAGAGACAGGATATCTCACTCTTTCCCTGTCTGTGTGCATGCATGCACCAAGGAGAGGTGATGTGAGGATGTAACAAAAAGACTGCCCTCTGTAAACCAGGAAAGGGCTCTCAGCAGAGACCTTGATCTTCTACTTCCCACTCTCCAGAACTGTGGAAAATGTTTGTTGTTAAACATGGGAAATGTTGTTATTAAGACACCTAGTCCACAGTACTTTGTTAGAGCAGCTCAAGCTGACAAAGACAGCCCCCTACCTCATTCCCAAGTCTTACATTTTTATAAGTCCACAAAAATTGTTCTTTTGTAAAATATAACTGTTATCAGTGGTTGTTTCCAGTTTCAGATAAATTCTAGATGTTCTCCAAATTAGCAGTTGGCTCACCCTCTCACCAAAACCACAGAACACTCTTTGGCAAGCACCTCATTTGCTTTTATTCAGCTCTCACTGGGGTTCAGAGTTGACATTTGATTTCAATAAAAGTACCCAGACCCACCTGATAAAAATTTAGCAGCCAAGAATGATGGATCCATACTATGGGTCATTTATTGATAACCTCGGGTAATCCTTGACTTCTCTCTTTCTTTCAAACCCCACATCAAATTCGTAAGCAAATTTGGTAGATTTCATCTTCAATGTATCTCTACAATCCAGCCATTTTCACCACCTCCACATTGCCACTATTGCCCAAGGCACCATCATCTCTCACCTGGTTTTATGCAGTAGCTTCCTAACTGCTCTCCCTGTTCTTTTGGTGCCCTGCCCCCAGTCTAGCTTATGTTTAAAACAGCGGCAGCTGAGTGTGTGTTCTTTTTAATACAAAAATCAGATCATCAGAATATGTCCTCTGCTCAGACCTCTCCAGTACTTCCTATTTTACTCAGAGGAAAAGCTTACATCACTAAGCCTTTATATGTCCAGAATGCCTGTTGCTTCTATGACCTTATATTCTTCTTCTCCTTCCACATTTGCTCTAGCCACTATGTCTCCCCCATGCTGTTTCTAGAACTATGTCCTCTGCCCTGTACCTTTAGACTTGTTCTTCCCCTTGTCTGAATTTTTTTTTTTACCAGATAGCTCTGTGGCTTTTCCCCTTTACTCTTCAAATATTATCTTCTAGTGGAGAAATTCCTCACTGCCTTATTCAAAATTATGAATGACTTCCCTACACATACATACACACATGCCTCCTTATGTTTCTACATCTGTCTGATACTGGACTGGATTAGAAACACCCATTGATGACAATCTCATTCCTACCCCTGCATTTGCCTTCTAACTCTGTTTGACATTACCCAATACCTTCCTCTAGCATTCTTCTGTTTACCTAAATCCTTTACATCCAAGTATCCTAACTAGGTATCACACACTCAGGGATGATGTCAAAGAAATAAGTCCCTATATTTATATCATATCTGCATTCCTATTTCTGGGTTGCTGGCATCTGTTTTTCATATCCCTCGATTTAGTTTTCATATTCATCATGCTAATTTGCCTGATGTTTCCACATACTTAAAGGGAACAGAGCCAGCTCAGACCCAACCCTCAACTAGTTTTGCTCCAGTAACTTAGGACTGGACCCTACCCCAGATAGGGTGGTGATGGTCACTGAATGAAGGGGAAGGCCTGGCTTACACCTAGCTCTGGATCTAGCCCCTCTATCTCCATCCAGCCCCATCTCCTACCAAGGTGATAGCTGTCAGCACACCCTGAGGAAAGATGTGACTTGTGTTCATGTCAAATTCAGCAAAATCCATGTCAAAGCTAGGCAAAATGAGAAGACAGAGGAATTGGGCTCAATTGAAAGAGAAAGAGAAAACAACTGAAAAAACAAATAATGAAACAGAAATAAAGAATTTACCAGACAAAGGATTCAAAACATTAGTAATAATGCTAACTGAATTAGGGAAAAGAATAGATGAACACAGTGAGAATTTTAACAAGGAACTAGAAAATTATAAAAAGAACCAGTCAGAACTGAAGAATACAATAAGTGAAATGAAAAAACACAACGGAAGGAATTAAGAGCAGACTAGGTTTTCCACACACGAGGAAGCCCCTTTGTGGGCGGAGACTGCGGGTGGCGGAGTGGGTAAGCTTCACAGCCGCGGAGGAGAGCGCAGCAATAGGGGTGCGGAGGGTAAAGCGGTGGCATTCCCACACAGAGGATCCCCGCACAGAGGATCCCCGCACAGAGGATTGGTGCCGACCGGCACTCACCAGCCCGAGAGGCTTGTCTGCTCACCTGCCGGGGCGGGCGGGGCTGGGAGCTGAGGCTCGGGCTTCAGTCGGCTCCCAGGGAGAGGACTGGGGTTGGCTGCGTGAACACAGCCTGAAGGGGGCTAGTGCACCACAGCTAGCCGGGAGGGAGTCCGGGGAAAAGTCTGGACCTGCCGAAGAGGAAAGAGACTTTTTCTTGCCTCTTTGTTTCCTGGTGCACGAGGAGAGGGGATTAAGAGCACTGCTTAAAGGAGCTCCAGAGACTGGCGTGAGCCACGGCTAACAACCGCGGAGCTTAAAGGAGCTGCAGAGACGGGCATGAGACACTAAGGCTGCTGCTGCTGCCACCAAGAAGCCTGTGTGCGAGAACAGGTCACTATCCACACCCCCCTTCCAGGGAGCCTGTGCAGCCCACCTCTGTCAGGGTCCCGGGATCCAGGGACAACTCCCCCGGTAGAACACACAGCGTGCCTCAGGCTGGTGCAACGCCACGCTGGCCTCTGCCGCTGCAGGCTCACCCCGCATCCGCGCCCCTCCCTCCCCCCCGGCCTGAGTGAGCCAGAGCCCCCGAATCAGCGGCTCCTTTAACCCCGTCCTATCTGAGTGAAGAACAGACGCCCTCAGGCGACCTACACGCAGAGGCGGGGCCAAATCCAAAGCTGAGCCCCTGAGAGCTGTGAGAACAAAGAAGAGAAAGGGAAATCTCTCCCAGCAGCCTCAGAAGCAGCAGATTAAAGCTCCACAATCAACTTGATGTACCCTGCATCTGTGGAATGCATGAATAGACAACCAATCATCCCAAACTGCGGAGGTGGACTTTGAGAGCAAGATTTATTATTTTTCCCCTTTTCCTCCTTTTGTGAGTGTGGATGTATACACATCTGTGTGAGATTTTGTCTGTATAGCTTTGCTTTCACCATTTGTCCTAGGGTTCTGTCCATCCATTTTTGTTTTTTACTTAAAAAAATTTTTTTTCTTAATAATTATTTTTTTAGTTTAATAACTTTATTTTATTTTATCTTATCTTCTTTCTTTCTTTCTTTTTACTTTTCTCCCTTTTATTCTGAGCCGTGTGGATGAAAGGCTCTTGGTGCTCCAGTCAGGAGTCAGTGCTGTGCCTCTGAGGTGGGAGAGCCAACTTCAGGACACTGGTCTACAAGAGACCTCCCAGCTCCACGTAATATCCAAAGGGAAAAATCTCCCAGAGATCTCCATCTCAACACCAACCCCCAGCTTCACTCAACGACCAGCAAGCTACAGTGCTGGACACCCTATGCCAAACAACTAGCAAGACAGGAACACAACCCCACAAATTAGCAGAGGGACTGCCTAAAATCATAATAAGGCCACAGACACCCCAAAACATACTACCAGACGTGGACCTGCCCACCAGAAAGACAAGATCCAGCCTCATCCACCAGAACACAGGCACTAGTCCCCTACACCAGGAAGCCTACACAACCCACTGAACCAACTATAGCCACTGCAGATAGACACCAAAAACAACGGGAACTACGAACCTGCAGCCTACCAAAAGGAGACCCCAAACACAGCAAGATAAGCAAAATGAGAAGACAGAAAAACACACAGCAGTTGAAGGAGCAAGATAAAAACCCACCAGACCCAACAAATGAAGAGGAAATAGGCAGTCTACCTGAAAAAGAATTCAGAATAATGATAGTAAAGATGATCCAAAATCTTGGAAATAGAATAGAGAAAATGCAAGAAACATTTAACAAGGACCTAGAAGAACTAAAGAGGAAACAAGCAATGATGAACAACACAATAAATGAAATAAAAAATACTCTAGAAGGGATCAATAGCAGAATAACTGACGCAGAAGAATGGATAAGTGACCTGGAAGATAAAATAGTAGAAATAACTACTGCAGAGAAGAATAAAGAAAAAAATGAAGAGGCTTAGGACAGTCTCAGAGACCTCTAGAACAACATTAAACACACCAACATTCGAATTATAGGGGTTCCAGAAGAAGAAGAGAAAAAGAAAGGGACCGAGAAAATATTTGAAGAGATTATAGTTGAAAACTTCCCTAATATGGGAAAGGAAATAGTTAATCAAGTCCAGGAAGCACAGAGAGTCCCATACAGGATAAATCCAAGGAGAAATATGCCAAGACACATATTAATCAAACTGTCAAAAATTAAATACAAAGAAAATATATTAAAAGCAGCAAGGGAAAAACAACATTAACACACAAGGGAATCCCCATAAGGTTAACAGCGGATCTTTCAGCACAAACTCTGCAAGCCAGAAGGGAGTGGCAAGAAATATTTAAAGTGATGAAGGAGAAAAACCTACAACCAAGATTACTCTACCCAGCAAGGATCTCATTCAGATTTGATGGAGAAATTAAAACCTTTACAGACAAGCAAAAGCTGAGAGAGTTCAGCACCACCAAACCAGCCTTACAACAAATGCTAAAGGAACTTCTCTAGGCAAGAAACACAAGAGAAGGAAAAGATCTACAATTAACAAACCCAAAACAATTAAGAAAATTGGAATAGGAACATACATATCGATAATTACCTTAAATGTAAATGGATTAAATGCTCCCACCAAAAGACACAGACTGGCTGAATGGATACAAAAACAAGACCCATATATATGCTGTCTACAAGAGACCCACTTCAGACCTAAGGACACACAGAGACTGAAAGTGAGGGGATGGAAAAAGATATTCCATGCAAATGGAAACCAAAAGAAAGATGGAGTAGCAATTCAAATATCACACAAAATGGACTTTAAAATAAAGACTATTACAAGAGACAAAGAAGGACGCTTCATAATGATCAAGGGATCGACCTTAGAAGAAGATATAACAATTGTAAATATTTATGCACCCAACATAGGAGCACCTCAATATATAAGGCAAATACTAACAGCCATAAAAGGGGAAATCGACAGTAACACATTCATAGTAGGGTACTTTAACACCCCACTTTCACCAATAGACAGATCATCCAAAATGAAAATACGTAAGTAAACAGAAGCTTTAAATGATACATTAAACAAGATGGACTTAATATTTATAGGGCATTCCATCTAAAAACAACAAATACACATTTTTCTCAAGTGCTCATGGAACATTCTCCAGGATAGATCATATCTTGGATCACAAATCAAGCCTTAGTAAATTTAAGAAACTGAAATCGTATCAAGTATCTTTTCCAACCACAATGCTATGAGACTAGATATCATTTACATGAAAAGATCTGTAAAAAATACAAACACACGCAGGCTTAACAATACACTACTTAATAATGAAGTGATCACTAAAGAAATCAAAGAGGAAATTAAAAAAATACCTAGAAACAAATGACAATGGAGACACGACAACCCAAAACCTACGGGATGCAGCAAAAGCAGTTCTAAGAGGGAAGTTTATAGCAATACAATCCTACCTTAAGAAACAGGAAACATCTCAAATAAACAACCTAACTGCGCACTTAAAGCAATTAGAGAAAGAAGAACAAAAACACCGCAAAGTTAACAGAAGGAAAGACATCAAAAAGATCAGATCAGAAATAAATGAAAAAGAAATGAAGGAAACGATAGCAAAGATCAATAAAACTAAAAGCTGCTTTTTTTTTCTTTTTTTTTTTTTTTGCAGTATGCGGGCCTCTCACTGTTGTGGCCTCTCCTGTTGCGGAGCACAGGCTCTGGATGTGCAGGTTCAGCGGCCATGGCTCACGGGCCCAGCCGCTCCATGGCATGTGGGATCTTCCCGGACCAGGGCATGAACCCGTGTCCCCTGCATCGGCAGGCGGACTCTCAACCACTGTGCCACCAGGGAAGCCCAAAGCTGCTTTTTTGAGAAGATAAACAAAATTGATAAACCATTAGCCAGACTCATCAAGAAAAAAAGGGAAAGACTCAAATCAATAGAATTACAAATGAAAAAGGAGAAGTAACAACTGACAGTGCAGTAATACAAAAGGTCATGAGAGATTACTACAAGTAACTCTATGCCAATAAAATGGGCAACCTGGAAGAAATGGACAAATTCTTAGAAATGCACAACCTGCCAAGACTGAATCAGGAAGAAATAGAAAATATGAACAGACCAATCACAAGCACTGAAATGGAGACTGTGATTAAAAATCTTCCAACAAACAACAGCCCAGGACCAGATGGCTTCACAGGCGAATTCTATCAAACATTTAGAGAAGAGCTAACACCTATCCTTCTCAAACTCTTCCAAAACACAGCAGAGGGAGGAACACTCCCAAACTCATTTTACGAGGCTACCAACACCCAGATACCAGAACCAGACAAGGATGTCACAAAGAAAGAAAACTACAGGCCAATATCACTGATGAACATAGATGCAAAAATCCTCAACAAAATACTAGCAAACAGAATCCAACAGCACATTAAAAGGATCATACACCATGATCAAGTGGGGTTTCTTCCAGGAATGCAAGTCTTCTTCAATATATGCAAATCAATCAACGTGATACACCATATTAACGAACTGAAGGAGAAAAACCATATGATCATCTCAATAGATGCAGAGAAAGCTTTCGAGAAAATTCAACACCCATTTATGATAACAACCCTGCAGAAAGTAGGCATAGAGGGAACTTTCCTTAACATAATAAAGGCCATATATGACAAACCCACAGCAAACATCATCCTCAATGGTGAAAAACTGAAAGCATTTCCACTAAGATCAGGAACAAGACAAGGTTGCCCACTCTCACCACTATTATTCAACATAGTTTTGGAAGTTTTAGCCACAGCAATCAGAGAAGAGAAGGAAATAAAAGGAATCCAAATCAGAAAAGAAGAAGTAAAGCTCTCACTGTTTGCAGATGACATGATACTATACATAGAGAATCCTAAAGATGCTACCAGAAAACTATTAGAACTAATCAATGAATTTGGTAAAGTAGCAGGATACAAAATTAATGCACAGAAATCTCTGGCATTCCTATATACTAATGATGAAAAATCTGAAAGTGAAATGAAGAAAACACTTCCATTTACCATTGCAACAAAAAGAATAAAATATCTAGGAATAAACCTACCTAAGGAGACAAAAGACCTTTATGCAGAAAATTATAAGACACTGATGAAAGAAATTAAAGATGATACAAAGAGATGGAGAGATATACCATGTTCTTGGATTGGAAGAATCAACATTGTGAAAACGACTCTACGACCCAAAGCAATCTACAGATTCAATGCAATCCCTATCAAACTACCAATGGCATTTTTCACAGAACTAGAACCAAAAATTTCACAATTTGTATGGAAACAAAAAAGACACCGAATAGCCAAAGCAAACTTGAGAACGAAAAATGGAGCTGGAGGTATCAGGCTCCCTGACCAGACTATAGTACAAAGCTACAGTAATCAAGACAGCATGGTACTGGCACAAAAACAGAAATATAGATCAATGGAACAGGATAGAAAGCCCAGAGGTAAACCCATGCACATATGGTCACCTTATCTTTGATAAAGGAGGTAGGAATGTACAGTGGAGAAAGGACAGCCTCTTCAATAAGTGGTGCTGGGAAAACTGGACAGGTACATGTAAAAGTATGAGATTAGAACACTCCCTAACACCGTACACAAAAATAAGCTCAAAATGGATTAAAGACCTAAATGTAAGGCCAGAAACTATCAAACTCTTAGAGGAAAACATAGACAGAACACTGTATGACATAAATCACAGCAAGATCCTTTTTGACCCACCTCCTAGAGAAATGGAAATAAAAACAAAAATAAACAAATGGGACCTAATGAAACTTCAAAGCTTTTGCACAGCAAAGGAAACCATAAAAAAGAGCAAAAGACAACCCTCAGAATGGAAGAAAATATTTGCAAATGAAGCAACTGACAAAGGATTAATCTCCAAAATTTACAAGCAGCTCATGCAGCTCAATAACAAAAGAACAAACAACCAAATCCAAAATTGGGCAGAAGACCTAAATAGACATTTCTCCAAAGAAGATATACAGATTGCCAACAAACACATGAAACAAACACATGAAAGAATGCTATTATTAATCATTAGAGAAATGCAAATCAAAACTACAATGAGATATCATCTTACACTGGTCAGAATGGCCATCATCAAAAAATCTAGAAACAATAAATGCTGGAGAGGTTGTGGAGAAAAGGGAACTCTCTTGCACTGCTGGTGGGAATGTGAATTGGTACAGCCACTATGGAGAACAGTATGGAGGTTCCTTAAAAATCTACAAATAGAACTATCATATGACCCAGCAATCCCACTACTGGGCATATACCCTGAGAAAACCATAATTCAAAAATAGTCATGTACCAAAATGTTCATTGCAGTTCTATGTACAATAGCCAGGAGATGGAAGCAACCTAAGTGTCCATCATGAGATGAATGGATAAAGAAGATGTGGCACATATATACAATGGAATAATACTCAGCCATAAAAAGAAACGAAATTGAGCTATTTGTAGTGAGGTGGATGGACCTAGAGTCTGTCATACAGAGTGAAGTAAGTCAGAAAGAGAAAGACAAGTACCGTATGCTAACACATATATATGGAATCTAAGAAAAAAAATGTCATGAAGAACCTAGGGGTAAGATAGGAATAAAGATAGAGACCTACTAGAGAATGGACTTGAGGATATGGGGAGGGCGAAGGGTAAGCTGTGAGAAAGTGAGAGAGTGACATGGACATATATACACTACCAAACGTAAAATAGCTAGTGGGAAGAAGCCGTATAGCACAGGGAGATTAGCTCCGTGCTTTGTGACCACGTAGAGCGGTGGGATAGGGAGGGTGGGTGTGAGGGAGACGCAAGAGGGAAGACATATGGGAACATATGTGTATGTATAACTGATTCACTTTGTTATAAAGCAGAAACTAACACACCATTATAAAGCAATTATACTCCAATAACGATGTACAAAATAAAAAATAAGAGCAGACTAGGTGATATGGAAGAATGCGTAAGTGATTTAGAAGACAGAATAATGGAAATCACCCAATTAGAAAAGCAGAAAGAAAAACAAATTTTTAAAAATGAGAACATTTTAAGAGATCTTTAGGATAACATGAACTGTTCCACCATTCTCATTATAGCGGTCCTAGAAGGAAAAGTAGGAGAAAAGGGGGTTGAAAATATAGTGGCTGGAAGATTCCAAAACCTGGGAGAAAAAAAAAGATACCCATGTACAGGAAGCAAAGAGGGTCCCAAACAAGATGAATCCAAATAGACCCACACCAGGATATATCACAATTAAAATGGCAAAATTGAACAATAAAGAGAGAATTCTAAAGGCAGCAAGAGAGAAACAGAGTCATATATAACGGAATTCCCATAAGACTATCACCTGATACAACAAAGGAGGCAAGAATATACAATGGGGTATAGACAGCCTCCTCAATAAATGGTGCTGGGAAACATGGACAGCTATATTCAAAAAATCAAACTGGACTACCCTCTCACACCATGCACAAAAGTAAATTCAAAATGGATTAAAGACTTAAATGTAAGACCTGAAATTATACAACTTCTAGAGGAAAGCATAAGCAGTAAGCCCTTTGACATCAGTCTCAAATATCTTTTTGGATATGTCTCCTTAGGCAAGAGAACCAAAAGCAAAAATAAACAAATGGGACTACATCAAACTAAAAGCCTTTTGCACAGCAAAGGAAACTATCAACAAAATGAAAAGGCAACCTACTGAATGAGAGAAGATATTTACAAACAATATATCCAATAAGGGGATAATACCCAAAATATACAAAAACTCATACAACTCAACATCAAAAAAACAAAAAATACAATTAAAAAATGGGCAGATGATCTGAATAGACAATTTTCCAAGGAAGACACCCAAATGGCCAACAGGCACATGAAAAGATGTACAACGTCACCAGTCATTAGGGAAATGCAAATCAAAACCACAAATGAGATATCACCTCACACCTGTCAAAATAGCTATTATCAAAAAGACAACAAATAACAAATATTGGCGAGGATGTGGAGAAAAGGGAACCCTAATGCACTGTGTGTGCATGTTTAAATTGGTGTAGCCACTACAGAAAACAGTTTTGTGATTCCTCAAAAAATTAAAAATAGAACTACCATATGATCCAGCAATTCTTTTCCTGGGTAGTTATCTGAGGAAAACGAAAACAGTAATTAGAAAATATATACGCAGCCCTGTGTTCACTGCAGCATTATTTATAATAGCCAAGATATGGAAGCAACCCAAGTGCTCATCAATAGATTAATAGATAAAGAAAATGCAGTATATATATGTACAATGGAATATTACTCAGCCACAAAAAAAGAATGAAATCTTGCTATTTGCAATAACATGGATGGACTTAGAGAGGTTATTATGCTAAGTGAAATAAGCCAGATGATAAAGACAAATATTGTGTGATTTCACTTATATGTGGAATCTAAAAAGCAAGACAAATGAACAAACATAACAGAACAGATACAGAGGTATAGATACAGAGAACAAACAGATGGTTGCCAGAGGGGAGAGTGGTGTGGGAAGGAAAGAAATAGGTGAGGGAGATTAAGAAGAACCAACTTCCAGTTTCAAAATAAATGAATCAGGGCTTCCCTGGTGGTGCAGTGGTTGCGAGTCCGCCTGCCGATGCAGGGGACACGGGTTCGTGCCCCGGTCCGGGAAGATCCCACATGCCGTGGAGCGGCTGGGCCTGTGAGCCATGGCCACTGAGCCTGTGCGTCCGGAACCTGTGCGTCCGGAGCCTGTGCTCCACAACAGGAGAGGCCACAACAGTGAGAGGCCCGCATACGGCCAAAAAATAAATAAATAAATAAATGAATCACAGATACGAAATGTATAGTGTGGGGAATATAGTCAATAACTATGGAATATGTTTGTATGCTGATATATCATAACTAGACTTATTGTGATGATCATTTTGAAATACATAGAAATATTGAATCACTATGTTGTGCATTAGGAAGTAACAGTGTTTTAGGTCAATTACACTACAAAAACAAGCAAACAAACAAACTCATAGAAAAAGAGATCAGATTTGTGTTTTACCAGATGGTGTTGTGGGGAGGGAGAATTGGATGAAGGCAGTCAAGGTACAAGTTATAAGACAAATAAGTACTAGGTATGTAACATGCAATATGGTAAGTATGATTAACACTGCTGTATGTTACATATGAAACATCACAAGAAAAAATATTGTTTCTATTTCTTTAATTTTGAATCTATATGAGATGATGGGTAGTCACTAAAATTACTGTGATAATCATTTCATGATGTATGTAAGTCAAATCATTATGCTGTACACTTTAAACTTATACAGCGCTGTATGTCAATTATATCTCAATAAAACAAAGAAAAAAGAGGGAGAGAAATAAAACATTAAACTTATATTTGGTAAGATTTTAGAGGTTTTAATAAGGATTACAATACTATTTATACTAATAGGCATAAATAGGAATTTTAACTCATAATAATGAAGCAAAATACTTAAAATGAAATCATAGTTTCCCTTTTCTAATATAGATTGGTAAGTAATATAAAAATTTCAAATTTCATCAAATAAATACAAAAGAACTGGTTACCAACACCAATTGCACAAGTCATACTGTGAAAATAATCAGTAGATATTCTTATAGCTAATTCTGAATTATATATGCAAAATTGATTTTAGTAGGCTTCCCTACCCTCCTTCTTTGGAACAAAGAGAAACGTCTCCAGTTTTTAAATGCTGCATGGAATATGCATACACTGTAGAATGTTTGACACTTACTCTGCAGAAGCCAGAAGACAATAAATATGAAGATCAAAGAAAACAGACTTTCAATCTGGCATCTGTGGGATAGCACTACATATATATATATATATATATATATATATATATATATATATGTAGCAGTTAACAAAATAGTCCTTCCATTGTTTGACAGATAGAAGGATGACTTTGCCCTAGCTAATATTAAAAGAGGTGCAGGGCTTCCCTGGTGGCATAGGTTGAGAATCCGCCTGCCAGTGCAGGGGACACAGGTTCGATCCCTGGCCCGGGAAGATCTCACATGCCGCGGAGCAAATAAGCCCATGTGCCACAACTACTGAGCCTGCGCCCTAGAGCCCGCGTGCCTGGATCCCGTGCTCCACAAGAGAGGCCACGACAATGAGAAGCCCGCGCACCACAACGAAGAGTAGCCCCCACTTGCTGCAACTAGAGAAAGCTCGCACACAGCAATGAAGACCCTACACGGCCAAAAATAAAAACAAATGAATAAATAAATTTTTAAAAAATAAGAGGTACAACGTCTCATTCTACAGTATATGGTAAGGATCTAAGCAATCAACATATTTTTTTGATAAATTCTATATGACAAAATGAATCCCTATATTGCTTATTTCATTATGCCACTAACTCCAGGTTAAATTATTTTTTATGTTTCTTAAAATTGGGAAAAGAGAGTAGAGGCAGAAGGATTGGGCCCATGGGTAGGAGTTGACCGTTGTTAAGCAGTCAAGTCCTTTGACTCCTCTTCCTGAGCTCCCTTACATTGCTATCTCCTCTTCTTTTGAAGTGTCATATACTTGAAACCAAGAGAACAATCAGTCCTCCATATCTGTAGGTTCTGCATCCCCAGATTCAATCAACCTTGGATTGAAAATATTTGGGAAACAAAAAATTCCAGAAAGTTCCAAAAAGGAAAAATTGAATTTGCCATGTGCTGGCAACATTTCACATAACATTTACATTGGTATTAAGTATTATAAGTAATCTAGAGATGATTTAAAGTACATGGGAAGATGTGCATAGGTTATATGCAAATACTATGCCATTTTATAGAAGGGACTTGAGCTTCTATGGATTTTGCTGGTAGGAGGGGCTGGGGGGGAACCTGGAACAAATATCCTGCAGATATCAAGGGAAGACTGTACCTTCAGTAGAATACTCAGCATTTGCATTTCACAGAAGCAGGATATGCCAGGAGCCTAAATAGGATCATCAAAAGGATAATTAGCTGCTATAGAAAGATTCTACATATTTGTTTTTGAAATAAGGGTTTTTATTTCCAATAATTAAGGAATAAAAGAATGGCAAAGCTGGTTGGGAACCTAAAGATTTCTTAGGTAAAGACCTATATTTTACAAAGCAGGAAAGTGAGTTAAGGGATGTATTTCAAACCAAGGAAGGTACTGATGGAACCATGTTTACCGGTGATATGTCCACTAAAGTATTCTCAAAACCTGATCCAGCCATTCCAGCAGCTGTCCTTTTAAGCTGTTAGGGTTATTATTTGATGTTTCAATAAAATGATAGTACATTTAGTACATAAATAGTACATAAGGGTAGGAATTTGAGGATTTTGTGGAAGAGGGGGAAGATCCCAACTGAATCACTGACTTCTATATTCATTAATTAGTCAGTTAACAGTTTAAAAGCTTTTTTATTTGTAAAGTGAGGATAGAAACAACTCCTAGCATGAGGACTGCTTAATAGTAAGTACACAAAATATTTTTTCTATTATCTTCTGCAATGATTTTAAACCAGTTTTTATCATGTGTAGTTAAATATTGGAAAGGAAAAGTGATGCTGTTTTGGTTTTCATTTTTATTTTCATAAATAATACAAAAATATTAAGTCTGGTAAAAGATGATTTTTTTTTGAAATAATGATGGTAAAATTTCTACCCATTAAGACATACAGAATTGGAAAGAAATTGTAGAGTTTTAGGGTATCAGGAAATGCTTTACAAATGTTTAGGAGAATTAACTATTCTTTCTAATCGTCTATATGAATACAAAGAAAAACTAGAAAACCAATTCATAAAATAACAGTGTACATTATTTTTATAATTTATTAATTTTAAAGAAATAAACTAGTTGATATTGAATGATGGGAAATGGTAGAATAAAACTGAACACAAAAAGGACAGAGAGGGCTTCCCTTGTGGGGCAGTGGTTAAGAATCCACCTGCCAATGCAGGAAACGTGGGTTCGAGCCCTGGTCCGGGAGGATCCCACATGCCATGGCTCACCTAAGCCCGTGTGTCACAACTACTGAGCCCGCGTGTCACAGCTACTGAGGCCTGCGTGCCTAGAGCCCGTGCTCCACAAGAGAAGCCACCGCAATGAGAAGCCAGCGCACCGCACTGAAGAGAGCTCCTGCTCGCCGAAACCAAAAGAAAGCCTGCACGCAGCAACGAAGACGCCATGCAGCCAAAAATAAATAGATACATTTATTTTTTTTAAAAAAAGGACAGAGAATGGCACCACTTATGAATATTTATGATCACTTATATAAGATTTCTACATAAACAATTGCTGAGTTTAAAATTTACTTGATAATGTAACTTAGAGGCATTCCTCCTTTTGCTTATTTTTCTATCTAATTTATATTCTTAAAGATAAAGGGAATCGTATCTAACTTTTGAATGAATCCAAGCACTAGTAGACTTAATTTGGTCTTTTGTTGCTTGGAACCTGATTTGAAGCTTACATACTGACGTATTGCTCCAGGCAGCTTATACTCCATTGATGGAATTAGTAAGTCAATCTACCCTCTATGACTTGAGGGAACCATAACAAACATCTATCAATGACGGCAGGCAATGAAGGAAAAATTGTATGTAATGTCAGGTGGCTGAATACAGGAGAAAGATATATGGTAATTACAGTACAGGCAGACAATTGCAGGTAAGAAAAAGAATTACTTAAAATGCTAGTCAAAGTAAAAATATACACATTCGGCCATCACAATTTACTTTCTTTGATTGAAAAGAGAAAATCTTATGTCCTAAAAATAATGTTTAGATCAAATTTGACAGCTTGAATAATGAGCACTTCATATAGTAATTCTAGATGACTTGATGGTGTACCCCTATGTCAATGATGGAATGACCATAGTTTGAGAGAATAATTCTCTATATCACAATATCCCTGACATCACAGAAGGAATGGTTAATTATTCCTTTATAGTAATAGTGGGAATATTTCTAATGATGAGGTTGTAAAAATGTAAGCAGGATACTAATTTTCTAAACTTCCGATACATTTAAATATCTTTATTTTCTATGACAAGAAAATATTACCAACTTCTACCTCCACATTTTTGCTTTCCAGTGCAGCACACCATGGTATCATTCAGGCTTCACTTGCCATTAATGCATTCGTTGTGTTTTTAGGTGCCCTATTTTTTAATAATGTCAATTAAAATAGCATCAATAAGTGTTCATTTTCATATGTGCATATCATAATATAATTAGCAAATTTAAGACCTGAAATTTCGTAGAACTTGTTTATGTTAACCATCCAGTTTACTCAAAGTACACTTACATTTTAAAACATTAACATATAATACAAAACGTAATGTTTAAAAATCATTATTAAAAGTTCAAAGGTATTGAAATTTTAGAACACAGGCATCCTGAAAACCTTACTTAAGATGCCCTGATTTAGACATATAACTGTCAACTAAATTAGAGAAGAGTTTTAATAATTAAAATATACTGTAAATAGACAGGTTTTTAGGATTTAGATTTAATGACTTTAAAAATTCAAATTAAACGTAAACATGGTTAGAGTTTACTTGTGTAGAAATTGATGTCTTTTGGAAACAGTCACCCAAAATAATGGTCTAATGATTTTCAGTGGCCAAGCACACTTCCTTAAATTGGATAAGGCCCAGTAGGCCAATTTTTATATACAGCTAAACTTGATTCACAGAGCTTTGATTCAAAGAGCTCTTGACTCAAAGAGCATTTGTCAAACAGCTGCAATGTACAATGGACTTAGGGTTCAGAAAAGAACACAATTTTTAGGTTTGATGGACCTTACAGAAAAAAATTCAGCACTAGTCTTGGATAACAAAGAAGTGTAACAGTACCTTGGGTTGTGTGCTACCTACAAAGTAGGTAAATTAAAATTAATGTTACGGCTGATGGATGGACACATGGGAGTATGCGTAAAGTGTGATGACCTCTGTTTCTTATGTTAATGTCTACCAGAGAGCATCTGCCACGAGAGAGACATTAAACCACCAAATAAAATTACTTGACCAGTTGATTTCTCACCTTTGTCACTGGTCACCCCAGTGCTGGCACAATCCATACATGAGTAAAGGGATCATGGTGTCAGTGATTGAGACTATGCATAAGCCAGCAATAAAAACAGAGATAGCAAAGCAGATCTAGCAATGCTGCTGCCAAAGGCCCAACCTTCCAGAGAACGAGACCAATGTTCAGTTCCCAATGAGACCACATGGTCACTTAGTGGGAATCTGATTATACTGAGCAAAAATACATTCTGGCAGGAGGAGATATGTCATCAGATGTGCATTGTTTCATTTTGTCTAATGGGCTTCAGTTAGCATCACTCTCCTGGGACTTACCAAATGTTTTATCTACCAGAATAGAATCTCACATCATACTGCATCAGACCAGGGGCCTTCTATATAGCAAAGAAATATGAGACTAGGTCCCAAAACGTAGGATCACATATCACACCATCCAGAAGCTGCAGGTCTGAGAGAGCTTTAGAACATCCTGCAGAAGGCACAACTGAAGTTCTAGATTGAAGACCATACTTTAGAGGATGAGAAACCATATTCCCAGAAGTAGTGTATATTTGAAATCAGACACTGATATGATGTTATTGCTCCATAAGGCAAAACACATGAATCATAGAACCAAGGAATCGAACCAAGAATTAGAAGGAGTAGAAGCACTGCTTTCACTTGCATGACCTCCTTGGGAAGTTGTGCTTCCCCTTCCATTACATCTGGGCTCTGATAGTTTAGATGTCCTGATCCCTAAAGAGGGATCAAATTTCACCAGGGGATACAGCAAGTGACTAATTCAGCTATAAGCTATGAGCATTACCTGGGAACTCTAGATTTCTTTTGCTAAGGGACTAGATGGGAAGAAAATAAAGCTCTCTCTGGTGGGGATAATTGACTATGATCATCAGAATAACAAAAGTCTGCTATAACAAATGGGGCAGGGAGAAATATGTTTAGCACCTACGTGATCCACCTATGTGCCTCTTTGGTACTCCAATCCCATATAGACAAGTATAGCAACCTCACCCTGAAGAAACCACCATGACTTGGGATTCAGACTCCTCACCATTAGAGGCTGTGTCATGCCACCAGTAATTACCAAGACCATCAGAGGTGCTCGCTAAGCATAAAGGAGATCTAGAATGAATATTGAGGCAGACAAAAAATATCAGTTGTGGACCCAAGATAAGCTTCAGCATTGTGGGCAATAGTTTATCACCCTACCCTTCCTCTTTTGATTTACCCCAGGGAAGACAGCCCTCCAGATACCCTGAAGGATCTGCTGCAAGAATTTATGCTAAGAAGTAGAGAGAGCAGAACAAGGGTTAAACTTTGGTGAATGTTACAATGTGCTCACTATCTATATGTCCCTTCTTTGAAGGACTATTTTGTCCTACCTCCTGGGAGTGCTGTCAGAAGCCAGCTTTCAGTTGTCAATGTCTTCAGGAATTACTTGACTTCAGAGCTCCACTTCACCCAAGGTCATACACTTCCCTGGCATGGCCCAAATCAAATGACTGATGGCTATAGAGGTTATTAAAGTTCTTTCTGGCTATTTGCTCCTTTTTTCCCCTGGCTTCCACAAGAGTTTATCTGAAAAGTACAACCTTAATAAGCATCCTGCACACCATATTCTGACTCAGAGTCAGCTTCTCAGGGAAACCAGCTTGCAATACTGCTTGATTACCATATTACAGGTTATTTTAGTCTTATTAAAGTGTTTACTGAATTGCAATCCAAGAGTTCTGCCCCTTCAATTTAACAGTCACTCTTTGTATTTATCCTTATCTCTTTTCTTTCTCTTCCCTGCCTCCTTCTTCCTGTTTCTTTCCTTCTCAGCCTTCACTGTATTTTTCTTTTTTCCTTCAACAACCAGTATTCCTTCATTCTTTATTCCTCCCTCCCTTTCTCTCCTTTCTTTTCTTTCTTTTTATATTTTACATTTTTACAGAAACAAGGGTACATTTAGAGATTTAACAGATTAAAAAAATTTAATAATTAAGTTTTTTAATTTAAAATTGCCATAGATACCTATTTTGCCTGCAAGAAAATTCCTTGTTCCAAAGCAATGTGTCTTCTTTATCTCATTTTACATGTTGAAATTTCATGTCTTTGAAAATAACTTAGATGCCGTCAGCTGGTTAACAGCAGGGAATGTAGCAAATACCCCAGTACAGAGACAACGTGAAACGATTTTTACTGCATTTTTCACTGTACTTGTTTATATTTTTTCTTTTTGTCTCTTTCAATGCCTAACCATAACAATCCTCTTCTGTGAAAACTTAAAATCTGAGCAGTGCCTCTGAAGTTTAAAATGCAAACAGCAGTCTTTTTTTTTTTTAACAGGTTTTCTATGATAATACTTAGAATGAGTTACTCATCCTGAAAGTGGCCTTCTAAATTACTGTGAAATAACCATGGATGCTATTACACACACTTACAGATGTGATTTAAATCCTTTGGAACTCCTCTGCACTTTGAATGAGAATTAGCAGCTTTGAAAGATTTAACTTCACATTGAAAAATGATCAAAGCAAGCAGCAAAATGGACTTGAGATAATTCTTCAGGATCGAGATCTCCAACGCTTTTCTTGCCAACTTGCAACCTCCGAAATGTTTTCAGTCTCTTGCAAATTTTGCTCCAGTATAGGTAATTTGACTGTCTTAATCAATCCCTGTTTAATCATATCATTAAACTTTCCTTCTTTGACTATCAAAATCGTGTTTTGAAAAAAACCCAAATCTCAAAAGGAGAGGGAAGGAGAAGCTTCAGTACTATTTTAATTAGTGCCAGTGGAATTTCTACCTTGTAAAGGGAGCTGCCTCCGTCAATACTCAGGAGGCTTCATCTTAGGTATAAGAAGAATTATAGGATCAAAAACCTGCCATTTGAAAGAGACTTCATAAACATCATCATCTGATATTTCTTCTTGCCTGGCCTTTCCCCTCAGCCTCTTAGATTCCCACTGGGCCCCAACACCATCATAATTTGCTCAGCTAGTAAGGTCGCTTGGAACAATGGCAAGGAATAGGAATACAGGTATACAAAGCTGTGCCTTGGAGTTGCCACACAGCTGTGGCAGAAATGAGTGTCTTTAAAAGACTGTCATTTACAGTCCTGTGGGAGCATCTGAAAGGAAGTTGTGAGTCCAAGAAAATAACATGACATTTTGGCAGAACTGCAAGATGAACCAAAGGAATTACTATATAAAATCATCATGGCATATAAGGTGGTACTTATCACTGACTACTAGAAAGAAAAAAACAAACAAATAAAATGTGATGCTAGAACTTAGAAGCTATAATTCTAAGTAGAAACAAATAAATACAGAGATTTTCTTTGTAAAAATAATTTCCACTAATGTGGACATAATTCTGTTTTAGATTGTGGGGCATCACTTCCTGAATTCCTGGTTTTCTACCATTTTATTTACTCCACAACATACTCTGATAATTGTTACACTGCTCATTGGAAAGAGCCACACCACTGTCATTAATAAAATTATTACAGAAGTATTTTCCATGAAAAATGCTGTGATATAATGGAAAAAAAATTATTTATTGGATTATATTCTTGTCAGAAGGCAATGCTCGCAAATCTTTATTGATATGAACATATACAATGGTGCCTCAGATTTCCCACCTAAAAAATTTAAAAACATTCTATAACTGGTAATTCCTCTCATTTTCTTCCTAGTCTTGCTTTCATATTGTCATCTGCCCATTACCAATTCTACTACATGCTCGCTGAGTTTTCTTAATCCACAACCTTTCCTCTTTCATGCCTCCCTAGCAGTAGCCTATGAGCATTTGCTATAGTCTGCTTAGTTGTATCATTTTATAAATGATGACATTGTTGACTGTTCTGTCCTAGAAAACATCTATTCCTTGGTTCTCTTCCAACTTCTTTCTTTGTTGGCCCCTTCACTGTTTTTGTTTTCCAGAATCCTGCTCTTGTATTCTTCTTTTCTCAATCTGTGTCAATTGTCTTATACTATGGGCTTCAAATATCCTAAGATAGGTCCAAAATCAATATCTTCCTTACAAACTTGCTCCTCCCCTTTGTTCTAGTATCCACCAATAGCTCAAGCTAAACATTCTAGATATACTTTTGAATTACTTTTCTGTATTTCTACAAAAAGTTGAAAGTTGTATTGATTCACAGAACAAAATTTTTAAATACTCACCACATTGCAGGTTTGCTCTATGTGCCTCTGGTATCATAATGAGTTACAGTTATTTTATTTGCATGTCTCTTTCCTCTATTAGTCTGAAAATCCCTAGGGGCAATGATGTCATCTTAGTAGCTTTTGTTTTTTCGTTTTTAATTCCAATGACCTGAATCTTCTAAATTAGACTGTAAGCAATGGAGGGCAGATATTTATCTTTATATCAGTATGCATCATGTCTCATGTCTTGCAATTAGCAGATAATCAGTACTTGCTGGATTGTGTCAGTCGCATACATGCTACTATCACCATTTGAGCTCCACATAATACTCAGTGTATACATGCCACAGATTCCACTGGCCTCTAAATGTATCAAGTGAGTTTCTTCATCAAGAGTTTTTACCCTTTCCATTCCTTCATGCATTTAATAGACAATTACATGCCTTATGTGTGCCAGTCCCAATCCTAGATATTCAGGATTAATGATGTGTAAATACACACACAATCTCTCACAGAGATGAAATTTAGCTGGTGGTTCAGAAAATGTTTTGTGCTGAGAACTGAAGAACCTGGAGAGAAGCCGAACTTTATATGACTTTTTAGAGCACTGATGATGGCCGCCTGACCCCAGCCCTCTGAAGAAGATAGTCTTATTGTTTCTCCCAGTTTCTCCCTTGCTGGTTCTTCTTGGGAGCCTGCCTTGGTCTACATCTTTCCCTCTTCATTTACTGACAGGCACATCCTTCAGTATCTCATGCCAGCTAACATATCTTCTAGAATTGGGTTTAATTTTTTTTTCCATAACAAGGCACAATTTCTTCTCCACCATTTGAAGCTATTTTTTCCCTAGCTCCCTCAGAGTACATATTTTATGGTTAAAATACCTGAACAAAACTGTACAAGAGAAGGTATGTTCCATGCATTCTTGGGGTGTGTTATACTCTAGCTCTGTGCTGTGATGGACTGTTATGTCCCCTTTGCTCCTGATATCTTTAACTCTCCACTAAAATTTTCTACGGAAACAAAAACTAAGAATAAATATTCAATGCCTTCCAGGACTGTAGGCAGTATTTCTGAAGATTAAAGGTGCCATAATGATAAGCATTCTTGACCAACAGATTGTATATCTATCCCTGGAATGAATGAATGGAGAATATTAGATGCTCTCTATGTTATGTCATATAAGAAATATAGAAGCGCAATAAATTTAATAAGTATTTCCATTATTTTTGCATATATATTACAACTACTTTGATTTTCTAAAATAACGTCTCAAATTGAGCTACATAATGAGAAATGATGAATTTGAATATTTTACTCTTCAGTTATGTTTCCATTCATTAAGATAGGATAAAAAGATAATTGTGGTAAATATGCTGGATATGGATTAAAATATAATTACAAAACCATATTATAGGACTATATTCAGCATTTTATAGTTGTGAAATACTGCATAGGTCGAGAATAGCTTTGTGTGTATTTATAAAGTCAAGGATTTCGTATGAGATACATATGATTTCATATACTGTTATAGATTACATTTAGTACTTTGTTTTGCTGTGGTATTTTATTTAAAATATCCTCCTCAAGATGTCCAGGGAGGAGATCAAGATGACGGCGTAGGAGGATGTGGAGCTCCTCTCCCCACAAGAACACACACAAATACATCTACATGTGGATCAATTCTCACTGAAAACAAACTGGAGACTGTCAGAAAGACTCTCCTACAACCAAGACTATAAGAATGATCCACAATGAATCAGGTAGAGAGGGAAGAGAAAGGATCAAGTTAGGACCTGCACTGCTGGAAGGGGAGGGATTACACAGGCTCAGAAATCTTCCCTGGGGAGTGTTTCAAACCACATGTTGGGTGCCCCATCCCTGGGGTCTGACACCAGCAAAACTAGGGTGAAGTCTGCCATAGCCGAGGAGAGTGCATGGTTGTGGGGGACAGAACTGACCCGGATCAGACATGGCCTCCAAATGGGCGAGAGTAGCCATTAATGGTGCTCATGGGGCAGCAGATCAGGAGTGGTCTGGAGCTCTGAGTGGTTTCGGGAATGCCCCAGCACATACTCCAGCCGAAACCAATTACCCAGACAGGCCCCTTTTGCTCTGTGGTGTAGCTCTCCTCTAGGGCAAAGGCTGCTGCTGCCAAGGAGAATGCACATTTGTGTCAGCTCAGACATAGCAGAGCATCTGAACAAGGGTGAGGGCACCTGTTACTGGTGCTCAATTGGGGGGCAAATCCGGAGCAGCCGTAACTCTGACTGGTATGCCTGGACCACCCCAGTGAGTGCCCTGGTCTACAAAAGGTGCTCACGCCAGCATGGCTCTTCCCTGTAGCAAAGGTGAAAATGCTGGGAGGGGATAGAGCACACACTTAGAGGGAACAGAGCCAGCTTGGATCTGACCCTCAGGGCTTCTGTTCCAGCAACTTGGAATCCGACCCCACCCCCATAGGGTTCTGTTGGCCACTGAGCAGAGGAGAAGCCATGGCTCACACCAGGCTCTGGCTCTAGCTCCTCCCTCTCCAGCCCCACCTCCCACTAAGTTGAGAACTGTAGCACACCCTGGGGGAAGACATGACTACTGCTCACTTCATATCCAGACCTCCCACCAAAGCCACTGGGCACAGGTAGACTACCCAGAAAAGCTCCCACATGAAGATACCCCTCAAGACTGGGATAGGTAACTAAACTAAACTAGGGAAAAGAACAGATGAACAGTTTCTTGTTAAAATACAAGAAACTAGAAATAATGTAAAAAAACCCCAAAAACATAACTGAAGAATACAATAACTGAAATCAAAAACACACTAGAAGGAATTAACAGCAGATTAAGTGATATAGAAGAATCCATAAGTGATCTGAAAGACAGAATAATACAAATCACCCAACCATGCAGCAAAAAGAAAAACAAATTGAAAAAATAAGAACTGTTTAAGGGACCTCTGAAAGAACATCAAGCATACCAACATTTGTATTATAGGGGTCCCAGAAAGATAAGAGAGAGATACAGGGGTCTAGAAGGTATTTGATGAAATTATGGCATAAAACTTCCTGAACTTGAAGAAGGAAACAGATAACCAAGTGCAGTTATTCCTCTTTTTTTTTACTGTGGTAAAATATACATAAATCATATTTATTTTAACCATTTATAAATACGCAGTTCAGTGGCATTAAATACAGTCACAGTGTTGTGTAACCATCACCACTGTCTATAACCAAAACTTTTTCATCATCCTCAACAAAAACTCTATAACCATCAAACAGTAACAACCCCATTTTCCCTCCCACCAGCCCTTAGTAACCTCTATTCTATTTTCTGTCTCTATGAATTTGCCTATTCTAGGTACCTCTTGTAAGTGGAATCTACAATATTTATCCTTCTATGTCTGGCTTATTTCACTAAACCTAACGTTTTCAAGGTTCATCCATGTTATAGCATGTAACAAAATGCCATTCCTTTTTTGGCTTAATAAATCCCACTGTGTGTATATAGCATATTTTGTTATTCATCAGTTGATTGACACTTGGGTTGTAAAAACACCCTTTTAAAGGATGTTGTTTTTTTTTTGTTTGTTTAACTCAATAGTTCTCTGAATTAATATTAAGATTATTGACTAGATTAGAATGAAATCTCTGTGAAGTGAGAAATAGCCAGTGAAATAAAAATGTGAAAAGATTCCAAGCAACATCTTAAATATATTTTTTTCAAAAATATAATACATTTTACTATATTAAGACTCTATTTTCCTTTAATGAATCAATGGCTTTCCTTACATTAGAGGACATTCATCACCCAAGCGAAAGACCAACACCCCACCTCAATCCAAAAACAAACACACAAATAAGCAAACCAGAGAAATCAAAGTAGTAAATTGAGTTTTATATATTTACATATATCAAATATAGATACATATATTATATATATATATATAATTTATATATGTGTGTAACAGAGTCACTTGGTAGCCTAGAAGCTTTCTTTTTAGGATAAAAAGAGACTCTGAGTTGTATAATTTGTGTGGCATGGATCAGCCTTGGGCACTTCAGCTTCAAAGAGAATGCTGTAGATATTAACAACCACAGACCAATGGTGAATACGCTGTGAACAAATTCCATGATGAGGGAATAGACACCTTTTGTACAATTACAGTATTATATGTAAGAGACTCTAATCCCTATCACACCTAGTAGAAGAAAAAGAGAAGAGGAAGAAAAAAAATTCCTGGTTGATCTAATAACATACCAAATTAGTGAGAAACCATCAACACTTTTGAAAGAAAGAATGACTTTTCCTGAATTTAACCAAAAGAAACTCTTTTAAGTTTTAACCAGATAGTGCTTGAGTTAGAGAAAATAAATGTTTGTTTTACAGTTTTGTCCACCTGAGTTTGTGTTTTTGTACATTTTATCTCTTCCACTGTGTGAGATTTAGACTAGAAATTCTCTCAAAATATAAAGTGTTCAAAGAGAGTAAATTTTCATATATAGCTTTATATTCCAGAAGATACAACCGGTTTTTTTGTGTTTTTTTTAACCAATAACACACTGAAGAAGGTAACCAAATTATGAGCAGGATTTTGAGTAAAATGTTTTAGAAAATGTTGCTTCATCAGGCAAGATAACAATCCACATTCTTACCAATAGAGATGCTATAAGGAAAGATATAAGATAGTTTCATAAACTATGTTTTACCTGTAGTCAGATAATTTAAAATAAGTCATAATTCACACTCAGCTGGTTTAGGAAATTTTCACAAGTATATGCCTTTTACACTTCACATCAGTACATAAAATAGATTTAAACCTGTCAGAAATATAGTAAAATAAAGAGAAGTATTGTTAATGGTCCTTCATATGAGAATGGGTAGCAGCATCTTAAGCAAAAACTTCTATCCATACAACAAAATAGTATTTCAAGTTGTAATTCAGACACATATAACAGTTAACTGATGATTCATGGTCATATCCAAACAGTCTATCAACTAACACTATAACCTTCACCTCTAAGGCACTGATCACGGATAACGTTATAGACTCCACTGTAGAACCTGCCACAGCTAAACTATCAAAGTGATCTGCTGACCTCTATTTTTTGACAAAAGCAGAAAACATGTTTGGCGCACATTCACTTAATAAGCCGACCTTTTAGGTGAACACTGACATTTTTCAGTAAAGACTTACGAAGCACAGGGCACATACAGGCCTCACCATTTAAATTGAAGTGGTTTGGCTAGAATCAGGACAGAAAACCACATATGGCTACTTAGTCCAGTCAGATAAATATAAAGAATAGATTAAAAGGCTATAGAAAATGTAAAAAAATTAGGGCTCAAATCCCTAGAGTGTATTTGGTAGCAATTTATTGAAATATTTCCAACTATATTGATTCTAAAACTCACAAGGAACAAAACACAAGAAGAACTAATATAACTGCTTCAATTAAGTAGTTTGGTTTTGACAACAAACTGACTCACTCAGATTATTTAAGTAGCTTTCTATGCTTCATTTCATATCATGCGTACATACACTGTGGTGGGAGGGTGACTTCTAGTTAACAATGAGGCAGGTATATGGAATTAAAATAGTCAATATATTGACAGTATAGAAATGGGATACTGATATATGTATACTGTTTAAGACTTAGCACCTGTAACTCATGCTTTCCTGGTGATAGGTAATTAACTGCATAAATTATTTTTTTAAAAATGGTTAAATACAGTGTCTTTGAGTTTGTTATGAATGTAATGGAATATTACAATAAGGGAATCAAGGAAAATGTTGCAGAAATAAATACTCCTTTAAATAGAAATCTTCTACATAGAATAAAGGCACTCTAGCTGTGAGAGAGACTAAAAAATATCATAAAGACTCCCTGAAACAAATAAGAATCTCAGATAAAATTTACATGGAAGCCTTTTTTACTAAATTCTTTCTTTGAAAATATAGAAATAGGATAATTTATAAAAGCTTGAACTCATCCAGAGTTTGACAAATTTACACAGTTCATGCTTAGAAATAGTTTACATGGGTAATATTCATTGTATTGAGTTGTATTGAGTTGGTCCATAAAACAATGGTATTTATTTCTAACAGAAACTTATGGTTAATTTTAAAACAACCAAAATATACTTAGAATTAAAAAAGAAGTTGAACTTAAATGGAAATATAATTTATATACGGTTAAGTTTCTTAAGTTGGTCATAATATCAAAAGTACAAAAAAAGTGTACAAAGTACTGAAATATATTGGCAGAATTTAAAGATCATCTGTGTGTTCCATATTTGTTCTTAATTTTCATATATAAATATATATAGTAAACAATAACAGATGCCAATTAGCATAATTGAGTGTTCAGAAAAATAAAATTAATGCCTTTATTACTCATAATGTATTCACCCAAAGGTTTCATTAGCTTCCTAATGTAATATTAATGAGGAAAATAACTAAATTATGCTGGTCCCCAAAACTGTGACCTGTAAGCTAATCATGAAATCCCTATTCTCGTTTCACTTAAGTTTCTTCTGCACAGGTTTTCTCTTAGATTCTCATTCATAGATCACAAAAGAACAATTTGGGTTACTTCAAGAATTAATTAGACATTTGTGTGAAAGCCACTAGAACAACTGTTCCCCTTGCGAGTTCATAAAGCTGTTAAATTTGCTCTTGTCTTTTCACTCAGAGAAGCTGGCAACACCTCAATAAAGCACAGTGTGCACAGGCAGTAAGCCAAATTTCTGCCTGAATTGTTCACTTGCATTCACTCTGCTCTTTTAATAGGCACACACACTAACACCTTTTAACCTTACCAGTGACACAGCTGAGGCACATTTCACTCAATGAAAACTGATTTAGGATAATGTTCTCCCAGCCTATCTTTGAAGAATAGTTCAGTTAAAGTTATAGTCTTTATTTGGAAACAGTTTAAGTATCTCTCTCTGCCTTTAGATAGAATTCTAACATTGATTTACCCAATGTTTTAATAACTCACCCAATGAGTTTATTTCTTAGATTTCATTTAACTCAAGAAAGATGTGCATTCTAATATCTTGATATTAAAGCACATAGGATATATTTCAGATTAAATTTAAACCCTTTTTATTTTTATTTTTTAAACTGGAGGACTGACCTTGGGATAATTCCATTCTACTATTATACTTTAAATTTTAGGGACATAAGAATACATCTTATTAGTAATTCTGTAGTCATTGCCCATCAAACACTTCAACCAATATGAAATCCTAAATAATGCCTACTATTATTCCTCATGAGGATGAAATGACCTCAAAAATTGCAATTTGACTCTCAAGGAAAGAAATCTAGTTCCTGACACTTGAATGTAATGACAATATTGTCTCTGTGTCATGCCAGCACCTGGGCCCATCTGTGAGACAGGCACTGTGCCATGCAGAAGGTAGAACATCAATTTCAACAGCATGTAGATGCCAATATGTGGAAGTCAAAGTGATAGCCTGTGGGACTCATCAAATAGCTGATCTTTTGTAAGAAAATCCTCTCAATAGCAAGCAACGCCAAAAGAGGGCCAAATGCTTCATTACTAGTCTTCACAGCTGCTGATGCTTGTGGGCATTCATAATATCAAAGGATATTTCTTCCTCTAGTTCTGTTTCCAATCTACTTGAGAGCCAGTCATTTTACATAAAGGAAAAAATGATGGGATTATTTTCAAAAACAAAGACATTTTTATTTTTCATGTCATGTGACAACTTCTTTCAATTCCTTAATATTCTTGCTAAATGGCAGATTTAACAATTAGTGGTAATGTTTTCATCATGCAGTAATAATTTATATAAATTCATTAAGAATTCCCTTGTGAATAATATATGGATATTTTATATGTGTGTGGGTGTGTGAGTGCATGTAAAATTTTAGGTTGTAATTAACACATTAAAAATGTGAGAATCTGACGTCCTAGAATTGGCTTATGTAGGTCAGGTATCATGGGTAAGTAACAAACCCAGACCCAATTCAACTTGAGTAGTAATGAACAAGGCTAGTGTCAATATAAGTTCAATTTGTTTAGCTAAAGATCCAGTCAAATTTCATTTTAGTCTTGATTTCCTGTTTGGGAGGAAAAGTAGTTGAGAGTTTAGAGAAAGAAATGAATGGTCTTTGTTTCTGGAAATTACATTAGGTAGAAAATCTGGTTCTTTATTTGTGAAGAGCAACAATCAATTTAAGGTTTTCTTGGTCTGAGGCATCTTTTTTGGCTTTTTTTATTTCAACTATTTCTGAGCCAAAGTCTCTTGCAGTCTCATTTCCTGTATCTGAAGGTATTTATAGTTTTCCTCAGTAAGTAAAGTCCCCTTCAGGGGCTGAGGACTCTGATTCTGTTGCATCCTATGGGCTACACACCAGTCACTGGATTACCGTAAACTCAACTGTAAAGAGAGACAGACACAAAACCCTCTCCTTATTTTCAATTTTCCCAATAGGCAAAGTCTTTATAACCTTATATATTTTTTATATAAATTTTATATTTATATAAATATAAATTTTAATAACAAATTAAAATTTTCTTCACAAGGAATTAGTAGTTACAATTCAAAAACCCCAGAAAGTCCTTTCATCACTAATAAACAAAAATCACATGACAATAATTCACTTCTTTCCTGAAAATACAGTATTGATATTTTATGAAACAGCAAGTGGCTAAAGTTTCTACTAAGCATTCAGAGTAACTAAGAACATGCATTTGAGACTGACAGCTCTGGGAAAATATACAGGTTATTTAAACTATTTTTAAGCCTCAGTTTTCTCAACTGTAAATGGAAATGACCTTATAAGAGTTGCTGAGAGAACAGAAATTGTGTAATGTTTTAAAGTACTTAATTCTAAGCCCAACACGTGACTGTTCTCAACACATGTAAGCAATCAATATTATTAAGCCAGCAATCCACTTTGACCTTCATGTTGTCTTTTTAAATAGTATTTTTTATTTTAGAAATTAATATATTTGTTGCAAGAATTTTGGAAAATAGAGAAATACAAAAAGTGAAAAGTAAAATAACCCATAATCGTACTACACCGATATGAAAACCGTTATGAAAACCATAATATTTTCCTTATGTTGCACAGTCTTTTGCTCCTCTTCCCTGACCCCCTCCAGAAAGGGTCAATTTGAATATAATTTCTTATCATCATAAAACTTATAATTTTTTTGCACAGAGCAAAATGAAATTTGGGTTCACTTTATCTATATGTAAATACTTCATTTCCCAGACAATGAGTTAAAGAATATCCTATATTCTTTGTATAAAGTAACATTTCTGCTTTGCATTCCGAAATTGTAGCAAAAATACAGCTTATCTATCTATATCTGCGTATGTATTCCTATGTATTTACAGAAAAGAAGAAATATCAATCAATCCAAACAATGCTTTTAGTTGGAAAGAACCTGGTAATTCACAGGGATACAGTGTTTATAAAATTTTAATATCATAATATTCTTAAATTAATTCCTGCTGTAAATTATATAAGAGAAAATGAAACTGATGTTTAAATTCTAATTCTGTTTGCATTAGGTTGAGCATGGTGTTTCTGTTGATATCATTACAGCTATTTAATGACCTCAAATTTGAGCCAAATTTTCAAGTGGCTATGGGAAAACCCATTAAAAGGGCATTTGGTCATTGGAATACTGCAGTATGTGTATGAGTCTGTACATCCCACAAAACAAGAGGGAATGAGTATTTTCTATATGTTTGCTTTGAAATTTTACATACTTATATTAGCTTAGTGTTAAATATTTAAGAATGCAAAAACCTCTCTAAGATACATTGAATCCAACTCTCAATTATTCAGTTTAATGGGAGGTGGGGATCATATGGATAATTGACATTCACAGACAATAAAGGTGTCAGAAAATAGTTGCTCACTCTTCCCTCACAGCTGCATTTACGAGAGCTGCTGTTAAGATAGATTTGAGTTTCTCCTCCTCTCCATGAACGTGGACAGCTTCCAAGGGAGAAGGCAAATGACAAAATGGCAGTTAGCTGGAGGCTAAAGAAAAATACCAAGGTGATCTGAACAATCTATATGTGAACAATCAGCACTTCCTAACAGAGAGGGACCTGATGGAGAAAGTATAGGGATAACTTATAATTAATATTCTAAAATTATTCCCCTTGACTGCTGAGAAAATGGGGATAAAAACATGTTTAATCTTACAGAACTGTAAGTGACTGATACCAAGAAGAAAATGTTGACTACATCTTCTTTTGATATTTACAAAAAAAAATTTAAATTAAAATTAAAAAGCCTGTGGAGTATTGTTATGGGGAAGAAGGCAAACTGTGAAGATGGACTAAGAAGGTTTAAGTCCCTGTTTTGTCACAACTGCCTTGGTGACTATGGGAAAGTAGCTTAATGTTTTCTGTTACCTTTGTTATTGCAACTACACGATAGCTATAACAATAGTTCTTACCTCGATGGGTTGTTGTGAGAATTAGTGAGACTAGTACATATTGTATTCTTACCTACTGCTGTGTAACGAATTACCACAAATTCTGTTGCTTAAAACAAGCATTTTATTTTCTCAGTGTTCCCATGAGTCTGGACTCCAGGCACAGCTTAGTTAGGTCCTCTGCTTAGGGCCTCACAAGGCTGCAATCAAGGTCTCTGACAGGCTCGTCTAGAGGCTCAACTGAGGAATAACCAGCCTCCACCTTCACTCAAGCTGTTGACAAAGTTCATTTCCTTGAGAGCCCTGGCTTCATGCTACCTATTGTTTGAAGGCTACCCTCAGCTGGCCATTGTTTTGCTGCCCTCAGCATCTTGTCACATAGGTCTCTCAACATGGCCTCTTCCCTCTTCAAACACAGCCAGGGAGACAAAATCTCTGGAGCAAGGCTGCCAATCAGTTAGCCTTTTATCACGTCATGCAGTCTTGGTAATAACACCTCATCACCTTTGCCATATTTTATTATTTAGAAGCAAGTTACAGGTTTTGCTCATACTCAAGAAGGGGGCAATTACACAAGGGCATGAATACCAGGAGGCAGGAAGGATGGAGAGTCAACTTAGCTTTTGACCACCACAGATCAAGAGGAACCACACCTGAAGAAGCTCACCCGTGTCTTGACCTGACTTGGATGTTGAGAATTTTGGACTTTGAGCAAATACTGTAATGTGTGGATCAGACTCTTGGAAACCATGGGAAGGGATGAATATATTTTGCATGTGAGAGAGATGTGAGTCATTTTGGTTCAGAGGGCATATTGGGATGGACATACTCTAATGGCCCTCCCATGATTCCCAATTCCTAAAGGTCACACATCTGTGAATTCCCCTTCCCCTGAATGTGATGAGAATCTATGACTTGATCCTACAATACAGTACAGCAAAGGTAAAAGGATGTCACTCCTATGACATTACATTTTATATAAGACTATCTTGCTAGCCAGATTGCTCTAGAGACTCCTCCTGCAGGTTTGATTAAGTAAATAGCCATGTTAAATAACCCACATAGTGTCTACTAAGTGTTAATGCAGATGCCCTCTAGTAACTGGGGCTGACCAGTAGGAGACGAGAGTGGCTGACAGCCAACAAAAAGCCAATATCCTCAATCCAACAACCACAGAGAAATCAACCTTGACAACAAACTGTGACAACTTGAGAGTGGATTCATCCCCAGTCGAGCCTCTAAATTAGAACATAGCCAGTCCAATACCTTGGCTACTGCCTTGTGAGATCCTAAGCAGGGGACCCAGCTAAGCTACGGCTGGACTCCTGAGCCACAGAAACATTGACATGATGCATATGTATTGTTTTATTTTTACTTGTAAAAATTTATTTATTCATTTATATTTTGGCCACACAGCACGTGGGATCTTAGTCCCCCAACCAGGGATCGAACCCGCACCCCCTGCAATGAAAGCCTGGAGTCTTAACCACTGGACCTCCAGGGAAGTTCCAGATATGTATTGTTTTAAACTGCTAAGTTTACGGTAATTTGCTACATGGAAATAGATAAATATTGCTCTTGAAAGTTCTTTACAAAGTGAGTTCTCATCATAAGAATTCAATAAATATTAGCTCTTGATTTTATTTTCCCCACAGAGGCAGTATAATATCAGGATTCAGAGAGTAGATTCTAGAATGAGACCCTGAGTTAAAAACTTGGCTCTAACATTTTTTAGCCCCTCAGCAGTGGACAGGTAACTTCTCTGAGCCTTGGTTTTCCATCTGTATAAGGGAAATAAAAGCAGCGTGTACCACGTACAGTTGAATTCAAAGATCTAGCAAGTTAATAATGTAAATCACTCGAAAATCCTGTATACATACAAAGTCCCAACACCTTAAAATTACTGTTATGTGGATAAAGATTTATTATAGTCACTAAAGTAGCTCTCCCTGTAGTCTTTCTTAACCTGTCTTTTCTAATAGAGAAAATATTAGATAAGATAGTTCTTTGCAATAATTTGAAGGTACTTTAAGGCAGCAGCCCCCAGCCTTTTTGGCACCAGGGACCGGTTTTGTGGAAGACAATTTTTCTGCGGGGGTATGGTGGGCGGGGATGGCTCAGGTGGTAATGCGAGTGATGGGGAGCAATGGGGAGCGGCAGGTGAAGCTTCTCTTGCTCTCTGTTGCTCACCTCTGTGCGGCCTGGTTCCTATGAGGCTCGGACCAGCTGCCAGATGGTGGACTGGGGGTTGGGGACGCCTGCTTTAAGGAATACTAGTAGTACTTATTTTAAAAGTGTCAGGTAATTAAAAATCTCCAATTCTTGTTTCAGATAGGAATTCCTTGGGGATTTTAGAATTCTTCAGGAATTCACAAAAAAGAAAAGTTTACACTTTTAATATTTTAGTAGTAGTTTCTTTGGTTTCTCTGAAGTACTAGGAAATGCTACAAAAGGCATTTGCTTTCCAGGGCATAGGGTAAAACTTGGTAGAAATGATACCACAATGCGGTAGGCACAGATTGCAAGTAATTATAGTTTCAGAAAGGGGGCAATGCTTAGTTCTACCATGAGGAATCTACAGCCACTGTAGAATACCAGGCCAACCAATTGCTTTGATTATCATCTGTAATACAATCCAGTATACTTTGTTCCACACTGTTTTCTAAGACATTTAAGAAAGTGTTACAAAATGAACACGTAATGAATATTACTGGAAGAGGTAATTTTTAAATGCTATTTTTTCTATTTTTTTAAATTACACAACTAGTGCATGAAAATATTAAAACAATATGGACAGATGGAATAAAGTAGAAGTCTCATTTTACTTGGATCCCACAAATTACAGTACTTCCTCTAATTAACAACTGGTAACTTTTGATAAGATACTTGAACATTTTCTATACATGTATGTGTGTGTGTATTGAATACACTATATTATGTGAGGGTAGAGAAACATTTAAATTGTGAAAAGTTCATGCATTTTGAAACATCATATCTTTGAATTAATTTCATACCAGATATTTTATATTTTCCTCATTCCTTTTTAATTCTAGAGAGTATTCCATATTATAGGTATGTCATGATATACTAATCTCAATTGATGAACACATTTTTAAAAATTAATTAATTAATTTACTTTTGGCTACCTTCGGTCTTTGTTGCTGCATGCGGGCTTTCTCTAGTTGCAGCGAGTGGGGGCTACTGTTCATTGCAGTGCATGCACTTCTTATTAAAATGGCTTCTCTTTGTTGCAGATCACGGGCTCTAGGTGCACAGGCTTCCGTAGTTGTGGCACGTGGGCTCAGTAGTTGTGGCGCGTGGGCTCAGTAGTTGTGGCGCATGGGCTTAGCTGATTCGTGGCATATGGGATCTTCCCAGACCAGGCCTCGAACCTGTGTCCCCTGCATCGCCAGGCGGATTCTTAACCACTGTGCCACCAGGGAAGTCCCTCAATTGATGAACATTTAGGTGATGTCAATAATTTTCTTATTTAAGTACTTCATAATGGACATCCTTTATCAAATATGTTACTGAACAACTGTGATATTTGCTGTAAGATTCTGTAAGATGTATTAATGTTGTGCACAATTTTAGTTAAGAAGGATATATGTATATGTTTAAATAAGAACTAAAACTAAGTGCTCAAATTTAATATTTTTCTCTTCTCCATGTTAATTTAACTCAATTTAACAAGTAATATACTTAATAGGGTAATTTTAAAATCATCTTTTGAATCTCAATTTGTTCTTCTCTGGGAAGAGGCTCTACAGCCCTGATGTATGTGATGGGAGTAGGGTAGGGGGAGTAGAGAGTGAGAACAGTTCTCCTCAAAAGCATTTCTATCACTGATGTTCAGAATTGCTGGCTTTGGTCAGTTTTACTATTGCTTTTACATTTTTTGTTAGAAAATATACTGCCTTATTGTCTGAATGCAGGGATGGCTGCTCCCACAAGTACCCAGTCCATCCCATCCCCACCCTAACTGCCTCCACACACACACCTTGGTATACCACTGCTGTGTGGTTTGGCTGCAAGCAAGAAAAAAGTGTTTGCTAAGAGTTTTCTCAGCACACTCTCACTGATTGTACACATTTTTCAAGAATATGACTGTTTTACAATTAAAAGTGGAGGAATGGTGGGAGAGCATGGACAACTGCAAAGGGATCACACTATAGATCCTAAGCAAAATAATTTCATTCATGGCCCAGTAGAAGCAGTGAGCCCAGGCACATCTCTAACATTAGCATAATAGATGACAGCCACGGATTAACAATGAACACATTGATCATTAGGTCCAGCATTAAATTTGCTATGGATTTTCTGTAACATTGTCATCCGTATGATTTTGACATTTGTCTGATGATGTTTTATTTCAGGAGCACAAGCATTCATGAAAAAGGTTTTTCTATTAAATAGTTCTTACCTGTACAATAAATTCATATCACAGCAATTGTACGAAATTATTTGAATTAAGAGGTTTTCTCATGTTGGTCATTATTTATCATGGCAGCTAGCTTTTCCTCTCTCACAAAAATAACATTAGCAATGGTATTCTAAAGACAAAACATACCACTATTAATTGTGGGTTTTAGATTTAACCTAGTGAACAAGGCCTTGCTCAGTAGGATTTTTTTCTTTTTATGATAAATAAGTTTTGTTTAACAGTATTAAAACTTATTGCTATATAGTTGTGTAAATTTTCTAGCATATTTTGTTTTTCTGATTTATTTCATAATATGATTCCTTATTAAATCACTACTTCCTTTATTTTAATTTAATGGTCACTATTATTAAAGTTATTAATTTTATAGCTATAATAGCTGATATAGCTGTCTGAAATTGTTCTGAAAATGTTTTAAAAATCAGTTTTAAAAAGAAACTTTTCCTTAAATAAAAGGTAGCTTTATAATATATAAAGGTATTTGTCTTTCGTTATTTTATATAATGTATAAAGGATTTATTTAAAATACAAAATTTAATTAAATAATGAATTGCTAATATTCAGTTAAATTCTAGAAATGTCTATTGAAGGATTCAACATGTTAGGTATTCCCAAAAAGCAGTTGTTGACATTCACAGCATTGTTACTGTGTCAAAATCTACAATTTAGCAATGAGAAGAGCCAAAGATTTATTAATCTCCGGGGATGAAAACTAATTAGCAAAATTAAATTATCACCTATTACAACTAATTAATCTTTTTTGAAAATGACACATAACTATGGTTCTTGTCATCATGGCAAAAAAATATAAAAGACACGGCATCTTACACGATGTTGTTAAAAATCAAATTTCAATATAAAACACAATCCTACATATATTAACATGGAGATTTTGCAGGTATTTCTGACATTGTAAACTTTGTAGAAAGAAATCATTAGGTCTTAGAATAGTTAGTGAAAGCACCACATTTAAGTGGGAACAGTTTCACTTTACCTTGATAAACAACATTTTTTATAAGTAAAAGGGAGGTAATTACATATTTGGGTGATGGTGATGGGAAAGATGAGGGGGAGAGCAAAAGTTAAAGTATACTAAAACCTTGTCATGTTGAGAAAATCATTATAGATATTGATTCCTCTTATTTGAATTGGTATAATAGACATGAACATATATGTTTGTGACATGTGTAGGTGCAACTTTATATAACTAGAAATAATGTTCAAGTTGTTCAAACAATTGGAATAAAAACAAGAACTATATTAAGAAAAACGATCAATCTAGTAAAACTAAGAAAAAAATGGATGGGAATAGGAAACAATACATCAAATGAAAGATAACATAAATAAACGCATAAATATAACTTATTAAATAACTATAGATAGGTTTAAATTTCTTATAAAGTTAGGATTTAATTCAGTATCAAACAGCCAACAAAAATCTTGAGTAAACACTTTTTTAAAAGAAATAAAACAGATGACAGCAAAACTTTCGAAATTAAAGGTGGAAAATACATACAAGATAAATGCTTACAAATAGAAATCATGAGTGGCAATATTCATAGTAAACAATCTAGAATCAGGATAAAAAATGGGATCAAGAGATATTTTATATTGTTAAATGTATTGATAGACAATAATCTATAACATGTTTGCAGCATTCAACATAGAATTGAAATATATTAATCATGATGTATTAAAAATACAAAAAGAAAGTTATAAAACCACATAATGGCAGAAGATAAAATTAAATAAAGAGACATAATAAAAGATTAAGTGAAACTGTGTCTAAAAGAGTCAAGAGAAAGTGAGACCCTCAAAGATGCAAGAAAGAGTGAATTTAAGCTTCTGCACTGAAAGTTTTTGCTAAAATGTTTAGCTTGATTTTGGTTTTCAATTTCATTCTATAGATTGGTGGGAAGCTAGAGAAACTCCAGTGTCTAACAAAGGTGACAAATTTTGTGGAAATGCTTCACAAGAGCTGGACTGTTAAGAGCTACTCTTAACATGAGTGAATTAGAAATGTTCCTACACCTTGTAAGAGAGCTGATGCAAAATACTCTTTTCAAACTTATTGCTGAATAAAGAAATGTATTTCATGAGATTTCATAATTACAAGCTACAAGAGAATGTCCTGAGTGTATTTAAACTAAATGAACACTACCAAGATAGTCAGAAAAACTTCAAGCATATAAATTGGTTTGAAGTCTTTCTGAGCTGTTAATCTCCATGAATGTATGGTACAAAAAATATTAATACTTTCTTAAATAAAAATAAATTTTGATTTCTGGCCTCAAAGAATTTCCACAGACAAATTTTAAGTGGTTCTAAAATTAAACAACACACACACACATATGGCACCATGACTGAAAATGAACAGAAACCCCAGATATTTAAATTACCAGCTAAGGTTTCAATATCTTTTCATAAATGAAAAATAAAGAAAATATGAGTAAACATTATAGAAAAGTACAGAATTTCCAAAAAGTTTCTTTTAAAACCCACATAGAAGGTCTAGAAATTAAAAAAAAAAAAAGCCGTTGAAGTCTAAAGCACACTTGAAAACAGAAAGCACAAGAAATAACCACCAAAGGATAATAACATTATACATTATCCAAAGCGCAAAACAAAAGATAAAGTTTTAGAAAACATAAATATATGTCAACAGACAGGACAGTCAGAGTAAGGAAGTTTACAGTAAATCTATTTGGAGTTCCAAACCAAGAGGAAATAGAAATTTGGACTGACGTATTGTTTAAAAGTGGAATAGCTTGAAAATTTTCAGAAATGACTAAAAATACCAAAAATGTAAGTTTTCAATTAATAAAAAAAGTAATCCAAACTTAGCCAGATCATGGTGATACCTCAGCACACTAAAGTCAAACAATTCTTAACACATGCCAAAGACAAAAGACAGATTCCCTTCAAAGGTGATCATCTGATGTTCAATTTCATAGCAGTAGGAAAGGAAGACAGATGAAAGTGGAATCGTATTTTCAATATGCTAAGAGTATATCCCTATCAAGCTAGAATTCTGTACTCACTGGAGATAACTATCATGAATGAGGAACAACAAAAAAGGGATTTTTACAACATAAACTGCAGGTTTTATGGAAATAATTCATTAATAAGGGAACGTAAATAAGATAATGCAGGCTATCAAGGGGAATATTGCCAATACTCTTAAATGTAATAGAATGGGATCTAAAACATGCGGTGTTTCCATTTAGAAAAAATCATAGATATCAATTTAGCACAGATGGTGTTTCAAACAACCCCTACATTCCAGTGGCTTAAAATGAAAAGTTTATTTCTTGTCTGTGCTATATGTTAAACACTAGCTGGCTGGAGGTTTTGTCTTCATCATGACTACACTCATGGAATAGCCATTACTTAGAACATTCATCAAATCACAAGGAAAGAGATCTCTGAGGGCCTCCATTGTAATTAAGTGGTCTGGTCTAGAAAAGGAACATACTATTTTCATTCTCAGTCAATGGCCAGAACTAACTCATGGACCCACCCATCCCTAAGGGATTATTAATCACATGTGCTCAGAGGAAGAAATAACCCGAAATCTTGGAAAACATTATTAATGACTACCACACATGGACAAGTAATGTATTTAACAGGAAAAATGTCAAAGAACAAACAAAACATATGTTGATACATATGTAGATGTGCTGGCGAGTTCTAGTGGAAATTTTCTCCTGATTGCTTCATATGAAACAAGATTACCGTCTGAGATTGAAGAAGATGTATGAAGCATTAGACAAGAGAGGAAAAGACATGAAATAGAACAGAAAAATAGGGTAAATGAACTAGAGAAATAATTATTATTTTCAGTCAGCATAAAGTACTTACATGATATTAAAAAACATAAATTAAATGGGCACAATTAATTGCATTGTGTGCTTTTCCCAGTCACATTCAACTGGTACAAAAAGGGGGAAAGTTGTATTTAACAAGGCTACAGATTTACCAAGACAGCATGCAAGGGAGAAGAAAGCAAACAAGTTGAGAGTGTATGCATTTTTTTAAAAATTATTTTATTGAAGTATAGTTGATTTACAATGTTGTGTTAGTTTCTGAGCGTGTATGCATTTTAATGATAAACCACACACACACACAAAAATTCCCTACGAAAGAGGGAAAAAATGCATGAGGATGAGAAGGGTGAAAAATTTTAAAAGAACAATTATGAGGTCCTTGGGGGTCAAAGATTTTATGGAGTTGAGATGCCAGAGAACGTGAGATGGAAATTGTAGAAATGGTGGTTAGAGAGTGAGATGATGAATTAGTTATTGTTAATGACTGGAAGATAGTGGTTGGGTGCAGTACAAGCAAGATCTCTGGGGGTAGATGAATTCAAGGAATTGAGAGGACAGTGTACTAGAAGAGTCTCTTAGTTATGTCTATACTAAAATCACTAAGGTTAGAGATGGGACAGTATAAGAGCAACTGATAGTGAGAATGTGCTAAAATCTTCAAAAAAGGAAGAGGATTAAGAGATAACTGATAAAGGAGTGAGTGGTAGCTAGTTTGAACATATGCAATTCAAAGATATGGGTAGGAATGGCTTTAAAAGTGACAAAGAAGAGCAAAGAGGACTCCTATACCACCTCCAAGCTCAGTGATAGGAGAGGTGTAGGACTGAAAACAGGCACAGTCCATTTTAGTGACCTCAGGGGATATCCAGATTTCAATTACAGCTACTGAGTATATAGACAATATTGGTGACAATGGGAAATAAATGACAGAGTCCACTGTGAAATAAATCCAAAAGTTGGAAATGAGTGGGAGATAGAGGTAGAGGTAGAATAAGAAAACATGAAGCCATATGACATTTAAAGAGTGAAAAAATAATGGAGGCATGGAATTTGGGTGTTAACTGGCATCAAGGGAGATAAAGGATATAATCAGATTAGTTCTGCTGAACTGCTGGCAGATAGTAGTGGTAAGGTTGGGAAGTAACGAAAAGTGAGTGTTTAGAGCCCAAAACCCTTTCAAAGGAGACATGGAGGCCTGGAGATTATTCCGTGGGAACTGGGCTTCCTCTTCACTCTTTCAAATACATATAAGGAAACTCCTAGGGGGTAGTGTTTTTCACAAACAATGTAAGAGACTAAGGTTATCATTCAAAATCATGAAAACAGATCTTTATTTTACCAAGAAGAGTATGTCATATTATTTTTATTTAATTATATCTGTGTGCCTGTTGGAAGTAAAATATGAGTATTTTTTTCTTCTATTATATTTTTACAGCACATATAAATCACTTTTACCCTAAGAGTATTTTAAAATTCAAACATAGGGGGTTTTATAGGGGTTTTATAATCTAAGCATTTAGCAGAACATGGATCAATCAAAGAAAATGTAATTTTCTTCTTTAAAAGTAAATCTCTGCTTCAGGCATTGAATATGCTGCTTGAGTTTCCAGCCAATAAATAATAAACTAATACTATATCTTCAATTAAGCAGACACATTCCTAAAGGGCATCTAGGATAGATAACATTACTCTTCAGAAACTTATTTTCTATGGATGAAAAAGCAATCCAATGTACTAATTCTCATGCCTGAATCATTACCATTTTTAGCTCTAAAACTGATGCAACTAATACACTTTTTGGAATTTTGAAAAAAGTTAGAAAGCACAGCGTCTGAAAAAATGGCAGTGACTGCCTAACATGAAACATGAATAACAGCATATGATTTCCAATAAAGGCATAGCCTTTCTCCAGTTTCTGCTCTCGCTGATTTTAACATGGCTGGCTAATTCACCAAGAAATGGCTCACAGGAGGTGAGCATTAATGTAGACAGATTATGAACACAATTCTACATCACAGGTTCGTGGGATGACATATCAAATCCATCCAGCAATAGTCAATATGGGAATAAATGGACCTTTTCTTCATCATTTGTACTGAAAACTCTATTATTCCTTCTAATGTCAACTGTCAATTTAAGAAAAGTACATCACCCAAATATGGCCTACTTTTTCTTATATACACACACACACCCCAAACTATACAGGAAGTTATAGTAAATGGCTCTAAATACTAAGAAGAAAAATAGAACCAGCTCATGATTTATTGCCCCTACATGGGCATAACTGCATCTTTTACATTTCTTCTATTTTTAAGGTTTTTAAAGAATACAGAGATACCTCAAAAAGTTTACAAAGTTAGCCAGTGAAAGAGTTGGAAATACTAAATCTCATAATTCTAAGTTCAGAGTGGCTTCAGGTTGCTGCAATGCGGTTGTCTTGAAGAAAGTGAGTCAGAAAATTGAGAATCAAATTTATGATCTTATTCAAAATGTATAAATGTAAAATAGTTTTAGAAATATTTTTTTACCATATTAGCCATAGTTTAAAAAAAATACCATGCAGTCCCATTTAATTTATTTGTCTGCTCATTTAACATGAAGGTATAAGTTAAAATGTTTGATTTTTTCTATCCCTAGTAAACCAACAAACCCTCGCATTTCAAGTGGACAAAACATAATAGTTTCATGTCTCCAAATTTAATGTGCATTGTGTTATCCATGTAATAATTGAGAGATAATGGCAAACTGTCCCTCTCCTAGTTCCTCTCCTTCCTCTTCCTTCCCCGCCCCCATAAAGTTACAATATAATGGATATATATTTTTAAATTTTGTTTGACAATCCTTATTTCATAAAAATGAAAACAAAAATCTAATACAATTTTAAACCTGATTATACTGATTAAATTTCATATTGTATATTCTATAATCAGAATATAAAAAAAGAGATCAAGTACATGTGATATTAAACTGATAATCAGAATATTATTTTTATGATATACCTAACATAATATTAATTCACCCTTTTAAAGTTTAAAACTCAGTCATTTTTAGTATATTCACAAAGCTACAAAACCACTGTCATGATCTAATCCCAAAACATCTTCATCATCACAAAAACAAACCTCATACCCATTAGCAGGCATTCCTCATTTCCCCCAACCACAGCTACCTTCTGGAAATCACTAATCTATATTCTGTCGCTACGGATGTGCGTATTCTGGACATTTCACATAAATTAAATCATGAAATATGTGGCCTAAGTGTTGGCCTTCTTTCACCTAGCAGGTTTTCAAGGTTTATCCATGTTCTATCATGTATCAGTACTTCATTCCTTTTTATGGCTGAATATTCCATTGTATGGCTATATGTAATTTGTTTATCCATTCATAAAGTGACTAAATTCAGGTTGTTTCCAGTTTTTGTCCATTGTGAATAATGCTACTATGAACGTCCATGTAGATGTTTTTGTGAGCACATGCTTTCAATTCTCTTGGGTACATACCTAAAAGTAGAATTGCTGGTTCAAAATCAGTTATGTGGTCAAACTTGGAAATTAATTGTTGTGATATATGTGTATATATATATATATATATATATATATGAAATATATATACACACACATGTATGTGATAGACAAAAGTAAATACAGTTAACCCTTGAACAACATGGGTTTGAACTGTGATGGTCCATTTACAGGTGGATTTTTTTCACTAAATACCTAATACAATACTACATGATTCTGCAGTTGGTTGAGTCCATGGATGCAGAACCTCAGGTACGGAGGGCTGACTGTACAGTTATACATGGATTTTTCAACTGTGTGGAGGGTCGGTGCCCATAATCCCTATGTTGTTGAAGGGTCAACTGTAAAACCTCAATCATTTATCATATATCACTTCATTTACTCTTAATTTCCCTATTACTTTGTGATGCTCCCTCTCTCTTTTTTTTTTTAATAATTTTTAGTTTCCTGAGTTGTCATCCAACTATACCAAGTTTCAATTTCCCCATTATATCATTTTTGATTAAGGAATGTATATCTTTTACATATGATCTTCCAGAGATTAATTTAATTTGTATTAACTTAAAAAGCAATGAATGGAACTTGCAAAAAACTATTTATACTTAATACAGGATATCAAAACTTTAAGTATTTATATAATCATTTAAAATTAATAAATGTTCCAGAAAACAATTTGGCATCATAGACAGCACTAAAAAAAAAAAAATGTTGTGCTGTAGAATAATTACATGCTGTGGTTTACTGGGAAAGCTGAAGTTTTGGAACTTTACAAATAAGAGCTTAATGTCATCTACATCACAAGTCTTACAATATTCAGTTAATCTCTTTCCCCAATGTTTCTTCATCATTTAAAGAGGAATAAGAAATTTGCTATATGAGATTGATATAAGAATTAGGTGAGATATATAGTCCAATATAGTTGCATAGTAAACATTAATCACTATACTCTCATTTCCCCATGAGGCAAATAAAACTAATCAGGAATAGAGTCAACTGCAGCAACAGTTGCTAATCAACCAAAGAGAAAAATATATGAATCAGTAGAGAATACAATTAGTTCAATACATTCCAGAAAACCATCCAGCCTTTTCTTCTCATATTTCTACTTCCAATCTATTATACAACAGTATGTTAACAGATTTTCCCCAAAGTATCTTTGCATTTATGAAGTTACAAACTCTGTGTTCATATGTACCTAGTTTAAAACATAACTTGGTAATATTTAACAAGGACATAGAAGGACTAAAAAGCAAACAAACAATGATGAACAACACAAAAAATGAAATTAAAAATTCTCTAGAAGGGAGCAATAGCAGAATAACTGAGGCAGAAGAACGGATAAGTGACCTGGAAGATAAAATAGTGGAAATAACTACTGCACAGCAGAATAAAGAAAACAGAATGAAAAGAATTGAGGACACTCTCAGAGACCTCTGGGACAATATTAAACACATCAACATTCGAATTATAGGGGTCCCAGAAGAAGAAGAGAAAAAGAAAGGGACTGAGAAAATATTTGAAGAGATTATAGTTGAAAACCTCCCTAATATGGGAAAGGAAATAGTTAATCAAGTCCAGGAAGCACAGAGAGTCCCATACAGGATAAATCCAAGGAGAAATATGCCAAGACACATATTAATCAAACTGCCAAAAATTAAATACAAAGAAAACATATTAAAAGCAGCAAGGGAAAAACAACAAATAACACAAAAGGGAATCTCCATAAGGTTAACAGCTGATCTTTCAGCAGAAACTCTGCAAGACAAAAGGGAGTGGCAGGACATATTTAAAGTGGTGAAGGAGAAAAATCTACAACCAAGATTACTCTACCCAGCAAGGATCTCACTCAGATTTGACAGAGAAATTAAAATCTTTACAGACAAGCAAAAGCAAAGAGAATTCAGCACCACCAAACCAGGTTTACAACAAATGCTAAAGGAACTTTTCTAGGCAAGAGACACAAGAGATGGAAAAGACCTAAATAACATACCCAAAACAATTAAGAAAATGGTATAGGAACATACATATCGATAATAACCTTAAATGTAAAAGGATTAAATGCTCCCGCCAAAAGACACAGACTGGCTGAATGGATACAAAAACAAGACCCATATATATGCTATCTACAAGAGACCCACTTCAGACCTAGGGACACATACAGACTGAAAGTGAGGGGATGGAAAAAGATATTCCATGTAAATGGAAATCAAAAGAAAGCTGGAGTAGGAATTCTCATATCAGACAAAATAGATTTTAAAATAAAGACTGTTACAACAGACAAAGAAAGACACGACATAATGATCAAGGGACTGATCCAAGAACAAGATATAACAACCATAAATATTTATGCATGCAACATAGGAGCACCTCATTCACAGTCAGGGATTTTAACACCCAACTTCACCCAATGGACAGATCATCCAAAATGAAAAAAAATAAGGAAACACAAGCTTTAAATGATACATTAAACAAGATGGACTTAATTGATATTTATGGGACATTCCATCCAAAAACAACACAATACGTATTTTTCTAAAGTGCTCATGGAACATTCTCCAGGACAGATCATATCTTGGGTCACAAATCAAGCCTTGGTAAATTTAAGAAAATTGAAATTGTATCAAGTATCTTTTCTGACAACAACGCTATGAGACTAGATATCAATTACAGGAAAAGATCTATAAAAAATACAAATTCATGGAGGCTAAACAATACACTACTTAACAATGAAGTGATCACTGAAGAAATCAAAGAGGAAATAAAAAAAATACCTAGAAACAAGTGACAGTGGAGACATGATGACCCAAAACCTATGGAATGCAGCAAAAGCAGTTCTAAGAGGGAAGTTTATAGCAATACAATCCTACCTTAAGAAACAGGAAACACCTCAAATAAACAACCTAATCTTGCACCTAAAGCAATTCGAGAAAGAAGAACAAAAAACCCCCAAAGTTAGCAGAAGGAAAGAAATCATAAAGATCAGATCAGAAATAAATGAAAAAGAAATGAAGGAAACGATAGCAAACATCAATAAAACTAAAAACTGGTTCTTTGAGAAGATAAACAAAATTGAAAAACCATTAGCCAGACTCATCAAGAAAGAAGGGAGAAGACTCAAATCAATAGAATTAGAAATGAAAAAGGAAAAGTAACAACAGACACTGCAGAAACACAAAAGATCATGATAGATTACTACAAGCAACTCTATGCCAATAAAATGGACAACCTGGAAGAAGTGGACATATTCTTAGAAATGCACAACCTACCAAGACTGAACCAGGATGAAAGAGAAAATATGAACAGACAAGTTACAAGCACTGAAATGGAGACTGTGATTAAAAATCTTCCAACAAACAAAAGCCCAGGACCAGAAGGATACACAGGCGAATTCTATCAAACATTTAGAGAATAGTTAACACCTATCCTTCTCAAACTCTTCTAAAATATAGCAGAGGGAGGAACACTCCCAAACTCATTCTACGAGGCCACCATCACCCTGATACCAAAACCAGACAAAGATGTCACAAAGAAAGAAAACTACAGGCCAATATCACTGATGAACATAGATGCAAAAATCCTCAACAAAATACTAGCAAACAGAATCCAGCAGCACATTAAAAGGATCATAAACCATGATCAAGTGGGGTTTATTCCAGGATTGCAAGAATTCTTCAATATATGCAAATCAATCAACGTGATACACCATATTAATAAACTGAAGGAAAAAAAACATATGATCATCTCAATAGATGCAGAAAAAGCTTTCAACAAAATTCAACACCATTTATGATAAAAACCCTGCAGAAAGTAGGCATAGAGGGAACTTTCCTCAACATAATAAAGGTCATATATGACAAACCCACAGCCAACATCATCCTCAATGGTGAAAAACTGAAACCACTTCCACTAAGATCAGGAACAAGACAAGGTTGCCCACTCTCACCACTCTTATTCAACATAGTATTGGAAGTTTTAGCCACAGTAATCAGAGAAGAAAAAGAAATAAAAGGAATCCAAATCAGAAAAGAAGTAAAGCTGTCACTGTTTGCAGATGACATGATACTATACATAGAGGATCCCAAAGATTCTACCAGAAAACTATTAGAGCTAATCAATGAATTTGGTAAAGTAGCAGGACTACTTTATCAAACTACCACTGGCATTTTTCACAGAACTAGAACAAAAAATTTCACAATTTGTATGGAAACACAAAAGACCCCGAATAGCTAAAGCAATCTTGAGAATGAAAAATGGAGCTAGAGGAATCAGGGTCCTTGACTTCAGACTATACTACAAAGCTACAGTAACTAAGACAGTACGGCACTGGCACAAAAACAGGAATATAGATCAATGGAAAAGGATAGAAAGCCCAGAGATACACCCACGCACATATGGTCACCTTATCTTTGATAAAGGAGGCAAGAATATAGTGGAGAAAAGACAGACTCCTCAATAAGTGGTGCTAGGAAAACTGGACAGGTAAGTGTAAAGTACGAGATTAGAACACTCCCTAACACCATATACAAAAATAAGTTCAAAATAGAATGAAGACCTAAATGTAAGGCCAGACACTAGGAAACTCTTAGAGGAAAACATAGGCAGAACATGCTATCACATAAATCACAGCAAGATATTTTTTGACCCACCTCCGAGAAAAATGGAAATAAAAACAGAAATAAACAAATGAGACCTAATGAAACTTAAAAGCTTTTGCACAGCAAAGGAAACCATAAACAAGACCAAAAGACAACCCTCAGAATGGGAAAACATATTTGCAAATGAAGCAACTGACAAAGGATTAATCTCCAAAATTTACATGCAGCTCAATAACAAAAAAACAAACAACCCAATCCAAAAATTGGCAAAAAACCTAAATAGACATTTCTCCAAAAAGATATACAGATTGCCAACAAACACATGAAAGGATTCTCAACATCATTAATCATTAGAGAAATGCAAAACAAAACTAAAATGAGGTATCATCTCACACCTGTCAGAGTGGCCATCACCAAAAAATCTACAGACAATAAATGTTGGAAAGGGTGTGGAGAAAAGGGAACCCTCTTGCACTGCTGGTGGGAATGTAAACTGATACAGCCACTATGGAGAACAGCAAGGACGTTCCTTAAACTACAAATAGAACTACCATATGACCCAGCAATCCCACTATTGGTCATATACCCTGAGAAAATGATAATTCAAAAAGAGTCATGTACCGCAATATTCATTGCAGCTCTATTTACAATATCCAGGGCTTGGAAGCAACCTCAGTGCCCATCGAGAGATGAATGGATAAAGAAGATGTGGCACATATATACAATGGAATATTACTCAGCCATAAAGAGAAACAAAACTGAGTTATTTTTAGTGAGGTGGATGGACCTAGAGTCTGTCATACAGAGCAAAGTTAGTCACAAAGAGGAAAACAAATATCGTATGCCAACACATGTATATGGAATGTAAAAAAAACAAAAAGGTCATGAAGGACCTAGGGGCAGGATGGGAATAAAGATGCAGACCTACTAGAGAATGTACTTGAGGACACAAGGAGGGGGAAGTGTAAGCTATGACAAAGTGAGAGAGTGGCATGGACATATATACACTACCAAACGTAAAAGAGATAGCTAGTGGGAAGCAGCCGCATAGCACAGGGAGATCAGCTCGGTGCTTTGTGACCACCTAGAGGAGTGGGATAGGTAGTGTTGGAGGGAGAGAGATGCAAGAGGGAAGACATACGGGAACATATGTATATGTATAACTGATTCACTTTGTTATAAAGCAGAAACTAACAAACCATTTAAAGCAATTATACTCCAATAAAGATGTTAAAAAAAAAAAATGTCTGCCATCAAACAAAGCCCAGGACCAGATGGCTTCAGAGGCAAATTCTATCAAACGTTTAAAGAAAAGCTAACACCTATCCTTCTCAAACTCTTCCAAAATATAGCAGACACTATAACACTCCCAAACTCATTCTACAAGGGCACCATCACCCTGATACCAAAACCAGACAAAGATGTCACAAAGAAAGAAAACTACAGGAAAACTACAATATCACTGGTGAACATAGATGCAAAAATCCTCAAAAAAGTACTAGCAAACAGAATCCAACAGCACATTAAAAGGACCATACACCATGATCAAATGGGGTTTATCCCAGGAATGCAAGGATTCTTCAATATATGCAAATCAATCAATGTGATACACCATATTAACAAACTGAAGGAGAAAAACCATATGATCATCTCAATAGATGCAGAGAAAGCTTGCAACAAAATTCAACACCATTTTTGGTAAATACCCTCCAGGAAGCAGGCAGAGAGGGAAGTTACCTCAAGATAATAAAGGCCATATATAACAAACCCACAGCCAACATTGTCCTCATAGGTGAAAAACTGAAAGCATTTTCACTAAGATCAGGAACAAGACAAGGTTGCCCACCCTCACCACTATTTTTCAACATAGTTTTGGAAGTTTTAGCCACAGCAATCAGAGAAGAGAAAGAAATAAGAGGAATCCAAATCAGAAAAGAAGAAGTAAAGCTGTCACTGTTTGCAGATGTCATGATACTATACATAGAGAATCCTAAAGGTGCTACCAGAAAACTACTAGAGCTAATCAATGAATTTGGTACAGTAGCAGGATACAGAATTAATGCACAGAAATCTCTTGCATTCCTATACACTAATGATGAAAAATCTGAAAGTGAAATGAAGAAAACACTCCCATTTACCACTGCAACAAAAAGAATAAAATACCTAGGAATAAACCTACCTAAGGAGACAATAGACTTGTATGCCGAAAATTATAAGACACTGATGAAAGAAATTAAAGATGATACAAATAAATGGGGAGATATACCATGTTCTTGGATTGGAAGAATCAACATTGTGAAAATGACTACACTACCCAAAGCAATCTACAGATTCACTGCAATCGTCATCAAACTCCCTCTGGCATTTTTCACAGAACTAGAACAAAAAATTTCACAATTTGTGTGGAAACACAAAGGACCTCGAATAGGCAAAGCTGTCTTGAGATAGAAAAATGGAGCTGGAGGAATTAGGCTCCCTGACTTCAGACTATACTACAAAGCTACAGTCATCAAGACAGTATGGTACTGGCACAGAAAGAGAAATATAGATCAATGGAACAAGATAGAAAGCCCAGAGATAAACCCACACACATATGGTCACCTTATCTTTGATAAAGGAGGCAAGCATATACAGTGGAGAAAAGACAGCCTCTTCAATAAGTGGTGCTGGGAAAACTGGACAGGTACATGCAAAAGAATGAAATTAAAACACTCCCTGACACCATACACAAAAACAAACGCAAAATGGATTAAAGACCTAAATGTAAGGCCAGTCACTATCAACTCTTAGAGGAAAACATAGGCAGAACATGCTATCACATAAATCACAGCAAGATCCTTTCTGACCCACCTCCTAGAGAAACGGAAATAAAAACAAAAATAAACAAATGGGACCTAATGAAACTTCAAAGCTTTTGCACAGCAAAGGAAACCATAAAAAAGAGCAAAAGACAACCCTCAGAATGGAAGAAAATATTTGCAAATGAAGCAAATGACAAAGGATTAATCTCCAAAATTTCCAAGCAGCTTATGCAGCTCAATATCAAAAAAACAAAAAAACCCAATCCAAAAATGGGCAGAAGACCTAAATAGACATCTCCAAAGAAGATATACAGATTGCCAACAAACACATGAAAGAATGCTCAACATCATTAATCATTAGAGAAATGCAAATCAAAACTACAATGAGGTATCATCTCACACCAGTCAGAATGGCCATCATCAAAAAATCTACAGACAATAAATGCTGGAGAGGGTGTGGAGAAAAGAGAACCCTCTTGCACTGTTTGTGGGAATGTAAATTGACACAGCCACTATGGAGAACAGTGTGGACGTTCCTTAGAAGAGTAAAAATAGAACTACCATACGACCCAGCAATCCCACTACTGGGCATATACCCTAAGAAAACGATAATTCAAAAAGAGTCATGTACTGCAATATTTATTGCAGCTTTATTTACAGTAGCCAGGACATGGAAGCAACCTAAGTGTCCATTGACAGATGAATGGATAAAGAAGATGTGGCACATATATACAATGGAATATTACTCAGCCATAAAAAGAAACGAATTTGAGTTATTTTTAGTGAGGTGGATGGACTCAGAGTCTGTCATACAGAGTGAAGTAAGTCACAAAGAGGAAAACCAATACCGTATGCTAACACATATATATGGAATCTAAAAAAAAAAAAATAGTTCATGAAGCACGTAGCCGCAAGATGGGAATAAAGACACAGACCTAATAGAGAATGGACTTGAGGATACAGGGAGAGGGAAGGGTAACCTGGGACAAAGTGAGAGAGTGTCATGGACATATATACACTACCAAACGTAAAATAGATAGCTAGTGGGAAGCAACCGCATAGCACAGGGAGATCAGCTCGGTGCTTTGTGACCACCTAGAGGAGTGGGATAGGGAGTGTGGGTGGGAGGGAGACACAAGAGGGAAGAGATATGGGGACATATTTATATGTAAAACTGATTCACTTTGTTATAAAGCAGAAACTAACACACCATTGTAAAGCAATTATACTCCAACAAAGACGTTAAAAAAAAAAAAAACAACTTGGTGACAGAATGGCTAGATTAGAATAACACACTTTGAGAAAGAAATATTTCGAAATGAAATTCCAAACTTAAAATCTCATTAATTTAGAATCGGTTAAAGGGAGAGTCTGTGTAAAGTTGAAATAATTCTGAATTATCAAACAATTGTTTCTTCTGTTGTAGAAAGAACAGTGATTATTGAATGAGGATCCAGACAAACCAAATTGATTTAAATTATAAACATCACCTGCTATTAATCAATATTTTATTTGGATTCTGGAAAAACCATAACACTGTGTGTTTGTTCTGATCACTCCCAGAAACTTTTACAAAGCCCCTAGTGCCCTCCCCAAAAATGTCTGTATCCTAATGCATGGAACCTGTAAATATGCTACCTTATATGGAAGAGGGTCTTTCCAGATGTCATTAAGTTTAAGGACTTTGAGATGGGGAGATTCTCCCCAGATTACCCAGTTGGATCTAAAATAATCACATAAATTCTTAAAAGCAGAGACCCTTTCTCAACTGGGGACAGGCAGAGAGATGTGATGATAGAGGAGAGATGGCAGTGTGAAAAGAACTCGACCTGCCATTGCTGGCTTTGAAGAAGGAGGAATAGAGTCACCAGAAGCAAGAAAAGGCAAGGAGACAGATTCTCCCCCTTGAGCCCCCAGACAAGAACACAATCCTGTCTACAACTTGATCTTAGCCCAGTGAGACTGTATCAGGTTTCTGACCTACAGAACTCTAAGATAATAAATTTGCGTTGCTTTGAGCCACTCAATCTGTGATAATTTGTCACAGCAGCAATAGAAAACAGGTACAAATATATCTTTTCCCCTGGGCATGTCCTAACCTATAATCCCACAGTTACCTAGTACTGTTATACCGACTTCCAGCTGCATAGCACTTCTTAACCTCAACGTCTCTATACTTTTTCACTTATTCATTTAATAAACATTCTCCAAATTAGACAAGTCTCAGATGCTAGATCTCCAATGTACTTTTTCATTTCTTCTACTGTACCCAAAATATCCCAACCACATACCTTATCAGTTATAAGATAAATGAATGAAAAGCAAGACATTTGGTAATAACATTTTAAAAACAGCTACTGTTTACAGGATGTCTAGTATGTTCTAGATACTTTATATATGTAATTTCCTAATTTCACAGTCAAATGCAAGATAAGTATTATTATAAACATTTTTTTTTTTTTTTTTTTTTCGGTACGCGGGCCTCTCACTGTTGTGGCCTCTCGCGTTGCGGAGCACAGGCTCCGGACGCGCAGGCTCGGCGGCCATGGCTCACGGGCCCAACCGCTCCGCGGCACGTGGGATCTTTCCAGACCGGGGCATGAACCCGTGTCGCCTGCATCGGCAGGCGGACTCTGAACCACTGCGCCACCAGGGAAGCCCTATAAACATTTTTGAGGTGTAAAAATTGTGGCTTTAACAGACATAGTTTGCCTTTGTCCAGTAAGAGGATTTAAACCCAGGTCTGTGAAACCTCAACTTGCTTGAGAACAAATCCTTATGTTATATAACATTTTGCATTAATCAGATGATCCCTAACCTAAAGAAATAGCTCCCTAGCTGTGGAATTTCTAAAGCCAGACATATCCACAGCCACAGCACGGAATTTCAGGGAAATCAGAGCCATCAACTCTGCCCTTCACAAAATCACTACATGTCATCTCAATGTTCCAGAACACAAGGAGAAAGGTTAAAAAAGCCTAATTCTACAAAAGTTATTAAAGAAACAACAGCACATGATATTAGTAGATAAGGTGGGGCATTATCTATGAGATAACTGGATATATAGAATAGATATCCTTTTATAGAATATATAGTTTTCTGTAGACTAGATATAAAGATTTATGTATTTATTGCAATAGGATATAATTGGAGCATGGAAAAATGTATCATTACTATCTTAGACAAAAGTGTCCAGGTGGAAGAATTTGTTTTCTCAGTACAAATAAAAGCAAAAAATTAACAGACTTACATTCTATTCTTAAGACCTACTGTGTAGTTAATGTGAATTTAAGTGTTTAGAAATTGTTTTCTTTACTATGTTAACAAGTTTCTCACCAATTCCATCTTGTTAAGCTTGTTAGAAAGTTTCTTTTAATAATGAGTACAAAGTTAATTTCTAGCCAAGAGCTCCTAGTAAGATCATGATTTCAATGGTAGCACGTTGAAATTGTGATATTCTATTATATGTCTAAAGTAATTTTTGATGGACCTGATGTTTCTTTTTCAAACACTTCAGCTTGTGAATCATATATTTGATGCTCATTCTTAAGAAAGCATTTTTGTGTCTAGTGTTGTATTAGCCACAGAATATCAGAGAGCAAAATTGTTTTGAATCTCGCCTTCATGGAGAGTACTCTACAGTGTGGGAAACAGACATAATTAAATTTTTATAGAATTTCAGGAGAGAAAACTTCTTGGTAGATAGGACCAAGTATATGCCTGAAGAAAAGCAGAAATTATCTAGAAAAAACAAGGTTGGGGAGGGAAACTATTATTGCCATAGGGAGCAAGAATAGCTCAAAATAGGAAAAAAGAGATGTGGTAACATGTTTAGGAGAAATAAAAGGAGCTGCGATTTGTTGTTAAATCCACATTTGTATAATGTCATGACAAAATTTAAGGGATTTGGGGCTTCCCTGGTGGCGCAGTGTTTGAGAGTCTGCCTGCCGATGCAGGCGACACGGGCTCGTGCCCTGGTCCGGGAAGATCCCACATGCCGCGGAGTGGCTGGGAAGTATATGCCTGAAGAAAAGCAGAAATTATCTCGAAAAAACAAGGTTGGGGAAGGAAACTATTATTGCCATAGGGAGCAAGAATAGCTCAAAATAGGAAACAAGAGATGTGGTAACATGTTTAGGAGAAATAAAAGCAGCTGTGATTTGTTGTTAAATCCACATTTGTATAATGTCATGATAAAATTTAAGGGATTTGGGGCTTCCCTGGTGGTGCAGTGTTTGAGAGTCCGCCTGCCAATGCAGGCGACACGGGTTCGTGCCCTGGTCCGGGAAGATCCCACATGCCGCGGAGCGGCTGGGCCCGTGAGCCATGGCCGCTGAGCCTGCGCGTCTGGAGCCTGTGCTCCGCAACGGGAGAGGCCACAACAGTGAGAGGCTCGCGTACCGCAAAAAAAAAAAAAAAAAAAAAAATTAAGGGATTTTAAGCCAGAGGTATTAGTGACACAATGATGTATCTCATGATAGGATAAAATGTGTTTTGCCACCCACCTTGGCCTATCTCAAGATCAGCTTTTCTGTCCTGCTTTTACATTCTCCTACCTGAAACAAAATGCTTCAAACTAATAAATTAAATGGCTCCTGTTTTCTCTATCAACTTCAAGTTAAAAGAGAAGTTTATGCTACTTTCAAATGTTATCTTTAAAATAATGTTTGAAGGGATGTTAGTACATACTTTATATTCATATATACTTGGGTGCGTGTAAGTTCTGGAATCTGCCTTTTTGAAACTGTATTCATTCACCTTAAGTAATGTGCTGCTAGCAGTGATATTTGTAAGAACATATAGTTCATATGAACCACTTCTTCACATTTACAAGTGTTTAGCAACATAATCATGAAAATATTTAGAGTACAAAAAATAAAGAATCCATTATTAGAAGTATAGCATCATTTCTTTCTGAAAAGCAATTTGGTAATAAATATTAAAAGCTTAAAACATTTTATAAACTTTGACCATGTAATTTTGCTTCTAGGAGTCTATCTTATGACAATAAACATAATAAAAATGCAGACTTTTCTCTGTTTTCCCACTTCTTGGAAGAAAATCAATTACTTTAAAAGCAAAGGAAGGAAAACACATTTTTAACACTGTAGGTATACTGATTAGGTATACTGTAGGTATACTGATTAGGTCTAGCGGGGGAAGGAAGGAGATGGAATCTGAGGCCTGCAAGCTATTTGTTATATTTTGTTCAGAGATTAGAAGCAAGTGAGGTAAAATATGAACACCTGATAAACAGTATATGTTGTCTTTCTTATTAAAAGTAAAAATATTTAAAATAAGCCCAATAAAGGACTTTAGCTCTCTATAGTGCATAACAAATCAATGCACCATTAAACAAACCCATTGAATATGTGGGGCATTCAATACGTTAGCTTTGCTTTTCTCTGTTTGATACAAAATTATAAAAAGGTTACCTTGAATTCCAATTTAATTATACTAATCCAATGTGTACTATTGAAACCAATTTAATATACCCCTTTGAAACAGTGTTGGCTTTCTATTATTCTTTTATTTTATTAACAAAAAAAAAAATCTCTTAAAGTGCAGAAAATTCCAGCAGCCTGAAAAGGGCTACTGAATAACATTAAAGTGATTTGGGGTGGATTAAGAGTCTATTAACAAGAAAGTACATGTTGAAATATCTCATTACTAAATGTAGGAACTGGAGTGAAATATTCAGCATACGAAAAATGCGTTGTCGTGTTCACAATCTAAAACACTGTTGGGAAAATAATTTTATTATGGAGAATTTAGTCTCAGTAAAATTTAAGTGTATGTAGCTGTGGCTTCCCCCCCCCCCCGCATTTAAAATTAAAAAATAACATCAGTGTATCATTTGAGGAGATACTTCGGTATTTTTGTCACTACAATGTTAATATGTGAGTATATTTTTATATTTGCGATATAGTAATAATTTGTATGTTTTCCTAAAATTTTCAATTGTACATTTGTATAGCCTTTAACTTTCCCCAGAAGAGAGCTGTCAGCTTTAGGTCAATCCCTTTAGCCAATTCCCAAGGCCCTGTATGTTTATTCCTCCTCTTTCCGGATACTATTGCTTTTCCTAATTGCTTACTTGTCCTAAGAAGAGTGTGGCCTATTCTAATTCTAACAGGAAAGCCTATTTTTGCTGTGTATAAGATATAAATAATAAATCTTATTATAATAACAGATTGTATTTAGAAACTGAGCTATAACTCAGTATATGTGAGTGATTTATATAAACAGAGGCTAAAAGGGAAAAAAATGGCAATAAATCACATATAACAAATTAGAAACAGCTTCTAGGCATTTGCATTGTTTTCTCATCAGCTGTAATTCAAATGAGTAAAAGGTAATATCATGATATCTGCAATGGTTTTAGCTAAACTGATCTCCCAAAATTGAATAGAGGTGAAGAAAATGGCACCTAGATAATCTGCCTGCTCATTAAGTCTCTCTTTCCAAGTTGTACTTCCTTATACATTGTCATCACTTCAAGGTCACAGTGAAAAAGAGGCATCTGTAGTGGTCTCACAGAGATTCTCAGATTGAGATTACATAAAGTCATCACTACCTTCTAGTGTTTGTTTTTTGTTTGTTTGTTTTACCTTCTAGTGTTTTGAATGAGGAGGTGACAAATTTTGTTTTATCTTTCTCTGAAAATTATTCTGATCCCTCCTTAGGGAATGAAAAAAATCACAGATAGATATATTATCTCAAAAAGGATACTGGTTCATTTCTTTAAGAAGAGAACCAAGAGACCTAGTGTCAGACAAGTTCTAGAAGTAGAGGAAGGCAGAGGTAAATGTCCAGAAAAAGAAAAGCTCTCTTGAGCTCTCAGCATGGTCCTTGTGGGTTTCCTTGATTCTGACTACCCAACTAGCTATAACTGGTGTTAGGCAGGCAGATGGTTTTATGCAGATAGATGGACTAGGGCTATTTCCAACTGAGTGGTTAAGAAAAATGACTTGAAATGACATATAATTCTCATTGTATAATAAAAGAAAGCTTACAAGTAGTCATTCAAAAATATTTATTACAAAAGAATGAATAGCTAAATGAGTGAATGAATGGATGGATGGGACAGATGGATCAATTCACCATTTGTTCTGAAGTTTAACAATACTAATTAAAGAATTACACAGTTTTTGAAAAAAAATGTAAATACCTACCTCACACATACATATGACACAAGTAATTTCAAATCAACTAGATTTTTATTTGAAATGGTTAAGGTATTTTAAGGAGAATAAAATTATTCAATCATTTTGGATCATCTGGAAAGGGAGAATAAATGCCATATAGACTACAAATAATGGCAAAAAGGATATACCTATATATTATTGTTTAAAACTAAAGGACTTTAATGTGGAAAAACAAAGAACAAAAAACATGACCAAAACATAGTGTGACAAAAACCTGTAAAGTTATACACCACAAATATATAAAGAGTTCATATATTAATAATAAAATTTTGAGTCTCATGAATGATGAAATGCAAAGTTCATGAAAAGGAAATATAATTAAGAAACAGAAAATTTTAGTCAGAAACACAAAAATATTTACTTAACAATATGCCAGTATTTTATTAACTCCTAAAACTTGGAAATAATTATGGCTAATTCTGTGGAGGGAGGTCTTATTGCAAATATTGTCAAGCTTTTGCAAAAACCAAATTGGTAATACAATAGAAGAGTTAACTATATACTCATCCCATTCCGTTGCAAAATGTCTATCACAACAAAATAATCCAAAATATGTTTTAAATGAAGATGTTCATTGCAGTATTATTTTAATTATCAAAAATTAGGAGCCACTTACCTTTCCATCAATTAGGAAACAATTATTTATACTACTTTCTCCCAAAGGAAGAGTACACAGCTAATACAGGGATTTTGAAAACTAATGTGGCATGAAAATATTCTTTGACACAGCTTAAATAGAAAATAGTATTCCAGAGTATATAGATTCTGACTGCAACTATTTAAAACTTATTTAAAACTATTAATAGTAATAAACAATGGAGAACATATATCAAAATTGTAATAGCAGGTGTGATTAGTTAATGAAGACATGATTCATTTTGTCATTCATATTTTTTTCATGCGATTATTCTGCTTTTATTATTAGTTAAATAAACAATCACAGACAGATGGATAGGTAAAGGAGGTAAATTCACCTCTTTTAATTTGGTTTTCCTCTTTATAATACACATAGGTAAACATATATGACAGATAAAATTTTAATTAGAAGGGAATTTTAGATTATTTTTAATATGGTTTAGTTCTCCCAAACTATGCTTCAACTGAGAAAATCCAGAAGGTTAATTGTCAATTTTGTCTGCATTTCCCTCCCTCCTGAATCATTTTCCATTTAGTTAACAAAGAGGTGGATTTGTAGCTAAACTGCCATCAAGTTACTTAATTCAGTCTGAAAGTGTTCCTAAAGGGAACCGCTAATAACAGAAAGAATTGCTGGCACGAACAAAATTTTTTGAGGAATTAAAGTGTTTAATCAGGCAGTGAGGACATTAATAATTTATAAAGTAAGTCAGCACATAAAGCAGAAAGAGCTGACTTTCAACCACAATAGAATAAATCAAGAAACCTGCTGAGGAGATGTTGAGAGTGCTGATAAGCTTCAAAATAATAGGCTTTTTTGACCTCTCTAAACAGTTGCCACATTTGATCACAAAATGAAAATTTAAGAAAGGTCTTATATTTAGAACATATCTTTCTGTTCATAACATAATTATGGACTATGTACAAAGTCTAATCATATTCTTTTTCAAAGAAAGAACATTTGATGGTACTTATTAATAAGATTTCTTCTTATTACTAAGATGATTACATATCTGTTTCTAGGTAGGGCAAGAAATGTAACAGAATCTAAAATAAAGACAATACTTTTGAGTGAACAAATGCATTTTTAAAGAATACCAGTGGCTCAAATTTGAAAAGTTTTAATAAAATTGATGACTATTTTTTTTGCCTGAAAATAATCTATAGTATGGAAATTTCCTCAATTCCAGGGTAACTACTAAACAACACAGTACAAGCATAGGGACTCCCCTATTTAGCAACAGAGCACGACTTGTGTGCCATCAAGGTTTCTCTGACAACCCACAGCCCTGAAATGCCATGAACACAATAACAATCTAAATCAAAGTGAGGCATGCATCCATACTTAAATATGAACTTTTCTAGAGGAAGCAATGTATTAAGTTGTTGTATCTCTTCCTTTCTTTCAGAATTAATGAACTCTCAGTTTTCAGCTGACTAACTGGCTGACTACAAAAAAAGACTATTTTCTGGAACTAAGTGCTGGCCAGGGGGATATAAGTGGAAGTGATAGGTGTTAGACTCTGCGAACATTCTCTGAAGCATGGTTGCTATTTTGCCTTTGGCCCATTCTCACATTTCCTTTCTCTCTCCTGCTGCCTGGAAGATAAATGCTGCTTTTTTTTTGACAAGGATGCCAAGGGTCACACCACAGAGATGGAAGAACTGTGAGCTAAAAGGGGCCTGGGTTCCTGAGCAGTTCGTGGAGCTGAGCCAGGTTACTAACACTTAACCTCATATTTCTAGCCATTTACAAAAGACAAAAATGCATTTCTGCCCTTTGATCAGCCACTGTTATTATAGGTCAGTGAAACTTACTGCCAAATGTAATTCTAACTATTATTTTACAGGTGAGAATACAAGCCTGCACGTATCCAGTGCCTTCAGAGGTACACTGCTCAACATGGTAGCTACCAGACACACGTGCCACTGAGCACTTGAAACGTGTAGTTAGAATTCAGATGTATTGTAAGTGTAAAATATACAGCACATTTTGAAGACCTATGATAATAATATTTTGGATATATTATGTTAAATATACAACTAAAATTATGTTCACCTAATATGTGGGGATTTTTTAAATGTTATTCCTAGAAAAATTTAAGTTACTTGTATGGCTTTATATTTCTGTTGGGCAGAGCTTTTCTAGAGGTTACAAAGCAGACAAGATATCTGAACTCCTGCCTCTCAGTTACAACCTTTCTTTGTCAGACCAAACAACTTCTACTGTGTGGTAAGGGGTACAGTTGGGTTATGTTGGTAGATGTCATCAGGATTGAAATTAGCAACATAAAAAGCATGACTTCTTCTAATTTAAAAAAGGGCCTAAGTCAGAAGGATGTGAATAATTCGAAGAACATGTATTTGCAGCACGACCTCAGATGGAATGGTCAGATAATAGAATCGGGGATGATAAACTTTCCAAACTGGTAAAATTTTAAGTAAGGACAATGTCTAGGTGGAATGAATGGGCATGGTTTGCTTAAGTGGACAGGAGATGAAAACGCTGAGATGATGCGGTAAAGAAATTTGTAAAGTTCTGGGTTAACCCATTTTTATGACATTTAATTCTGATAATAATTTATAATTCATTTTTTCTTTTCCATTTTTAATTTTATTTTTGTTAGGAACACAGCATGAGATCTACCCTCTTAACAAATTTTTAACTGTATAATACAGTACTGCTGACTATAGGTGCAATGTTGTATAACAGATCTCTAGAGCTTATTTATCTTGTTAAACAGAAACTTTAGCCCTGCTGATTGGTAATTCCCCATTTCCTTCTTCCCCCAGCAACCACCATTCCACTCGTTAGTCCTACAAATTTGACTATTTTAGATACCTAATGTAAGTTCAATCATGCAGTATTAGTCTTTCTATGACTGGCTTATTTCATTTAGCATAATGTCTCAAGGTTCATCCACGTTGTTGCATATTGCAGAATTTCCTTTTTGTTTAGAGTTGAATAATATTCCACTATATGTACATACTACATTTTCTCTATTCATTCTCATTGCTTCCTATTTTTCTTCAATCTTAAGGCTGATGCTAGATATTTTCTGACCTATCGAAGTCCACTGCTTCTCTCAGTAGCCCCTGCATACCCAGCTACTTTCCCTGGGATCCAAAACCCATTCCCTTCTCTTCCCCCTTCTATCCTTGTTATCGATTATCCAAATAGTCTTCACACAAGCCTAAGAGAAAGGTATTATTATTATTATCATTATTATCATCATCTCTATTTTAAAGATGGGGAAACCAAGCACAAAATGACTAAAATATTTCACCCAAGTTCACACATCTAGGCAGTAGCAGAGTTAGATTTCAATCCAGGTAAAGTGGCTTTAACCTCAAGCACTTAATATTTTATGGTCTATTGTCTCTGGCCTAGTAGCCAATTACTGATTACTTCCCAGCATCCATTCTCTATTTTTTTTTAACCAAAAGTTGAAATATATTTTGGAATCCCTGTGGATCTTGGACAGCTGGGTCCACTCTTGAGGAACCTACTCTTCGCTTCTAATCTCAATGATTCTTCCAATACTGGGTGTATGGTCTAAGGCAGGTCAACAAGGGTGTCTCTCAGGACTTTGCCTACAAACAAGGTGACAAACTATTCTTTTGCTTATGAATTAGGAAGCATGTAACCTTAACATCTAGCATCAAGAAAAATAGAGAAGACAGAAACAAATACAGAGCTAGAGGATCCAAAATTCTAAAAATTCTAGAGGGTCCAAAATCCCAGCAGAGTGTCCTAACTTGAAAGTTTGATTTATATCATATATTATCTTCGAATCTTAGAACGGAATGCTTTGTTTTAAAATCTTAATGATAATTAATTCCTTTAAAGTACTTAAGAATAATTTATCTCTCTTCTTAAATACAACTTTTAGTCCAACGTGTATCTGATAAACATTTTAAATAATCTTGAATCTCTTAATACCAAAATAATTATTTTATTAATGTCTAGGGTAGAAAAATTTGTGAATTGTCCATACTTTGGAGAAAAATAATGTTTCTGGAAAAATATGTCACATTGTCTAAGAAAAACTACTTTATCATTATAATTTTAAATAACTCATCACAATAAAGAGAGAAACAGTATTTAGCATGTGTACTGTTAACGATTTCTCTCGAGTTTTACTTGGAAAATTTTAATTTTTAAAAATCTATATGGTCTCATATGATTAACATGGAAATAATTTTTTTGAATGAGTTTTATGCCAATTTACAGAAATGGAATGGTAAAGGACATCTCTGAATGAATGATGAAACTATTTTAAGCCTTTCTGTGTGATAAAACTAGATGACAAATTTACCTAATTTTTCAAGATTATTTTAAAAGTTTCATTGGATGCCTTTGAGATTTTTTTCCTGTATATCACTGTACCAGTATGAAAATAATTGAAGATTTAGTACGATATTTTATTCATTGCTATGGTATTGTAGAATGTTATTATGTACATTATAGCTAGAAAGCAAATACCTTCTTACGTTATTGAAATTCTTGGTCCAAAGAAGGGCTTTGATAAAGAGAAATGGATAGATGATGTTTTTCAGCAAATATTTCTATTTTGGACAGTTATATTATTTTGCAGATGACACCTGCAATCATATTTTTTTTTTACTCTTTTCCTGACCATAAGTAAGGTGGCTTTTATCAGGCTGTAAGCCATATCTCCTACCTGTCATATATTATATTTTGAAAATACTTTTTTTAATGCTGGGCCAGTCAAAATGATAGTAATTACATAAAGTATTCAAAGCTGTTAAGGGGAAAGTTACAAACTTTCGAACTGAAGCACACACACAATCTTTTTTAATGTAGAAGAATAAGAAGTCTATAATCCACAAAATAGATAAATTTTAACTTTATATACAATTAGATTAAATAATGTTCAGTGGAACAGTGTAGACCAACAGTTAATGTAGGACTGACATGTGAGAACCACTGTCTCATGTCAATATATATCCTACCTAAACTCCTTTTTATTTCCAGAGATATGAATTGTTTCCCCAGAATGGTCTAACCCATTATATTATAGCTAAAAAATGTTAACTTGTTGAAGACTAATTTTTTGTAGTTTACATAGAAGAGTCTAATATGTAAGCAATAATTTCCAAAATATATATTGGAATTTAGAATGCAGAGAATCAGCAGCAACATAATTATTTGAGCAAGTATATGAACAAATAGTCTCCATTTAGATTATGAGAGATAATACATGGAAGAGAATAAATTATACAGAAAGATTTTTTTTATTAAACAAGTATTAATGTTTCAGAAGATTATCATTATATACTGACATAAAATGACATTAATATAATAAATATATCTGAAGACATGTAAACTATCAATAGGCCAGACATCTATTTTTATTAGGTACTCCAAATCCTTAATAACTAAATTCTGCATAAAACACTTTTGTTGTCTTTGCTTACCCAGAGAGTTAAGATAATTGTCTAACAAGCCCGGGTGATAAAAGGAAAAAGCCAAGACCTAAAACTGGAGCTATCAACGAAAACACAGGGGAAGAAATTGAAAGTGATAAGCACACCTGAAGACAGGTGTCAATAGATATTGCAAAAGAATACCCATTTGTAAAAAATAACAATACAATTTTAGAAATAAAAATAGATGATTTAAATACCAAATCAGAGCTGAAATCAGAATTTATGAACCAAAGATGTAATTTCATTTACTTTGTATAAAAAATAAAGAATGCTTATAATTTACTAGTGACTACTGAGGTGGCATAGTAGATACTGCACTCAGTTTGACCTCTGTAGATCTGGATTCAGTTACAGTTCTGCTATGGAAGTTGTTGAACTTCTCTGTGTCTCAGTTTCCTTATGCTTAATACAGGGTAATAGCTGACCTATACTATTCATAGAGTTATTATAATGAAAAAGCAAATGAACTGATGTAAAAGAAAAAGTTTAGGAAGTTATAAAAACACTGAAGATATTAAGTAAATCATCATCATTATTATACACAAATTATATATAGGGATTATTTTAAATGAGAAATCACTTTTTTTGTTTTTTTTTTCCTGCGGTACGCGGGCCTCTCACTGTTGTGGCCTCTCCCGTTGCGGAGCACAGGCTCCGGACGCGCAGGCTCAGCGGCCATGGCTCACGGGCCCAGCCGCTCCGCGGCATGTGGGATCTTCCCAGACCGGGGCACAAACCCGTGTCGCCTGCATTGGCAGGCGGACTCTGAACCACTGCGTCACCAGGGAAGCCCGAGAAATCACTTTTAATAGCATGTAAATATCTCTTGTTTGTGCACTGATGAGAAAAAGTAATTACAGTACTGCAGAAAAATTTAAAAACAGGTAAGTATAAAAAAGGAAAAATTTAAATTCACCTGACATCCAAGCATGCACTGATAACCATTATAATACTGATAATATTGTGGTCAACTCTTTTCCATCTATTGGTACCACTGCTGCTAATGCTACTAAACATACACAGACACACAAACACACCTATATACATGGTGCTGTATTTAATTTACAGTAATTATATATTTATGCTATGTATCATGTATTATGCTGTGCTTTTTTACACACCATTCCATGTGGAAAATATGCCACAGTTTTAAACTTTCTCATTCTACATTATTTTTAGATAGCTAGACAACACTTCATTGCAATGAAGTAACTATATTTAAGTACTCTTCTACTGGATATAGGTATTTTCTCAATTCCTACTAATGAAAATAATATGAAAATAAACATTTATAGAATCTTTGTGTGAATCTACTATTTTTCCTTCAAGGTGAAAGAGAATGAAGTTTTTTCCAAATGGTATAAACATAAAGATCAAGATGCATTGAGTCAAATCCCCTCCAGAAAAGTTATTGAGGCAGCAGGCTATCAACAGTGTAGAAAAGTGTGAATAAAAATAATAAATTTTCTTAAGTGGCTGACTTCATATATCTGGAAAATTTAATAATTAAATTATTATTATATAGGATTTGTTATTAATGCTAAGATAAATGTGGCCATATTGTATTATATTACATTATAGGAAATAAGCACACTGATCTTTTCAATCTAGATACCCTGGATTATATATACAATATCAAGACAGTTTAGATTAATATATGAATAATAGGTACATTATGAAATAGTATATAATATATTCAGGAATAATTTGGGCATGTGATGTAGATGTGAGGAACAGTAAAATCTGTGATTCTCAAATATATATTTTTTGACTTGGTCTTAGTACAGTAAAGCATTGGTATGTTATATTCTCATTTTTATTGATGGTGCCTTTGTAACTAAATATATTTTTCATTAATTTGTTATATAAACAAAACAATACCATAAGAATTTTCTAAACTTCCTGACCATAAATGAAGCCAGCTTTGGATAATGTTTTCAGTTGTGGCATAGAAAATTAGAAAGAGTCAGTCTGTCAATGGCAAACATGAAGATGTAGCAAATATAAATTCAGTTGACCTGATACCAACTATGTTGGTCATCAGCCAATAATACCAGGTGTGCAAGAACTAGAAGACAGCAGGTGAAATCCATAAACCACAAAAAATTTAATAGCACAGCTCACGAATATAAGAGTATTCAGGTCTAAAATTAACTAGGTTATTAAGAGATGCCTGCAGTCTCATGGAAATTTAAAGGAGAGTCAAAGATATTTTGTTGGTTAGGGTGGAAGAAGAATGAGGTACGGGACAAAAAATCCAATTGCGAGTAATAAAATATTACATAAATACCACTGGCAAAATATATAGCTTAGAATATTGGACAAAGATGTGTGGATAGGGCTTCCCTGGTGGCGCAGTGGTTGAGGGTCCGCCTGCCAATGCAGGGGACACGGGTTCGTGCCCCGGTCCGGGAAGATCCCACATGCCGCGGAGCGGCTGGGCCCGTGAGCCATGGCCACTGAGCCTGCGCGTCCGGAGCCTGTGCTCCGCAACGGGAGAGGCCACAACAGTGAGAGGCCCGCGTACCGCAAAGAAAAAAAAGATGTATGGATACCTAATCATAGAAATTTTGAGCTCGATTCTGCTTACAGTTAATCAGTCCATCACACAAAGAATCATTTATGAAAACGGTGACAGCTAATATCAATCAAAAAGCCTGAAGGAAAGTAAGCTATAGATTTTGATTCCTTCTTATCGTCAAAGAAATAGTGTTAGAGTTCTCCCAACTATTTTCCCCTAGAAAGTATACGTTTCTTTCTACTTTAAATGTTAGTAATTTTGTTGAAATCTTCTGAATAAAAGCTTTTATCTGCACGATTTAGAGGTAAGAATAGATGAAATAATTTACCTGTTTTGCTCTAAGAAAGCACGATTTTATAGACAGCATCTCTGAATTTATTTGGTAAGTGACTTAGAATAATCAAATGTCAAACAAATGCATTTTTAGTTGAAAATCTTTAAAACCATTTGTAGACCCTAAACAATCTTGATGAGCTAGGAAAACATATTGCAGAAAATGAATATTCACTGGACATACATGTTTGACTATTTTACTTCAAACTCTCATTGCTCGACTTGAAAACGTGCACATTCAAAAAGATAATTATAAAATAATTTGAGACAATATTATTTATTTCTCAAATATCTTATTCAACCTTTAAATACTACTCAAGTCAATTGTTTTATCAGTTGCAAAGGAATTATCTGTACTACAAAATTTTCTGTCAACTGCATTTTTGTGCATGTTATGTAATGCACACATATTAGAAGTGCATGCTCATTTTTTTTTAACTTTAGCAGTACTCTATTGCAAAGGTTTAGAGAAAGAATAGTCACAAATAATTACACTAGATAGTGTGTTTATGTGTGAGTGTATTCATGTATCTTTGTGTGGTCAGTCTGTTTGTCTCGTGGGTTCAGTAGGAGAAAATGAAAAGAATAGAGCTGTTTCAATGCCTTTTGTTTGACTTTTGGGCAGTTCCACCAATTCTTAAAGGAGCACTATCATTGAAAGGGTAAAGTGGAATGTCATAAAGAGACAGAACAAGGAAAAGCATAAATTGGGGAATGGAAGTGGAAATGTCAAGAAGCACCAGGGAATGGGACATAGGCAAACAAAAAGGGAGATGAAGTACTTGAGCTACTTACAAAGGTCTTCTAATAGCATTGTTTTAATACTAATTTCAGAGTATTGTATAAAAAGAAATTCTGATATTCAGAAAACTGCCTTCATCTTAAATATATTCAATTTTCATTACCCATAATGACAAGGACCTGTTTCAAGGCAATGATAGAATTACTATCAAGTATAGATATTTTCCGAATTTCTACCAACACTTAAACAATTTAAGCACGGAAACAGAGTATTTTCCAACATTGTATACCCTTCCTAAAATATATCCAGGTTTATGATATTTTAAATAAAAGAATCATCAAAGAAACAGTGGAATTTTTCTTTCTTTCTATGACCTGAGATAAACTAAATCTATCACTAGAAAATTTTCAAAGCAGCATGAAATATAATTTGCTGCATTTATCTTTCACATCGGGGGGTGTTAAATTTGACAGGGAATAAATAACCATAAACTATGTGCAAGAAAGAATATTCTAACAAGTTATAATAGGATGTGTACCCATTCTTTGATTTTTCTCGCCATTTGTAGTGTTATAATTATCTGTTGGTCACAGTGATAAGCCACTGTGTAATTATTTATCTCCTCTACACTGTGTCTAAAGCATAAAAGAAATAATGACTTGAGCATAGCAAGGATGCTAAATAACCTGCAGCCACCAATGAATATAAGGTAAGTCTGGCAATAGAATACTTCTTATTAATTGAAAGAGGTTAAAAGTAAATTTTAAAGATATTTTCATTAAACAGTAGAAGGAATGTAGCAGCATTTCTTTTAAATAAATAATAATGTTACATTTTGCAAAGGAAGCTAATGAAATATTATATTTATGGCTTAAAACCCCAAGCTGAAGTTAACATTTCTCTAAAGTTAATTTCAGCTAAAAGATTCTGTTTTAGTGGGAGACCAATTGATTTTGTATTGGTCACTTGTTGAACTACAAGAAATGCTGAAGCAGAAGGTATCTGGAAGGGAAAGAATATTGACAGTCACTGCAGCAAGCATAAATAAGAGTGTCTTGCTGAATGTGTGTGGAAAATAAAGACATTATTTACACTCAATGGCAGTTTCACAATGCATTTTGGCAAGAAAAGTCAAAAAGAGATGATTTATGGGCTCCTGTAAGAATTTAAGTAGAGTTCTAAGAAACTAGTCTAAAAATGAATCAGTTGGGGTGAGATGATTAAATATAGGTAGAAAAATTCTAATTCCTTCTAACGAGAATGACCGCACATGCACAATTATGCTTCAGCAGTCCACTATTTCAATAACATTAATTTAGGTCCATTTTGATACAATGTTTATTTGCCATAAAAACTATTTTGAGCCAACTAAAGTTAAATCATGTTCCACTGACATAATAGACTATGAGAATTAAATCTTAAATCAGATAAATTTTTCAGAAATATTTAGCCATGCAATAAATAACAACACAAAACACTGACTTTATTTTTATTCATGGACTCTTTAAAAAAGGGAACTTTCGTGAAGGAATAAACTTTCTACAAAACAGGTAAATCTCATTGTCTTCGTATAATGCTAAAATATAAGCATTAACCAATGCTTATGAGCTTCCTGGCAGTCAAAGTAATAAAGGGAAAACGAAGTTTTGGGGTTATGTGGCTTTCGTATCACATTACAAAAAGCACATGAACTCAGGCAGAGAGACAAAAAGTTTTATTAATTCTAACGCTAAAAATGTATTATGCATTCTTTCAAAAGGGAAAATAACTCAGCAGAATAATCAATGTTTGCCAAATGTTTGTACAAATTAAGTGCTCAATAAATTTAATAAAACATTGTGTGGCTTATTTTTAATAAGCCACACAATATGCATTTAATAGCATTACTAATGGAGCATTACTAATAATTTAATAGCATTACTAATGTAAATGCATTTAATAGCATTACTAAGATGATTTTGATATGAGCTTTTTCATAGTTTATCTCAGAAAAAAACAACAACACTGTGCTATTAAATGATATTTCTGTTAAACCAGGGCTTTTTAATATTTGGCAGATATCACATATCCCCTTAGCAGCTACATAAAGACTAGACACTCTTCTCAGAATAAGGTTTAAAAATGTGTAATATTTAAAAATAACATTGCAAAGAAAACTACATCAAAATACAGTTTTCAAAATATTTTTGATGTATACTATTATAATGTGTAGTAGCTATTCTTCAAAGATGGCCCTTCAGAGTATCCATGCCATTGTATAGATGCCTCTCATGTTGAATCTGGGCTACTGGGACTAGTAAAGTTAGGTCATCAGAAAATTTGCGGCTTCTGCCTTGGTCTCGCAGACCAAGGAATGTTTTGGAACATTCCCTTTCAGAATTTAGCTGCTACAGGGCAGAGAGAAAACAGGTGTATGTGCTCAGGTTGTCAGTCGCCACTAATCTAGCAGCCTACCGCCAGCATCATCAACTGTCAGTCTTGTGAGTGAGTCAGGTGGAACAACCAGCCTAGTTGAGCCTTCAGATAACTGCAGTCCCAGCTGACATCTGTCTGGGATCTCATGAGAGACCCCCAAGAACCGCTTAGTCCAGTGAAAGCAATGGACTGTAAGAAAGAATAAATCATTGCTTTAAGCTACTAAGTTCTTGGGTGATTCATTAGACAGTCATAAATAACTGGAGAAATATGATTCTCTATTAATGCAGTAAATAATAAGATCACGCAGTATCTAATAACCATAGTGATTTCAAATCAGTGATGAGGGTATTCAAGATTTTTGTTACATCCATAGTTTTCTTTGGAAATATCTGAAATTTCTACTGAGGCTAAAGTCACAGATACTGCCATACAATACTCTGGTTTATTGCTCACATAAGTAATTAAGGAAATGCTCAATTTAATTAAAACTTAGAAATAAAAAATGAACCCTTTTTTCCCCGTTTCCACGTTCATAGATTCTCCCTGAATTCTAAGCATGATTATAGACTCCATATTAAGAACTCCTGAGCTAAACCACTGCTTGGAGATGTGACAACTGTGGAGAGGATAACTCTTATGTATTACATAAGCTTTGCTTTTTAAATAGGAAAACAATTGCAGCAAGATACTTAATCCAAACTTTGAAGAAAACTATAAGACTACTGTTTATGACGTAAAAACTAAGTGTATCATGCACCAACGTAATGATAAATCCCTCTTGACTATTTAATTGAATCAGCAGCTCAAATATTGATTTTAGAACTAGGAAAATATCAAAAGTTCTAGATTGACACTTTATTGTCACCAAACTTAAATCCATTCAGTTAGCATATGTCTATGCTTACTTTTTCTAGGCCCACTTTCAAATTTTACTGAAATATATCTCTGAAATTATTAAATGACACAGCATCTTTATCACTACCCCCATGTTTCGCATTTTTCCCCCTACATATTCTAGATGCATGACGACACATATGGTTAATCTTGAGTGCTGACTGAACCTGGAATCTTATGCTAATGATTTGAAGGCCAGATCAGAGTCCCAGAGTCCCATAACCACATTCAAATTCATTAATCTTTGCAGAATTTTTTTCAATATCAGGTTAGATCACCAGGTTAGACAGGAAATTTATCTTTTATTCATTAGAATAGTAGACTACAGAAAACATTTCAAAAAATAATACCACAGCATATTTCAAGGAACCAAGAGAATAAGACATCTTTGGAAAACTAATTTAAAATGTTAAAGATTTGGCTCAATGAAAGATTTGGCTCATCTGTCAGTATGTATCAGAAGCTCAGGTATCTAAGAGAAAACTACAAAATAAATTGACCTCTCCTGCCTTTTCAAAAATCTAAGTTTGCTGTCAAAGAATTCAATTCATTCTCTCCTATCTTCTCCCAATTTCCAAGTTTCTGAACTACCATTTTATTAAATGCTTCATTTCCACTTGACCTCAATATAGAACTAAAAGCAACGATGCCTTGTGTACAAGAAGAGTGGACTAAATATATGTTGCTAGTGATTTCCTCGTGAGGTCCACAGGCATTCATGGAGATATCATGATTCAATTGCCAACTGTTGCTTTTAGCCAACATTTTGTTTATCCTTCAGTGGCTGGTCATTCAAGTTAATTATCACAATCCTCAGAAAAAGCTCCTGTTGCATAGTGAAAGCTCTGACTCTTTATTTGGTTACAGATAATCTCCTATAGCTTTCAGAAGCATTATTAACAAACAAATTGAAGTCATTTAATCAGCAGCTAACTTTTTTAAATCATTACATTTGTGGAGTCTCCTTTTCTCTTTACCCATCAATTTATCTTTTCATTTCCACTGTCTTTTTCACAGCAGTGTTTTCATGGCTTACCTAGAAACAGCAGTGCTTGGGAAAAAAAATAGCATCTAGATGTGAATAACAATACACAGCATACTCAATGATCTGGATTACCATCAATGCCATGTCGAGAGGTCACCTATGCCCTGAGTCTAGAGAACAAGCGCCAGCAGCTCTGTTTTTAATCATCAGTTACTGCTCACGATACTGCATTTGACGTGCAGATAATATATTTTAAAAAGATCGTGATATGTTGCCCAGTCTACTTAATGGACGATGTTTATACTTTTAACCACCAACCACAGTAATTTTGGATAAAATATAAGTTTATAAGAAACTTATACTTATAAGTTATAAGTTATAAGTTTTCCTTTTCATAAGAAAGCCCATTCTACACCAATAGTACCACGACCCCCACTATTCCCCGGCAATGCTGAGATGTACTGGGATTTAAACAGATGGAATGTGTTATGGGAGTGCCCTTATTATGACCTAAAGGCATCCTTCTTTCCCTTGGGATCAAAGGTGAAGTTATTTTCCATGCTAACTCTTTGTTCTGAGGCAGAGTCTATCAACTCTGCCACATTTCTGCTGAATTATATGATGGTTTTGAAACGTGAGTTGATGTTCCCTTGAGACTGTGCTTTAATCAGATTCATTTCAATAATAATAAAAAAAGAATCCTAGAATAATGAAGTGACAATATTTTATAGGCAATAAAAGGAAGATCAGATGCATTAGATAATACTTAACAGATCCTTAAGATAAATTTACAGTGAATGCAGTTAGCCCCATCCCCCCTAAAAATAGGTCATTACAACTCTTAAGAGAATTGGACATACTGTGCTTTATATGCTTCAATGCTTTCATTTAGATAACATATTAGTCATACTGAGCTTCAGTGTTTTAGATATTTTGATACTTTGGCATCTCTGTTAAGACAATAATACTGTATCCAAATCACATGAATAACAATTATTTCTTTTTAATCATACAGCCAGAAGCAGCAGAAAACTTTTCTCAGTAATATGAAATTTAAAACTTAGAGTAATTTTAAGAATTTTTTCTATAACATTTACTTTAAGAATTTTTTCTATGACATTTATTTTCTGTGACAAATACTAAGTTTAACCTTTTGTGTTATAAGCCATATTCAGTTGGAAATTAAATTATTATATGACAAGTATTATTTAAGTTATGCCAACATTAAAAGTAGAGAAGAAAAGCATTTAACTGTCTTTTATAGATTAAAACATACTGAGTGTTTTTATAAGCTCTCTAGTGATGCTTATATTATTCTAATGAATTGTACTAATAGAGGATCTTGGTTTAAAATATAATTGTCCTAGATCTATGTTCATCTCTTAGAGTTGTCCATTTCTCACTGTATTTTTAGCATGTCACTAACGTTTGATACTATTTCTAAAGCTTAATTTTGGACCTCTCTGCTTGTTATGTCAGTATTTAAAATTCCTCTTTTATTTCATCTCCTTGACTCTAGTTAAGACAAAGAACAAACATTAGAAGTATTAAAAATCCCTTTAGACACTTTATTTTTTCATAGTTAATGGACCAAATCATAGGCAATCAAGAGACCTAAAACTCATTTTACCTTAAGTAGATTTATTACGTCTTTGTATTTCTATGCTATTATCTTTTTACCTAGAGGCGGCAGCATCTAAAATGGCCCCCAATGATCACTGCCTCCTGTTGTAAATGGTCTTGTGTAATTCCCTCCCCTCAAACATCTCGCTTCCAATCAACTGACTGTGGCAATGTTAAGCAGATGGCATGTCCATGACTAGGTTACAAAATATTGGGATGCATGTCTTGTCAACAGACTTTCTTTATTCCTTCTTGGCATGCATGCTTGCTGAAGCAATCAGCCATGTTAGAGAGGCCCATATGGCAAGGAACTTAGGGTAGCCTCTGGCCAACAGCCAACAAGAAACTGAGGCCCTCAGTCCAATAAACCTGTCAACTACGTGAGTTAACTTAGAAGTTAAGGTTTCAGATGAGACCGAAGTGCCCGCAGACATCCTGACTGCAGTCTCATGGGAGATGATGAAACAAAGGAACAACTAAGGCATGACTGAATCCCTGACCTCCAGAGAATCTGAGACAAATAAACGTGTTTAAGCAACTAAGTTTTGAGGGTAATTGGTTAATTATCAATAGATAAATAACACATTTCCTTAGACTTTATTTACCTTGGGGTTTCCTGCCACTTTTCAAAAATCTAGCGTGTTCCTGTAATCCCACGCTGAAGTGGTAGACCCCTTTCACTGGCAGTCCTTACCCTTCTTCCTTGCCAACCCAGACTGCAATTTTTCTTTGGTTTTCATTACTTCATAAGCTCTAGGAAGATGATTCCTTTTCCAATACCTTGGGGTTGTATCAGTATAAACCTAAAACAATCACCGTAGATTGTTTTTCCCTGCCGCTGACAAGTCGCTGGTGTATGGCTCCATCCTCGCCAATGAGATCTGAGTGTCAGTCGACTAGAGCACTCATAGGAATGGTCTCCCAATGCAATGAAAAAAATGAGTGGGAAGAAACACCTCTCTTCTTACTCATATTTGCAGGTTATGCCACCATCGTGCAACCACAAATAGAGCCACTGTCATTTTAAGAGCGGCAGAAAAAGATGAACATGATGCCTGTGATACTACGTTATGATGCCACTAAATTATCACCCTAGAATCACCCTGCCTCCCATCTTTTATTTTATGTGGCACAATTAAGCTAATTTTATATGGGTCTTCTGTAACCTGTAGCTAAGAGCATCCTTACATCTTGCTAGAATGTATGACTTTTAACTGATACTAAATATATGCAGAGATTTCTGTTCATGTACCAGGACAGGGCAACAGCTGTCTTTAAACAGCATTAATCACATAATACAATCAAGCTCATACAGATACTTGTTTTGAAAATTTTTCTTTAAACCCCAAAATTATATGCGGCACTTATTTGATCTCAACCACAACTTGCAACTCTAGAACTTTAAGAGATCTCATTCAGATAAATCAGGAATGGAAGACTAAACTCAACAGGCCTTTAGCAGCTTTTCTCAACTGGTCTCCTCATCTGAATTGCAGAGCACAATATGTGATGTGAATGACTATTTTATCAATTCTGTGGAGAACAGTACAAAAGTATTGTGCTATTGCCATGCTAGTATAGAAGTTAATTCATTACAGACAAGGGATGCCTGCAGGCATCTGGACTTAAATCACTCCTGGGACACCAGTTGTGAAAGGACATTCTGGTTGTTAAGTCCATACTTCCTCAGCTACACTAGCTCCCCTTCACCTTTTATTCTATTTATCTATTTTTTTCCAACAAAACCTGTAGCAGTGGAATATTCTTGATCTCTCTGTTCTCAGGATAAGACTTTGTATAAAATTCTTTCACCCAGTCAGCTTTTCCAGAATTATCTTTTTATAATGACATCATATAGGGATTCTAATCTATGTTATAATGCCTGATATGTATTAGGATGTTAATGAATGCTCAATGTTAAAAGATCAAAAAGGGACAGCTTGTACGTTAGCCCATTATGATTATTGCAGAGTGCAAAGTCCAAACTTCTGCTAAATAAGGAATGATAAATTGATTTTGTTATTCAATAGTTCAGTATCTTATTGTTCACATGTATTTTACTTTTTAATTATTTTGTTGATATCATGTCTGAAAAAAAATGGCCTTTCACAATATGCCATTCTATTTGCCAACATCAACACCATCGTGTTTTTAATTAAGCCAAATATATTTGTGCTTACATTTCCTGCAAAGGGAAAACATATTTTTCAATTGATATCTAATCCTATGAGAATAAGGTATATAAAAGGGAATCAGAGCCATACAGGGTACATCTGAAATTAAACTTCAGTGCTTATGTTTATGTGCAGGGTGGGAAAAGAAGGGTAATTAGGACATTTCAAATGCAAATTCAAAGAGCACTTTGTGACACAGTTTAAGCTCCACCTCATAATCTTAGGATTGACTAATTGAATTGCTATTGATAAGATGTCACTTAAAGAGACATCTCTGCAGTGAAACATGAGTTTGCTGTAAATGACCTGTCATTAAAGTCAAGGGTAATATCCATGTCTGGACTGAATTAAAATGTACCTACTAGCAATGTGCTCGGGTGGAGTTAAACCAGCAAAAATGGGAGGAACTCAGTGTCCCTGATCCACTAGAGAATTATGCCTCAGGTGCTATGTTAATTTACTTTCTGGCAAACATTAATTGAAGCCCATCAATAAACCAGGTAGAAAAGCTGGGAACTGCAGCTACATTAATTGCCAACTACACTCAGATATACTTTTACCTAAAATATGTGTAATATTAGTTTTGAATTTTTAATTACATCAATGTTGATAATATAATTAGTTTTGTATAATTTTCATACAAAAGGTGATAATATTGAAATCATAATTTGGAGACATGGTTTTTAAATCAGGTTTTCCCGAGTGTCTCATATTTAGCCAGGAATCACTTAGACAACTAAAATTCACATTCAGCCAGTAATAAAAATTATTCATCAAAGGCCACATATTTATTAAATACCTACTTTGTAAAGTAAAACCGTAAGTGTTTCTATGTTTGTGCTAGATTTCAGCCATCTTGCTATTTCATACAAACATCATCTAATTTATACAGACAGGTACAAGGATTTTCTACAACCTGCCTCTGTAGCAAGATATAAAAACCTTTTCCATAAAAAATATATATTTTATATATTTTAATCCTTTATACTGGGAATGAATTAATCCTTTTCCCCCTTTTTTCCACATCTCAGTAGAGATACAAACTATTGGTCATGATTCTTCCTACTAACATGACTAATATGTAATATGTCCTATTACAAAGAGAATAAACATAAACACATTTTTCAAGACAGATTTTAGAGACAACATATATTACCTCTCAAAATTTAATAATATGTGTTTCTGTAGAGCAAAGCTCCATATATTGTAACCTGCTTTTAAATTTAAATATTATTTTTAATTGCTGAGGCATCACTAGGCTGGTTTTCCTCAAGACTTTTTAGTGGTTTCAAAGTTAAAAAGAATCATCACATTTTTTTTTTTTTTTTTTGCGGTATGCGGGCCTCTCACTGTTGTGGCCTCTCCCGTTGCGGGGCACAGGCTCCGGACGCACAGGCTCAGCGGCCATGGCTCACGAGCCTAGCCGCTCCGCGGCATGTGGGATCTTCCCAGACCGGGGCACGAACCCGTGTCCCCTGCATCGGCAGGCGGACTCTCAACCGCTGCGCCACCAGGGAAGCCCAGAATCATTACCTTTTAAGTGTCTATCACACTTATACACAGTTACATTTATGAGGATTCAGCTATGTCAGGAAGCAGACAATATGGCAATACTGGGTTGTCACTTAATAAGGAATATTTAGACACCTAATGCCACATCCTAGAAAACTGTAAATTGTTTTCATCTCTATTCATATTTCATCTATATTTCTTTATTTCATTATCACCTCTGACCTTAATGCTAACCTTTATTGTTAACTGAGGGGGATTAAAAAGGTAAAAAATTATAATTAAAAAGGTGAAATATTTGTACACCAGCCATGACAAACTCATTTAAAAATAAATCAAGTTTTAATTGATAATTATACATATCAGAGTTATATTACCTCTAAAATATGACTGCATTTTCCCATTTGGTGTAAAAAAAATGTGTACATAAACTTGCTATATATTTTATATAATCATTTCTATCAAATTTCAATAGCATATGCCTCAAAAAAAACTTAATTTCAATCACTAGAAATTGTTTCCAGTTAAAAATCAGGATTTTACTAATTTTTTTTCAAGTTCTATATTAAGCTATTTGATGAAAATCTTTATATAGCAAGTCCTCTTCCAATAAATCACTATAATTTGGCACGATTTCCTTTATTTCTGACTGAAAAACTTCACAGATGATATAAAAAATATGAAATAGTGTCATCTGTTATTTTAAGGAAATCATACATAATTGGGTAAAATGTTAAGTATATAAAAAATACATCATCAAATGATGGCCATATGAAAAATAAAATAGTTTTTATGTATTAGATATATTTCTAATTTCCATTATTGCTCTTACACAGTTCATTTTATTTGGGAATTGTTGAAATTCAATTCTTAATGAATAATCAGGTATTATTCTTAGTTTTGAATGCTTGCATTGTGCTCATTTTACTTCTGAATTAATGTTCTTTTTTAAAAAAAAAATCAGTTCTTCAAGATATATCAATATTTTGCTTGTTACAACTAACTTCTGTCAGAGAATCAGCCTGCCCTCTCCGTCCAGTGCGTGGCTCTAACAGCATCCCTTGGCTTAGCTCTAGGAGATTAAGTCAACTTGTATCTGAGGGGAAATTCGAGGTTATGAGCAGAGATCTGCATCAAAGCCTACACTCTGACAGGCAATTTTCCCGGCTGAAAGGAGCTCCTGAATTAAGAGTACATGGAAATTCCTATAAAGCTAATTAAAATTCCCATATGAGGCAAAAGGCCACAATCAAGACTTGTTAGTGTATGTCTCTTTGAGAAAAACAACCTTGCTTAGAAAAAATGCCTTATTAGTTTCCTACTGACTGCTTGAAGTCCTTGGAAGAGCAATGTTTCAGTAAATTAAAACAAATTCAGAAGGGCATTTTATATTTATATCCATATATAATCTCTATATTTATTTTATTTTCAATTTCCCAAAGTTTTACTCATAATTTGCTTTTCATTTCCTGTTGCATCACTGTGGAAATTATGTCAAGCTTTATTAAATAAGGGAGAGAGATTGTGAAGAAGAAACAGTCTGCCACTGGAAAAGAAAGGTTGGTATTTGGCTGTGTGCTAACTAATTAAATGCCACTGAGTCTAGAGGCTCAATACGCATCAGTTGATGATTTGGTAGATTCTACTGCTGCATATGTAGATTTAATTATAGAGTGACTGAAGTTAATAAATTGGCAGTACCTCCCAGAAACATATTTTATGACCCATGATTTTTCTGTGAAAGAGCTTGCTAACCATTGCCCTTACATAAAACTATACTTTGCTAAATTCATTACAGAGATAATTACATAGCAAATTAACAAGCATTCACCTGTGTATTACCCACTGAGGATTCTGTAGTTGATCCAAAATTAACATTTTTGTTCCTTCATCTAACAGGTGTCAAGGATCCTTCCCTAACTATCATGGTTCTGAGAAGTCTTTCTAATATATATTGTATCTATCTATCTATACATTATCATATACACTATAATCCAGGAAATTTTATACTTCTTCATTCAGGTTGTATATATACATAGGTTTTTTCTTTTGTTTTATTTTGTTTTATAATCATAGTACCTAAATGAGGGAAGGGAAGATATGATTTACAGAGTATCCCCTTCTCAATTATCTTTGCTGTTTTTGTCTTCTATTAGAAATGATAATCAAGAATCAACAACAGAGGACACTCTCTTTGCCAAAATCACAGATAGGTACTTCCTATATAACTCTATAGTCACCCCACTGATCAGTGATTATAATACAGAAAAATCAGTGAGGTATGTAATCATAATTAGTTATTACCCATAAACCATTCATATTTTAATTTAGTATCCATTTTGTTCATTTTGAGATATCTACAAAGCAATTTCACTCCCCACCCCCTCGACCCCAGTGCTGAACAATAGGGAAATTTAACCTGGAATGAACAGACTGGTACAAAAAGAGCTAAAAGGTAGATATATTTGATCTGAGAATGCTTTCCTCAAAGCATATTCAATTTCCTTAGAGTGAATATATTTTATCAAATCTCTAACATCTGGCAGAAACATGTATCAAAAGTTCTGTTCTTCCAAAGACTGGCAGTTGAAATTATGACTTGTAATCACTGTGAAAATGTCTGTTTCCTATATTCAAAGTCAGGTCATCTCCTCTTCCACATTTGACAGTCAGAAAACATGCTACTCTGGTGACTTTTAAAATAACGTGATGCTCCTTTCATATAATTTTCCCCCTTTAATATGCCTTTATCTCTTGTGAGATGAAATTGTGATATCAGATAATAATGAAAGAAAGTAATATTTTAAAAACTGTATACGGGAGGGACAGTGAGCAATTCTTAAATGCCTTTTTTTCCCTATTCTACTTAGAATAGCAAAATAAAAGGCAATTAAATGGTATTTTTACGGGATCTTCTTGTTTTGCAAACAAGAAAACCTTGTATGCATCAGAATCATCTGCAAAGCATCTGAAATATGTCCCTACACTCTTTTGACCTACTAATTCAGATTCTCCAAGGCTTGGATAAGGTCTGGGTATTTAAGTTTTTAAAAGCCCAACTAGGTGATGTGGATGCTGACATCTTTTTTTTTTAAGTATATGAATATTTATTTATTTATTTATTATTTTTTTTAGGTATAAAATAAGCTACAAGTATATACTGTACAACACAGGGAATATAGCCAATATTTTATAATAACTATAAAGGAGTACACCTTTAAAAATTGTGAATCAATCACCTGTAACATATAACATCATACAACAACTATACTTCAATAAAAACAAAAAACAAACAAAAAATAACAGCAATGAAGAGGATGGCTCTACTTCGGCATCGGAAATAGAAAACTATAGTTATTTTAAAAACAATCTCTACACATTGATGAGAAGATATGCCCAGGATATATTGTTTGAAAAATTATAAAACAAAATGTGTGGTTAAGATCCCTTAAAATATTTATTTACATATTCTTATTATTAATATTTATATTATTATTGCATGGGAAAAATTCTGCCCAAAACCATGCCAAACAACAGTTATCTCTGGAGACAGAATTACTGGGGATACTCGTTTCCAGGATTACATTTTTCTGTAATGTTTTACTTTTATATAATATGTATACCAATATTTTTGTAATCAGAAAAAACAATAAGGACATACTATTAAATGCCTATGCTTGGATGCTGACATCTGATTAAAAGCCATTAGATTAAAGTAACCGAGAGAGGAAGCAAATAAGATTACCAAACACTTTCCATCTTGAAGCATCCCAGTCACTGTGAAGTCTGTAATCTGTGTCACATTCAAAAAAACAAAGCAAACCCAAACCAACAAAAATACTACATATCAAGTAGGCATAAATGTTAGCAAAACCTATACTACATGTTAGATTGATATGCAAATTTTCCAAATTGTTATATGAGAATATAATATAGATGGAGCACTTAGTATACCTAAGTGACACAGGAATTATAACATCTGCCTAAAGGGTTTCGAATGTGTATGTTGTGTATATTGTTAATAGAATTCAACCTTGAGAATGTATATCTGTTCAGCTGTTTTGAAAGCAAATATGTGGGTGAAATAAGATATTTTTAATCTTATTAAGTTCCTAGGGATGAGGGTAAAATCAAAATATTTAAAATTTGAGACTAGATCAGCTATTCAAATATAAATATTATATATAGTTTATTTTAAAATTACATTAAATTATATTAACCTAAAGTAAAGATGTTAGTATTCCCTATTTAAAATTATTATTTTCAAAATGGTTATTTTATGACAAGGAAAGAGAACAAAAATTCCTCAGATATTCATCAAAAAAGGGGCCAAAGCAGTTCCTTGGGCAGACACAAAAAAGCAGGAATAAATATTCTGCCACAACTGTATATACCCTTCTAAACCTCAGTGCTCTCTCTCTCCCCCATTCTCAGCTAAACATGTTGAAAGTTTTTTCTACTTTTGTGGTCTACAAGTCACAAATTTGAATCCATCTCTCCTATGCTCCCCTGTTACTCAGTGAAAATTTCTATCTATGGTCAACAACTTCCTTTATTTGAAATTCAATAGCCACTTTTGCCCGTTTTTCACATTTCAAAAAGCGTTGATAAACTTCTGTGAGACTGTTATATCTATATTTTCCCTCTACTTTTCTCCGCTTGATTTAAAATTCTAATCATCCCTTAAAAGTTGACAATCCTAAAGATCTTGTCCTAGGCCTTTTCTTTTTTTTTCTACTTTTTTTTTTTTCCCAGTTTACATGGTACTCCTAGGTTAGTGCTTCCATTTTCATGGTTTAAAGTGCTATATCTATGTTGAAGACTCCCAATAGGTTTCTCTTTCCTGTATCTCCGTGATGAGCTTTAGATCCACACATATCACTATCCACTGAACACCATTATTCCAAAAAACCATTCATCATCTATACCACCCTACCAACCTCCCAAATAACCAACCAACAAAACAAAAAGATTTGTGTGTCCTATTCCATGAATGGCATCTTCCATGGAGTTGCCTGATTCAAACACCTGAGTGTCATTCTTGAATCTTCCCCATTCCCAATCTAATCAATCTGCAAGCACTACAGTTTTTACTTCCTAAAATCTGGATTTATTTCACCATTTTCCCATTCTTCCATCACCACCTAGTTTAGGGTACCATTATCTTTTTCCGAATTACTGCAAGAGCCCAATTATCTTTTTATATTCTATATTTCCCATTAACCTTACAGTTAGAAAAACTTTCTCATATGCAAATATAATGTTATTTCCATTGATATTAAAATCTTTTAGTCAAGGGAGAAGCATGATAAAATTTTCCCTCAGGAGAAAGAACTCCCCATAAACTCACCTCTTTTCAATTTAATCTTTCACCACACCTACCTCCTCTCCTTTTTCTGCCCACCCCCCTTCCCTCATTTACCTATAAAAGCACTCTGTGCTAAAGTTGGGCTGAACTCAGTTCAAATCCTTAAACACATGTTGTTCCTTCTCAACTCCAGGCCATTTCCCTTTGTATTCCTCTAGCCAGATTCCCCCTTCCTATCATTCTCTTCTAGTCAGGTGTAGGTTTAGAGGTTAGTTCTTCCAGACGCCCTCCCTGACCAATCCCAGTCATGGTATAGGATTGCTTTTTCTGTATTATACTCTCTGTTCTTACCCTATTATATTGCTTATCACACTGCTCTGTGGTTGCCTGTTTTCCTGTATTATTGTGTATTCCCCTTGAAAGCAAACACTATGGCTTTATTGTTCTCACCTGTGCCCAATTCTTAGGTTCCCCTCCCCCTTATGGCACTCTTGTGCCTAATCACCTTGCCATAAGATCCACCATATCCACCAACATTTAATCCTTCTATTCCATTTTAACCACTTTCTTCTGATTCCTTCTTAGTTTATAAATATACATACATCTCATTAAAAAGATACAAACAAACCAAAACAAAAAACACACAACCCAGTACCCCCTCTGTACCACCAACCTTTTAAGCTTCATGAAAATTTTGATTTCACTGGCTATCTCTAGTTTTCTTTTGTTTTACCTTACATTGAATATTTCTCTGACTGTAATTTCACTCCCACTTTTATTCCAAAACTAAAACAATGTGCAAAAAGTCATAAATTACCACTGCCAAATGAAGTGAGCATTTATATTTTGTATTTTGGCTATCATCCCTAAAACTCTTTCTTAGACAGTACTAAAAAGCTCCACTGACTTCCAGTATTCCTAGTCATACCCAAGAATAGAGAGCTTAGTAAACAAACAAACAAACAAACAACCTCTTGCTTTAAACCAGTACTTCTCAAATTTAAAAGTATCTGAAAATTACCTGGCGTCTTCTTGCAATGCAGCCAGGACTTCAACAGGTCTGGATTGGGGCTTGAGTCTTCACTTCTGCAACAAACTCCCATGCCAAAGCTGCTGGCAGCAAGTATCTACAATCACAGTGGAGTAACTACAGAGCTTTAAAAACTGCATTCGCTCGGCCTCCCTGGAAACTGATTTAATTGGTCTGGGTGCGAGCTGGTTCCTGGGAGTTTTCAATGCTCCCCAGGTGATTCTAATATGCCCAAAGCTCGCAAACCACGGTTCTAAGTCAGGACAACCTCTTCCTCCATAAAGTCCTTCTTCTAATCATTGCAGAATAGAATATGTGAATTACGAGTGTAAACTAATATTCATTCAGCTCTTGCTTCTCAGAAAGCATAGGTGGATGGATCCACACCATCTGCACCACCTGGAAGGATTTGTATTTTTATCAAGATGCTCGGGTGGTTTCTGTGCACATTAAATTTGAGAAGCGCTGGATTGAGGCACTTTATTATTTCAAATAGGCATTTATTTATTTAGACACATTTTTAATGAGGTATAATTGACATATAACATTGTAGTTTTAGGGGTACAACATAATGGTTTGGTATATGTATATACTGTGAAATGATTACAACAGTAATTTCAGTTACCCATTATCACAGTTATAATTTTTTTCTTGTTATAACTTGTAAGATCTACTCTCTTAGCAACTTGCAAGTATGCAGTAGAGTATTAACTACAGTCACCGTGTAGTCACATTATATCACCAGGACTTATTTCTCTTATATCTGGAAATATTTGGATAGGCATTTAAAATACCAAAAATTATTAAGCTAGAGGGCAATACTTTCAGGAGCCCAATAAGGAATTCTTTTACTAATTTCATCTAGCGTGTGCCTAAATATATGTTTGCAAATTATCCCTTTTCCTTGTCACACTGCACGCTGATTCCTATTGAAATAGTCTGGAGGCAGCGTGGTGGAGCAGGGAGAGCAGAAACGTTCAAGTCAGACAGACGGGCATTTCAATTATTATTCTGCTCTGTTATTCTGAGAAAGTCATCCAACTCCTGCACATTACTTTCCTAATTTTTTTTTTTTTTTTTTTTTTTTTTTTTTTTTTTTTGCGGTATGCGGGCCTCTCACTGTTGTGGCCTCTGCCGTTGTGGAGCACAGGCTCCGGACGCGCAGGCTCAGCGGCCATGGCTCACAGGCCCAGCCGCTCCGCGGCATGTGGGATCTTCCTGGACTGGGGCACGAACCCGTGTCCCCTGCATCGGCAAGCGGACCCTCAACCACTGCGCCACCAGGGAAGCCCTACTTTTCTTAATTTTAAAGTGAATAGATATCTTGGGGATACCACTGTGAATTTAAATGAAAATTTTTGCAAAAATGCTTGACACTTCAAATCAAAGACCCATAGATCCATTCAGGTATTTATTTATCCAACAATTATTTATTAAGCACTTAATATTATAATTAAAGTAATAGAGAAATTAAAAAAAGAAAGAAAGATTTTGTTTTCTTATAGAGCTCCTGTGTGTGTGTGTGTGTGTGTGTGTGTGTGTGTGTATGTGTATGTCTTTGTGTGTGCGTGTATAGAATAAAATAAGAAAATGTGATGGAGAAGGCTTAGGAAAGTGTGGGTCTACTTTATAAAGGGAAATCAGTCAAGTTTTCTTTGAGGCCTGAAAGATAGGGACAGAAATCACCCCTGTGTAAATCTGGGGAGAAGAGCTCTGGTAGAGACCAGAGCAACCACAAAGACTGAAGCATGAAAGGGCTTGGTGTGCCCCAGACACGCCAAGCAGACAGAGAGCAGGCCTCTGAGGCTGACATCTAGCAACTGAAAGGAGAGCATGATAAGAATGAGGCTGGAGGGTTAGGAAAGACCTGCATCATTTGAGGTCTGCAAGAAAAGGGCAAGGAGTTTGCATTTTATCCTAATTGCAAAAGGGAGATCTGGGAATTTTCAACTAAGATATGATCTTGTTTTCATTATTAAGAAATTGTTCTGGCTGCTGTGAGGGGAACTGACTATAGTGAGGGGGGTTTAAATGAAAATACTAGGGCCAGTTATGATATTATATGCTTGTAGCAATACAAGTGAGAAATGATCATTTAGACCAAAAAAATCCTAACTTTCAATGTCTGTCATTCATTCTGTACTTGCTGCATGTACCTCCTCAAAGTGGCCAGTGCCTCCTTGTCTAGTAGGCCAGTGGGCAGTGTCAGTGACATTCCATGTCAGACTACTCGTAGGGTCATCCAGGTTCCTACCCTATGGTCTACTTATGAGAAACGACCATATAGACTTCAATACATTCATATACTAATAACTACCGGGTGAGTTATAGCTGAGCTCCAAAGGTTTCCCTAAATATATAGCTCCATCTCTGTGACTCAGCAGGCATTTAGTTAATGGCAATGTCCCTGAATTATTAATTAACTTAATTCCCTACCAATTTGGAGAACTGTATAAGCAAACTATATTCAGTGTAATTGTTGACTGACTATAATTCAACTGTTTCTTTTCTCTGCTTCTAGTCTCCAAAAAAAGCTTTAGTTTTAAAAATGTTGTGTGTATCATTTATTCATTCAAAACTATTTCTTAATTTGCTTATATATCCAGGTACTAAACTAAATACTAGGGAAAATTCAGTGGCAAAGATAACATACATGGTTATCTTCATAGATAATATTGTTTACTAAGAGAATACATCCAAAGTACAGACAATCCCAACAGAGTGCCATAAGGGATACTTTCCATGACATAAAGTTAGGAAAGCATTACTATAGAAAGGAAGGCTCTGTGAACTAAATAATAAGCAGAAAAAAGGGAGAGGAGAGAGAAAGAAAACAATATCCAGAATTGAAAAAGATTATGGCATCATCAACATTTTCTAAATGTATGTATAAAAACCTTCCATGAGTCATGGCTGATACCTAATCTAAGCCTACCTTCATTGAAGCAGGAGGAGAGACAAAGATTAATTAATTAATATGTTAAATAATCAACAAATATTATTGAGTGCTTACCACATACTGGACACTAGTAACTGGAAACACAGAAGTGAGCAAGAGAAAAATTCCCCACAATCTTAACTTTCCTAGGGCTTGGGAGACAGTGGACAGGCAGTCAGTGGACAAAAAAGCTACTTTTTTTCCCCCAGTTCATTGTTTAAAGTCAGAAGTGTAAAAATATAACAGATGTTTTTTGTTCTATCAACAAATCCCACCTGTGGGACGGCCTACAGTTTTTTGAACAGGTCTGTCATAAAGTAAGTGATTCATAAAATCACTGACAGAGCTAAGCACATGAAACACATACGACAGGCTGTCAGGGCTTTTCAGTTCACCCAATGAGGAATGTCACAGGAATAAGCCTGCTTTAATTATTTCTCCCTGGAGTCTTTCTGCCATCCCAAGTATCTTCTTATTCTTTTTTTCCCTTTGACTTGAATTAGTTCTTCCTTTTGCCATCTATCCCCACGTCTTATTCCATTCCACTTCCACACCCATACTGGCAACCAGCCTCTTAGCCATTTGCTTGTCAAAGATTGACCCAGGATCCCTTTGAGGATTGGCAACGTATTTCTTCAAGTGAGCCAGAGGGGACCGTTCATCCTGGAGGATGCTCAGAAGTTTCACAGGGCCAATTTCATGTTTTCTCTTGAATAATTGAGTAAGTTTAACACCAAATAAAATGATAGGATGGTTTTTCCTTTAAATTCAGTAGTGTGCTATTTCAGAATCCCAGCTTCTATAATAAATGATTTTCCCACTAAGAAAAGAAACATATAACTGAGATTTAAAGACAATGTAAGGTAAGAGACTCTCCAGAAAGGCATTAAAAATTAACTAGGGGTTTAAAATCCAGAATGGAAATGCCAAAATAAATCTAAATTTTCTCAAATATAATGTAGGCGATACAAATAAATCTCACGCATAAAACCTTTAACATCCCCACCATCTTAGCCTGCAGATCCAAATATCCTCCAACATTTTCGACTCAACCATGCTGAGCTTATTCACCAGCCCTCCAGTTAGAAAATCATAGAAGGTCTGCAGGTGTATTTACACTCAGAGGGAAAACGTATAGGTGTGAGAGCTGCAATCATTTTCTCCAAAGTTATAAACAACAAACAGTTCATGACTAGCAGGATGTCTATGCACAAGTTTGGTTAATTGCATTATGCTGTTTTTTTTTGTTTTTCTTTTTTTTTTGCGTTACGCGGGCCTCTCACTGTTGTGGCCTGTCCCGTTGCGGAGCACAGGCTCCGGACGCGCAGGCTCAGCGGCCATGGCTCACGGGCGCAGCCGCTCCACGGCATGTGTGATCTTCCCGGCCCGGGGCACGAACCCGTGTCCCCTGCATCGGCAGGCGGACTCTCAACCACTGCGCCACCAGGGAAGCCCCATTATGCTGTTTTGAGTAGAAATGGGGGAAAATATTCACAGGAAATGTGATGCTATTTTGCCACAGAGTTTTGTAATAAAAATACTGGGGTGGGGAATGGCCTTCCCTGGTGGCGCAGTGGTTGCGAGTCCGCCTACCGATGCAGGGGACGCGGGTTCGTGCCCCGATCCGCGAAGATCACACATGCCATGGAGCGGCTGGGCCAGTGCGCCATGGCCGCTGAGCCTGCGCGTCCGGAGCCTGTGCTCCGCAACGGGACAGACCACAACAGTGAGAGGCCCGCGTACCGCAAAAAGAAAGAAAAAAAAAAAAATACTAGGGCTGTTCATTGTGTATTCAATGTCATTTAGACTTTTCATTCCTATCATTCATTCACTTGTAAGCAATCTCAGGCACAAGGCATCCTGAGGAATTAGTTCTCTGCCTACAAGTTACTCACAGACCACCGGAAGAGACAAACTCTCCAAACAGATACGGCCGGTACAATGCCATACATGTTATAAAATATGTGCCGATTGCTGCTGGAACCCTGTGGAAGAAGCAATTTAATCGTGTCCTGGTTTATTTGTTTGTGCAAGTGCATAGGAAACCACATACATATGGTGGTTTAATGGGTAGCACACAAACTGTTTCTGATTTTCTCACAGTCACTCAGAGTTTAGGAAAAGAATGCAGATAGATTTATGTTTGTTAACAGGATATATCAGTGTATGAAGTTTTATAGAATTGAGGCAGGGGAATGTAAGGTTTTACACAAAGGATAAGAGCTAGCACATTGCCTGAAGTCTGAAGTCATTCATCTTTATCTCTGGCACACAAGTAACATGATCAAGAGACTTTAAAGACAAGAGCTGCTAAAATAGTCAATTAGTAGTGAGCCCAGAGCTAGAGTGGCTAGTCAGAAGGATCTCTGGAAAAGGTTTAATGGTTGATGGAGCAGACAGAGAGAAGAAATAAAGTATACTTTTTAAAAAGTGGTTCTGGAGCTAATTCTGGAAATACTACTCCCACATTAAGCTTTCTTTTTATATGGTCGGTTGGGGTTTGAGATTCTTTTTTTTTTAGAAATTTAGTAACATTTTCTAAATCAATAACCAGTTTTTTTAATCAGATTTTTGTTTTGTTTTGTTTGTTTGTTTGTTTTCTGTGGTGTGGCTTGCGGGATCTTAGCTCCCTGACCAGGGATTAAATCCGGGCCCCTGGCAGTGAAAGCACCAGGCCCTAACGACTGGACTGCCAGGGAATTCTCGGGGTTTGAGTTTTTAAGAGGGAGTTCAAGTTTGGGGAACACAAAGAAATTGTCATCAAGTCAAAAGAAACAATGTGTGAATGATGTTAATATACTAAATTGCCACAAAATGGAAAATAAAATATTTCAGTTGGTAAACTGAGGTCAATCCATGTTTATTATTTTGAAAAAAAATATTAAAAAACAAGACTAAGAGCAAAAAGACAATAAAAAATAAAAACAAAAAAACTGAGGAAAAGAATTTTTTGGAAGAAGTTCAAGGAAACTTTCTGGAAATGTACTAAGAGCCAGCCATTCTTCAAGGCACTGGAGATACAGTGCCCCATGCTGTGTTGTTCACACCAATAGGAGGATCACAGATTAGTATATGTGAATAATTTTCCTAGGTTACACTCCTAAAGCAATGCACCATTCATTAAATCAGGCATATTGTAAATACGCACTCAATTTTGATGATTTCAAGTTTCCAGATTACTACTTGAGATTTATATTATCTTCATGTATTGAGGAAAAAACATGATCCTGTTCAGAATGGAAGTCTCAACAACACTAAGACCTATTTCATGCTGACAATCTCATATAATTTAAATTACTTCTAAGTTTTATGACAATGCATTTCTAAAATATATTAAAGTTCTAATCATTAACTTTGATATAAAAACAGTAAAGTGTACCACTTCTAAAATGAATGCACTTCAGGAGGTCCTACTATACCCATTTAAGTCACCCCTTCAGACCTGGTAACCTCCCTTTTACCTCATCCTCTGTTATACAAGAAGCACATTATACTGAACTGCATACCCTGATGAATTTTCAAATTTCATATGATGCATATAAATAAGTGGTATTGCATATAGGAATCCCTTAAATATATATCAGTGCATTTCATCTTTTAAGTTTCTTAGTTTTTAATTTTTATAAGGAAACAGTGTTCAATATTTCGAATGGAGAACACTTATTTTTTATGCACAAAAGTTAAAATTAGTTCTTTCTACCTGTCAACTTTTTGTATACCACAGCAGGACTGACTATATTAACATCTATAAAAAATTATAAAAATAGCTACTAAATAGATTTGAAAAGACTACGTGGTAGATTATAAAAATGGTTGCAAATTACTCCATTCCCTAAACCCAAACCTTCCCAATAAGATACTGCAGATTCTCCAGTTAAGAAGTGAAGTCTGTTCCCCCAAATTCCGAATCTGTGTTGCCATGTGACCTGGTCTGGCCAAGAAAACGTTAGCAAACTTGATAGAAGCACCCCTGGAACAGACTGTGCTTTGGGACTTGCTCTCTTTGCAAACCCCAAACCACCACTTGACGAGCTCCGGGAGTCTGATGGAGGATGAGAGATCCTTTGGCACACAGATAACCCATCTCAACTTAGTCATGTCCCCCAGCCAGCCATTAGCCAGTTAGAAGTTCTGGTGGTAAATATCAGATCCACTTCATTATGGTACTGGTAAAACACTTAGTAGGGCATTGCAGTGGAGATGTGTTTCTCCTGGTACTTCTCTATCCAGATATTCGTCTATTTAATTCTAATTATTAAATCTATTTAATTCTGCGTCTCTAATCAGAATTTTTTTTAAGCTTCTGTCCCAAACTAGACTGATTGCTTCCTGGTATCAGAGCTCAGCTTTTGTTCCCTCACTAATTAAAAAATTAACCTGTAAACAAAAAGTTCTCTATGCTTGCTGCAGAATTCAACAGCTATTTCTATGATTCCTTTTCTATTTCCTTCTCTAATTATTACTGCAACATTAGCAATTGTTCTTACAGGGACTTCCTTCAAAAGCAAATGTGCTTGATGAAATGCTTTCTGCCCTAAGCATTGATGGCGAAAGAAAAAAAAAAAAATATATATATATATATATATATATATATATATACATTGCAGGGTTTGGGGATGAATGCTTAAGGGGACCAAATGACTTTATTTTTTAAATTTTTTTAATAAATTTTATTTATTTATTGGCTGCATTGGGTCTTCGTTGCTGCGTGTGGGCTTTCTCTAGTTGCAGTGAGGTGGGCTACTCTTCGTTGTGGTGCGCAGGCTTCTCGTTGCGGTGGCTTCTTTTGTTGCGGAGCACGGGCTCTAGGCACACCGGCTAAGTAGTCGTGGCTCACGGGTTCTAGAGTGCAGGCTCAGTAGTTGTAGCACACAGGCTTAGTTGATCCGCGGCATGTGGGATCTTCCCGGACCAGGGCTCGGACCCCTGTCCCCTGCATTGGCAGGCGGATTCTTAACCACTGTGTCATCAGGAAGCCCCCAAGTGACTTTAATCAGGCAATATTTTTAGGGTCAGGCCGAGCCAAGGAGACTGTCCCCAATACTAAAATCTCTTGCGTCTACTGTCATTTCATGTTTTCAGCAAACATCTTGCCAAAAAGTAACTTTCTCTTCCTGAGGTAGAATTCTGTTTCATTGCCACCATCCATCCACCCATGTATTTGTTTAAGAAAATAATATACAAGACACTTATTTAGTAGCAAGTACCTGTGTGAGGTGCTGCACATTCAAAGACTGATAAGAAAGAAATCCTGTCCTCAAGGAAAACTTACCCTCACTATTTCCACAAGAAAATGTGTTACACATGGAGAAAAATAAATATTAGCAAGGGGCCCTTTATTAAAAATTTACACAGTTACTATATTTTAAAACTCCTAGTAGCTTTTGGTATGATGAACAAGGAAAAAACATATTATTCATACACTTCACACATATACACACACATATATATATCCTCCTCCAAAGGCTAAATGTCTTAAATGGCCACATCTGTATAATCCAGGATATAAATTAGATCCAGTGATTATTCCTATTTAAACCTTCTATTTCAGTCAGAAGGGTGCTAGTTAAGTGTGTTTGTGATTTAAAAGGTTAAAAGGTGGCCCTGCAAGCACTCAGAGTGTTTTTGCTTTAAGTACAGCTTACATCCATTATCCTACCCAGTCAGTCGCAGAGAAGGTGTTTATTGCCACATTGTCATTGGTTGCCCCTGCTTTGTCCTGGAATATTCTAGCCGAGATCAAATTCTTAATCACAGCATTGGTAGATACTGTGTTATGAGATATAACACCTACATAGAATACTACTTATCAGGTGTTTTTTAAAGAAGAAAAAGAATCATGTTAATTTGTTAATGTACATTCTTATCAGTTACCAACTCTGGAAAAAATAAAATCTAGTTCTTGCTTTTTTTTTTTTTTAAACAGGCCAAATAAATTAACGTAATTCTTCAGTTCTTATAATAATTCTTACTGACTGCCAAATGTATCAGAGCAGTCTATATGGAGATTACTTCATATTCAAAGGAAGCAATACAGAGGCAGTAAGGCTTAGAGAAATTGGAGCCACACAGAGGGAGGAGCAAAGCCTACCTATGCTTCTTACACGTTGTATCTTTAGGCTTTTGTTTCTTTTTTATTTGAAAATGAGTGTAATAATATCAATTCTACAAGCTTGAGAAAATATTAAACAAGGTAACCATGTAAAAAACCCTTGAACGGTACAAGTAGCAAAGATTCAACAAATGCCATATGCCTTCTCCTTTTTGGAACAAAATACTTAATTATAGTTAATTAGAATATCGTTACAATTTTAAGGAAATTAATTAGGCCATTAAGGACCAATGGAACTGTATATGTATGTAATTAGCTTAAGGTCAAACTAATTTATTCTTTTTTTCTTCATCTACGGGTTTGTTTTCCTCCTTAAAAATGCTCCTGATTGTGAATCCATGTTTTTCTTCATATAATTAGCTGTTCTTCTTCACATAGCTATAATTCATATAAAGGTGCAATACTGTAAATTGTTTCAGCTTTGCTTTTGTGCTACTTTGTGGATACACTGGCAACAGAATACAAAAACATGCTTTTTTATAGTGAAGTGTAAAAAGGAAAGTAAATATTTGAATCAATCCATATAACTTCCCCTTATTTCTATAGAAAGTGGGACATTTGGTTAGATTTATCCTTTTCAGAGTTCATCATAGACTAACTTTATGGAAAAAAATATTCAAGTCTACCCTTTCCATCCATCCAATCCACCCATCCAGAAATGAAATGGTACAATTTGTAAAACATAGATGTGATTAACACATTCTCTTTAATTCTTAAAAATACTGAAATTTTGGAGATAAAAGGTTTAAAAATCTACATTAATTTTTAGGAAGAAAGAAATAGGCTGCTATTTAAGATGACTTACTGAAAGATACAAATAACTTCTGATACAAGCATTCTATTCATCAATTTCTGCCCACTTTACTGCTTTAGTACACTTAAACCATAAATTATTACAATCCATCTTCTAATTTAGAATTCTTCCAACATCTTCTAAAACATGTTTATAGAAGGTATTTCAAAACAAACATCATTTCAGTCATCAGTTTATAATATACATTTATGTTTATATTAGCTCAATTTCTATTTCAGTTTTCCTCCCTTGATGTCACTTTCCATTTCTGGGTCTCTAGTTTCTCAGACATAAAGTAATAGGATCAGGAATACCACCCCAGATTCTCTTCCACCTGTAATGTTCTGGAATTTTATACTTAATATTTTTGCTTAATTTGCATGTTTTATATCACCAAAAACCTTCAAAATCATCACTGAACCTACAATGAAGCACAGCATTTAAAAACATAGTCAAAAGTAATAATTTTAATAAATACACATTTGTTGCAGTAACAGCTTATATTTGCATAAGACTTGGTTGATAATTAGATTCCTAGTATAAATTAATTTCTAATTTATGCATTACTTCAATATTATTTTCTTTATGCAAAGTAAGATTAAGTCCATCATCATCATCTCCTAAGTAAAAAAGCTGAACTTAAGTTGTTATTTAATTTCTAAGTCATGTATTCAATGTTATTTTCTTCATACAAAGGAGAATTTCAGCCCATAAATCATATATTCTTAAGTAGAGAGTATAAACTCACTTTCATTTTACAAATTGGATTTTCTTTTTTTTTCAGACACAAGTGTATTTCAGTTGTAGATATATTTCTCAATTTCAATGTTTGATTAAAGAGAATGTGAGCTGGAAACACAATGTGCTCAAGGAATTTTAGAACATTCAGTCCTTCATTTTAATTTTTTTGGAAATATGTTTATCTGGACTTATAATAGGATATTGGAACTCCTACATGGAGTTTGGAAATGGAAACTAATAGGCTTCTGTACATGTGTATACGTATTGTATACTGTAAAATTATTTATAATCTGGTTGGAAAAACTGTTCTCATACTCTCTTTTACTTTATTACTTGGATTTCTGACTGCTCATAAAAAACAGAGCTGTTTAATAACCATGAAAACTATACTATTGCAGATTTTATTAGATTCAAAGATATTGGTACTTCCCATTTTGAAAAATTTTTAATGAGCTTTATATACATATTTACATATATAAGTTATTTCAAAGAACAACATATAGGGGTAAAATTTTAAATAGATCTTCATATTACAGTAAAATGAAATCAAGAAACTGTTGTCTAATAGTGAGTTATATGCTTAGTGAAATGCTGTTTGGAGTATTCAGAAGCAGTAGCGAACAAAAGGGAAAAGTGTGATAAATTGTTACAAATATTAAAAAAAATAAATCTCAATGATATCATAAAAAGCACAGTTTTATTATCTTTATAACAGATGGAAGAGATTGACTATAAAGCATTTGTAGTCTATACATGTGGAATTATAATATTAGTATGGATCTGCATGCACGTTTAAATTATGTTGTTTAAATACGATTGATTTTATTCCAAAGTTTTCATTTGAAAAAACAGATATGTTACCAAATGGCAAAGGCCCACATTTCTTTTCAGGTCTTTTCTCCTTTCTTAAATTATCTGCATTTTTTAGATGGTAAGGCCACTGTAACATGCAGGTATAATGAAACAACCTGTGTATTATATCAAAAATTATATGACTAAAACAATTAATTTTGCAGTCTATCAATATTTAGTTATTCCAGAGTGCACCAGAGAGATGATTTTGTTTTTTCAATGAGTTTTCTTATGTAGGAATGTAGTCTAAGTACGTTGGGCAGTAGCTTGGGGATATATCATTCTTTCTAGTAGGAAACACTGGCTGACAGTGAGGGTAGAGAACACAAGTATGGGAATGGTTTTACTCTTCATGTACAAGAGGAAGAGGAAATAAAATATGCTTGAGCTCACAGTGGTGTGCTAGTTTTATAACTTTGTCCATCACAGAAAAAATTCTCTTACTGTTAAATCTTAATACTTTATTTATTTATTTTTTATTTTATTAATTTTTTGTTGTTGTTGTACGTGGGCCTCTCACTGTTGTGGCCTCTCCCGTTGCAGAGCACAGGCTCCGGACGCGCAGGCTCAGCGGCCATGGCTCACGGGCCCAGCCGCTCCGCAGCATGTGGGATCCTCCCGGACCAGGGCACGAACCCGTGTCCCCTGCATCGGCAGGCGGACTCCCAACCACTGCACCACCAGGGAAGCCCAAATCTTAATACTTTAATATTTTCCTTTAATTCATTCAGTATTCTATACTTCAATATACAAAGGGAACCTGAGTTGGTCATTAAATCTCTGTAATTAAATACAAATTTTATAGAGGGTTCATTATTTATACTGCCTTGCATTCTCAAATAAATGTGAATTTTTATTATATTATTGTACTACTACAATTCACTACTAAACACAAAGATGTCTGTACATTAAAAAATACAATTCTACAGCACTGCAATCTAAATGTAGGATTATCAATTTATTATTTACTTGAAATCTAAAATTTCATTCTTTCAATAAATCCCCATCAACGTGAAAGGTATTAGTAAAATCCAATAGTTAAAATCCCTTGTGTGTGTTTGATAATTTAGCTAAGTCTTATTATGCAGATAAACTATAAATTATACACAGAAGAGTAAACAGCTGTGCATATGACCTATAGTAGGTTGGCAAAACTGAAGATATTCAAAGGCACAAATTAAAGGCCACTGAACCAAGTATATATCTACAGTATCCTGTGGTCTGTATATGGACTAGTACACACTATTAAACGTGTAAATGAAGAATAAAGATCATTCCTCTCTCACTAGGGAAGCCAAGCTCTTTTTTTTTTTTTTAATATTTAAGGATAGCAGCCATACTTCAATTATCTTGTAATTTATGTCTACAATAATAAGGACAAGGGCTTACAAAGCATTGACAAGCTAATTACTCAGATAACAAATTCAACAATTTTCCTTACTCATAGGATCATTAATGAATGGTCACAGAGTATTAGATATTATTATATTTTTCTTTTTTCTCAGAAGAAAAGTATGCAATCTTACCATTAAATTTAGAAGCTAGAAACCTGCTAGCCAGAGTCTTTGAGTCCACTCAGTAATACATGAAATCAGACATCCATTCAACAAAGGTAACAATTTAAGTATCAGCTATATTTCAGGCACTATCCTACGTGCAGAGGAAACAAATAGAAACAATATATACCTCCAATTCTTCAGTATTCTTAGTTTAGAAGGGACACATGCCTATGCAGTGCACTATTTGATATAACTCCTATTACAGTTATAGGAACAATGCATTGTGAAATCAAAGAGGAAAAGCTACTACATTATTTCTGTCTGGCGATCTCCAGAAGTATTTCATATGTGTATGTCACATTAAAAATATGAGTTAACCAGGGGGAGGGAGAGTACTTGGTCATTTCATTCAGAGAGGAAAACTTGTGTAATGACAAGCATTGTGAGAAGTTCCTGCATGCTTCCCTTCACATATACATTCAACACATCTTTTTTTAATAACTCCTTTCTGAAAAGCATTCAGCTAGCAATGGGGAAAACACTAAAATACAGATGCCCATCCTTCCCTCCTGGTGCCGACAATCTGGGGGAAAAGACAGACATTGCATAATTGTGATTTTTTTTTTTTCTTTTAAGGGAAAGTAGAGTATAGAAGGGGCTTCAGAATGCAGGGTATTTTCATTAAGGGAAAGGAAATTTGGTGAGGGAGAGAGGTGTGTCCAAATGGTAAAAGGTCTCATAAAGTATGTTCTCTGCAGTCAGTGGAGAGAAGTTTTTAATCAAAGAGTGACACAACTAATAGGATACTAGAAAGGTATCACTGACAGCGTTAAACAGGAAAATAAATCAAGGAGAGACTAAAAATTATGGAAAACAGGGAGTCTGCCACAAAATTCCATAAGAGAGATGAGGACGGCCTGAGTAAATTTACCTACAGAGATGATGAAGAGGAGAGGAAGGGAAAATTGGAAAAATATTTCTGAGATACAATAAAAAATTAGAGATTCCCAAATATAAGGAGTTAGGGAAGTCCCAATTTGAGAGACTGTTCCACAAATTTTACTTATAAGACTTAGGGCAGTAGTGGATGTGAAGAATTAAATAACATATAGGCTCTAGAAGGCAACTATTCGGGTAGTGATAGATGAATTCATCTTGGAACAGGAGAAATCCTGAGGTGGGGTGGGAGTGAGGACAGACAAATGAAGAGATGCAGTAAACCCTGAACAATATAAGTTTAAAGCCGGAGAGAGAGCTCTGTGCCAGAGAAAAAGACTTGAGTATCATCAAAATATTTACTATAGAGCAGTGGTTCTCATATTTTCTACCCATTAGAATCACCGAAGTCATTAAAAAAAAATGATGCCTGTTTCACATCCCCAGGGATTCTGATTTAAGTGATTTGGGGTGCAGGCTGGACATTTAGGATTTAGAAAAACTCCCCAGGTGATTCTAATGTGCAGCCACGTTGAGAACCTCTGCCGTGGAGGGACATATATACGTGAGGTCTTTTAATGTTAAGAGGCTGGATTCTGAAGTCAAACAGAACAGTATTTGAATTGAAGCTCTCCCAGTTATCCATGAAACTTTGCACTTGAAAGCCACAGATTCTTCATCTGCATGACAGTGGTAATACTGTCTACTCAATGATTTGTAGGATTATGCACAAAAATTATACAAAGGTGCTTCTCACAATGCTGAATGAGCATCTATAAATATCATGGACAAGGATCATCATCAATTATTATTAATACCACATAATCTCATTCTCTATTTTTTTTTTTTTTTTTTCCGGTACGCGGGCCTCTCACTGTTGTGGGCTCTCCCGTTGCGGAGCACAGTCTCCGGACGCGCAGGCTCAGCGGCCATAGGCTCACGGGCCCAGCCGCTCCGCGGCACGTGGGGTCTTCGCGGACCGGGGCACGAACCCGTGTACCCTTGCATCGGCAGGCGGACTCTCAACCACTGCGCCACCAGGGAAGCCCTCTCATTCTCTATTTTGTAAAGTCTTGGGAGTGAAGGAGATCACGGAGGGAGAATACGCAGAATCTGAAGGGAAAAGTTCTAGGGGCAGAACCTGGGGAAAATGCAGCACTTAAGGGACTGGTGGAGGAGAAGGAAGCAGCAAAGGAAGAGGCCGAATGGTCAAATGTATGGGGGCGGATCTAGAAGAGATGGCGTCTTGGAATTTATTAGATAAATTTCAAATGTCACAGAAATTTGAATTAGGATAAAGTCTGAAGCTTGGCCATTGATTTGGCATATTTTGAATCTATGGGGTCTAAATGTGATCAGATTAGGGCTGTACCAATCTACCATTGGTGGAGGGGTGAAGAATCAGAGACAGCCACAGGAAGACAAGGGAAGGATACTATTTCAAGAAGTTTAATTTTTAAGAGGACGGCAGAGGATAAACGATGATAACTTGAGAAAGAAGGATTATGAAAACTTTGAAGAAGCTTTTGTTTTCCTAGAGTGGAAATAATTATAAAAATAAGTAAAGGAGCCAGGGAATGGAAAGGTTGAAGATACACAAAAGGGGAAAATGGGTGTGTTCTGGCCCCAATGAGAACAGTTGTCTCAGAAGAGAAGAAACAGATACTTTTCTGAGACAAGAGTGTGTGAGCAGGTGTTACACAAAATTGAAGAGAAAAGGAAAGCAGAGAGAGAACCCCACTGATGCTGTGGAGCTGAAGCTACTCTATGCTAGAACTTGAATTTACTGAGGGTGGAGATCACTTACATTCACTGCCCTGAGGTTCAATGTCTAGTACCCTGACTCATAGAGATTGGTATTTAATACACATGTGATGAGGTGAACGATGAGTTTTTCACGCTTATTCTGGGAGAGTAAGTAATGGAAGACAAGAATGTCAAAGCAAAACAAGGATCCAATGGGAAGATCCTGTGAATGCAGGAGCATCACAGTGGTGCATAGTTTCCAGGCTTCTTTATGTTATATTTTTTAAATTCTTTCAGGAAGAGTGAAAGAACTTAATGGAGAAACAATGAAAGTGAAAGAAAGAAAGATGAAAGAAAGTGCCAGGTAGGGATCTAATGTATAGCATGGTGTTTATAGTTAATAACATGGTACTATATATTTGACACTTGCTAAGAGAGTGAACCTTAAATGTTCTCACCACAAAGAAGAAATGGTAATTATGTCACATGATGAAGGTGTTAACTAATGCTATGGTGGTAATCATTTTGCATTATATAAGTTTATCAAATCAGCATTTTGTCACCTTAAACTTATACAATGTTACATAACAATTGTATCTCAATTAAAAATCCATAAAGTGGGGGCTTCTCTGGTGGCACAGTGGTTGAGAATCTGCCTGCCAATGCAGGGAACACGGGTTCGAGCCCTGGTCTGGGAAGATCCCACATGCCGTGGAGCAACTAGGCCCGTGAGCCACAACTACTGAGCCTGCGCGCCTGGAGCCACACCGCGATGAAGAGTGGCGCCCGCTTGCCGCAGCTAGAGAAAGCCCTCGCACAGAAACAAAGACCCAACACAGCCAAAAATAAATAAATAAATATTTTTAAAAAAATCCATAAAGTGCCTGGACTGCAGAAGGATAGGCAAAGCTGTGCAGTTCTATGACAAAAACATTTCTTTGCTGCTCTGGCAGTAGCAACCAAGGCAAAATAAAGAATATATGCACTAGTATATTAGCTATAACTACAGCTCTAGGAAAAACAACAAAAAAATTACAAACAAGAAAATTCTTTTCTGATATTTTCCCTTACCTCTGCTCAAGCTCTCATTCCAGGATACCACTTTAAAAATAGTTTTTAATAGGGCTCCCCTGGTGGCGCAGTGGTCGGGAGTCTGCCTGCCGATGCAGGGGACGCGGGTTCTGTGCCCTGGTCCGGGAAGATCCCACATGCCGCGGAGCGGCTGGGCCCGTGGGCCATGGCCGCTGAGCCTGTGCGTCTGGAGCCTGTGCTCCGCAACGGGAGAGGCCGCAGCGGTGAGAGGCCCGCGTACCGCCAAAAAAATAATAATAATTTTTAATATACTCACAATTCTCAGAATTAAAGTGATCAATTAATTTGTCTAGTCAGAATATTATTCTAATAAACTAATAATATCAGGCTCTTCTTTCTACACTCTTGCACTTACTAACCTGAATTCAATTTGGCGGAAAAAACCCTGCAATCAACAGCATCTGGCAAAAGAGCATGACCGGGTCAACAAAATGTATTACTCTCCTGAATAAACAATTTACCCAGCTCATGCCCTTTGCATGGTACATGAATAGCCTTATCTTTGTGTAATGTACGAAGGGAAGTAAATTTCAGGATGCTTTTTCTTTTCACTTTTACGGAGCATAGTTGATTAACAATGTTGTGTTAGTTTCAGGTGTACAGCAAAGTGATTCAGTTATACATATACATGTATCTATTCTTTTTCAAATTCTTTTCCTATTTAGGTTATTACAGAATATTGTTCAGTGGTCCCTGTACTATACAGTAGGTCCTTGTTGGTTATCTATTTTAAATATAGCAGTGTGCTCAGGATGCTTTTTAAGTATGATAGATCATCAGCCATGAAGAAGAGTTATCCATAAGATTCCAAGTTGGACCTGCCTAGAAAATTTACCGGTAATAGAATAGGAGGGTGAATTAAAGCAGTATTATATTAGAAGGTGAATCATCACACTAAGGAAAGAAAACATAAAAGGGGAGGATAGGACTGTTGCTTTTCTTTATTTTCCAGCACTGAGAGCAATCCGTGTTCTCACCATCACTACAGTAAGACCCTTCCTTGTACACATCCTGCCCCCCAAGGAGTCAGCAAAGGAGCAGATGCTCCATAATCTTCAATTCACGATATCCGCATACATTTGTGTCACTGGAGTAGTCCCATTTGATCATTTAGTCTTTGATCTAGCAATTTGCATGTGCAGGTGGCTAAGACATTGCCTTATTGGCCACTTTGTATCAGCCCCAGCACAAAGTCCTCCTGGGGTTTCACATCTACTTCACTGCATCCAGTTATGCAGTGATTTCATTCCAAACCCTCCATCATACCTCAGCAGCTGTCGTATCCAGAAGCACAATGCTCATTGTTAAGGGTTTTTTTCCTCCATTAAATGTCCTTGTTTAGTACAGTACATACCACAGACCAGATGCATTGTATGTATGTTCATTTTACATAAAATTTCTTTTGGCTTATCACATTTCTCTTATTATTAATAGGCAGAGAGACTATTCTGTGGAGCTGCGTTAAAATTAACATTTTAAAGGGCACTAAGACACCACATTAGAAGGATAAATATTTTTCTAAGGGATGAAGGTATCCAACCATAAATGAACTTAATATATATTTAACAATGTAATTTTTTACTATGGTAAAATACACGTAACATAAAACTTACCATTTTCACCTTTTAAAGTATACAACTTGGTGCATTCACATTGTTGTACAACCGTCACTACTATCCACTTTCAGAACGTTCTCATCATCCCAAACTGAAAGTCTATACTCATTAAACAGTAACTCCTGTTCCTTCCTACTCCAGCCCCAATAACCACTATTTTACTCAATGTCTCTATGAATTTGACTGCGCTAGGTACCTCATATACGTGGAATCATACAGTATTTATTCTTTTTTTTGTCTGACTTACACCGATTAAGATAATGTTTTCAATGCTCACCCATGTTGCACCATGTATCAGAATTTCGTTCGTTTTTAAGGTTGAATAATCTTCCCTTGTAGGTATATATCACATTTTGATGATCCCTTTATGTGTTGAATGAATTTGATTTCTTATCTTTTGGGAATTGTGAATAATGTTAGTATGAACATGGGAGTAAAAATATCTATTCCAGTCTCTGTTTTCAATTCTTCTGGGTATATACCTAGAAGTGGAGTTGCTGGATCATATGGTAACTCTGTTTAGTTTTTTGAGGAACCACCATACTATTTTTCACAGTGGCTGCATCATTTTATATTCCCACCATCAATGCACATCAGTTGTTGTGTTTCCACATCCTTACCAACACTTGATATTTTCATTTTTCTCGCTTTCTTGTTCCTTTTTGATAATAGTCACCTAATCGGTATTAATATAAAATTAAATTTGAAAAAGAGTGAGTGAATTTATGTCCTCATCTGAAGAAATCTAAATCTTAAGTGATAGAATTGTTACCTCTGCCTCAATCCTATTTCTTATATGCCTTTGTCTTAAAAGGTGATGTTTGCTATACTGCCACCTCAGGCAAGCAAGTTTTGGGAGAATATATAAGGAATTCACCAAAGATAAACTTTAATACTCCCTTTGGTTTCATATCATCATTATCTTCTTGGTCAAGTTGAGATTATCTGTTTCTTTCCATAAAGCTGCAAAATTATCCTCACCAACACAATCATAAGAATAATCCAACACAATGGCAGTTTTCCATTGAAAAGCAAATGTTACCAGCATATCCTATAGGATTCATTCATTCATTCATTTGTTCCAGATTTTACTGTGAGTTTATTCTCCCCAACACTGTGCAACAGAAGTTTCTGTGATGATAGAGGTATTCTACATCTGCCCTATCCAATATGTTAGCCACTAGCTATATGTGGCTATTGACTATGTAAACTGTGACTACTTCCACTGAAACTTAAAATAATTAAACTTTAATTAATATAATTAAATATTCAGTTCCTCTGTCACACTAGCTACATTTTAGGTCCTCAATAGGCACAAACAGCTAGTGGTTAGAGTGTTAGTGCAGTTTTAGATGGATACACTGAGAAATTGCTTATCATCTTTCTCCTAGTTAGTCAAAGTCTGGTCATTAAAACATACAAATATTGCTTGTAATAAAGGGTAGTACTGGTAAGTACTAAGACCTACTGAAACACAAATGAAAGAGAGACACGTTTCCTGGGGGGAAATTAGGAAATGCTTCAAAAAGAGAGGTAATAATTATGTTATATCTTGAAGGATGATTATGACCTCACTAGACAGAGAAGGAAAAGGATATTTTAAGTAGATAGAAAGACAAAGGCAATGACTTGGAAACAAAATGGCATGTTCAGGGACAGTGAAGTGTGTGGTGTATTAAAAGAGACACTATGCCTAGGGAGAAGTGAGAGAAATGGAAAAAAGTTAGAAGAGTAATCCTGAATCTGAGTGTGAAGGGCGATATACTGAATACTTCAGACTTGCATCATATAAAGAGTCAACAAAAATAATGAATAAGTAAGGCTACATCATGAATTTGTTCATTTCCTAAAATAGTTCCTTTCCTCGATCAGAGTAATGATAAAGAGCATTAATTGAAAGGAATTGAAATTAATGGCCTGGGTGTAATTATTTTTTTGACATAGAGGCTTTAAAAAAATTCATCTTTTTTCAGGGAAGGTTATAAATAGAAGATTCTCTCATTGGCTAAAGCAGGCCATTCTTAAACTCTTTTAAATTACTACCCAATACTTAAGTAATCTAAGACTTGTTTAGCACAAACCATGTTTGTTTGGTATTGTTGTTCACTGCAGAATAAAAAGCAAATTATTTCAGAAACTGCCTGTGACAGTAAATAAGCAGGTGGAGTTGTTTTACAGTCTTCCTAGTTCCTGACTCCAGAGTAAAGTTCAATATAATATGTACAGTGCACTGAAACAATTTCCTTTCTAAATTTTTTTGATTGGATTAATATTTTAGGGTACTTATTCAAGGGCTACAACATTGATCAGAAACTCTTTCTGGGACTGATCCAGTGGGTAAAGACTCTGCACTCTCTCAATGCAGGGGACCCGGGTTCAATCCCTGGTTGGGGAACTAGATCCCACATGCCACAACTAAAGATCCCGCATGCCACAACAATGACCTGGCGTGGCCAAAATAAATAAATAAATATTTTTTTAAAAATTAAAAAAAAAAAGAAGCTCTTGGCTGTTGTGCTAAAATGTTCTGCCTCCAGGTTATAATTCACCTGGCAAATGGTCAATCATGCTTCACTCCTAGAATGTTCCATGTTTCTTCCTTTGATCTATTGAAGTACATTTCTAAGGTAACTTTGCTACTGTCCTATAAACAAGGAAAGTGTGTCTTTGTGATATTCATTAATATTCTCTATAAAGAACTAAAACTAAAGTAAATGATTATAGGCATAGCTAAGGGTTCATTACACATGAACAATTCCCATACCTTTCAAAGAGATTGTCATAAAAGGCATTCGTCTTTAATTATGGCTGAATATAAAACCTATTTGGGTTGAAATCTTAATTAATGCTTTTCATTCTGGTTCATTAACATTTTGATGATTCAGTAAGATGACAGGACACATACCAACCTGGCAGAAATGACCAGAAAAACATGTCTTAAATGAGGGCAGTTGTCATGTAGTCTTATAATCCATCCACATATGGAACATTTGTATATGACTGTCACATTTCTTAGCATAGGAAGACTAAAAGCAACTGCAGATCAATCAAAGACCTGAATGTAAAAAGCAAAATTTTTAAATTTTTAGGAAAAATCTTCATGATTTCACAATAGGGAATGGTTTCTAAAACAAGATGTAAAAAGGAGAAGCCATAATGAAAAAGATAAGATACAGCCTATGGAAAAATGTTTGCAATGCACATACCAAAAATGAATTAGAATATAGAACATATAAAGGATTTCTAATAAATCTATAGGAAAAAGACAAATGCCTCAGTAGAAAAATGTGTAAAATATATGTTTTAGCAATTTACCATAGAGGAAACATGCTCACTGCACATATAATCAGAAAAGACATATTTAAACCATTCAAATGATAAAACTGGGAAATGTGACAATATTAAATGTTGACAAGGATAGATAGAATGGTAGATCACATGAATGCACTTGCAAACTGTAAATGCTGCAAGCACTGTGTAGGATTTGGGCAATATCTGAATAAAGGAAAGAAGTAAAACCCACATAGTCAAGCAATTGTACTCATAGTCATATGTCTAAAAAGTGTTGAATATTGGCACTGTAATACATGTCCTCCAAAAAAAATCATTTCTACAGTGTCTACTATAGTGGGAAATTAGAAATGCCTATTAATGAGACAGGGAAAAGTAAACTGTAGTAGGTTTATTAAAAAGGAATACTATACAGCAATGAAAATTAATGAAGTAGATCTCTCTGTACCAACTTCAATAAATCACATAAAATAACATTTCCAAGGATGCATATAGTATGTTACAATTTATATAAATATTTAGTTATTTAATACAATACTACATATGATTGAAGGGTGTACATATACTTAGTAAAATCAAGAAGAAATGCATGGGAATCATAATTGCAAATTTACAATGCTGGTTACCTCAGAGGTAGATACAATCTGAAAAAGTACATAGAGAAGTTCAATTTTATTTTTAATATGTACTTAATCTGGGTGGTAATTCATAAATATTCGTTTCACTGTTTTCTCTGGTTTTGCCAAATGAACGTGACATACTAATAAAAAGTCAGAGTCATTAAAAGCTCCAAGAACTCTGCACAGCAGCACTTCAACTCTAAAGTTTATCTTTCAAAATTCTGCTCTTGAGAAGTGTGCCTTCCTGATGCAGGCCTCTTTAATTTCAGTAAGAATGAATTACATGATTTAACTGACTGTACTCTGTAATCAAATCTTTCTTTGAAGCACAACAATCCAGGAAGCCATGCTCACAGCTCTCAATAAGATCTAAGAAGCTATGCTGATGGTTCCTCCCCCAACTGCCAAATTAATCTCCACATTACCTGGCTGAACTGAGGAATAAGCATTGTGATAAACTCCAAGTGCCTGGTTACACCTGAAATGCTTGTTGAAATGTGGATTCCAGAATTCCACTCCCATATGTTCTAATGTGTTCAATTTAGTGAGGGAGGGGAGTCCAGGGAGTGGTATTTTAAGTGTTATTTTTGTTGATTTGGAGGTCTTCTTGGTTCAATGGACAAAGTTTGAGGAATACTGCTTCGAGGAATTCAGTCTCATGGTGGAAATGAAATAAACAAATGCAATGGAATTTTGGAGATATTATTAAGAAAGGATTAGAAAGAGACATATTTAAATCGATTTGCTTAACATGAAAGTCTTCACAGAAGAGGTGACAATTGTTTTGTGTTTTCAAAGATCACCCAAGGATCAAGAAAGTGAGAAACATTCTGGGCAGAAGTTTCAACATAAACAAAAGCAGAGAGTAATGTCATATCCTGAGTATGTGAGAAAATGCAAGTCGATTTTCACAGCAAATGATAAAGCTGGAGGCTGAAAAGAGAGGAATTCTGGGTCCAGATGATAGAGTACCTTAAATAACATGATAAAGAGTTTAGACTTCATTGTTTGTGCTCTAGAAAGATGACTCTGCAGGCATAATACATACGAATTCAAGTGGGGCAAGAATGGAGGTGAGGTGATCGCTTAGAAGGCTGATCCTAGGAAGCATGAGTAGGATTTGAGGGCAGGTCTGTCTGTGGGAAGAAGAGGTTGGGTTCAAGAAAAAGAAAATCATCAGTACATATTTTTTTCACTGCTTGAATGTAGTGGATACGACAGAGGGATGTGTCAAAGATGAATTTTTCTGGATACATGATGTGCTATTGATGAATTGGAAATTCAACTAGAAGAGCAAGTTTGGCAGGAAGGATAATGCATGTGGCTTCAAATGATTTCTTTTACTATATTTTCCTTTAAAATATTTGTAATTCATCTCTACGTGGAGATGTCAAGTAGCTCCCTGGCCATATAAATTTGGCAACCAGGAGCAACACGTGGAATAAAGATATAAAATTTAGATTTCATTATTGAAACACTAGATTTGCATCACACCATCTGGGGTGACTGAACAGAATGAGAAGACAATAAGGGCTAAATTTAGTAATATAATTAGCAAATAGAAAATTATAGTTGACAGATAATTTATGTAAAATATACAATATAAATTAAAACCAAATTAGATGGCAGACGTTGTAATTCATTGGGAAATTCAGAGGTGTGTAAAAACTATGAGGATTGGAATAGACAGAGAAATTTCATGGTGGAGGAGAAGCATGAACCTTCTTACAAGTGAACAGGGTTTGGCCAAGGGGAGGCTCTTCCAGATCAGAGAAGCCATGTGTACAGAAAGGTGAAAGTGGAGGTGTACAATTTTCAATCTGAAAATAACTTGATGGACTCTTCCCAGACTGCTTGGCCATATCTGTCCACATTTCAAAGCAAATGATGAAGGCCCCATTTCACCCCTCTTCTCTGACCTCAAAAGATGATGATACAGTTGGGGTGGGGGTTAGAGGTGGAGCTTTCTTACTAAAGAAGTTATGGCTATGACATCCTTGGAAAGTTGCTGTTTACAGAAGATTGGTCTGGGGGAAATGCAAAGAGTGGTTTGGACAAGAAAACGATATTTAAGAGGTTCAGAAATTATGACTTCTGAAACAAAATTCAAAAAATAATAACTTTTTATTTAAATATGAGGGAAAAATAGGTCCATGACATGTAGGAAAAGCATGTACTATATCATGAAAAAGAGCTTGTTTCCAATGGTGAATCTGCCCCTTATTTGCTGAATGGTTATGTATATTTTGCTTAACCTCTCTGAGATTCAGTTTCTTCATAAGTTAAAGAAATCTAATAGTCTATTTCAAAAGCGTGATGTGAGGATTGAATGAAATATCTATTGCAGCTAGGGTGTCTAACACTAGACAGTTTTCCCCAGTTACTACAGTTTTCCCCAGTTACTCTTCTAGGACCTTTATTTCCTATAGAATTAGGATAATTGGCTGGTCCCTATAGCATATATTTTAGGTATAAACATGAATGCATCAACAATACTACTGCTCACTCAACTCAATAGTAAGTTTAGAGAGATAAATGATAATGTGACCAGGTCATAATTCTAGCCTACTATATGCAATTATGTTTTTGTTTCTGAACTCACAGATCTCAGAGAAAGAGAAAAATCAGTTGAGTTTTCTGGATGACAAGGAGGTGCTCATTCTCTAGTGGATTGGATGGAACCCCACCCCAAATGGGGCATTGCACCTGCTCATTTATCAAGCTGCCAAGGGCTGGCTTTGCTGTCTTGCTTTTTTTTTTTTTGCGGTATGCGGGCCTCTCACTGTTGTGGCCTCTCCCATTGCGGAGCACAGGCTCCGGACGCGCAGGCTCAGTGGCCATGGCTCACAGGCCCAGCCGCTCCGCGGCATGTGGGATCCTCCCGCACTGGGGCACAAACCCTCGTCCCCTGCAATGGCAGGCGGACTCTCAACCACTGCGCCACCAAGGAAGCCCCTGCTGTCTTGCTTTTTTCTTTTAAAATTCACATCTTGCAGTATTTTGAGTTGCTCAGCCTCATAATGTAAGTAACATATTAAAACTTGCTTAAATAAAAATAGCTCCTAATGTACCAAGTATAGATAATGCCAAAAGGTGTGATCTCACAGTTGAGTATAACATTACTTTCCAAATGTTGCATGCAAGTGCATAGCTTCCCTTTCATTTCTGATCAATGTTATTTGTATTTGAATTGAATCTTATAATTTAAAATAAAAGAACTATATAGACCAACAAAATTCTCTTTGGGGAGATATTAGGGTATTTTTCTTTATTTTGTACAGTACAGGGTAAGAGAAAGTCAGCTTTAAACCTACAGGACTCTCTGGGCAGCTGTGAGTCTCTCCCCCCAACCCCACACTCAGCACAGGTGCTGGATCACTGGAAATTACTAACCCTTCGCAGGATAAAGCCTAGAAGATGATAACACTGGTTCAAGGACAAGGGAAGGGAAGGGAAGTAAAAGGAAGTAAGTAGGAAAATAGAGCAAACGTGATTAACAGCTGTTTTCTGAAGCAAGCTTCCATCAGGGATCTGCAGCTGTGTCATTGTGCTTCAGTTCTGCAGATTATACAAGGGTAAACTGGAAGACTCATGGAGCAAAACTGATATGTGGAGAAAGGTTAAAGGCAGTCCAAAATCTATGGCAATGATATGCCCTAACTCCCTACTTACTCCTCAGTTTCACCCTTTCCCTTTCTTATGGGAAGAAGCTAGATGCCTAAGAAACAAAGTCCTCCTACTAACTAGACATTTGTTCTGGTTGAGCTATTGATGATTTTGGTATTTCTTCTGTTTTGGGAGAGGAAGGAAAGGGGTTGATGGAACACCAGTGGATCCTTTAATAAACCCCTTTAATAAACTCAACATGCTGTATGCCTTCCAGAACGCTTTCAAAAGAACTACAAGTACCTCCTCAAGATAAAGAGGAGATATCAGGATATGGGTGGAAAACGAAGTCTCAAAATACTCGGTGCTAGGAGCCTCCAGTTTGGGTCTGAAAGCCTAGCTGCCAGGCTTCTAGTTGGCTGCCTAATAAGTAGGTGGATTCTCACAATAATTTGTTTAGTATTACATCCTACTTGCCAAACAAACACAATGAAGGGCACAAATGTAATGAAATATTATTGTCTTATCCCATGTGCTCTGAGGAGTATATTTCCTCTGAAAGATCCCCTTCAAGCAACCAACATCCCCATGTGGACCATTCCTTAGGGTCCTTAATCTATGCCCCTTCCTCCAAGTGCTCAGCGGGGGTTGGCAATCCACCTTGAATTAAACAATCTCCCACCGCTATTTGGAAATACACAAACCATCTCTTCACAGCCCTTCGTGACACACAGCCTGGTACAATCACTTAAAAAGAAACAGGACAGATGACCCAGAGGAATTTACAAGGTCAGGGCACTCCCCGGTGGGGGCGTGAAAGGGTGGGAGGTGCTGAGGTCAGGGTTAAATGACACTGCCAAATGAAGCCCCCTGCCCTGCCACCTCCTTCCTTCATCTCTAGAAGGAGTCTCCAGTGAGCTCCCGCGTCTGGAAGCCTGCCCCTTCCGTGCCGCAGAGAGGTTAGGAAGCGCATTTCAAAGCCGCATCTAAAGCAGCCCACTTAAAAGGGCAAAGAAAAGCCTGGCCGATGACCAGAATTGGCCCAAATCGCTTGCTGCCGTTCTCTTCTCGCAGCCTCATTAGCGTTTCCCTTCTTTCCTCTTTGCCCTCTTTCCCCTTAGGGTACAAGTCCTCTCGGAAGCTTGGGGTGCACCCTAGGGATTTTCGGTTGGCGGCTGCAGCTCTGACCCGGGGCTGGAATGAGATGCTTTAGCATTCCGTCTGCCTATCCCACCTGTGGCCCCTGTAAGGATAGATAACCCGGGACCTCTGCGGCCAGGCGTGCGCGTCCAGCTCCGGCCCCTCGGGGACCTTGTGAAGCGTGGCTGCTGGGCGCAACCTCCGCAGCGCCGTAACCCCCTGCGGAGCGGCAGCCGGCTTGCCACGCCGAGCTCCCTCTCCACCCGCCCGCAGAGCTCTGCCCGCCTCTTCCCATTGTGTCCGCAGTGCTGCGGGGCTGAGCCAAGCGCCCGCCGCATCCGCGCCAACCCCCGAGCTGCAGGCGGGAGGAGACCGGGAGAGAAGAGGGGGCAGGGAGAAGGACCGAGAAGGGCACAGCGCTTCATCCGTAATGCAGAGGCACCTGGACCTCCCTGCAATACGTTTTACAGTTAAACGCTACCAACTAGAGCGCTTCCTGACACGTCCCCACTCGTGTGGTTTTTGTGTGTGAAAGATGGGACGCACCTTGTTCATTCATCTATCTGCGCTTCATCCTCTCGTCTCCCTCAGAAAAAGTTCCCCCTCTCTTAGCTTTAAGCCTCCATCTCTTCCACATCAGCACTCCATTTCCAGGCAAAAACCGCAGATTGAAAACACAGGTCTTGAAAGACCCCACTACATATCACGAAGAGTTTACCAAAATTCACCTAGTAATGCTGATTTTCAAAGCCCCCATTCTCATCCTCCTTCTTGGAAAATGCTTTCAAAGTTTGGGAGCTCAAATGGTCTTGGACCTGGTGGTTTCTGCACCCCAGTCCCCAATCATGAACCGCGGTGCGGTCAGAGACACCGAGATTACGCGGCAAAGTTGCCCAGCACCAACCCAGCAGGCCGCTGATGCTAAGAGCATCCTAAGAGGCAGCTCTTCTGTATGTCCCTGGAAAGCCCAAATGCGCGACCTAACCTCCCCCAACAAGGATTAACTCAACCACACACAACAGACACAAATCCCGGAAACTTCTTTGTGAAGCAGGCTCAAGCCCACTCTGAAGGGACATTCAGCACAACTTGCAAGGAAATAAATAAACGTCTCACTCATACAGGGAAACTTGTTGAATCCCGCCGAGCGAAAGGCTGCAATTTCCGATTTAGCCTGAAGGTTTTTGATTCTACCCACAAACATCCCGGTGCACTAGTCACAATTTCTGGACAAACTGCAGAGTGCTTTCCGCACCCATTCTGCAC